>NC_138454.1:10585000-11785000 GCF_040668555.2 Bombus flavifrons
CCATCGCGTTTGGATACCGGTCCGTGCCGCGTCGACATACCGGCAACCCTAACCAAGCCGAGTCGATTCAGAAAGCGGCGTAGGAGCAAGAGAGGACAAGAGGAAGAGTATATGGATATAAAGTAGCTCGAGCACGGCTGATAGAGACGGAGAGAGAGAGGTGGTTCAAGCGCGTTCGTGAGAGAGAAGGAGGGAAGCGAAGAGAAAGAACTCCAACCCGGCCTAACCTACCCCAATCGAGGGCTTACGTTGGAAAGCTTGTACGGTACAACGCAGTGCGCGGTGGAGGCAACGGCAGGAGAATCATCGAAAAGCCCGGCGCTTTGCTGGGTGGTGCAGGGTGAACGAGCTACCGGTGCGCGGTCATTGAATGGACGGAAAAGGGAGTAAAAATCATTGAAAAGCGATGACTGCAGCCCGACGCTGGCAGAGTGGATCATCGAATGACCAGAGGCCACCCCAGCCCGCTTCTAGCAGCCGCCCTCGTGTGGACCCCGCTTTCATGATTTCTACTGGAAATTAGCCAACTGGCTAACGACCAAATAGGAGCCTTTCGCCTTCTCCCTTCCTCCCTGTACACCTCTTGTCTCTGAATCTCTGTCTCTCCTCTTACCCGCCCTCTCACCTCTGTTCTCTCTTCCTGGCCCGACCGTCTGTCCCTCTCTATTTCTCATTCTCTTTCCTCTCGCGAACGCACCCTGTGTCGATCGCCCGTCCTCTCTCTCTCTCTCTCTCTCTCTCTCTCGTTCCCTCTCTCTTTTGCTCTCGAATTTACGCCCTCCGCCGGTGCACCCTGTCGCTCGATCGGCCGGCCATGTCTGCGTTTTTATTTCGCCAACTCTCCGGCAGTGGCACGATCGTCCGGCCAAGTCCTTCCTCGCTGAGATTTCACCCACCCAACCCGATCAATGATCCAAAACTTTCAGCAATTACTATTACGAACTAAGTTCGAAACTAAGTTTAACCTTTCGTCTGATTCCATATTTTTTGTTATTCTTCTTGAAGGAAACCTTAGGGAATCTTGAAAGCAAAGAAAGATCGATAAAGAAGAGAAATTATATAAAATTTTTTTTATAAATATTACAGATTAAAATATTGATAATTTAGCCCTGTCGTTATACGTCATCGTTCCGAAGAAAGTAAGCTTAATAATGTAATCTACTTAAGGGTAACAAAGAAAGTTGAAAAAGAACGCGAAAAAATGTAAATCAGAAAGCAAGGAAAGGCAGCAGAAAGTCTGTATAGTGTCGTTCGAACTCGCACGGAGGAAACGATCAATTAAAATGCTCGTGATTGAGGGTCGAGTGGGATCATGAACGCGCGCGAACGCAATCGTCGAAAAAGTCAAAGTTAAAGTTGAATTCGCGGCTGTGGAGGCGCCTAAAACGGTGTGTCGGGTTCTCGGGCCGCGCAAGAATATATCTCGGCCGAAGGAAATATCGGATGATACCGGGCCGATCCACGCGAGCTGGAAGGTGGAAGGTGGGACGGGACACGGGAACAAAAGTTTCGCGGTTCGTGATAGAATGATAGACGTTTGTTCGGGAAAGAAAAATGCAAGATTCGCTGCAGTCACGAAATGGCAAATTGGAGTTGAAACTTCCCTCGTACAGGTTTGGGATAGGTTGGGTTAAGGCGTGACGGTGGAGGGTGCGAGAGTGCGAGGGAGGAGGGGAGACCGGTTCTCCTACGGAAAACACAGGTCGAGGGTGAGAGTTCTGGTTAATCGAGTTTCGTCTCCACGGGAATTACGAATTCGTGCGTATCGCTTTAAGCACATCCCACGATATTTACCCACCCGGGAAATTATAATATTTCTTACGTAAACTTCTTTCTATTTTTTCCTCTTTCTTTCTTCTAACGCGAATCGCTTTGCAACTTATCGCCTTCGTATTGCGGGTTCTCCTCCAGTTACGGAGAACAAAGTTTTTCTTCCAAGCTTTCTTTTATAACGGCTATTTATTCGCCAACGAATCGGAACAAAATCGTAATGCCTCTTTAAAGAGATACGTATCGTTTGCTTTTGCAAATACCATCTATGTGTTATCGTTGAATATCAGAATTTGACAGATATGGATAATCGAATTTGCTATATATTCAATGAAATAAATCTTGCTTGATACGGTTAACTGTTCTTTAACGTTTGTTTCTTTATGTGTGTTTTCATATTAACAAATGGATTTTATCGAATTGAATTTCAATTAAACAGTAGAATTCGAATAACTCAAAAGTGTGTGTACGTACTTATCATACGTTCGAAATAACGCTGCCCGTTAAATTAAACGTATACACTTTTGATATACTGAACCGAAGTTCCAATACATTGGTCTAGGAATCTTCCGAATTTGGAAATCTTGGAAATCTTTCGATACTTTCGATTCTTAGAAATCTTTGGATAGTATTTTTATTCCGATCTTCTTGTGGCATTTCCAACGATTCCTTTCGAACTAAGTTTTCAATTACATATATCACAGCAAGCAAATTCAAACTCGACTTACAACTGTACTTTACACTTCCAAATTTAATTTTATAACTTTACATTCAATTTTTAAAATGTTCCTTTGCCTCAAACTTAGCAATCACGACATGCCTATAGACAGTGAACTAACTTGAGTTCAACTATACCTAGATATACGTATAACGTGTAACAGACATTCCACCAAACTTTGTATACCTGAAACTTCATTCGATATATCAATTGAAAAAACCTTTACGTTCAAACAACACTAACAACATCGAAAATTGTCTCCTGCATCGAATAGAATCAGACCAAATCAAACGCAAACTAGAAACAAAGATAAAAAACAAATATTCTCTCTCTTCAAGAACAACATTTTCAATATCCAAGCATATACAGTCGAACATACAGCGATGGCAAGAAATGATTAGTCGTATGATGATCGAAATTAACTGCAACGAAAGAGGGTGGCTGGTCGAACGGTCGCGCAGCGCCGCCATAGATTCTCTCGTAACCTTAAAAAATCTTAATGTGGCTTTCAGGGCCGAATCGGGGTAAAGTTTAAATTGAACCGAGCTGGCGGAAGGGACGCGAGATGACGGCAGAAAGAGAAAGACGTAGGCCAGGGGAGAAGGTTAGGGGCTTTGGAAGATATACACCGAGCGTTGGCTCACGTGGCTCGTCGTTGGGGTTCGGCGGGGGGTGGTACAGGGTGTGGGCCGTGCGTGCGAATCCCCGAACGGAACACATGCAAGCTTTGATAAGCTTTAGGAACACATATACATGGTAGCGAGTCATTCGAGCTTCTGGCATCGCGGTTCGCATAATATTACGTAACGCGCGATTCAACGCGGTTCCTTTTTAGCGCCATCGTGCCGTGCTACGAGAAAGACCCCGTCGAAAGAGCAAATAATAGCCGGCGTCTGACTCTCGCGCGATCGGCAGCTACTCGTTCTCGCGATGTAACGCCGATTTCCTTTGGCGGTGGCATTGATGTTCCGTGGTGAACGAAAACGTACACATAAGGTTTGATGCAGACGAGAAATCGTAGCACATCGAGACTGTGCGATCGAGTAATTAGAAACTCGGTTTTCGAGAGGTTCTTTGACGTAAAAAGGTTTTGATTCGGAGATTTTATGTGTTGCGTTTAGATTGCTGTATTCCGTGCGTGAAATGAAATTTGTAATAACGTAATGATGTCTTTTAATAATGCATCTACAATCCGTACAATCCGGAAAATAATACCGCATATAAAATGGAATCATACGATATCCCATATCAACAATTAACTTTCTCATTTGTGTGTTACTCGCATATATCGTTTCATTTTACTGCATTTCACTCTCGTTATTCAGTTTCCAAACATCGCGTAGCATATTACGAAAACATCTAGAAGAATGTCACTCACCTAACATCATCATCAAACGGATCAGTTTGTGAACATGCATTTAAGTACAATTTACGTTCGAATTTTTGTTCAAGCAGTATCTTTTTTCCTACAAAAGAGAATCGCAAGTTTTTTCCTCGCTACCTTTTTGTACTTCTTACGTATTTTTTATCTTACCGCGTCTTCTCCGCGAGATACCATGGGCCGAACCCTGATGTTAAAAGTAAGGGTTGCATCGGACAAGTAAGGCGCAGCAAGAGAGGGCAGAATATCACCCTAACCGAGTCTGGTGGCGCACTCCCTCCACTAGAGGATGCTTCAAGGAGGGTCCCTACTGCTTATTTATTTCTCCATTTGAATTTTATTATCTTGTTCCGTCGTTACGGAGCCCCGGTTCGTTTTCTTCGTTCTTACATACACGACACCAACCAGCACGTCCGCTACCAAGCACCCGGAGGACAGTCCTCTGTCAACCACACAGAGAATTCCTTCTTTCGAGGGCAATTCTGCGGACGCAGCGGCGCGTTAATTCGAACACGATAATGGATCACCGTGTTTTCGCTACATAACATTCTACGCCGTCTTTTATTACATCCTATTGATACCTTTTCTACGTTACTTTCGACAATCTTCCATCATTATTATCGCACCGTTTCACGTTACGAAACCGTCAATAATTCCCACGTAACCACAAAACGACTTAAAGATTTGGAATTCTTGAAACGTTATGGTAGAACCGCGATACTTGTGTCTCGTTATTAATAAAATTTCAATATGTTTTATATAACCCGTACGATATTACATATAAGTTTCAAGTGTTGGAATGCTTTCGCGAGCCATTGCGATTATGAGACGCCAGCGTATTTTGAGTATCCCTGGATCTTCACTGACAGTGTCCTAGAAACGACCGTTTCTCCACTCATAGAATAAAATCAAGCCGCGTTGAACGACTAGTTTTGCGCGGCGTTTGTTCTTCCTTTTCGAGGAGGACGCTCGAATATTCGAGCGATGCCGCGTTTTAACTCGGCATAAGTTTTTTAACATGGCCATATTACGTTGCGCGGACCCGTTTGCGGGCGTCACTCGCCAGAGAGAAAAAAGGCAAAGCGACGAGAAAGAGCTGGGAAGGGGTTTATACATAAGTTTCGAAGGTCCTCCAAAAACCGGCGTTCGCGGGCACCGTAGGTTTGCCAAATTGCCGTGTAGAAAAAGTTCTCTTTAAATCGTCCCGCTCTATCTGACCGCTGCAAGCCTCCTCTTCCCCTCCCCCGTCACCCTCGCTGTGCCTCTAGTCGTTTCCGGGCATAGAAAACATGTGTGCTAACATGGCACGCTGAACCTGCCGAATGTTAGGTAAAACGCGCGTGTACGCGCGGCCGGCCCTCCGAGTTTTGTGGACCCTTCTCTCTGACCCTTCAGCGCTCGCGAAGTTGGGTTTATCGATCGCTGATGCAGCCCCATGTTACGCTGCAATTTCGGTGTTTTCGTCATTCGAAGAAACTCTGACTCGTACGATATCGGCTCTCCGGCTTTCTCAGAATCACGCGTTTTAGTTCTCAATTCGTTTCCTAGCAAGTTTGCAGTGTTCGATCGAGCGCGACCAACTACATATCTCTCGTCGACATTTAGAATTTTTAGATGGCTTTTAATATTATTCGTTGCAGTTTTATCGATGATAAAATGATTATTATGTATTCGTAGAAGATCGAAGTATATGACTGAAGTGAATACGCTATCGTTCTTTAATCATTTTTCGAGTGTACGTAGCTATCAGAATAAATTATGTGAAACGGAAAATTCAAAGTTTCATATTGGAACATTCAGCCCAAAGAAAATTATAAAAATGAAATCTTTCTTCAAGATATTTACATCCGAACTATTGTCGCGAGGATAGAAATACTTTCAAGAAGATAAACCAACGATACTATATCTTGAAACAAAGTATATCATTTCTAACGAAATAATACGATTCGTAAATCGAAGTTCGATATCCAACGGGGGACTCTCTTTTCTCTGATAGTTGATTGCCCGAGAGATGGGAGCCAAATCGTACCTACCTTAACCTCGCTACGTTTATGCACACTTTAATCTTTTTCGTTCACTCAAACTCAGTTTTATCCTACTTACCTTCGATGCTGGTTCGACTCTCGTCAGTCAGAGTAGAAGAAGGGTTCCAGTCTTTCTTCCCTCTCGACCGAATCCTTCCGGCTCCCTCTTTTGCCCTCCTTGCGAACATGACTTAAAGCTTGCCGTCCTTCAGCCGAATGGGGTTTCGATGGGGTGATTTCGACGATTCGCTCGTCGACTGCTTGCGAGCCTCTAACTTCGTCTCGAGTCGTGGCTACCGTGGGGAAAGGGATCTCGCCTCCTTGGAAACTCGTTAGACTGACGAATTTATCGGCCTCCCCTCCCTTCGATGCTTTAAAATGCATGCAGCCGTGCACATTATTCTCCGAGTTATTTATTTTGCCCGTCGTTCTCCTTTTTCTCAGGTGATATCGATGGCTCCTTTATCCTCTGCATTAATACAACAGTAATCGAGCTGTCTTGTTCCTGGTTTTAGCAAGGCGTCTTTCATTTTATGAAATTATTTCTTGACGTATTTGTGATGCTTCGTTCTTGCATTGTGTCCCGACGTTTTGCAAACATAACGGTTTACTTCTCCGAGACAGACCTGATCAAAATCGTAGTGGATTTAGTAATATATCATCGTGAAAGTTAAAAATCTAAAATCATTTCTTCATGCGTGCTTGCTACCAAGTAATTAGAAATCGGAGGTTTTAAGTTGATACTAAAGTTAATGTATATCGAATACAATGTATATCGTATTTAAATTACAATTTTCACAAGAGTTAAAAGTTTTCTAAAAACCAGACAATCCTATATCACGAAGATAATCATTGTTACTAAGAAGCAATCTCGAAGAATTGCAATTTTTATTTCAATATCAATTGAAAATCGGAATGATTGAGATCCCTAACAAGAATTTACAAAGTATCCAAATTAAAAAAAAAAAAAAAAAACACCAAATTACAAAAGAAAGAAACAAAGCCGAGGAATCTGGCGAATATTCAAGACTATTCTCGATAAGTCATCGTACCTTACTCCATACTCGATCTAAAATCATGGCGTTATCGACATGGTATCAAGACGTAACCCGTCCCACAGGCGATTATTATTCGAATACAGAGAAATCGAGCCCTATCCCCATTGTGCAGTGAGAAGTTTGACAAGGGTCGTTGAAACTTTGTTCGGTTCTCGTTGGAGCAAAAATCGCGGCGCGCGTACCGACGAACGCACGATCGAGCGAAGAAAATCGGATCGCTCGACAGACGCTGGGCGTCGTTGTCTCTGACACGCAGATCTTACAACGTCTCGGAAACGCATCGGTCGAGAGAGGAAGAAGCTCCTCCGATATTCCCGGCAGGCATTAAATCGGTCCGCGACGTGGAATTTTCTTAATAGCGAAAACGAACTCTGGTTGCGAAGGGTGACTCGAGGATGAGGGGGTGGTAGAAGCTACGGGGAATGGAGGATGGGCGAGCGAAACGGGCCGCGGAAGACAGAGAAGCCGGCGAGAAAGGAAGAGAAGTAGGCAGGGTTGGGTGGAAGAAACGAAAGAAACGAGAGCAGAAGACGGAGAAGAAACGAAGGTATCGGTGGGGTGAGAAAGAAAGAACGGCAGAGAAACGAAAAAGGAGAGAGCGAGAGAAAGGAGAGAGAGAAAGTCTGAGGAGTCGGCTGCCGACTCGACGACCTCCACCACGACGATGAGAACCCTTTAAAGAGAGACGGAGAAGGAAAGAGTTAAGAGTCGGCTTGATGACGAGCGTAACGGAGAAGTAGAAAGAGAAGGCGAGGGGGCGGAAGGGGTGGAAGAGGTGGCGGGTGGCGTAGTCGGGAGGTGGAGTAGACTGGATGGAGGAGCCCACGTTGCAATGATATCGATTCCAATGCTTCTTACTAGACGCGGTTGGTTAGGGTGGGCAACCCCTTACTTTTTATCCCTTTTCCTCCGCCTCACTTCCCTGTACGCGCTCCGACCACAGTTCTCGTCCTTCTCCCGGCCCCTCTAACCCTCTTCCGATCCTCTCGCGATATTTTACTCGGTTATTTTTGCTAGTATTCCTTTTACCCCTTTTCCCCCGGTGATAGCTCTCTATCTTTGCTTCTTCGCCGTCCTTCTGTCACCGTTTCTCCTCGCTTTTCCTTATTCTTCGTCCGCTATCGGTTTCGGTCACTTAAGAGAGACGGACGGTGTTTTTCTCGTCGAGCAGTCAGTCAGTCAGGGTCAGAGGGAGCCGAGACGAAGTTAACGAAGTGTTATCGCCGGCATCATGATGCCGCTTGTTAGCATGCTGACTCGATTGCGTGACACGGAATTTTGATTACGCGATCAGAGAGAACCGAGTCATAGACGCTCGTTAAATTCGACGTTTGCTTGGACGAACGATTAATTTCTCTTTCATTTACGGTATCTGGTCTGTGTAAAGTCCTTTGCCACACAGATCGTTCGACAAATGTAAAAAGACACTCGGAAACGTGTACACGAGTAAATTCGGTACAACGAAACGGAAATGCATTCACGCTCGCGGACTCGTTCTTCGTTAAACGATTCGCGTTCAATGAGTCGGCGGTGAAATTAAATGTATTACAGGTTCGGGAAAGGACCGCAGCCGGTTCCCTCCTTAAATTTCCCCCGCGTGCAAGGCCAGGCCAGAAAAGTTTACCAGCGCTACACTCGAACCACCGCTTCAGTTTTTCTTGGCCGCGATATTATTATTCTTTCTTTGCCGCGAGCTGACTGAACTTTGGTATCCTTCTTATCCGAACCTCCGCTTGATGAACTCTTCAATGAGCAGAAACGAAGACGGGAAAAGTGAAAGAAAGCAGGAGGAGAGGGGGAGGGATAGGATTGCAAGCGACGAAATAGATGAGGAGAATCTGAGGGAGTTAGTGAGAGAAAAGAGAAGAGCGTGTATATATATGTACATATATCTAGAGATCCCCTGATTACTGCGAATTCCGTCTTTCGCCGTCTGTCTTTTCGTCTTTCCCCGCTTCATCCACTTGACAGAGAGCGGCCTACCTCTTGCTCGCCCCTCCTCCGCCATGCTCCTTCTCCTTCCTTCCCTCTCCTGTTCGCTCGCACTTTCCATCTATCCTTCTCCATCGTCCCTTAGCTGGATTCCCCTCCTCTCTTCGTCGGTCCTCCTCTGTCGTCCTCTCTCCCCGAGCAGCAGGCTCTCTTCGTTTAATTGATTTCTTAAGACCCGATGGGGTTCGCGGATGTGACTCGAACGGATGCAGTTTTTCCTGCTTCTCGCCCCACTGTCCTCCAGCGCTCCATCCCCGCGGCTTCGTCGTTCGCTCCGTTGCTATTCCCGGATTTTCTTCTTTCTCTTTTTTCCTTCGGCGACGACGTCGACCACGACCATGACGCGAAAGTCGTCGATGACGACGACGACAACGACGACGACAAATACGAAGATCGCGAGGACGACGTAAACGGACGTGGAGATGGACGGGATAGAGGAGAAGGCGTAGCAGAAAGAGGAAACGGAGAAGGGTGCACCGATGCTGGTAGGAGGGGGATGCAAGATATTGCAGCCCCGCGGGACACACAGAGACGTAATCTCCACGACGGAGCTGGAGACGTATTACAATCCCGCGGTCCTCCAACTACCAAGTCACTCAGTTTCCCGTGCATGAATGGCCCATTCTCCTTGGCCTGTCTCTAGGAAAGTCTCTATCTATCCCGATTACCGTTCCACCTCCACCCCTTCTTCCTTCTTCTTCGCTCATCCACAGTGCTGGCTCACTGGTTGGTGTTTCTCGCTCTCGGAACGAGCATCAGCTCGCAGTTTTACCTTGCTTTTTCAACTACCAGCTGCCTACCTAGGCCGCCGGCTTCGGAGAACAAAGATTTCATTTTTCACCAGACGCCAGGGACCAAGGCGGCGGGTTCAGGAACGGAGGCGGAGGAGGCACGCTTCTTGCGTTGCAGATTTCTTCCATTATTCCTCTTAATCACGCCTCGCTGCGCTGACTGCGCCGTTCCTCTCGTGAGTTCTGACGCGCGGAATCAGGACAGCGAATGAGATTCTTTTAAGAAGACGTTCCTCACCCCTACGCCGCCCTCTCCGCCGCTTTTCTAGATCATCCCTCAGAGCTCGAATTCCTGATTCTCCAGCGAAGAAATTATTCTCTTAACCGCGTCCTAAACGGAACCGCGATATTTCTCACAAGCATCGAAAGGGCGTGTGCAAATCTTTGGAATCAGTCGGACTGGAAATCTAGACCGTCGCTTTATTAGGACGGAAACGTATCGAAGAAAGTTAAGGCTGCGACGTTACGGTCGCCGATTCCTCTTTTCCCTTCTTACGTATTATTTTTCATACGATGTAAAAGAGAGTGGAAGAGTCTCGTAGACGCGCGTAGAATAAAACGAGATAGGAGTAAGTAAATCGAGCGTGTAGGTAGCACGACAAGAATAACGATTCACTTCCCGAATCCACCTTCCTTAAAACATCCTTCTACCCCCTTAGCACAGACGGTAGCCCCCTTCGTCCTCGAGAATCCGCACACTTCTTTTCTCCCTGTCCTTCGAGCGTCTCCCTGCCAGCCTCTGAAGCTTGTCTCTCCCATCGTAGACGTATATACTAAGGGGTGCGAAGTCGTATGAGCGTGTATACGGAACAGGAATTGGAGGAGGACGAGGGCCAGGACGAGGGGGACCGCGTAGAACAAAGAGTGCAAGTATAAGGTGGACGGGAGGGAGGGTTAGCTCCGAGGGGTGGGTCGGGTGGGTGGTGCATATAAGATGGGCGACGTACAATGCACGCACCCTCGGCGCACTCGAGGCTCCTCAAGCAATGCCCGTGAAGGGACGAAGGGTACGGAGGGAAGATTCCAAAAACTCGGCCGCTCAATACCTCCGTGCTTCGACTCACCCTCGTATTTTCTTTCCTACCTTCTTCTCTTGCTCCTCTTTTCGCCGCGTCTTTCCTCCCGCGCTCTCTCCTCTTGTATCGCTGCATCGTCGTCTTTGTTCAACTTTCTTGTTTCTCCGCAAAAGCCTGTCTATCTCTCTCCGTCGATATCTCAGTTGCACTCTCTCACCCTCTGAATACCATCTACGACAGCGATCGCAGTTCGACGCACAATCAGGCCGATCGAGCATCGTCATAGACGACACCAGGAAGCTTAATTGCGTTTAATGGGCCTCGAAAGGGGCCGCGTAATAGGGATGGAACTTTGTTGTGTCTCCAGCCGCGGTTCTGCTTGCTTTTGCACGACCAAGCGGTTTCGTTTCCCTGCTATCGGATCGTTTAAATTGGCCAGCTTCCGGCTTGGCCAGCGGGCCGCTGTGTTTCTAATAGATCATTTCGTAATGCATATTACTCTCCCCGTGTACTCCCTCTCCTCTCTGCGCTAATTGACCGTTCAAAATTGCGACATTACGCGTGTAATTAACGCTTCACGTAAACTCGATCCCTCATTGATGTCGTAATAATAACCTTATCGGCATAGGTTGTCGTCAAATAAGCACAACGCAACACGTGCCTTGCGCCTAAAATTCAACGTTGCATGGAAAGTTCGCGTGCAAATCTCTGTTTCTACCTTTTTCGTGTTGGTCGTCGAACGTGGTTCGATTTTTCAGTTAGTCGAACAGACCAATATCGTGACGCCCGCAACGTAATGTTCTTGCAAGGGGATATTTGAGCACCCCTTGTAAGGTGGATACACCGGCGACACTCCAGCATTCCTTGCGCATCCTCAGGGGGTGGGCGGTCGAAGCTCAAGTGGAGTCATCGTTTGCGAGAGTGCTTACCAGCCCAACGTCATCCTCCTCTCCCCCCTTCATCATCCTCCAATCTCCATCTCCATCTCCATCTCCTTCCTTCTTCCGGAGGAGAAGACTCGCCGGGCGAATCCTCGAGCATCGAGGCATCGTCTACAACGAGAGCGGCGTAAACCTTATTCTTACGCCACTTTGCCACAAGATGTTAGTCACGGAAGGGGGCACTCTTGCCATCAACGTATGTATAATCCCTTCATCGTAACGGTGACGAACTTTCGAGAGGACGGTCCCTCGTCTCGTTCCCTTATCGCGTATTACTTCCTGTCTTCCTTCTTCGTCTCTGTCTCCTTCGCCGTCACGCTCTTTGATCCAGCCCGTGTTTACACGCGATGAGAAAGAAAGACAGAGGAAGAGTTGGAGGAGACGCTCCAGATCTGCTCGACGACGAGAACTTGGCCGGCTGCAAAGTTTCCTGCGTCTTCGACCCAGTTCGCATCGTCTGCACCCGCTGGTCCGCGATCAACGTCGTTCAGAATTATTATCAAAGATTACTGGGTCATCTCGTCTCCATCGACATTGCCAGGGAAAAGCTTCCTTTTCAGAAGTTTGAGAGCCTTCCAGATGCGGCCATGTCCTTCTTTCTTTTTTCTTTTTTTCTTTTTTCTTTTGTATAGTTCGTTGTTTGTAGGTAATGGATTATTGGAGTAGGTAATATCAATGGAAAATTTCTGTCATTGTTGTTTATCACTTGTGTAGTCAGTTTTAAGGAATGTAATAAACGTAATCATTGTAAGGGCAGTAATTTAGAAACACGTGAAAATTGCAGATCTATTTTATAGACTATTTGCTTCGAATTCAGTAAACGAGTTTCATCTGTTCATACAATTTGAATAATTACAATATTCGAAATTTAGAAATTTCTACGCCAAATGTCTATCTGAGCTGTGAAAGTATATGCAACATCAAATAATCAAATATGTACAAAAAATTTGTTTTCTTATATAATTGGTCAAATGTCGATTACAACATTGAACATATGAATTTTCGGCAGTGAAGTTTCAGCAATCTTCCATATGGTAATATTTTCAAACGAAATAAAATTGTATATTTCCAAGCATATCGCGCACAGAGAAAGAAACAGTTCGTATTGCTTAAATAAATCGCGTGTTTGTAGACCAACCATCGACGAAAGTAAGTAAGTCGACCGCGATTCAAGCTCACCATCATCCACTCGTTCGCCGAGTTAATCATATCGTCAAATTAATGCTCCCGCGAGCTCTAGTTCGGTCGTTAGCTAAAATACCCTATTCATCCGTACCCTTTCCACGAGCAGAAGCTTTTCTTCGGCATCGTTAATGCAACGTACATACCAGTAATCTCGGCACAAGCTGCCAGCACTGTACAAAGAACGGAGCTGCAGACGGTCGGATGCAGGCACTTCCTATCGGAACACTTTCCACCATCGTTTCCCATCTTTCTTCTTTGGCTTATAAGGGAGGCCTTTTCCGGACGACGAGGCTTATAAAGAAAAGCCGGTCGTGGCCGTCGTCGTCGTCGTCGTCGTCGTCGTCATCGTCGTAGTCGTTCTTGGTCGTCGTCGTCGCCGTCATTCTCTTCATCCGCGTCGTTCTCCATCGGCAGAGTGCTACTTAGAGAAATCAGAGCGCGGCTCGGTATACGGTTTCTCGTGCTACTTACATCGTAAATAGAAGAAGACTAAGAGAAAAGAGGTATCCGGTGGATGGAGCGGAACCCGTTGGATGCCTCGAACTCCAACGGTAATGTCGAGTGCACGCTTACTCGTCGTCAGAAGAGCTTTTCTTGTTCTTGATGCGCGTTGGACAATGGCGAAAAAACACTCTCCTACCTCCTCGCTCTTTCCCCACCACGTCCCCTCTCTGTCCCTCTTTCTATTTCGCGTTCTCTGTCGTTCTACAGGCAACTTTTCTCGTTCCGGCAACCCCTCAGTGGTCTTTTACCACTCCTGTCTGTTGGCTTTCGTGATGACGCGAGAAGGCAAAGAGGAGGAGGTGGAAGAGGAGGAGGAGGAAGAGAAGAAGTAAGAGAGCGGTGGAGGAGGAAGATGAGAGGACCACGAGAAAGAGAAAGCCTCCTGAATGTCCTCCACTTACTTTTCTTCTTTTCCTCCGCGCTGGCTCCTTCTCCTTTTCTACACGGAAGAAAAGACGCGTAGGTGGAGCAGGAACGCACGTGGAAAGGACAAAAGTAACGCGCGAAGTACGATTTGAGACGTAGGTACGCGGCATTCGTGGAACTTCCTCCGGTCCTCGTTTCGAAAGAGACGAGACGACAAAGAAGGTGTAGGTGTCGCCTTCAGGAATTCAAGAAAGCTGCAATGCTGAATGCGTCGAGGAGCCACGCTTTTTACCACTTCTTTCTCTTTCTTCCTCTTTCCTTGCTATTTTTTTCCTTTTTTTTTCCTTCTTCTTTTTTCTTTTTTCCACCTTTTGCCCGAGGGTCCGGATACGACGAACCAAGAACAGAGAAGGAGGTCCGCGAGAGATAGAAGAAGACCGTGACACCGAGCAAAGAAACCCGTAATATGCTCGAGTGGCGCGAAACGAGGATTGTCCCTTTCTTCGCCGCACTGCCACCTTCGTCTTAACGCCGACAAGTGTATTAGCCACTCGACTCGTTGCTTCGTCCCAAAGAACTTCTTCTTTTCCATCCGACCGATGGTGTCATCATTTAAACGTCTTTTCGCGCCCAAAGGAACCGTTCTTCTAAGTCCTTGAGGCAATTATAAGCCACTTTAACGTCGCGCCGGCTGACGACTAATTTCTGGTAGATGATTTAAGTGACATATTCGTGATATTAATTATCTAAGGAAGATATTAATCATTCGGTTAGAAGTAACGGACTTGAAAATAATTTCTCTATTTCTTCCTAACACTTGTAGAAATTATAAATACTATGGCTGTATAACGTCAAATACGTGTCTCGATTATCTCATCATCATCTATTAACAGCTTTAATGGTGCCACTTTAAAAGAATTCCAACTAACTGCGAATCGTAATATGACATTTATTGTTATCATCCGTGTTTATACTTTCGTATATATTTCACCATATAATTTTAAAAAATATTATTTGATTCACTAAAACACAATTTACTTTTCAATGTTCCATACTTTTTGTATGTCTTTGTATGTCTTTCAGCGTTCTGTATTATATAACGAGCCGTTCTCTGATTATCTTCCTTCCAATTTTTAAAATTTTAAAAAGATGCGTAATTAGCAAACCAGAACCTAATTGAAAATTACCGTATAATACAGTAGCCACCTTTGAATAACAGATAAGTTTTTTGTATAATGGTCAAGTTCGCATAATTTCCCTTCGCTTATTGTATGGATATATACGTAGCTTAATTTGTAATATTTAAAAGTAATTTCGAGAATCGTGCCCGAAATAAATACATATGTCTGTCAATATATGTCAACGTGACTACAAAAATGCCTGCGGTTTGAAAAGCGGTGTCTTCTTGAATAGAAAGCGATTGAAACACAAAGGGAAACAATTCACAGGTTAATTACAGTCACTCGCCGGAATATATTACGAGGTGTGTCAAACGACGAAAAGGCAATATAATTTTCTGCGGAGCGTAGCGTTTCCGAAGCGCGACAAATAGGCGCCGGAAGTTCGTATCCGCTGGACCAGGTATCCTTACTGGAAGCTTCCACTTTCATGGAGGAAATGAGCTCTCGCTCCTTCCGTTCGTGCCGCGATAAAGTCTCGATACGAGAACGACCACCGAGCATCACCGTACCAAACGATTTTACTTTTTCTTCCATTTTAATTCAATTTTTCAAATGCACGTACGTACGTGCGCAATTATAACCACTTCCACCCTTCGATCCGGTGAGCAGACCGAAAGATAGGAGAATGTGTTAATGCAGAAAAGGCCAGGTGAAAAGAAAAAAAAGATAATTTTATTCGATCTGTTCAATATTCCAGTCGGGCGTATAACTTTTTATTACGCTACATTATATCAGATTTCTTTCCAGCCGGGTCCTGGCTGGAAAACGCCGGATAATGGACTTTGAAACAACAGGCCAGTTCTGCACGCTGCGTGTGAAACGCAGTCCAAGGGGAAAAGCCGGAACGAAAAAATATTTACGCTCTTTGTTACTCGCCCTTGCTCCTCCACCACCCTCCCCCTTTCTTTCTCTGTTAACAGCGAAACGACGAAAAATGATATTGGGAATCGGAGGACGGCTGAAAAAGTGAATGCACGAATGTTTGGAAAACATTACTCGGCCAGGATCCGGAGAAAATCACGCGGAATCGAACGACCCAACGAATAAGCGAGGACTACTAGGACATAATAATATTAGTAATTCAATGACGAGATCAGGATTCGATGTAATATGGGAAATTCGCGCAGATCTTTACCTTTTACCGAATAAAAGGACTCTTATAGGTGAACTTAAAATTACAAAAGAGATTCAGATAATCAGACTCGTTTATCGATATCAGATCGTATATTACGAATAAAATAATTCGCAACTGAATCTTGTGCACGAGAGAGTGCAAAAGAGTAATTAGAAACACGGGGAGGAGTCGATCGCGAGATTCGAACGGGTCAGCGAACTGGAAAGAGAAAAGGAACCGGCGACGGGAGAAAATTAAGCAAATCGAATTCTAGCCGGTGCACACGAATCTAACATGATAGCACGGAGCCTCTTGTTGATCGATCAATCGAAACCCCTGGAAACCTCATCCCAGCTGCACCTAATTATTAGAAGCCGCCAATTACCATCTATAAACCACCCCCGAAAATCCGCTTCCCCCCCTCTCCCATCCTTCGTTCCGTTTCTGCCCCACATCCTATTCTACCCTTGTTCATCTTGCTCCCCGGAACGGTCGTTACTTCATCGACAAGATCCTCGCGCGCTCGCTGTATTACGAAACGTGACCGGAAACTCGTGTGCGCTGGACCAAGTAACCTCGCCTGGAAGCTTCCACTTTTCCAGAGGAAACGAGGCTGTGGTTCGTTCTTCGTTCTCTGTGGCGGACCAGAGATGCACGTTACGAAAGAAAGACGGATGCCTGGATGGGGGTAGAAACGAGTGTAGAAAAGATGCATAGAAAAACAACGCGGTGGTGGCTAGGAAGGGGCAAAGAGGACGAGAGAGATCTGATCAGCGACGGTAGAAAGGCTACAGAGATATCGGAGGGAGGAATCGGAAGACAATGGGTGGGACTGAGGCGAACGAAAAGGGACGGAACACGCCGGTGGAGAAAACGGTAGTACGAGGTAGAGTGAAAGGGAAAGAGTAAGTGGCAGAGGGACGCGGAAAAAGAGAGGAAGGGACAGAGAAAGAGCGTGAGAGAGGAGTGTCGTACTAAGGGGAACGATACCTGTGCGACTGTCTGTCGTCCGGACGTCCGTTGTTTTGTTACAATCACGTATCCGTGGTTTACGCGGGCACATATCGGCGCGTTGTAACCGGCATACCAACACGAGAAAACGAACCAGGATGTGAGCCGTGACTGAGGCTCGGCTCGAGTGGACGCGGGCCCGCGCGATGACTCGAAAGGTGCGGAACCGTGTGTTCCGGCCTTCGTCAACGCATTATTGTACGTCGGACCGGAAATGATGTCTTAATTGACTCCGTTTGCGCTGCCGTGACCATCGACCATCGCCAGTAGTTGGTAGTAGTCGAACACGTCGCTTTTATCGTTCAAATTGCTCGCCAAGAGATTGATTCGAAATTTTCACTCGGCATAGATTTATCAGGCCTCGTTTATGCCATTACGGAAGAGCCAATTTACACGGACCTCCAGCAAGGGTCTCTCATGACAGAAATAGAAAATCGCATGCTTCTTGTTTTTCGTTGCTCGGGCTGCTTCCGTGCGATTTCGAGACGGAAACGGTGCGAAGATTGAAACTGTATTACCGTGGTACTGATTGCGATGATGTTGATACGGTGATTTTTAGTAAACTATCTTTTGAAAAGATAGTACAGTTACGAAGATAAATTATATGAATCGTTTTGCCTCTGAAAGACTTTCTTACTGGCTTGTTTCTTTTGTTTTGATCGTACAATGATTTACTCTTATTAGAAACGACATTTCTTTAGCTGTTCGTCGTGAATTACATTCAATGGTCTTTAAATATTATTGTAGGTAGCATTTGATTAACTTTCATGTAACTTTAACTTTTATATCATCGGTGACTTGTAAAGTAATTTTTAGATTCATTTGCAGTAAGGAAAATTTCTTCTTCTTTCATTCGGCTGACGACAATCGATAACGCGAGAAAATTTTTCGGGAAAACTACGTCACGCATTAACATAATATTTGTCATTTTCGGTCACTGAATACGAACAATATAGTTATACATAATTTTACTAATCCTAACCCCAAACATTTCTCCACGGCATTAAAGACTGGTTGGTCGACGGTAAGCATTACAGTCCTAAGCTGCACCCTTGGTCGACAAGTTTAAAATTACGGTTACGTGCAAGAGGAAAGAATACTTATAACAAAATATGCAAACTTCTCCGTCCCCTCGCAGGCGAACTTCAATTCTATTTATTATTTCAAGCGATTACCAGCAGCGTCTACGTCCATCGCATCTAATTGATGCAACGATGGACGTTAAAGGGGTCGCGAATTGATGAAATATTAACCCGTTCCTTCGTCGCAGTTCTTTTCTTCTTGGTAAAAAACAAGAGGCCGAATGATCACGATGAACATCAAGGGAGGGGAAAAAAAATGAACAGAAAGTAAAAGGATAGTTTGAATAAGCTTTACGAACTCCGCAAGCGAATAAATCCTCTTTTCAACTTAACCGACGAATAATACAGTTGTACGTTAATTAACAAATGGGTTAAATCTAACTCGATATTCGCCGATCATTGTCGGCAGGAAAACTGCGTTAAAACGGGACCGGAACTTTCGTTGGAACGACAAAAATATTCTTATTGAAATTCAATTTTTAACAAATTTAGAACAGTCGTAACAGTTCTCGATCGTGAAATATTCTACCAGAATTTACAGAATTGTATCTATAATTATACAATGTTGACATTTAGCAATATATCTGATTAATATAAAATAATTGTACTCTTTAACAAGATATCGAACAGAAAAATATATTGCCACTTATCATTTTATTAGAATACGACAGGTATCCTGATTTCAAATGGCAATTCAAAAATTTACAGCTTTTCCTAACATCGACAAACAACATAAAATAGTTTCTATATTCATTCATTCATATTTTACTTAATAACAACTCACGAAACAACATATTGAATTTCTCTGGAAGCTTCCATAGCTTTTCTAAGGAAATTTAAAAATACCTTTGAAATATCCAGATTTTTTTAACAATACGCAAACTCTCTTTTCTCTTTCTAAAGTCCTAAAATTTATTAAATTCGATCAGTTTACTAAAATTTTCAAACGACGATCTGATCAACCCACGATTCCACTTCAAAGTCCGTAATCGAACGAGCGGAATAAAAAAAAAACGCTCGAGTGTCCGAGCTATCTCGCGTTCTGAGGGGGTGCCGAACATTGTTACGTCGCGTAGGGAGGGAACGCGAGAACGCGTAAAAATTCGTCGACGGACTTGCGACGTACTCTCCCGCGGACAATAAAATGCTTTTATAATACTTTGTTACGTAGCCAGCCGGCTCGTTATGTTTCTCGCGGTGCGTTACGACCGCTCTTTACTGCCTTTGAGTTTCTGGCGGACAGTTTACGGCCTTCGTCGCACGACTTCAGCCGAGAGGCGTGCACGCTGCAACGTGGTTCGTTCTATGGGAAAAATTCTCGCGTTATAAAACTATGGCTGTAGGATAAAATTGTAGAAAACGGTACTGCGAGCAGAAAAGAGGAGTATCTAAAGTATGTACAGTACATGAGACATTATTAGATTTGGAGTACAACTCTTCGCTATTTGCAGAATTGTCAATTTACGTTTATCAGTGACTGTCTTCAAATAGAGTCTAATACTTTCATTATTAACAATATACGTATACTGCGTCTCTTGAATTATCTAATTAATTCATTCATTATCTTATTAGCTCACAAACTGCTGCTTTCCCTTTCGATGTTTTTAACACCGAATATGTTAAGCTTTAATTACATAATTTTTTCCAAGTACAGTAAAACACTTTTGTGAAATTAAAAAACGTTATCTCTAAATATACAGAAAACTAACATGCGCTACGATACGCTACGATTATAAAACCAACGATAGATTATACAAAGTAGATTGCATTAAAACTGTAAACAAAAAGATTGATTATAAAATATATATGATCCATAGAGTTACTCCAATTATCTCTCGGCCAAGCAATAAAATCTTTTTCATAATTATTCATAAAATGCCAGTTATACGATACACCTGTAATTATCTTCGCGAGGACTTAACATCGTCTCTTCCAAAATTCTCCGGCGAATTGATGCATGGTAATTCCGTAGAGAGGAGAATCCACGTACGGAACGGTGCTTAGCGTGACAGATACACGCGCGAATACTCAGTAAAGGGTAAAAGGAGTAGTATCCGCCACGGAAACGCACAATGGCTGACGCGCACACGCGGCCTGCCCGTGCAATTACTAGCGTGCGCGGGTCTGAGTCACGAGTGTGCACGCGTGCAACGACGACGGACGCGCGGATACCGCGTACGCCTCCCACACGTCGTTTTTCTCTGTTCTTCGTTGTGCCGTGAATCCGCAACAAGTTTGCTGCACGACGGACGCTCGCGTATCGCTCACTGGGTAGGTCTAATGTATCGTGATTACGTATTTAGAGCGACAAAGCGCCCGGGAGAATTCTCTGGGACAGTTATCGTCGGTCGACCATGAATGCGCGCGTAAAATAGTCGCGATTCCTTCGCATTCTCTTCCTTCTTCCTCTTTCTTCTTTATCACCGAAAAAAGCCGGCGTAATTTTTAGAGAGAACGCGACTTTTGTTTAACTTAATCGAAGGTATTAGAAGATATTTTGTAATGATAGGAAAATACAACATTTATTAGCAAAATCAAACCTTGTATAATGGTTTGGTTGGGTCGTAAAATTTGTATATCTTATTTCCTTCATTGAAATTCGGATATCTTATCGTTCTTTAACGCGTTCATTTAATTTTTAAAGATATATATCGATCTTTGCATTCTGATCGCGATATAACTGAAAAAGCGCAATGGTAATCGATAAAGCGCTCGTTTAACACGAGTTTTATTCATGAAGTATCTGAAGTGGTTTGTTCTGTTTTTAATGATATATAATACATATGTAAGAAGTACTTAATATCAGGGATTTTTTTGAAAGAGTTTCTGATTCCAAGTTATCATATGTGTAGTCCACGTCTGAGTAATGGCTGAAAGTTTGGGGCTCTTTAATAGGATGACGTACGTACTATAGAAGTAATTAACACTCTCGTCACGTAATCGAGAAATTGAAATGCGCGCTTATGTTTCGTATCTTTTAACTGTAACATTATACTTAATTTCCTAACAGAGTTGTTTTCGCCGTAGAAATTACACGAAAGAAAGCGTCCAACTATGACATTCACTAAATTCAAAAAAATCTAAAACGTTCTAATTTGCAGTGTTCAACATTTCTAAATGAATTATCGCTTGGGAATTTGGAAACATTAATTCTTATCCAAAAAAAAAAAAAAAAAAAAAAAAAAAAAATGGAAAGACTAGAAAATCACTCGAATCTCGTTTCCTTCAAATCTTCTCTGTCGTCTGTCTAATCGTTCAATACTCGTTCGGTAATCAAAAAGAAAAGAGAAAGAGAAAAGTTAAGGTGTTTCATTATTCGCAAACGCATTACTCTATCCTGCTCCATTTGCCGTCTGGGAAAAATTTCGATCGCGACGATTGCGCGGTACACGTACGCACACAGGCTCGGTGAAAATCGAGCCGAAACTAATTATTCTCGCAGCGGTCGTGCGCTAATTAAGCGCGTGTACGCTTAACATAAATAAGCCGCGGCGCGAGCGAGTGCCGTCATCAAAGGAACGCAAAGGCAAAAGACGCGTGATAACGTACGCGCTACCTACGACAGCACTTAAATCGTTCAATTACCAATACATCGTCGCTCGGGAGGGACAGTGACAGGATTATTTATTACGTTTCGCGTGAATCAAAAGCGACGAGTCGAGATTGCATTCCGTTCGATACCGGCCCTGATAAAAAAATTCCCGTTTGATCAGCCGCCTAACAATAATGAAAATATTGAAGCGTTAAGGCGATATGCTTGCTAATGAAATACAAATTAAGATGTATACATGCACCGAGTGAAAGATTAAATAACAACAAACCCGTTACGTATTAATAAGTCTGTGGATCTCTCGATTATTATCCAAGCGAGCCATAATTATACGAAGACGGGAAATAAATATAATCGCCACTATGACAGACAGAGAATATACTATAACACGTCGGATCGATCAGTCGTCCGTTAAATTCGATTCAATCGAATTTAAATCAATCAAGATCTCGCGAAGGAAGAGAAGAAAGAAGCTTAAAGCAGAAGAGCTGTGTATTTGTCACGGCCACGACAAACGAGCGGATGCAAAACCGGACGCAGCTACGGGGACATTCGCTATCATGGACCGCGCGCGTTAAATTAATCGTTGCACACTTACGTTTCTTAATTGCCATCGAAACGGACCTCAAAAGATCCTGTCCCGTCCAGTGACCGCGGATGCAAGTGCTTCGATTACCATAAACGTTCAAAGGCCGGGTCTTGTCTACGAAACGACCGACGCGGCAACCGGTTGACCCTGTGAAGATACGCTAGAGGAGAGCCTTTTCCTCCTCTTCTTTTCTATTCCTTTTATTCTTCCTTTACTTCGTGGTAAGCCGCAAGGCAAGTGTCTTGAACGGAGAAGAAAAGGAGAGAGCCGCTGGGAGCCGAGGAGCTTCCGACAAGTGGCTTTTCCTTAAGGAGAGACAGACGATAGGGGTGGGAGAACGGTGATTGGTAGTAGAGGCATAGAATGAGAGAGAAGTAGAAACGCGGATATCGAGAGAGGAAGAGAGAAGCCGTGATAGAAAGGGAAGGAGGGATTATGGTCGTGAGTTTGTCGAGGGACGATGGCCAGGGACGAAGAGGGGTAACTCAAGACGGGTCTAAGTGAGTCTTCCGGTCGACAGGCAATGATAGCCCTGAGAACTGACCCGACCCCCGGATATGTGTTGCGCATATATGTGGGGACACATACATAGCAGCATCGCAAACGTGTCACAACATTGTCCGCCTCTATTCGGCCCGGACCTGGTCATCGTAATAGCTTATTTCGTAAATCGGAGATTCGTAATGGGGTACGCACGCGTGACGATAGGTAAGCCAGTATGCGGTCAATTCGGCATAAGCGGTTTGCATGATGCCGAAGAGTTTCGGCTGTTGAGGTTACGAGGTGAACGCCAAAGACCAGGCTATTAGGGATCGGACGATGAACGCCGTTCCCGAATAGAGTTCATTCGTGTACAGCGACCGTGCGATTCGATTTAGGCCTCTGCAAACGTTTATGCGAACGATTTTGTTCGAAATTATCGATATCGAATACGATGACGAGAATTATCACGTTAAAAAGCTCTTTGGATTATAAGATGTGACAACTATGGTGCGATAAAAAAGAGTTTAATATAGTGTAACGAAGTAGTAAAATCGGTTGGTAGTCAAAGTAATTATACTTTGGATGTGGAGACAAAAGAATCGATGATAGAAACGTAGATATATACATAAGTGTTTGATACCTCGGACAGTGCCGTACGAAGACATTTGTAATACGGAGTCTACGTACAACGCTTTGATATATCGAAATAAAAATTTACCTTAGAATTTTCCTTCCTGGTTTTTCAATTTATTGAAATAGTATATAATATAATTCGTTATTGATAGAATTCCAAAATAGAATATATTACGCGAAATAAAAGGTCCTTGGTGTACCTATAATTCTAAGATATCATAATCGGTTAAACGCTGATTTACTTTGCGACATGACATCTACAAAAAATAACGAAGACGTAACAAAAATGTTAAACAAAACAGATTTAACTGCTAGATATTTCCAGTTCCTTTCAGACATTTTGTCAATATTCGAGATGCACGAGTATCGTCACATTCGAACAGTTTGAACAGACGCGAACAGAAGACAGATTACATGACACTATAAATCATGAAACAGTGACATAACGCCTCCTACGCCAGCTCGCGACCTCGTAGTTGTCAGATAATTAGCTCGGCCAACCTTCGTAAGAATCTCCTCTGCACTAGAAATTACGCAACCGCCAGAGGAAAATCCTTTGAAAAACAATCATTTTTCTCTGTTGTATGATTTAAAAATTCGTCGCGATATACGTCGATCTTCCAGAATGAACGCCGCAACGAGAAATACTCGGAAGATAACTATCAGACTGAGTTTCAGTTAAATCGCTAAAGCAGTTCGAAGGAGCGATCCTCCCCCCCACTTACCTCTTGGGCGTCCATTTAATCGTCTACTTCGTAATTTTAATTTGTGAGAACGACGTCTCATTAACACCCGGCCGACCATTTGCCGCGTCTTACTTATGTTCGACTTAAAGCTTAATGAGAGCCACGCGGTAAGTTCGTGCCTCGTGCGCTTAATGACGTCGAAGGTATCAGTTTGAGGGGATGACGAGGGACAGGGGAAAGGGGGGATCGAGCTTTAAGGTCGTAGGACGATCGATGGCTGGAGAGCACGCCGGCTAAAGGAGTCATTTGTCTTCGTAGCCACTTTGCTTGTCAAATCGAGCCGGCCTATTATTACGGCAGAGCGCTGTTAGACGCCTTAGATTTAAACACGCCCGTTTTAAGCTAATATCCTGCCGCCTCTGACGCGGCTCCACTTTTCAAACACGGTTAACCCTTTTGAATAGTGGCGCGCGAGCGCTGCCGCTTCGATCGCTACCCTGCCATTCAGCCTCGTTTGTTCGAAATTTGGCGACGCTTGCTCGTCACGATTTGTAATTGCCCCCGTTCGATCAGTGTGTTCAACGTTGATGGCGAAATCGTGCGTCGAATCTTATCGCGGGTTGACACTGAGAATTTTAATACGAATAGGATGCACTGTGGCGATTCAAATTAGACGACTTTTTGGGATTGTAAATCCCAAGGAAATTTCCCAGGGAATTTTCTTCTCTCCGTCATTGTAGAGTTATCGTATCTTATAAAATCTTTTGAAGTGATTGTTGGCTAAAGCGTTTAATTTGTGATGATTTTAAAAATCTAACGAGATTTTAGATACCTTATAGGAGAATTTTTAAGAATTGCATTAAACTTACAATTTTAAACTACCAACATAAATTTGAAGGTAAAAGTATCGGTAATTCTCAATAATAGTATCATAGTATAAAATACACGGGTTCGTAAAACGAAGTTCCACCACAGAGTTGTTTCTATCGTCGTGTCATATTTTCCCAGAATTTCAACGTTAACGAGACAAGATTAGCCGAGCTATTTAGAGACGCGGTATCCAATAAATAAATTACCAAGCACTTACACGGTGCTCCTATACATTGCCCACAAGCCAACACCGTTTCCCCGTTACCGTTAGGAAGAAGACAGTTGGTATTTTCTCGAAATCGCGAGCGAAGGATCGTTCTGGGTCATCTCCGTGGATGAACGGAAACGTTGGAAAACATTTTTCCCTTTTTACAAGGCACCACGGCGTATGCACCAGCGTACAACCAGCTAATTAGCATTCTCATTGAAAAAGGCTTTTCTCGAGCGAGGTTGAATCCTTAGCTCGACGAACATGATATGCGCGGGGAATCACGGATCTCGAAAACGAGGAAAGGCCCGCGCACAAAGGGAGTAGCAAGGCTTGTACCGACTTGCGGAAAGAGGCGGTCACGCCGCGTTTCCGAGTCGCTGCCGGCGCGTCTGCTTATTTACTAATTCGGAAGTAATGTAAATAATCGCACCATCACAGCCGGACGGCAATCACGGCACGAATAGCCGTACCCGGTGTCTCTCAGGAGACGAGCTTCACTGACCACGTGGCACGACGAGAAAGTATAGTCGAGAGGTATAAGCGAGCCGATGCAGGTGTGACGGGTCAATAAATGACCGATTGCCGCAATCGTCCAGGTGTATCGCCTTCCGTAGCATTGTCAACATGTTCCGGATCTGAGATACCCGCCTACGTATCTATCTCGGGTAATATGGTCCTCTTTTTCTCTCTTCCCTCCAACCTTTTCCTTTTTTCCTTCCTCTCCTTTTGTTTTTATTCTTTTTTCTCTCTCTTTTGTCCTTTTTCCTTCTTTGTTTTGTTTCGTTGAGCCGGAGCCACGCCGAGCGCGAATCCGTGATCAATTCATTTTCCAACGACCGCGGCGAGCGCGTGCATTCAATTTCTTAATGAGGTTTATTACACTCCACTCTTTCTCGCTCCGCCTCCCCTCCGGTTCACCCTTTGCCTCGCCCTTACGTCTTCCTTTGTCCCGCGCTCTTTTAACATTCGCGTTTGATAATATTTTTATTTCCCTGTTATTCTCACGCCCCAGGTGTTTCCATTGTAACCTCATTAACATTGCCGCAAACTCGATACACTTTCGCGCACCCTCTACCTCTCCCTCTTACTCTCTTACGTACGCATTCCCTCGAATTTTTCTCGCTGTCTCGCAACCGGCGATGTTTCGGTGCATCGGGCGTTGCAGTCTAGACGGTCCTCGTCAGATTTTCCTCCGTGACTCGCAGAATCGTTATTTTTACACCGGTTCTTCCCGCGGGATCTCGCGAACCCGGCATAGGAACGGCGATACCCTGTCGTTCGTTCCTGTCACGTTATCTCGGCGGCCGTGCATCCAGCAGCGCTGGCGGAAACTTTTTCCTGTTCTTTCTGCGCGTCCACCGTCCCGCCGCCCCTTCTCGTCCGACTCTTTCTCATTCTCTCTCTTTCTCTCTTTGACTCCCTTTTCTTTCATGTCCTGCCGCAAGGTCTCGTTTTATAACCACGTAAACTCTGTTTAATTAACGCGTGGACTGAAAGAGGAGGAATTTTCGATGTAAGCGGCGCATTGCACCGCCGGTGCATAAGGTACAGCGCGCATTGCGATGATCCTATGTCGGTGATGGAGTTGGTCGAGACGGTGCGCACCGTGTGGAGGAGTGGAGATGGTTAGAGGTCGGTCTGCAGGGGTTGCAACAGGGAGGACCGTAATACTGGTGCCGGTGGTCGTAACGTTGATGATGGTGGTGGTGATGGCGATGGTGGTAGTAGTGGGTACTTGAGAGAGCTCGCCGTTTCCCTTATTCCTTCAATCAACGTCAGCTGGGGAGGCGAGTCTAGTGTGTACCCTGAGCAAATACTCGCGTGCTCCGCACTAGAGCAGCATAGAGCTCAATGACTACATCATCCACGAAGGTGGTGGTTAGCTAGACGCGCCTTTGCCCCATCCGGTCAGACAGTCATCGAAATCGATTCTTTCCGTGATATAAACGGCCAGCTCGCAAATACCGGACAGTATTACAGTAAATACGCGGTCCGTGGTTGCACGCCGATGACGCGATCTCGAAATATAGTAAGACGCGACTTTTGCGCGAAACGTACACCGATTAAACGGTACACGTACGAAACAACTTAATACGCAGTTAAAAATCATCTTCTTATACCGATATTAGTGATAATCGTTGAAATTAATTATTTGTAAAGTAACGAGTTATAAAAGAATAACGGACAATGGTAGTAAAAATATTTCGCGCAAGAATATCCAAGCCGAAGGAGAAGTGTCAATCGTCGATGTCTCGCGATAAATTTGTCGAATAAATTCCCCGATCGCTTGTACGTTCCAACGTTGAACCGATGTCGAATATCACCGAAATTAACGAAGCAATCGAATCAAGAAGATGAAAATGGAACGAGCTTTAGAAGATCCGCGTCTGCAGAGTTCGTGAAACGTTCGTCCTCCCTTGAGCATTTCCTCCTTTAAACGCATCGTATGGGTGTCGATGTCTCGCGTCTGGAAAGGTCTCGTTAAAATAGGAAGGAAGAGGGCCGGATACACGGCGGTTACGCATGCATCATGGGTCGTCTAAACAAGCTGTTTAGACGACTTCAAGTTAACCCAAATTGACTCAATTGGATTAACCGCGCCGTGGCTCACCCGACACTTGGGAACCGGCCTGTACCGGCGTCACCGTATCCGCGAGAGAGCCAGTCCTTTGCTTCTCATGCAAATACGCATCGCGTTATTCCACCACTTCAGCCCGTTTCTCTCCCTCGTTTCTCGTCCGAGTCCTTTTTTCTCACCCGTTTCGCCTGTCCCCTGTGCCCTCCTTGCCTCGTTCGCGAATTTAGCTGGTTAGCTGAATTGATGGCGTTTGGGAAAATTGCCTCGTCTACGCTTCGTACGGGGCTATCAGAGAGGCCCTGCTCTCACAAGGAGACCCTCCGCGTCTTCTCCGTTCGCCAGCCGTTTCCCTCTCTGTTGCTCTGATATCGGCGGGGGCGATCTCTTCTCCGAATAGCATCCACAGCGTTGCATCACGAGCACATTGACGCGGTTAGGCTTTACAGAGGCTCTAGGCCGAGGCTCTTTCAGGAGAGTATCGTTCGGTGTGCACGCAGACCGGACCATGTCAACGCGGACCACGAAGAGTCTTCCGCTCCTCGAGCCAGTTTCGCGTGTACACGTGACGTGCTGACGCACGTCGTTCTCCTCTGTCCTGTCTCTCATGTCAATTTGCGGCCGAGGGCCGCGGAAGGAAGAGACAGAGTAGTGGAGAGGAGGAACAGGAGGCAGAGCGAGCGGCAGAGAGGCGGCGTAGGAGAGCCCAGAGAGGCTTACGTTAAATCGTAGGATCGAGGGAGTGTTGCGTGGATTGAAGTGTCCGTTCCTTGGCTAACCGTGGACCCCATGCGTATATATGAGTAATACAAGTGCAACCTCCTCCACCTCCATCGGCCTCGACGCTCTGTGTTCTCTGTTTCTCCGTGTCCCCCGACTAGCCTTGTCTTTTATCGTCGTTGCGCCCGACCGGGCGGTCTTTCTCGCTCCCTTGGGCTGCTCTCCGCGATATATGGATCGTCGGAAGTCACCTTCCTCATTATCATACCAACAGGCTCGCTCGCTCACTCGGGCACAGCCTTCATCCTGTGCCCTAGTCACTTACGGTTCGCGGGTGACCAACCCAAGTGCGAGCTACTCCAGCGTCCGACGATCGGTAGGGTGAACACTGGTTCGTTCCAGTAAGCCGCGAGAACCACTGGCCTGGGGAACAAGACGCAAGTCCATTATACTCAATCACGGCGTGATTGGCTCAAACGATCGGACCACCGCTCGCCGCGCGTCGTTCCACGGAGATTCGCGCGGACGTGCCGCGTTGAGTTTCGTAACATCAAGAAGGAAAGATCCTGCTCTGGACCGCTTCTCATCGCCCTCGAGTTTCCTCTTCCCGTTCATTTTTCTCTCGTTTACTTAGACAAAGGCATCTGCGACCTTCTGACATTCCAGTTTCGGATAACTCGCTGAATATCTGATCTCAGAAAATAACATACTGCGGTTTGAAAATCTTCAAGTAAAAATTTTGAAATTACGTCGGTAACGACTTTTGGTAAAACTTTTGGATAGTTGGAGGAAAACGATATCGTTACCGTTTTCTTGATATATAAGAACGAAAATTTACAACGAAAGCAATGAAATTGCGAGAGTTGGTATCGTTATATCGAGTTAAGATATGAAATTAGTTAAATTCATTTAGAGCAGGTAATATCTGATTCACCTAGGAAACATTTGCTTTTTCTCTCCTTCTTATCGAAACGCTTAGCGAACAATCCAATCGTAATTAAGAGAACCTTACAGGTTCGCCAGTCTCCTAACTCGTTAGCATCCGTCCGATAAATCGAATCGCAGTAACCAGGTGTTTCCGATTTCGAGAACGATCAAAGGTGTGTCCCGTGCACTCCGTTTCTAGAACCACGAATGTAGACCAAGGTCCAGCTGCAACAAAAGGTCCACGGTACACTCTAAACTACGCAGACCCCATTTCGAGTCTATCTATTCTCACATCTGTTCCGCTAGATTCGAAAGGTGACTTTCCATCTCCAGTTTGATCTATCTTCCCAATCTCTCTATCTCTCTTATACTCCCATTATGTTTTTTATTCAACCATTCCCAGGCAGATTATCAGAGAACTGTGTCGAAAAAGACGAACGAGTATCGCTCTGCGTCCGTGGTTCGTATCTCTCTCGTAATCGGGCTCGTGGCGAGCGATCGTGCACGAGCACCTTAACGACTTGAAACATAGCCGTTTCTTTTTCTCGTTTTTCTCCGGCTGGACAATAGCAGACAGATATTTGCAGCGGCTCATATCGAGACTTTCGTCAGCCACGGCGCAATGTATCTTTCTTTTATTCCCGTTATTTCGAGATGACGATATAATTCGCGAATAACGGCTGGAAGAAGCGGAATCGTCGCTTCGTTCGTTGGCATACTTTTCGAAATTGCCGTGACTTCGAGACAGTGAGGATAGGTAGTACGATGATCGTTGGTCCGAGCCAAACGCCGCGAGCACGGTAACTTTGGCAATTGAATATAATTAAGTAATCTCGATACGATATCGTGGAGATGGTTGGACGACAGGAAAAAGCCGGCGCGGCAAAAACCGGAGGGCAGGTTGGCCGACTGCCATAAGGAGGCCTCGCCTCGAAATGCCAACGACAATAACGCCGATAATCCTGCAGGCTCCTGCTTGCCAATATGCTGCGGACGTATCTACGTAACTGCCTCGGAAAGTAGCCCGTGGCCAATAAAATGCAAACAGGGAAAGACCGGGAATCTGTCGTTAAGCCTCCTCGATCTGCTTCACCGTTGATTACTCGACTCGCGAATCTGGGACTCTTGCTTGGCATCGGAGAACGAAGGAGGTGGAACTCTTATGCCGAAAACTCCATATTCCACAGGGGTGGACCAGCCTGGCCAGTTGTTTTCCACCGAATCGTGGCGAGGTGGAAATTATTGGCTGGGAACTATTAGAGATTATTTACATTCTGATCGAAACTCGTCGACTGTACGTTGAAATTAGCTTTCCGTATAACTTTTTTCCTCTTATATCTTGTTTTACATATTATCTTCCTTTTTTTCTAACTACGTAGGAGTAAAGTTTTACGATGCATAGAAAATAGCAATTGCTTTCGAGCATTGGTAATGGGTAATCTTCGTGTGTCGATATCTCGCTATTTTTGGTCCTTGGCATTTGATTCTCTCGTTTACGAATGAACGTTGTTGGTGTAATGGTATATAGTAATTGACAGTTACAAGAAAACAGGGAAAAGGAAATTAAAAAATTTACATTTCTTAATAAATTTACATTTACATTCAGTAGAATTCCAAAGATATTAGTGTAGGTTCGTAAATTCTAAAGAAATATATTCGTACACTTCGAATTATTCTAATAAATGTAAGCTATTTCGTTCGTTAATTATCATTACATATGTACTCTATTTGTATGCAATTTCCATTTACAACTATGGAAATAATTTCTATCTTTCCAATGTACTTCTTCCTACTTCTTTGCAAGAATCCATTCTCGTGTTCAACCATTTACTTATTCTATTCAAATACACAATTTTCTAGCAACTGGTTCTCCTTGAAACTTTCCCACTAATCGTTTTCTAGAAATCAATGATGTAACGCGATGTTTTTTCCAAAATACTTGTTTTTGCGTCCGAAATTTCAGAACTAATGTGCAGAATCTATAAACGTAACAATATGTAAAACAATCCCTACAGAAAAATCGAGCAACGTTTACGATAGCAGAAAGATCCTAAGCTAAACTAAAATTTAAAGTATAATTAGACAAATACGTAGTAGTCAAAATCTGCTCGATATCTTCTAAATTAAAAATCGTGATTTTCGAAACAAGTTTCGAAAAACTGATAAAGCGTGATAAAAGTTTTTAAGTTGGCATTTGTCCTAATCTAACGTCATCGTCCTTTTTCAATTCTACGTAACATCGTCGAGTTGTTCGAACCTGAAAAATTCCTGTCGCTACAATATTCTGCACACGAAACTTAAGAACGGATTGAACATTTTCGTAAAATGAAAATTTTAAAAAGATTTCTAAATCACCAAGTTGCTGTATCCCGTTAATTCTTCGAAATAGTAAACATTTAAACACTACTTAACGCTCGAGATGTTCCTCCCCTGCTAAGCGATCCAACGTACGCTGCTTCGTGTAATTATTAGCAACCCTAAGACGAAACGGTGTTGCGAGCACCCTTATCTCGAGCGTATCGGATCGAACAGAATAACATGGTGTCGTCGAAAGGAAACAGCTAGACCGTTACTCCACCCAGGCACGAGTCAACCGACCGGGTCGCGTGATTCTTAAGACGTTGAAAAAGTAGGGGTTCGTTTGTGCTCCAAGACGTTAGAGCGACCTCGTCAGGGGTTCGAATAATGGTAACAAGAAGCCAAAACGTCGGTTACTGCTCGTCAACGGCAGCTGGCACGCGCTCCTTCCAATTCCTAAGGAGACCTTTCCTTCTGTCTTCTTCGCCCTTCTCCGCCTTAAGTCTTGAGCGCGCGCTGGGGAACCAAACTAAGAGGGGAAGCCAGTCTCGAGAAGTTACCTTACCTGAATCCAGTTGGGGATACCTAGACATTTAAATCGGGGGTCACCACCCGGCGGAACCACCTGAATACTAGCAAGGGGGCCTTCTTGATCTTGCAGTGGCGTAGAATTTAAGGGCTGTTTCTCACGAGTCGATTATGTTTTCTTGATTCTACTGAGATCATTCGGATCTTTATATTTCAACGTTGCTCTCGTTTCGAGAACAATTCAAACGACAGATCACGCATACAAACGAGGATCTTTTGGTTGTCAATAATATTTCGCTAGAATTTGCATTAAATCTACTACATTTTATTAATATTACGTTAATATATTAAACATCTTAAAAGTTTTGAAGCGCGTGTTATTCACGCGAAGATTCGTATCTCGTTTCATAAATATATCCGATTCGCTTGAAAAATTAAAATAGAGGAATGTTTGAAAAATAGCGTGAAAATTGAATGTTCAATGAATGAATAAATGGCATGAGATTCTTTGCAATTTTAATCATTCCGAATGAAACGAAAATATGAGCCAGAGTAACAAAAATGTCATTAATTTAAAAAAGTATTTTCGATTGTAATTTATAAATTTACGATGGCTAAAAGTCAAAGCGATACAAGAAATGTTCGCAAATCCAATCGAAATCGTAAGTTTAAATGTCCCACGAGATTTCAACGACCGTCACAGCGACAGGGTAGCGTCTACGCTGTTGAGGGCAAGGACCGTTGTTCCTACTTCCTTTCCAGAGGGAGGACGAAGGGCGCCGTAGGATTTTTTTTTGTAACTTTCAATATTAGACGTTAGCGTTTCCCACAGAGAGAAGTCATGGGAACACATTGAACGAAAGGCCGCAGAACGTCTCGTGGAAATTCTTCAGAGGAGATTTGCGATTGCACCTTGGGAAGAATTCCCCGTATAAAGGATGTTCAATGTGCGTTAAAATTTTTCTCTTTCTTTGACGTTCGAACCTTAAATTCGTACGGTCCCTTCCTTAGATATTTCGTGCTTTAGTGTATTTTTCGTGACTGTTGTATCAAAAATTCGATCTATCTTGTTCGTAATTTCTTCCCATGAAAAACAACGATATTTCGATCGATCGTCGCATAAAGCGGCAATTTGGACGAAGGAAATACGTTCGAACGAACGAAATACGTAGAATTTCGTTCGACGACAAATTTCAACACTCGACGCTCGCCCTTTAATTCACGAGATGTTCGCTGATCTTTCTCCTCTGCTTTTCGTAATTTGCAAAATCCGGTACGCGGTATAACGGCGGAGCAATGTCACGGACAAATCGGACCGGTATTCCCATTCATCCCGCTAAACCAAAAAATTCCAGCATCATCGAGTCCGCGGCTCGTAAAAGTGGCGCGCTCATTATCGCTCGTATTATCTGTAACGCAGCATGAATGGCGACCGAAATCGAAATGAAAACGCAGGAAAGGTCATGCTCGCGTGCCAGGAATAACACGGTGGCCGTGGCGTTGACCCACATTGTTTTTGAAACGCGATTAAACTCATTGGAAACGACCGAAGGTAGATTAATGGTCCTGGGTCGCGTAACCGTGCGCGGAAAGCGAGGTAAAAAGCGAAACAAATTTAACGAGCTGTGAATTATGAAAATCGGTGACAGGCCGCCGCTTTTAAATGCTCTTTCTCTCTCTCTCTCTCTCTCTCTCTCTCTCTCTTCCTCTCTCGCGTGCCGATTCTCTCCACGTTGTCTGGCTCTCTCGCGCTTGCGAAGTTTGGTTTGGGCGCGTGCCAATGAATCGAAACGATTCGAATGCAAAATAATAATAAAACAGTGGAGGGTGTACGGCGCCGCGGGTGTGACGTCGGGTGAACGGGGGAGGAGGGCGGGGTCGGCAGCGCATTAACGCAATTAACCTCCAATTAATAACACATCAATTGACACCCGGTCAACTTGTTGCATCGGAGCAACCCGATAATATGCAGAACGCGTGTGAGCCGTGTATATACACATACGAGTCACCATGCTTCTGCTTTTGTATGCGTGTATCATTCTCTATATAGAACAGAATAGCTGCCTCCCTCTCTCTCTCTCTCTCTCTCTCTCTCTCTCTCCTGCAGCTTCCTATGTCCATGTGTTATTCCGTCTCGTGATCTCCGCGACTGTCTGCCTGTCCGTCTGTCTGCTAGTCATGTACATACGTGTAAATACACATTGACGATTAGGCGTCATGAAACGCTGATGCGTTTGCATGTTTGCGAATTCCTGTCACCAAAGGGGTTACTACCTTCGTCCCGGGTGGTGGATAATAACGAAACGAATGTTACAATAATTTACTATGTATATCGAGAGGGAGAGCGATGCATAGCGATGCCTGCGTGGTGTACACGTAGAGCACCACGATGGACATGGACTGATGACCATAGCCGGGTTCCCATGCACAACCCCCTGCGAACACTACGGCCACATGACACCTACAGGGGGTGGAATTCCGATACACATGCCATTGCTGCGTCACCTCGACAACACCATGTGGGGTACGCGCACCATGTGATATTCAGCAAGTAGGAACTTGGTAAACCTGCTTGCGCTCGTGGTTCGCGGCTTCATGCCGGAAGGAAGTCGTTGCCAATCGCAAAGTATAAGTAGTATTGTTTCGTTTTCGCAACGGGTTCCGTGCCGGTGGATCGCTTTGTTTCGCGCAACGATCGGCCAGCATCGAAACCAACGGTTTCTGGCTCGTCGACAGGAGACTTTCGAAATCGAATGGAAGCATCGTGGAAAAAAGATCGATTCGTACCGTTCCGATGTCCTTTTCCTCTTTCTATCTATTGATCTTCCAAGTATTATTTTCATCGTGAAGAAAAGATCTGCCCGAAGCACCGAAGATCTTTGCCCGATAAGACAGTAAGAAAGAAATTTTGTTTCAAGTATAGGCTACGCCGATACCGCGAGTTTGTTCGTCTTATATCGATTTCAACAGTGTGTTTGGTTGTCGTTCCGTGGTAGGACAGTGCAGTCAACGCGAAAGAATCGGCGCGGTAACAGAGGAGATATGCCCTCTTTCTTTTCATCGATGGATTCATTAAAAAATTTCGATTCGCGGTATTCCGCTTTGAAATTTCATACAAGGTCGATAGAAACCACGTAATGGACGGTAGGAGATTAACGAACGCTTTCCTCGCCCCGGGCTCTTTTGTGTTCCGGTCTCTTCCTTAATTACCCGAGCTATAGGTGGAAGTTATCTGCGTCGATAGTTCGAAACAATGGCTACCTTAGATTCTAACCCCTTCTCGATGAAAAATCTTGGGGAAAAGTTCACGAGATTACAAAGCCGGTCTTTCGTTAACTTTCTCGTATAATCGATAGTTAATTTTTAATGTGATATAGATATCTTGCTAACTCGCTCTTTATATTGTTCGTTTTTAATTTACCTCGTTGCGTCTCATCCATATTCTTCTATGCATTTTTCTTCACAATTCTTCCTCCAAGATTACGTTTATTAATATCGTTGAAATCCAGGACAGAGTATTGAACGAGTAACGAGCCAGACAAGTCGGTTCCAACCAGCGATTTTCTAATCTTGTATCGCAACCCCACCGGCATGACCTGCAATCACCCCTTCAAATCAAGTCACCTGCTTAAACGGTAAATATCGCATGACGCACAGGAAATGGCTGTTGGTGGTTCATCAGACTGTTTTCGTCTCGCTCGAAGATGATCGATGCGAGTGTCATTGCCCATGGAAATACAGGGTTTTGTAATGACAAAGTCGCGTTCGATACTCTCTGGCTGACGTGTTTTGTAAACTCGTACGTGCTTCATCATTTCGTCACATTTCGCGAGGAATTATAAAATCGAACGCGCAAACAAAACGATTTCAATTCGTTCGTTTTGTCAGCAACGTGATATATTTATCAAATTTAATAGATATCTTTGCTTGCCGATATTTGCGAATGATAAACAAAGGATCAATGATTTTTCTAACGTGCACACTTTTTCGGACAATTTCTTCGTTAAGCGATGGTTTATTAATAACGTTTCATCGCTAATAATTATAGGTCGCGAATGTTTATATAAATTCCACGTATTTGTACAAGTAAAAAATACAGCCTGGCCAGAGATCTTATTCACTCGTTAAACGATAATTAGTCGATACTATACCTTGGATATTTTATATATTCTTCGATGATCGTCCATTAAGAAATTATTTTCTGGAGACCGCGTCGAAGTAACAGAAAGTAATTTACTTGCGAATCGAACGAAGCGCATCTGCTCGATATAACATATATCGACAATGGGGTCACGAAAGCTTCTCGAACACATCGCCACGTATACACGTTTCTCGCGTGTAATTAGCCCGGCGTGTCTACTTCCGAATCGAGTTGGTGGGAGAGTTCCTAAAACCATTTCCGGCCAGAGCACCTTTTTATTCTGACCGTCCCACGCGTGACGGCACAGGAGGGAAGTGGCGATCAAACGTAGGAAGAACAGACTTTGCTGACCCCCCTCGAAGCGTTACGTTCTTCGAGGCAGGTACGATCGTAGACGTTATCGAGCTTGAGACCATATGTCACCCTTTCAACCAATAAGAGTAAGATAATTATTGCCGGGGAATAGTATCCCGGAACAAAATGTCTTTTTTTTCCACGAGAAATACACTCGAAAATATGTTTAGCTAGTACAATCGTGTACGTTATTCTGCCACATGTCGATACAAGGCGTTTAATAAGAAATATCCGAATGCATTTTCCATACACAGAACAAGATATAGAGATTGTAAAAAAATAATCTGCGAAAGCAGAATTCTAATTGTTTCACCATCTTCGTTGCATTTCATTCACATTGATTTTCGCGATCTTATACGCATAAGATTTTCTATTATTGGGCTTTTTTACTTACTTATGCGCTTGCTTATGAACGAAAATGCGTCACGAATGACGCAGACACTAGTTACGACGTAAATTCGCTAGATAGTGAACGAAAATGTTAAATTTTCCAATTGCAAAAGAGATGCATCTTTTCGTTTAAAGAGAATGATTCAACTTTGTTAAACGTACGTGATAACGAAATTTTGGAATAGATATTCCTCGACGTATATAAACGTTCGCGGAAGACCATCGTGATAAAAGACAAGTGAGAAAAAAATAGCAAAAGTGGGAAACGAACACGCGATGGAAGTAATCTCTGGCGATGCCAGAAGTGGCAAATCCTAATTCGATTTTCATTCGGCTCCAAGTCCTTTGTATCGATTCGACAGGGTAAACAGAAACAGTAGATAATCGTTATTCAATTAGATGCATCGACGAGGCAAACGAATAATCGATGAATTCTAAGCTGCTGATTTCCAACCCTCCTTGCGCGATCGCGCGAACACGAGAGAACAGTAGAACTGGAAACGAGCGTTCGCGCTCGCGCGCCCGCATACGAGTTCTGCTCGTACCGGCCGAGGGGAAAAAGTACAACGATTCCATGCTTTCACCAATTCGCCGCTTTTGCCACGTGTTGCTATATACGTATTCCTCTCTTTGAGCCTTCTTGTCGCTTCGTGAGCCACGCGTATATATACGTCTAGTCTCTCTTCGTCAATATACGTATAGGGGCGAGTGCTCGTGTCCTCGAACGCAGGCGGCTCGTGCGTAGGCAAACTATGGAATATGTCAGCCTATTGAGCGCAGGTGCTTTAAGCTGCTCAGCTGTTGCTTCGAATCTCATGTACATTCGCGCGGCTGTGTATCACGTTGATATTGGTGCACACTAAGCATCGTACCGTATCGGCCATCCGCGTGCGTGCAAACGCTGAACCGACTCACGTGTTTCACCCACGCACTTATGCGTATCGGCAATTGAATGGTGAAACGATCGGGCCCTCGCCACGCCGCGAGCACCGTCGTCGCTCAATGAATTCGTTGAACAACCGTCGATTATCATCCATCGACGAAGTCGTTTCCTGAGAACGATGTCGTGGAAATAATTTACCCTTGTTTGGAGCGAAGAACGTTCGCGTTAACGTTTTACCGGCTCTACTTTTACTAATCGTCGAAACTTACTAATCGAGAAAAGTACTCGTGTTGCTTTCGAGAAATATTATTGTTTTACGGTTTTATAAAATATTCGACAAAAAAAGAAATACGGACATCCTAAACAACATTAAGTTTTAACTCATAAATAACTCGAAATTCGTGTGTATTCGTTATATCATAGCAACGAGAATATAGTATCTCAAATAAAAGATATCTACACAGATATACGAAACAAAAGAACATCATAAATCGATAGTCAATTTTATATAAATTATACGGCGGATGAACGATACACTTCTAGATAAGTACAATCTAAAAAAAGAATCTGAAAGAATCTACAGAAACGTTCAAATGGACAATTCAAACGTAGCAAGACCTAATAGTTTAAGAAGTAAGATCATTTCTAAAAGAATGTAAGCATATTTGAATCATTAAGGAAACAAAGCTTTGGATACAATTTGTCTATTAAGTCAATTACAGGAATAGAATTTTATAATAATATAGTTTCTGCACAACTTTTTATCCTTGAGTTCGATTAAAACAGATAATGCATCCAGTTTATGACGGAGGATTACTGTCAATTACTTTTTTGTGCATCTTTGTCTCCAACTATCGATCAACGACAGGGTGTAATTGAGAAAGAGTCGACTTGCCGGAACTGACTACGTTCTGAATAAGAAATTCAATACAAGTAATTTTCTTATGGCCTTTCCACGGCCATCCTCGTCTTCGACAAATCCTGCAGTTCGCTGTACTTGCAGTTTTTCTCGCTAGAACTCTCGGCAGAAGACTTCGGCAGACAAAGTTAAACCATACCGTTCCCGCTACCTCTCTATTCCTCGTCTTGTAGTCATGATCGATTACTAGTATTTTTAACTGGTAACACTTGCTATTCTCCCCGTGAACATTCTCCTACGGTTACGTGACATGATCGTGCGTTGAACCGGTATACTTATCCCAAATATACGATACCTGACAGAGGAAAGAATGCTACTTCCTATGTAAATCTGTACGATTTCGATGGCTATATAAAAAGCTGATGAATTATAAATCACTTAGTACGTAAGATGAAACGAATATAATTCCGAAATACGTTATCAACGAAATCAAGATAAGATTCACAATGAGAGATAAATAAGTTTTTTTTTTTTTGATAAAATGACAATTAGGCTTTTACTTCTTTAGAAATATGAAATTTAGTACGTGTTAAATATTTCCTCTCTGAAATTTTCTCCATCTTTTTCTCGATTTTCTCTACTTACAACGAAATCATGCTTTCCTCGTAATTAAGTCGGTCTATGTCGTAAAATGAAGTGAACGGCAATCGTATATACAGTCTCAGACGCTTTTATCTACGGAAGTAGAGAGCCTATATACGGAAGGCGTTTAAGCTAAAATACGATTCACGATCGTAACTTCTCTAAGTGTGGAGTATCGATCGTGTATCACTATGTACAAGCGTGATCGAGCTCGGTGTTTTTCTTTTTCTCGTAGGGGCAAGATAAGTAATGCATATGTTGGTGTGTTTGTGTTGCAGACGAATAAGAAGAACCGCGGGAAGGAAAATCGAGACGAGGGAGCGAGGGGCACCGAGCCCTTTGGCGAGCTCGAAGGATGCAGCTCCCAGGCGGGAGCACGAGAATTCCGCCCGCGAGATCACCGGCCTCAGTTCTCGTGATCATCAACGGAAGTAACATCGTATCGACTGTCACGAAGAAACGTAACGGCAACGGTAGACATAGTAACGAAAACGACGGACCTGGTACGAATAGCGGTAGAGACTTAAGGAAAAGTAGAAACAGTCCCGAGAACGAGCCGCGTCTCCTTAAAAGAAATCGTCATTGTGAGACGAGGACGAGTCGCCGACACCGAGTCATCGAGAAGCCCCAGCTGTTGGCGTCAGCTCCAAGGCGGAAGGAGCGGGGCGAGGAATAGTGAAAAGAAAGTAGAGAAAAACCGAGGAACGACGGAAGAAGAGGAAGAGGAGGCGCGAGAGAAGGAGAAAAAGGTGAAGAGGAGGAAGCAAGAGTTCGTCAGGAAGGAGAAGGGTGCCGACGTCGTCGTCGTCGGCGGCGGCGGCGGAGGAGGAGGAGGAGGAGGAGGAAGAGGAGGAAGAGGAGGAGGAAGAGGAGGAGGAGGCGGCGGCGGCGGCAGAGAAGGAGGAGGAGAAAGAAGAAGAGGAGGCGGCGGCGGCGGAAGCGCGACGGAGGAGAAGGAGGTGGAGGAGGAAAAGGAAGAGAAGGAGAAGGAGACGGCAAAGACGAAGAAATTCGAGAGGGGAGAGTGCCGGCGATCAGAGTGGGGAGGACAAGGTAGTAGAAGGAACAAGGAGAAAAGACGGCTGTGGTAGGGGAAACGGCGAGAATAGAGTAGAGAAACGGAGGCAGCGCGCTGAGCCACGAGGGGCTATTCGAGCGAGAAGGGGAGGGGTGACAAGGAACCCTGGCGGGGAGGGGACGCGGAGGCCTTCGGGGGGCCGACCAACCAGACGGCCGATGATGTCATCGGGGGAGGAGACCGAGTATTTCGCCCCCTACGGAGCAACTACGGAAAGCAAGCAACAGCGACTCCAGAAGAAGCAGAAGCGCACCAGACAGCGCGTGGACGCCGGCGAGCCGCGCAACAACTACTCGAGTATACCGCACTTCACCTCCCGGCCATCCTTCCACAGCGGTGGTCTGTACGGTTCTATCTTCGGCGGCAGCGGACCAACGCACCAGCAACAACAACAGCCACAGTCGCAGCAACATCATCAGTCGCAAGCGCAACAACAACAGCAACAACAACAACAACAGCTTCAGCAGCCTCAAGCTGGAGCGGCAAGCAGTCAAGGTCATTTAAGCACAGCTACCACGGGTCCTAGCACTCAGCAGCATTCCGCCCACGCGGCTTTTGGCTTTTTCGGGGCACCGGGTTACGGCCCCGCCAAGATGTTGAACGAGCTACTCGGACGACAGGTCAAACAGGCCAGTGACGCTGGTGGCTCACCGCCAGAGGGCGGCCACGGAATGACTGGTGCCGGCATGGACCCCGCTGCTAATTTGCAATCCGGTGCTGTAGTTAATTGCGACGATCCCGCCACCGCCGAGCTCACGCAGCACATGCTCCGCGATATACTCCAAGGGCGCAAAATCTCCGCGCTAGCGCTGCAAGAACAGCCAAACAACAACAACAGCATACACAGTAACAACAACAACACCACAGCGGATCTACTTAAATCTCAACAACAACATCATCAGAGCCCTCAACAGCATCAACAACAAAACAGTGATAGTGCACGTAGTGGAACAGTGCAGAGTGGTGGAGAGGAAAGTGGTGATGGAAATAACGTCGTGAATAACGCGAATCACAGTGATCGTGATACGGTGATGCCGGGCGATGCCGAGGATAGCGCCGAGGACGCAGCCGCAGCCGCACGTGCTATGGAAGAGGCGTTCGCCGAAGCTGGTATGGAGCCCGGAGCCAACCTCGATGGATCCGATTGCGAACAGAGTTTACCTCCCAGTCCCACGCAACCAAGGTCAGGGTCCGTTTCCGTCAAGGAGGAGATACAGGACTCGTTAAACATCAAACGTAGTCCCAGTCACTCTCCTTGTCCGATCGTTCCCAAAACGGAGACCAGCTCGCCAACCACGGAAACGAAGCGCGCTCGCGTCGAGAATATCGTCAGTACGATGCGTAGCAGTCCAGCGCTTCAAACTGCCACTGTGAACGGTTGCAAGAAACGTAAACTCTACCAACCCCAGCAACAAACGGTTCATCACGTCCTCCAGCACGGTGTTAACGATACCATGATGGACGACGAAGAAGAGAGCGAGGAGGAGGAGGATCCTTCGACGATCAGGCAAAAACGCGAGGAAAAGGATAACCTCCAGACGCAACTGAAAAAGTTGCACGAACAATTAGCCGTGATGCAGCAAAAGTACAATGAGCTTACGAGTAGAATCGATTCGGACGCGAGCGAAAGCATCGGTGCTCCCTTAAGTCCTCAGCCACCGCTCAAACCACCGCAACCTCATCCACCGCCGTACAACGGACTCCCGGCCCTCCCAACCGAACACCCACACGCCGCGGCAGCCGCTATGTATCACATGGGACAGAAACTCTACCTCGAACAGCAACAAGCTGCTCTGGAGAGAATGAAGCAGCATCAGGAAGCTACTGTCAGGCAACAGCAGCAGCATCAACAACAGCAACAGCAGCATCAACGACAAAGTTCTCCACCACCGCCTCCGAGTCAAGCACAGCAACAGAGTCAAAGCAATACCGGCCCGTCCACGCCGCAAACACCACAAATGCAGCCAGCCAGTACGCCTCTTCAACATAAAGAATTCCAGGAAAGGATAAATGTTTTTAGAAGTACAGCGGCCGCAGCTAGTTCGTCGGGTCCTCACATAACCGACGAAGATCTACAAAGTTTGTCCGATACGTTGAAAGCAGAGATCACCTCGTACTTGACGAATTTAATCGACAAAGTGGTAACAAGGTTCATGCAACAGAGGAGGTATCTTGGAAATCAAAGCGAGGCGGCGCAAGTCGCTGCCGAGCAATTAAACAAGGACCTTTTGTTGGCCAGCCAAATACTCGAAAGAAAATCACCCAGGACGAAAGTAGTAGATAGAGGAGCACCGCAACCACCCGGTGGCCCAAACGGGCCACGGGGGCCCCACAATGGCGGGCCCCCACCTCCACAGTCTACGGGTTTCCCACAAATCGGGTCCATGGGTGGTGGTCCTCATGGCCCACATTCTGGCCCCACGGAAAACAATCTTAACCAAATGAATCAACTGCCCTCGCACGTGAGGTCGTGTGGCAGGATGTTTCAGACGCCAAAACCGCCAACCATGTACAGCATGGCCTCTATGCAGGCACAGCAGCAACAGCAACAACAGCAACATCAACAGCAACGCGAACATCAGCAGAGAGAACAGCAACAACGCGAGAAATATTGTAACTTGAGGGGCGACGAGAGAGAAAGCAGGGACTCGGAACAGAACGAGGCGCTCTCCCTCGTAATGACACCGAAAAAGAAACGTCATAAGGTAATTATCTACTTTCTATCTTCGATAAAAATACCGATATGTCATAGACGAACGTTCGTACAAGTAAATTCACTTGTTGCTTCCTTGATAAAAGCTCGAGTCTTTGATCTAGAATCGATTATATCGATTGTTATTACAACTCAATATAATTCGAAAGAGTATTCTATAAAGTGCGATGCATCAATGAAAATATTTTAAATCCATAATTTATGCAGTATATTTCTATTTATCGATAATATTATTATATACGTATTTATATCTGTAGTATCAAGTAGAACAAGCAAAACAATTTCACTGACGAATATTTCAAATTTTGTTATTTATTATGTTAACATTGTATGTTCGTTAATATCGATAAAGAAGATAAAAAACTGAATTACCACTGCTTTGTATTCCAAATTTACAATTTATATCGATTATTTCATTCGTCGGTACTATCGTACACGCGATATTAAGTAGTAGAAGAAAATAATTTCATCGACGAGTATTTCAAATTTACTGTCTGTACCGTCAAGTTTGTTCGTCAGTGAGAATGTATAAGTATTGTTAATATTAAACAGAAGAAAAGAAAAGAAATGAATTTCACCGATATATATTTCAAATTTATAATTTGCATTTATAAATTTGTAATAACTTTGTTCGTCGATATCATTGAATGCTTAACATAACGTAGAACGAGAGACTGAATTTCATCGAGGAATATGTCAAATCTATAGTTCACGACAGTAATTTTATTCATCGATGCATTGCATATTTGATATTAAGTAGTATAAGAAACTAAATTTCACTGACGAATACTTTCAAATTATAAATGGTAACGTTGACTTTGTATACTTGATGCAAAGTAGCATCAAGCATAAAAAGAAAGCATAATTCTGTTCGTCAGTGAATATTTATTAGTTTTAAGTAGGATAAGAGACTGAATTGCACAATGGTAAAATCGAGGCATCAATTAGTATTTCCCTCCACAGGTGACGGACACGAGGCTGACGCCGAGGACGGTGTCGAGAATCCTGGCCCAGGAAGGTGGCGGTTCGCAAGGAGGCAGCGAAAGTCCACCGCCCCCGCCTCCACCGAGATCGTATCATCCGCCACCACCGATGCTGCCAGTGTCCCTGCCAACCAGCGTAGCGATACCAAACCCGAGTCTTCACGAAAGTCAAGTGTTCTCGCCGTATTCACCGTTCTTCAACCCTCATGCGGGTCACCCAGGCCAGGTACCACCTCCGGGGCCACATCACTTACCCGCGAGTCCTCCTGGTGGAGGTGTAGATGTCAGGGATTCGCCTCCACTGCCCCATCCGCCATCTATATTGCATCCTGCCTTATTGGCGGCTGCCCAGCATGGCAGTCCAGACTATGGACATCTCAGGATGGACAGCAACGACCGGCCCAACGACTGCAACTCCGACGACATCAGTTACGACGGGATTCAGCCTACAATATCCTTTTCTAATACAACGTCGTCGAGAAAGAAAAAGAAAGAACGAAAACCAGAAAAGCAAATAAAAAAAAAACGTTCGTCTCGATGCCTTTGGTAGACGAGAGTTGGAGAACGTCCAGAACGACGTGCCTCAAACACGAGGGGTAGGCCATTTGTGTAATAGTTAGCGAACTGTCGAAGTTTCCGCTCGAAAACGGATATCTCTCTGTTTGTTGGAGCAACAACAACACGCGCGGAATCTCCGTCGACTTTGTACCTCTGGTAATATCGCGAAGGGACAGCGAGTCTGAACGTTCTCCAAAGAAAGTACGACGGAACTTTCGATATTAAATCGGCAAGTAGCGTACGGTCAGGACCGTGCTTTTAAAGAGCTGTATAAAGAGACGAGCGAAAAAACGAGCGTCAAAAAGTGGTAGGAAGGCGAAAGAGTTGATGACGATGCTTAGGAATGTGTTTTTTTCGTTTCTTTTCTCCGTGTACCTTTTTTCTTCTTTGCCTCTGTAGAAGGGAACACGGGCGCGTGAGAGAGAGAGAGAGAGAGAGGTTGGAAACTTTGGAAAACAACGCGGATTTCTACGAGAGAAAAAGGCAGACCCGCCAACAAGGAGAAGGAAATCGGCAGATAGAGAGTAGAAGGAAGAGTGGGTGGCCACGGGGAGGCTCAGACGAATGTTAGATTAGTTTGCCACGGAGTTAGGCTAATGTTGGCTGCATCTACGAGTAGAGTTTGTCCGGCAACAACGCGCGAGGTCGAAAGTTCTTTGCCTACTCGGCCCACCCTCGGCCTCGAGACTCACCCAACTTCGCAAGCCAATAATCTGTCCCGCAATTTCGGAATTTAGCCGCGGAAACGAGAAAGAGAGAGCGAGAGAGAGAGAGAGAGAGAGAGAGGGAGAGAGAGAAAGGCGGTCCGCCAACTTCTCCTCGCTAACGTCTCCTCAACTTATCGTAGATAAGCCACTTCTACTACTTCTCCGACCGTATGAGAGAATTCACCGTAGAAACTCCATTTCTACAGGGTCAACTTACCGCCAACTATATTCCTTACGCTAGATCGTCCAATATCGTATTGTCTATTAAACCATATGGTTTTCGCATATCTCGTCGTTTTCCCGCCTTTTATCCAATCGAGTCGATCGTTCTTCGCAAATGTTCTTCGAATATCCTTTCGTTTCCTCTTTGTCTTCTTTCTGCCGTTTCTCTGTTCCATCGATCATCGACGCTCGTAGTGTCACGCGCTCGACGAAGGATAAGAAAAGAACACTTGGACGCGTTCCCTTCGATGGAAAACCGGTCACGCAAAACAGCCAGAGATGTACGCATCTACAGAGCGGGGAGGCATCGGTGACCTCGTAGTACGCTTTGACTTCGTAAAAATAGCCGGCGAACGGACGAAGTTAAGACACATCCTTCTCTACGATCGTCTGAAAGCGTGATCAACAGGCGCGAAAAGTTCAGCAGCTAGATTATCACGCATGACCCGGCCGGGTAAGGTAGCTCCTCGCTGTGGCCATTTGCTGCTCTCACACTTACCGAAAGCACTCGCAAATATATCGAAGGGACCTCGCGTTAACCAGGAAAAAAAGAAGTCGCGCGGGGGCGTGCGGTAAACGCGTCGGCAACGATGCAACGTCGCTAGAACTGCATCGGCGTGTGTTGGTCCGGGTCGTTCGATCGGCAGCGCGGCGTTCTTTGCCGCCTTTTTAGTCGGCCTTTGATGTAAAATCAATGGCGCATTTTTTTCACTCCCTCCTCTTGGGGTAGGTCGAGCGCATGACCGCGGCGCAACCTGCTGTTCACCACTCGCCTCTGGATTCACCCTTGTCTGTTGCTGTTCCTACCGGCCTTCGACGTATCCAAATATGCTTTTCACGCTGCTCGACTTTCTTGGGCGAGCTACGTTCACGGCCGAACGTGTTGGTGAACGTTGGTGAACGCTCATCGCCGGGGCTGGTGAGTGCGACGATAGGGTAGACAAACGTTTCGGTATACAGGCTTGGCAAAGAAGTTGTCGATTATCGAATTTTGTTCTATAAAAAATTAACGTAACGTATATGTTCATGGTAGTAGGTGATGTGCGAAACTGGCAAGAATGTCTGAATTCGAGTAATTGTAAATTATTTCAAGACAGTTTCTTCCATTCGATACGATAGCGAATGAATACGTATTACCATTCGTCTTCACATCGATTCGTAGTGACGTTATATCGATAATTTTCTTTGTATTCATAGATCTTCTTTCCGTCATATTCGTTTTTATATTTTCTCAATGTATCCCATTGGAACGATTCGTTAAAATCAAATCACAGGTTTCTTCATGATCCAACGTGGTTCTTCCGTCGATCAAAAATCGCCGGTGACTTAATCGTCATCCACCGTGACAACATATACCTATAAACGCTATATCGCTGGCTTTCTTTCCCCTTCTTTCCTTTCAGTGTTCGAGGTGTGCCGATTACATAGCATAATAAGCACGAGACACGTAGGTGCGGGCTGCGCGTTGAGAGGACCAGCTCGACTAATCCAGGGGTGGCTACACGCCGGAATAACCCTTATTACTGTCTGGCATCTCGTTATCGCTCATCGACGTTACCGCAAGCGCAAAATGCGACGCGCACCACGCGTGCACGTTTGATGCGTACGGCTACACTTGTCAACTCGTTCGCTCGTGAACGGAACGACTTCGCTTGTACACGCTGAGAGTTCGCACGCTGACGGTAACACCAATGACGATAGACGTCCGTGAAAATTGTAAACGTTCCGCGCTTTTCCCGTCTCCTCGCGGAATTAGATGGCTTTCAGCGGATCGAGTATCCGAGAAAAACGTTGCACAAATTTCACGTGATAGTAAGAAACAAGTTCGTTATAGGGCTGTCCTCGCTGATAATGTCTTCGACGATGAATTTATTCGCATTAACTTTCAATTGTACTCGTCTCGGTTAAGGAACAAATAAGAGACGAATTTTCGGTTTGTTCGATAGGGGATGGATTTCTTCGAGAAGCGTGCCTTAAGGCATGGACGAACTGCGGCAGATCGAACACACGGATTAACCAAATAAGAATGCGATGAAACCACATGAAGAGATCCTATTACCGATAAGGAGTCGGTAAGGCTTCCGTTGAGGATACGGCCAATCGTGGGTCAACCTCGGTGAGAACGTTCGAGCCCTACTACCCTCGCGACATCCACAGCTTGTACGATTTCTAATCCAATTTGATACGAAGGAAACACGATTAAGTTTGAGATATTTGCGTACATAGGAACAGATTGCCGTACAGAACGTCCTTCTTCGGATCGACGACATTACTTGCGCCTTTATCAAAATCCATGCGCTTCTTCCTATCTCTTGATAGAAAGATAGGACACGAATTGTGATAGAATCGACGAAATATGTTGGAAACATGTTAAAAATTCATTTCAATGGTCGTTTGACAAGCAAAAGAGTATTTCCTTAACCACGGTGAACTCGTCAATGCTGACACCGATACATCTGAGGAAGGCGAAGCTGATGTTCTTCTGGGTCAGGTACCCGTCCTCGTCCATCCTCAAGATGTACTTCCCCGACATCAGGTTCAATAAGAACAACACAGCGCAGCTGGTCAAGTGGTTCTCCAACTTCCGGTGAGTACAGCAACATTGTATCGAGAATTTACGGTTAACCACGGAAGTCGAAGGATTGTTCCAAAGTTCGAGTAACGGTTAAGATTCCGTAGCATATGACGCTGAGATATTATATAACCACGATATCTTCTTCGTGCGTTTTAACACGTGCATGTTCAGATTTACCTGTATAGAAATTTCACGAATCACGAACATCGATTAAGGATCTTACATACGTTACATAGGAATGGCTCCTTAATCGTAGTTGGATTAATTTGCACGTACATAAAATCATATAAATTTGTTACACGATAACATAGACGATTTGAACGTTTATTTAAAATATACCGAAGTCATAAAAAGTAATATTATCGTATTTAAAAAGAAATGAAAAAATTTTCTTTCGAGCTTCAAAGACAATGTACGGGAACGATCCTTCGATCAACGATTGCATGCTCGTTATTTACCAAAAGAGAGTACCGATCATCGGTAGCGAATGAATTTGCATAACATTCCCCAACGACAAGAACGACTCTCCTGTAAGGGCCGATCGTCGATATGAGATATCGTCGTCTTGGAACTCGCAAATCCGGGAATCAACGAGGAACATCGTTCTCGATTGACATCGTGTTGCCACTCCCCAGCTAGAGTTTCCGTGTCGCAGTCGGGAAAAGAAACGCGATCGTGGAAGATGTTTGAGGTACGCGAGTCCTGTTCCGTGTATGCAAACGAGAACGAGCTTTTCAAGTGATCGACCACTCCCTGTGTAGAAGCGGTCAGAGCCCAAGAGACGAGAGTCACGATGGGTGTGTCCGAATCTTAATTACCCTCTCTTCGGTCGGGAATAAGTAACAGCGGCTACATTGCGGCCAGGTATGAAGAGCGTAGGAGTCAGCGCGGGTACCGGCGCGTACCGGCCACAGCAGGCATTAGGCTGATTATAATTAGGCTGAGTACAGTACAGATCCGAGATATAAGGCGGTCGAGAAACGCGTGCCCGTGTCCCTACATTATTGCCGCTTTCTTATCGCGAGAGACGCCCATCCTCTTGGAGACCATAAGTTTTCGCTCGACCTCCGACATTCAACGCGTTTGCGGCTCTATTCCTGAAGGGAGGGTTGCTTGCTCGTTTCGTGACTTATTCGAGGGTGAGGGATTTAGAATTACACTATCGTTCAGGAGTATTCGGACGCTAGATTATTTTTTATGAGATTCAATAATTATGGGTGAAATGATCTGTGATAAATTTTTGTCTTATAATCATCGCAAGTATTTTTATATTTTTAGTAAAATTATTATAAAATTCAGTTCCTTTAATAACAAAATTCGTATGCTGTAACCTTCAACTAATATAATTTGACTCGTGTCTTAACTTTAAATCGAACAAGTTCGTATTCTGTAATTTATACGATAAACGCTGCTAATTGCGTTTATCGCAAGATTCGATAATATCAATCCAGAAAATGAATCTAATCTGGTAGAACGTCTAAAGATTATGTTACGATTTTATTTATTACCAGCGATTACGAATTCAACTGTCACACGTGAAACAAAACGTGAATAAATTGTCCCTTACACGGGTGATCGTGAATCGTTGAATTCCATTGAAATCAGCAATGAAAATGTTCACGCAGGCTATACGCTTTAAAATACGTGGCAATCAATTTCATCATCGAAATTCAATGTCCATCATCGCGCATCGTTTCGTCGATCTCGTACGAAATATTCGAGGCACTCGAGCGAACGGGGGAGACCGGCCGCGAAATTTAATTAACGCAGGAAAAGGTCCATTAAAAAAGCTAGTCCCATGGAAATGAGGAAAGGGTACACTTAAAATTCCGTCGGGGAAAATGAGCGAAAAAAAAAGTTGTTCGAAATTTTATTCCGTAAAAACGGCGTGTGCGGTCAAATGCCTGTTCGCCGAAACCACCAACGTAATTCCGGAATCATCTGTGATCTATCGCGAGTCACTGATCAGAAAACGAAGCGACGAAATTCGGAATACCAAAAATATACGAAAAAAAGGAAAAGTCGTCGCGTTTGTCGACTGTGAAATAAAAAAAGTAAAGCGAAGGGCACGACGAATGGCGAATCACAGTTGTACCGAGGAAGTTGTTCCTCGTGCCTATGCTCTTGTGTTCCGCACCCCTGCGATCTCATCCCCTCGTGGCCCTGTTTCGTTCACCCGAAACATTTTCATCGAAGGCAGCGAAAAAGAGAATCGGCTAGAGTGGTTGATAAGAGAGAACGGGCAGAAACGGAGTGTGTTTGCAAAAGTTTCAAACGTCCAGTAAAAATTGCATCGGAGGTCGGCTTCCGCCGTTAAGCACAAAGCTAATTACCGACTGAATATATTTCGGTACATTTCGTCGTGTCGGGGCCGGAGGGGTCTTTGGTCTCTCTTCTTCGACCTATGTACCTCCCCAACCTCGTTCTTTCCTTTTTCTTCTTCGCTGTCTCATGCAGCTACTATTCCCGATGACGAACCAGACGAGGAACGAGCGAAACATGACAAGGGTTCTTTCGGAATCTCTTTCAACGACGATCGACGAAACCGATAGCTATATTTCTCTGTCCACCCCTTGTTGTTTCTTTAGCTCGTCGAATTTCGTCCTACGCGATGTTCGCGAAAATCAAAGGGGATCTCGATCTTGAACCGCAAACTCGTTTCTTCTTTCTCTTTTTTCCTTCGTTGTCGACTTCAACGATAATCAACGACGCAACGAAACGATCGAAAGATCGAAACCGTCTTCTGAAACGGGTCGGAGGGGAACGCGAGCGAACGACGATGTGCAATTAACCCGAAGTCGGGTGATAAAATTAACGCGTTCGAGGCGGACCGTCCGCGACAGATAAACTATTGCGGTTGATGGAGAGAATTAATCGCGAGGGAAAAAAGATCCACCCTTCGGACGGTGCCGGTTATAATCTCAATGTTTCTAGCCTGGCCGTGTCCATAAATAATTACCGCGTCTACCCCGACGGCCACCCTAACGATCGTAAAAGGGAGAAATTGACAACTTTCCTCTTGATAATCCTTGCATATTAGTTTCGTACAAGTTTCCCGTAAAATGGCGATTAAAGGACGACACGAAGGTGCCAATCTCGCGGCTCATTAGGCACACTTTCACCCTACGAACCCTCTCCTTTGACGACTAATCACGTAAGGGTTTACCCCGGACACTTTTTCCTCCTGGCTCTACGGCAGTCGTTGTCGAGCGTGCTCGATCTGATAGCCTAATGCACGGCTTCCTATGCGGAAATGCTTCGCCACATTATTCTACGCTGCTACGTGTACTCCGACCACCCGTCACCCTTCGCCACCCTGCCGACGTTATACTTTTGTCACGAGAACCGAGTCGTGTTCCGTTGCCATCGTCCACGCTTTTTCAATCTTCCCGGTCAGCTTCGACCGATTTTCATCGGGGAAAAGAACGTTCGAATCAATTTAAGGGGTTGCTATGATCGATCGATCTACCCCTTGGTTCAATCGAATCGCTTACGACCCGAGTGAATTACAGGCAAGATTCAGATAAGAAGCTGTCAAGGTGATGAATTTTTGGCTTTATCGAACGAACAATAGGAGAACGTTCGAGGAATCGATCGATGCGATCGATAAGAAGTACGCATGGAAATTTTACGTACTTTGCAATCGTTCGGAAACCTTTCTTCGAATTTATTCGAATACATATAAATTTAGTCGGCAGATTTTCTTAAACTTTTGCTTGATCGAATCGTTTTGATCCAGAGAATCGTAATTCGTTCATATTACAAGGATAAAAAGAAGAAATAAACGCGTCATGTAACTACGACGTTCTCCAATACTCCAAAAGCATGCAACACCCTTTTTATTAAATAATTAAATACCGACACGCGATAATCTGTCTTTCATTAATCACCTCGAACATTATAATCAAAAAGCAATCACGCTTGAAGCTCATAATCAAACATACATATATGCATTCGATCATATATTCTATTTGACGAAATATTTCAAATTTCCAACTTTAATTATTAAAATAATAATTAATAAACTGTTTCGCAACACGAACGCCACGCATAAGGATATTTCCTTTAGACGTTCGCGCGGCGAGAAAATCGGTCCCGAAGCGACAAGACTTAAGGGGGAGAAAGAGGATCCGGTGGTGTTGAGCGTCGTGGAAAGCGCGAGGCGAGGAGCGAAAGGAGATCAGGCGAGAAAGAGAGGGACGAGCTTTCACAAAGCGATTCTTCGCACCCTATTTTCTCACGCGCACGTCGAATCGAAAGCACGTCCGATATCTTACGGAGACTCGTTGACGTCGAGCGTACATCATCGGATCTGCTTATACCGACGACGATATTGACAGCCTTCGTTCGATGAAGCTTGCCGGGGGGGATGATTGGGGTCGTCGATGACAGTGTTGCGACGCCTGTGTGCGCCTCGAACGTGTGTCGCGTTCGTGTCCCGCTCTCTCTAGCTCTCTTTCTCTATATCTCGCTGCATCTCTGCCTCCGTTCGTCTGTTTGTGCGCGAAATAAGGGAGGAAAAAAGGAGGGTAGACAGAACGAGAGAAAGAAAGGGTGAGATGCGCGCGGACTCGGGTTAGTTCGTTATCAGATCTCACGGTAGGACACGCGACTCGGCCCGAGAGATCTTATCGTACGGATGGAAGGAATTTTATGTCGTATAATGGACAACGCTCGTACACGACACAGAGACGGGGCGTCGCGATGGATCTGCGTCGCGTGGAGCCGCACGACTTCTCGGTAGCGAATAAAAGGCCACCGCGATTCCTCCTCTTGTTTCTTTTATATCGGCAGACCTTTTTTTCCCTGAACTCACATTTTTTTGCCATGTTTTCACTGATCGCTTCGTTTGCTACGAACTAATTTAGAATTCGTAGGAGGCAGGGGTGAAAAATAGATCGCGTCGAGAAGATGTACCTCGGAAATTTGACGTCAAACCGCGATAATATTATACAAAGATGGTTTTTTTTGGTTAGAGGATAAGAAATTAGAATTATCGAGGAACAGATTCGTCGGAAAGGTCCGTTAAACAGTGAAATTTTGCATTTTCGGAGATTTGAATGATAGCTAATATCAACGGCAGAGCACGATCTATATTACATTTATATCTTTTTTAAACAAATATATCTTGACCGATAATTATCGATTGATATTTAAAGATCTGTTTGGTATCTGCTAAGAAAAATTTTCTATTCATTATATACGTATGTGTACGCATTGTATACATGTGATCACAGATAACAGTTTTCGTATACTTCACAATTTGCAAATAAAACATACTTATTAAAATTCCTATTAGAACAGTCTGTTGTGTAAACTCGTGGCAAAATTAGTAATTCCATGCTCGTTAACTTTTTACAATACTCCAATCGTTACGATCAGACGGAAATAAATCCAGACGATAGGACAACTTTCTGTCTATGAAAAAAAAAAAAAAGACACGGAAACGTAACTGGATAAACATAAACGCGGGGGTTAACGATTAAGCTAGCAAAGTGTCTGGAACGCGAGTAAAGTAATAAGAAGAGGAAGTGTTCGTTGTAAACGAAGAATCGAAAGCTCTCGAGCAGTCGAATAATGAAGTCGACGATGAATTTACCCAGTCACGCTTTCGAGGGGTTGCTTATCGTCTCGAAATCCTCGATAATTCTTCAACGAGGGTGCCTGTTCGCGTCTCTCTTTCTAATTTCTCCTTCGCCTCGTTCTTATCAACCGACGATCTACTTCGCTGTGGACATTGCCAGTCGGTTCTCCACCCTGTCCCCGCTGACCACGATGGTTAGGGTAATGACGCGGTAATTTTCTAAACAGGAATTTCCTTTTCCAACCCCTATCTGCCGGACACGAGCACGTGACCGGTCGTTAGCGACCACTTTCCTTCGCCTCCACGCTATTTCCGCAAACCGCGATGTTCTTCGATAGTTCTTGATTCTACCGTTAAAGAGGAAATCGGATTATTTATTTTGATTGTAAAAAACTGTAGGTTAAAATAATTTTATCGGTCATATTGAGAATTGCCGCAAGTTTTGTATTTTATTATTTTCATTCAAATAAGTTAAGAGATTTTAGTTGTTATTTTTATGATATTTCTCTTGACTGATTTTCCGTTTCTTTTTCCTGCTTTTTTCGAGCAGGTTTGATCGAAGCAGATTACTCGCCGGCAAAAACGTTTCTCAACGTGGACGGTCGACATAATGGTTGTTTTCTCGTTTTAGCGTCCTTAGATCGCATAAAATCTTTTTCAACGGAAAATGATTACAATCGATGGATCGTTGATGAATTAGTCGATACGAAATCACAGCTTTTTTTCATTATTATCGTGTTTCCTGTCTTTAATATGATCACCACGGTTTAAGTGTACGTCGTTTCTTATTTAGAGAAAAAGTAAAATTAAGCGGACAGCTATTCGATCACGTTCATGTTGATAATAATATGCGAGGATTTTCATTTGCGCGGATTCTATCAATTATAGAAGGACACGATTTTCTTTGGATAGCTAGTTTGTGGAGTTAATCTTCGAATCTCAGCTATTTAAAATACGATCGGAAAAGAAATTAAGCCAATTACAGATTTCTACTCTTATGAAACGTCGATATCGCTTTACAAATTAAAAAAGAAACGAATACCTCTTCAATAAGAGCAGCTTTCAAATAATTATATTAAACAGAGAACAAACTTAAAAAAGACATTTCAAACCCTACATGCATAAATATCTATTTATATTTCATAGAATCACAAATGGCAAAATGTTTAATTCTTAACTATCTTTTCATTCCAATCTGTCCTAACTTTTACTACGAATTTTCCGAGCGACGTAATATCTATGATAAATGCGCATTAAAATATCTTGAAAATACCTATTTTTCATAAATTGCCTCAACGTTTGCGGTCTAATTATGATATTCGACAAATGCAACGTACTTTTATATTGAAAAAATCGCTCCTGAAATTATGACAACCAAAAATTTGTCACAACGATCGACATGTAATACGAAATGGAACACGCGCGAACGACAAAGGGACAATAAGCAGCACAAAATTGAAATTAAAGGCGAAAAAGCGGTAATCCGTGTGTTCGCCGAAATCTTGACGACTACAAACGGGCCGAGAGACTGTAGGAAACCTGCAGGCGCGGGACCGCGCGAGTGTTCGCTGCTCCTCGGCGTGCGCGGCGGCTTGTGTTTTAATCCCACAAGATTGTGCATGCTTCGTAGAAGGAGAGAAGTGCGAGACATAGGGCTGACGGTGGATGGAGTCGAGGGATAGGTTGGCGGTAGAAGGCGTGCGTGGGCGGCTGCGTGGTAAACAGGCGAGAGCAGGCGAGGGCCATTTAGCGAGAAAGCTAGACACGAGCGTCGTCACGCGTGCTCTTGCACGTATGTACGCGTGTGCACCCATACGCGAACGATGACGACCGAGCCCCGGTTTTCTCTTATTGTGAGGAATAAGCTGGCTGCAACCGAGGGAAGAGAAAGAGGGTGGGTGGTCGGAGAAAATTCGAGCCTTGAGGTAGTAGACACACCGGGAGCAACTGTGACAGAGAAGAGAGAGAAAGATGGAAATCCGTACGTCGTATGCAAACGTTCGTAGGTAACGTACAGGAGGCGAAGCGAACGCGTGCTTACGTTCGTAGGTAGTGGCCTGTTCTCTGGTATGGAGTATGCGAGCTACGGGATAGAGCCGGAGGAACACGAGCCTTGTAATTACTATGCTCTCGTAATCTTTTCTACTTCCACCTATGTATCCCCATCCGACGCTTCTTCCGGCGTGTTCTTCTTTCAATTCGTTGGCTGCTTCCTGCTTGCTGGTCTCGTTGTTTCACGAGCCTTCCTTTCTCTTCTTCGTCCTTTCCCGCTGGTCGCTATGGTTTTTGGACACGCGACATGTGCGCGGTATATGTATGTAACAGTGTACCGCACGATGCTTGTAATTGGGCTCGTTTCCTGGTTCGTTGAGTTTCCGAGCAAGACGAGATTTCGCTTATTTTTTACATGGAACATGTTACGGTTTACCGCAGGGAAGAAGTTCTGGTATAGAGGCCTTAATTTTTAAAACGCTTGTTTCCAGGTTCGCTTCATTGTGCGTCGTTTCCCCTCTCTCCTATGTCTTTCGTCTTTTTTTTTTTATTTTTCTGTCGTTCTCACTCGAGTTCAAGCAACGTTGATTCGTAGCAAGAAACGAAACGACGATGCGAACACCTGGCTCCTCCGAGAGAAACGAAGCATGTCTTCGAGATCGTTGACATCGGAAGCTTCGGCTCCGTCTCTTTCCCCCGAGGATTCCGATTCGCTTCTGTGCAAAGTCCTCTCTGGATTTCCTTCTCATTTCGCATGCAGGAGAGACCGGTCGTCGAGAGGAAGAAAGGATTCTGGTCGAAATGAGCAAGTACGAATTCTTTGAGACAAAAGCCAAAGCGTAGAGAAGCAGAGAGAAGGAGAGAGGGAGAGAGAAAGGTGGTCTAGGGCCAGAGGTAATACATCGAACACGAAAAAGGGTTGGGGGTGGCAGAAACAGCAGCAACAGTAAGAAGTGGTAGGAGTAGAAAAGGGAGGGAAAGGAGAAGACGATGACGCAGGGGGTGGTGGTAGGAAAAGAAAGGGGTAGGAAGAGACGGGAGAGAATGTATCGTGGCAGTTCCGTAGCCAGGACCCTCTAATGAAAAGAAGGAAACTTTGGTCTTTGACTTTCGGGCCGCGGCCTTGCTGACGGCTATACCTGCTTCTCCGAAGGGTAGAAAACGAAGGAATGGAAAAGAAGAAGACGCCGGTGATCTCTTCGGCCGCCGCAAGGCCCTTGAAGTTCACAAAGGAGCCCTCTTTCGTTCCTCGTGTTCTCTTTCGTGTCTCTGTGCTACACAGATGCACGCGCGTCCTGCACGCGCCCGTCTGCCAAAGACGTACACGCACGGACGTAATGGCGAACCACGAGCGAACGAGTTATATAGGTAGTCGAGCGAGATCTCGAGAAATTCGCGCCAGCTCCTTAATTAAAAACTCAGTGTACGGCACAATGGAGTGGCAACTCTTTGGGTACCGCTACTTGCTACCGCTCTGCTGCCGCTACCACCACCGTTGCTGACGCTGGCCTTCCGTAGACAGGTACCTACAATACCGACCTACCCCAACCACCAGACTTTTACTTCCTTACTGAGGTGGTCAGGGTGCTTCATTCCTACCAAATAATCAGCCTCGGTTCATCGCGCGAACGATTTTATTATTTGCCGAATCGATCGGTTCTTTAATTGCTACGTTCACGCTACTTTGTCGAGTCGTTTGTATCGTACACGTACGTATCTTTGCAAATGTACGAACACGCACTCATTGTTTGCGCATCTTTGAAACGCAAATGATCCATTCGCTTTCATTTTTTTTTTTCTTTTCTTTTTTTAACTCCAACGTACGAATTGCGAGTATCCGATATTCTCGATCGAACGATCGTTTTCCACATTTACGCACACCGCGGGCAAGTATCTTCGCAGAGCAAGTGAGACTCGTCGGTTATCGCCCGAATTCCCGCGAGGAAGCGAATTTTTCGGAAGAAGGGTAATCCGGCTTACGGCGATGCAGCCGGGATGAAGCACCCTGCATCCAGTCAGCTTACCTCGTACGTGGTGGTTGTGCGCGTAAACGGCAGTCACTTAATTAAAAATTACTTAATTACGTTCTTGGCACTAATTAGTGGCGCTTGGCTCTCTCTCGCCCGTACGCCTTCACTACCTAGGCACTGCTGCCACCTTCTTTCTCTCTTTCGCGCGCTCAGCCAGCCCGCCCACACCACGACCTCCTTCAACCCTCTCTCGCCTTCCTCGACCGTTAGCTGCCTCCTCCATCTCCTCTTACACCCTCCTTCTACACTCCGTTCACAACCAGCCGGCAGCGAAATCTCTGTCTTGGTTTGCATTCTTCTTCTCTCTTCCGCCGCTCGGTATTACCGCCAACCCCCGCATCCACCTTGCCACCCGCCAACAATCCAACACCCTCTGCTCTCTCTCTTTCTCTCTCTGTCTATTTCCATTTCTCTGTCCCTCTCTTCGCCCTTTTCTTTCCCTGCTCTCCGGAAGTCAGACTAGCAACGAGTTACCCGAAGCGCCGTAAACTTCCGGTTAACGTTATTTCTCTTCTTATTCGGTTTTCTTCGCGGTTTTCACGCACTGCCGACCCTTCGCCGCCCTCTCCGCGCCCCGTCACCTGGCTTCCGCAGGGATTACCCCTTTGTTGCCGAGTACACGACTCCGGAGTCATCTTTGAAACTCGAATGCTATATACCAGCAAACAAGCAGAAGCTCCCGCTTCTTCTTTCTCGTTTTTCCTCTCGTCGCTCGTACTGATAATCCAAGAGAAACGCCGGCTGAACGAGGGTGAAACGAAGTGAAGTCGTTCGTTTATGCCGTTCGATGTTGAATTTTTATTAATGCGATCTTCATCGATTCCATTTCTGTTCCGCTATTGTTTGAATGTCGTTTGATATCGTAACAAACGCGTACTAAAATCGATCGATCCTCGATAAGGAAAAAGAAGAATCTCGATATTCTAAACGGTGGAAACCAACCCCCCTTCTGACAACACCTTCGCCGCGCAATTTGCCCCCGCGAACGATCAGAAAAAATAGGAGTCCTGATCAGACAGACGAGGAAGAGAGCGAACGAGCTTACCACCCTCGCGATATGTCAGTGCCGTAACATAAGGGGTTCCTGCTGGCGTTGCAGCAGGCAACCAGTCAGGCGGCAGCCGTGGCAGCAGCAGCATCATTCCTTTTCGAATTTTTTGATAATGAACACAAGTACGAGAAACACGACGGGTATTGGCTGGGCGGCAGACAATGCGGTGGCCGCAGGGTTATCGCGGGAGGAACAACGAAGGAGGCGGGGGCTAGCTGACGGGGTTTCGATGGGAGCGAGCCTCTGCGCGGGGAGAGAAAAGGAAGAGGAGCAGGGGGGAGAAGGGGGTGGCGGAGGGTGATGCCAGGGGACTTTATAGGGGATGTAAGCATCGCCACTGCAAGGCTAATCCGTCGCTATGAGCTGCTACTTGCAGCATGAGTACGGTACACTCCCTGCCAAAGATTCTTTTCCCTACCACCTTCTCCCTCCTCCAACTCGCGATGCCCCCTTGGGCAGTCATCTTTCTTCTTGTTGGTAGAACGAACTGGTTCATTGACCCTGCCAGCGAGGATATTGCGCCGAAAGATCTCGTGATCCTCGTCTTTCGTAAGATGTTGCAACTTCAAAGACGCTCGATGATTTCGACCCACGATTTCGACCAGATTAATGTTCAGAAGATGTTAACGTTCCCGTACATGTTCTCGTCGATCATTCTCCAGATTCGATTAATTTGGAGGATCGAGAGAAAAGCAACGATATTTGTAGCAATTATGATGGTCCAATGGTCCAATTATGATTCGATTTTTTTTTACCAGATAACCCGTATCGATGCGAATGAGAGGAAACGAAGTAGGTAGGACGATTGATTAGATCCGCGAGGTCGATGATACTGAACACGATATTGCACGGTGGCCTGATTACGTAAAGTCTCGGAGTCTTGTCATTCCGGGGGTATTTAATACCTCGAGAAAAATACTTGTGACGTTCTAAAGAATTTTATTGTCCGGGCCGTATGAGCTAGGTCCGAGGGCTCGTTATCCGTATTTCTATTGTTCACCGAGTGCATTCCTGTCGGGCGCAAATTACGCCGAAACATCTGCCGGCTACCGTACAATATCAGCCCCTCTACCTAAGAAATATCGGAAATAGTTGGCCGATCCGCGAAGGAAACACTTGGCACGCTGCCTAGTTCGCTCTCGGCGGCTTTGCTCCGGTTGCGCTACTTGCCGATGCATTACTTAGCTAGCAAGTGCAAGCGAGCGGCCGAGCTTGCACCAGCAAGGAGACCTAGAAAATTCATCGTCCACGATGAATGTGCCGTTTCTAAATGCGAGTGCTTACTTTTTATCTTCTTTTTCTTTCCTCTCTTTCTTTCGCTTATCCCTTTCTCCTCCTTTTTCGGTTTGTTTCTTTGCAAACCGTGCGCTGTGATCGCCTTCGCCATCGTTGACACACGCATACCCACCACATCCTACACACATATATACAGATAAAAGAGACGCCACGGAATTAAAATACGATATTGACCGCGTCCCGGTCTAACTAAATATTGATCGTTCTCCTTTGCGATCCCTTTTGTTTCGTTTGCGGCCGGGAGAGGCCAACTGACACGAATATCTTCTTTTCTTGCCTTAAGACGAGACTAGTGGAGTCATTAACGAGACGGCCTCGGTTTTCTCGCGACACTGATTCCACTCCTTGAACCCCTTCGCGTTCTTCTTTCTCTCTACACGTTTAAATACTACCACCACTCCGACGTAATTGTTTTCCATGGAACAGGCAGTCGCGTGCTTTTCAGACGCGGTTAGAAGAGAGAGGAACTTTTAGAACTAAGGCTGACGACTAACGCGACCGCCACGAAAAAAGGACCTGTATGTGTTTTTAAGCGAATTAATCCTAGCGCGAGATCGTTAAGACAAGTGCGGGGCCACTTTCGATATAATACCGCGTTTAACCGTTTCTTAAAGTGGTTCTACTTAGCGCGATCGCGCATTCCGATCTATCGAAAATATCGTAGTCAATCATATTGCAAACACGTGTTTGAGAAAGTAATGGGAAAAATATTATACCTAGTGTTATATATATATTACTAGAAATATATAAATATTGCTATACCAAAGAAGTATCTATTATGTTATAACTATGTAGAGAAAATTTGAAAATCCTTTCATAAACAATTAGATTTTATAATTTTGAAGTGTTAATTTCATTTTATCAGTTATATAAAAATATTATATTGCGTTATAAGCTTAACAAGGTACGTAAGTCGTAGAATAGAAAGAATTTAGATGATATAATTTACTACGATGTAATTCGCTAATTGATTTCTTCTACCAAGGAATACGTATTGTAACATAAAAAAGTTACCGCCATACATGGTACTTCAAAAATCCGGGAAATATCCGCAAAAGTAGGTGTACATAAAATCCCTTGAATTCTCTCGCAATTTTTCTCGATTCTCTTACAAACATAATTAAATCAGGTATCTCGACTGTACGATCCTAACATCCGAAGGAAGTCTACTCGAGTTTTAAATCACGGGTAGCGTAATTCGTTATTCCGCGTGTCTCGGTAGTCGCGTCACGCGGTCCGGTTATCGAGCGTTATTTGCTATCCATGTTCGAAGGATTTGCACGGAAAAACGCGCGCATTCGTCTACGTCCATCCTCTCCTGCGCTGAGTACGCGCAGGATCTGGCGTGCTCGCGCGTCAGCCGTCGAGATACCGGGCGCTCGTTGCCCGGAGACTCTTCTCGTTTTTGTGCTCCGCACGAAAAACGTGAAATGATAATGTAGCCGGTATCCCGCCCTAATCGGCTTTGTATCCACCGTGATGGCTGGTGGACCGGGGTACTGCAAGCCGTGCGGCATAGGCACGGAACGAGGGAGGTGGCAGTTGGATCCTGGGGGCAGCTGGGAGAGATGCAAGCCTCCTCCGGCCTCCATGGAGGATTTAATTTACATCCACCGGCGAAAAACGCGGAAAACAGTTTATCAAAAAAGTTACCGCGCAGGCTCCGACCGTGCCGAGAGGCAGAGATAAAACGATGGAAGAAAAGAGAGAGAAAGAGAAAAGAGTGGGAAACAGCGGACCAGGAGGAGGAGGCGGTAGAGGTGGTGGAGGAGATGCCGGAGGAAAAGGGGGTGCGGGATAGAAAGAGGGTTCACGACGGCAGAAATGAAATTGTCCGTGCATGGATTACCGTCGACTTCGTTATACCGTCGAATTAGTCTCCCTCTCCACCCTCCTGCTTCCCTCTTTCTCTCGGCTCTACATGTCCATTCTTCTACCTCTATCTCGCGGCGCATCATTTATTCACCGCTCCTAAAACGGCACTTAAGTATTTTTTAATAAAACCTCTTAGCTCGTGCGAGTACTTATATACCTCTGCCATTTATTACACTACGTCTTTCTTTGGCGGTTTCTTTTATTACTCGTCGGATAAACACCGACTTAATTTTCTACCTTTCCGGAATCTGACCCCTTTCCCCTTACGCTAATCTTCACTCTACTGCCGATTCTTATCGTTGTCACACGTCGTTTGCATCGTCGTGACGACAATCGCAAATAGATTCGGTCATCCAGTTACGTAGTTACGTACATATCGATATCCGTTTCAGATTTCGAACGAATTATCGACGAGGAAGAGGTTTCGGGGAAATAACGATCATGCGTGACCCGACGCGTAAAACGATCGCGGCTCGTTCGGTGCAACTTTAAATTTCCCGCTAATCCCACGGGGAATCGGTCCGATGCCTCTTGTGACGGTTCGCGGCAAAGCGAATCAGGATTCGAAATCGGCATGGACCGAGCGTAAAATTACTGTTTCGGCCAACATTTACTCCGGCGCTCGCGGGGGTAACGTTCGACTGGACAGCGACTCTGAATTGATTTCGTTTGAAATCCCATCCCCCATCCTCCCTTCTACCTCTTCTACGTCCGCCACTCACTCTTCCCCTTTCTCCCCTTCTCTCTTTCCCTCTCATCCAGGATCGTTGTTCGCTACCCTCGCCTTTCTCTTCTCTCACTCTCCCTCTCTCTCTCTCTCTCTATCTCTCTCTTTCTCTCTCTATCCATCTATCTCTATCTCTATCTGCCGCCCTCTTTCTCCCTCTTTTCCTCCCTCTCTTCGTTTTCGAATCTCGTCCGGGTCTCTGACGCCTACATACTGAGACCAGGGCGAAATGCATTTCGATCCGCGCCATTTTCTACCGGTCGCATCTGCGTGTCCAGCTTCGAAATGGAGAAAAAAGACAAGCACTGATATGAGGAGGTGGTAGGGGGGAGGGCGATGGAAAAGGGAGAGAGAGGGAGAGAGGACTCATTAGCCAGGGTAACGTGACACACGAGCCGGAGAAAGTGATGCTGCAATCAATAACCAGCGACGCTATTTCCCGATGCGTGCCCCTTCGAAATTTCTGCAATTTCGCCACCGATTGCGAAACAATGCGCACCACCCGCCACGATTCCGCGGTCGTCACGCGGACCGCCATACGTTTCACGCGCGTTGTTTTTTCCACCGCGCAACTCTCGCAACTCTTGGACATTACCCCCACGCTGGCTAAACAATTCTGGTAACTTTCAAGTTTAAAACGACGCGCGTCTGATCGTTTCTTTTTGGTTGCTCTTTTCGAATTTGCTACGATTTTCGAATTTATCGTATTCGATTATCTATTTCGATTGCAATAGCGGACAAAAATGATAAAACTCTGAGGACGTTAGGAATTATCGCTGTTTTCTTTTGTCCTCTTTGATGGCGAACGATTCATTCAGTGTTCGGAAACTTATTTTATATAGAAAAAAAGTTTAGAAAAAAGAGATCGTGGAACGCAACAAAATTTTCTTTCAAGTTCCTCGTATCGTATGATGAACGTGTTTCGAATTTAACGAAGATCGTATATCGTAAAATTATGTAATAGCTGTAGCAATAAACAATAATTCTTAATATACGAGGAAAATTATGCAATTTCGTAATATTCTTTGCTTAAAGGAATACGATAATTTTACCTGAAATTTAGGTAATAATGATTTCAATGAATACGTGTTCACGGGCCAAGAATCGGCTAAAGTTCTCGCTATTGTTCATCATTTTCACGATCGAGCGCAGGTAGAAAAGTTGGCTGGAAAGTTAGAAGCCGTCGATCATCGATATAATGTAAAACGCTACGACCAGCGGCACATCAAAAGAGCGAATTGCAAAATAATAGAGCAACGCGGTTAGTTCAAAATTCAACGAACCCCGTCCATGAAGGCTGGTAATCAATGAACCTTATGCGGAACAAAGAGATCAATGAACGCGAATGACTCGATGATACCAAGCTAGGAGCAAAATAAACCGGGGTTCGTGAAACTGGATGAGAGATGAAATGAAAAGCCTAGTTTAAAAACTCCAAAAAAAAAAAGGAAAAAAGCAAAATAAAAAGGAAGAAAAAAGAGAAAAATGGGAAGAGAAAAAAGAAAAAGGGAAAAAGAGAAAGATTCGTAGGAAATTCAACAACGAACGGCCCAACCGATAATATCCATCGTCCACTCGAAGACGGGGTAGAGGGTCGGTGTCACTGGTCCCGGCGCCACGTCATTCGATATTTTTGTCAGTAAAACGATATCAGGCAAATTGCATCTGTCCTTTACACCGTGGCTCCGAGCCAGATCAAACAGTGTTCGTCCCTGGATATTACTCTTCCCTCATCGGTAGCCAGGGTGCACTTTCTCGTTCGTATCCGGCAGTCGGGCGTCGATGGAGTGCCTTTCGACGGTAAAAGGGGCGCGCGAGAGTGCGCAATAAATTTAGAGATGCTCAGAGATTAGTTTTATCGGGTAATCTATATCGCAAAAATGACATCACGCACGTGGGTCTGGCGATATTATTCCGTTTCTCCTCTAATCTTTTTTCATCGAACGCGTTCTTCTTGTTGCGTTGTGAACGCGTCGTTCTTGTTACATTATGAATGCACTTTTCCACGCAACGCTGCTAATATCGTTTCCCAAGAGACGAAAAAGTTTCGTTGACTGCACCGTCGTAGTAGCTTCGTAAAGTTCGTTCCGAAAACGCTGGACGAGTCCGTTAATGCTACCTTTAATTTGGCGCTCCTCCAAAAGAACTCATTGGAAGCGGGCGCAGAGGCCGCGAAACCTGGGCAATGGCCGCCGAACGGGACTCTTATTGGCGTCGTATGTAAATCGCCCATATGCCGAGTCAATTCTCTTGAGCACACCGTAAGCATGCGGGCAAACGAAGCACGCCAAGCACGACTATCTTACGACACGACATACGGGCGACAAGTAGGCCGGTGTCGTTAAAGGAGTAGCAACCTCGGACGTGTCTACAAAGAAACACGAAGGTTTCGACCGCTTTCGTTCACCGATCGGATACATTCTTTGCTCCATATAGACCTCACGGTATAGACGAATGGAAAGTCTCGCGTAAAATGAATACCGTTCAGATCGTTTTCCTAAATACCGTGCAAACTAATTTTATGGATTCCAGTTTTCCTTGAATAAGTCAAAGATCTTGTGTTTCATTTGGTTGATAGGTTCATCGAATTTATTACAAGAAGTGACGCGTTAGATTCGTTGGGAACTCTAGATACCACTAAGCTATTACCGGTACAACATTAGAAATGTTTATTTCGTGTATTATGTTAAAAGAAAGCTCTAGGAAAGCTTTAAGAAAATTCTCGATGTTCCTGTGATTTCTTAAACCTTAAAATAAATTCTTCTATCACATTAATATTATTCGTGTCCTAGAACAATCCGCTAATCCAAGGTTCCTTTCGCGATAAAAGACACGAAGGTGTCATATACCTGGGATCGACGGAAATGGTATCGTTTAAGACCCATAAACCTAAGCCGGTCGAATATTTACGGCAGCTTCTCCTATCCCGGGTGGTCGACAGTTGTCTAGTAAATCCTATTTACTGTTACCCAATGGTCTATGTGCACTAGAGATGCTGGGAGGGTGCCTATCACCCCTAGCTAACCTACTGCCCTACTGCCATGAGTCTCACCCCTGAAAGAGTCTGTCGTATCTCTTTCTTTCCTTCAGAACCTTTCACACGGTCTCCATCTCCCTTTGCCACTCTTTCCGTGATAGAGCTTTTGCTTTTTTCTCTTACCATCCCCTTCCCCCTTCGTGTTACGTCGCCATCTTTCCGCATACACGCAACGGTCCTTCACAGATCGGATCACGCGATGATCTCACGATATTCGTCATTTTCTATGGGACGAGCGAAGGGCGACTGTTTTTCAAGGTTTCTCATACCTCGGAAACCGTCCCCTTTATTCCTATCGTGCCCCTTCCGTACGTAGTTCTTCGGTTACGCTTGATAATCGTTTCGAATCAACAAATACCAAGTATCGATCGAAGTTCTTCCCGAGGTATTGGCTAATTTTTTGACTGTCGACGCATCGAACTCTCTTTCCACGTTCGGAGAATTATCCATTGAGTCATAAGTACTCGCTAAGGCAGTTACTTGTCGTATTTAGTGGACAAAATTCGAACAAACTTTACTTTACGGGGTATACAGGCATATAGGCGAAAGCAACGAAAAGCATTCGATTTCTGCCAAATATTAATAGATATCTTAATATTTATATGGAAACGTCCGAATTTAGCTACAAAGAATCGTGTAAATTTTAATTATGTCATACAAGATCCTAATATATTCCTCCTAGACATTTAGGACGCCTCTACTTTTCGCTGTGTACCAACGTGTTCTATCAAAACAGTAACGATAGGAATTATCAAATTATATTATCAGAGGCAAAATTACCATAATCTTTTACCGAAGATCCTAAACGTTAGAGGGAGCAAGGAGAATAAAGAAACGAGAAGCCCGCGGGAACGCGGAGGCTCCCTTGAAAAACGCGACCTAGACCCGTGGCTCTGTTCCGCGTTACAGCTCTTTCAAGCTGCGGAAACGTGCCCGTAATGTGGTTTAGCGTGGCATGACAGGAGGTAAACTTGACGACAAAGAATTATTGATTTTTTTTGAGCGGGTTGAACGAGTTGCTGGGCGGCTGAAGCGGTCCCGGTAGGGTATTCGACAAAGGATGTTTTCCAAGTCCCTAACCTAGGTAACCCTTCTCCTACGCTTCTGTCGCATGTGTACGTGTTTCCGTGTGCCACCCGGACTCTCAGTGGTTCTACTCTTGCCCCTGTGTCGACGTGTGTGCCGGGGGTTCACCCTCTCCTTCTCTTTCTCTTTTCCTCTCTCTTTCTCTCTCTCTCTCTCTCTCTCTCTCTCTCTCTCTCTCTCTTCCGCCTGTCCTCTTTCCCCTCTTTTTCGTCTCTCGCTGCCCACACGCCGTGTGTACTCAGCCGATGCACCGAGGACTTAACTGCCTTATTGTCGTCCCAACAGGCATCGGAGCTTCGGGACAGATGTGCAAAATTTAAGGTTAGAATACCAGAGAAATCGTCACTGACGTCGAGACCCAAGCTTCGCTCAGCCTCTTCCTTGCTTCTCGCAATAACGCTCTCCCCTCGCTTTCCACCAATGAATAGGAAGTCGATGACCCACGAGTTTCTTCAGATTAAATCGGTAAATACGGCGTCTCGCAGAGTAATCGGTCAATTGATACCTTTGGGTAACAGATTATGGTCGGAATATATGATTATGGTCGTGGGCTAATCCCTTGACAGCGTGATAAAATGACGAAGAGTTTGTAACGAATAATTTAGAGAATAATTACCTTCTTATTCTCAAGATCTCATACATATTTTGCTATCAAATATAAAATACCTACTTTTACGTATATTTGACAACTTGGACGAACTATTGCCGAACTACTTCCGACGAATGAAATATCTGAAGCCCATTCATAAGAATGTATACCTAATACCTGTTTATAGATAGCAAATCCAACTGTTGTACTTTAGCGAACTTTCGTAACGTACACGTATCATCGATACCATATCAGATTTGTTCGACACGTAAAGACCCGCATTGTTCGTAACAGAAGCGTGTAACTATTCATGAAAGAATCAGTTACATCGTACAATAAGCAAGCTCAGAAGCGTCGCTAATTTAACAATCGGTGAACGAAAATTTAAGAAAACTTAAAAAAACTTAAAAAAAACTTGCAACGTTTTGCATCCTTCATAGATAGATTACATAGATACATCTTGCATAGGTACGAACACCAGGACAGAGAATCGATAAGTAACGTTTCCGAAACCAACCAGTTATTACACATATGTATACCAATCAAAGAACATTCGACGATTAACGCTCGCACAAGCTTTCGAACGGCCAGTCGAAGAAGGTCAAAGACCCTGCGCTCGAATTCCCGCCGGAATGGATCCGGTGTTCCACGATCAAGTAAGACGCTCAAGAATGCATCGTACCGGAACCCGGTAATTGAACCATTAAAAATTCGCTCGATCCCTTAATCAAAGAATGCGTTTAAAGCAAAGTGATCGAACAGTGTGGCTTCGCGTCTGACATCCCCTACCCCGATGATCGTAGCAGGCTGCCGTCGTTGCAGCAAGGCAACAGCCGCCAGCGGCAGTAACAGCAGCGGCAACCAGCCTGGCTGAAAGTGCATCCACGTTAGAGCTCGGTCTTTTTGGAACACCGTACACCCAAATAGTCTAATTCAGCTTTCGCACCTTATGCACGCGAGGCTGCACATGCATAGTGCAACAGCGGCCGGTGCATCGGTGGCGGCTGCTCGGACGCCGGGGAAAAATCGATCGAATAAAAAATGCTTGGCCGATGCCGACGTGTGACGAGGACGCGAATCGCGGCCGATAGCAGCCAGTGGAGGTGGAGGAGGACGAGGACGAGGAGGACGAGGACGCCGGCGGGGTTGAAGGAGGGGTGGTGGTGAAGGCGGACGGGGGCTTAGTACGGTAGCAGAAGGAGGGATAGTCCGGGACCATTGAAGAGTGAAACCGCTCAAAGCAGCTGCCCCCGCCCCCTCTCTCGTCCAACCTTTCACCCTCCTCCTCGCCCCCTGATCCTCGCCCGCTTCGGCCTGTGCGCCCACCGATCCCAGAACCTCGACTCTCTCTTACTCCTCGTAGCTTTGAAAACCACCCCTCTCCGCTCCAACGTATCGTAGAGCCCTACAGCATCGCCACTCTCTCCCTCTCCCCTCTTCCCTGTGTAGCCGCTTTCTTTTTCTCCTTCTCGTTCGCGCTCGCTCTCGTTCGTCTGCTTGCTCGCCGATTTCCCTTAAGGGAAGCCGAAAATCCCCGCGCTCCGAGAGTCCGTCGTGTGGCCGTGCTGCAAGAAACCGAATTACATTTCTCCGATTCCCGATCCTTCGTTCGTGTTTTTCTGACCAAACCGTCCGCCTCGATGCTCGTCTACCAGGTTCGGTGCGCGGCTGCTTGTTGAACCGCGATTGCGACCGTCATGGAACAACTTCCTGAATGAGAGACGGGTCGCGTGGGTCCAGATCGGACAATGGCTTGGCATTCCCGCCGCTTAATACTCTGTATTAACGCGTTCCGCTTGATTATTTTCTTATGTCGCTTAGTTGTCATAAACTGGTTCGACGCAGACTCGCGAAAATACCGAGCAATACTATTTGACGTGGGGAACAAACGCGTCCAAGCAACAAAGTACGGGGTATTGCATATACGAACGAGCTAAAGGTGCGGAAAATAAAAAGGATCCGCTCGAGTATCGGTTACCGGTACACCGCTTACCAGAAAATATGCAAATACGTCTTTCGATTTCAATGAGCACCGGCTCGCGCCGAGTCTTCTTCGGTCGTTCTAATGCTCTTTGCATAATAAATTCGACTCTCCGCCGTGCGATTTACATTAGGCAAGCGTGTGCCACGAGTGGCCAAGTTATTCGTCCGCCTATCTGTCTGTCGGCACACTGTTGATGTTCCCCGAGGCCAACGTTAAGAGAATGAAAACGAGTTAGCAAGGAGAGAAAGACCGAGGATCAAAACGAGGGGAGCACTAAGGGGGTCGAAGGGGGTCTAAGGCACCCAGATGTAAAAAGAGAGAGAAGAGAGTAAAAGAAGCGGGAAGGGGAGTCGAAAAGCAAGGGGCACACTAGGAGCGTGCATTGTAAGATCGGCGCGTGCGGCACGCGGAGCCTTCGTTCGCCTAAGTTTGTGCCCTGTGTCGTAGAACCCCCGTGTTCAGAACCGGGCCCCCTTCTCCCTTCTGCCTTTTCGTGCCACCGTTTCTCGAGTTCCCTCTTTTATGAAGGGCGAGGGCCCAGAAGCTCATTGTCGGGGGCACATCTGCTGCGCGATCGCCAAACGATTGTCTCGCAAGCTTAGGAAACTTGCTCCTCGTCGAAAAAAGGTGGCTTAGCAGCCGGGCGGACCAAGCACGCGGCCATACGAACGTACGTTCCCCCTTCGAGGGGATGACCAGAAGGACGACTGTTTTCGTAGAAGCAATGTAACTTTTGGCAAATGTCTATCTGCACGTTAATAATTTGAACGATCGTCGTGTCTTGGTTCGTAGACAAGTCATTCGATGTGGCTGAATTATTCTTACTAACGAGAATGAATTTTGGATAATTGTTTCTTGACTCTGTTGCGTCGCTTGAGTCGTTGACGACGTAATCGTTGAAAGATTCTTTAGGTTTAAAGAGAATAGGAAAATGTCGTTGTTACGATGCATAATTTCTCGCACATACCGAAGAGTCCCTTAAAACATTAAGAACCTTGTTGAATTGTTTCTTAAAACAATCGCGAGATCCGGATATAGAAATTTTAATTGATACGCATGTCGAAAATTGATTAGAGTTAGATTTATTTATCAGAGATTTATAAAGAGTCTGCAACTGCCTGATCCATCTTGATCTCTAAGTGTACAAAAAGAACAAAGTACTGAACGTGATATGCAACAATGCAAACTCCTACAACACGAATGATATTGATCGGTCATTTACTTTGAGTCTCGTTGTAAAAGGTATGCACCACGGCGATGCTTTTCAGAGTTTCTTACAACACCCTGAAAGAAACCGTAATTACGGTTCCCTCGTAATTTAAACGCGTGGCGCGCATCGCCGCGAGAAAATGATCTAATTCGCGTATCTCTTCACCCCCCTGCCCACCCACCCATGCTCTCGGACGTTCCGTGGAAAAAAGTTCATCGTTCACAAGTCACGACTCGTCACCCCTTCCGAAAAGCGGCACCGGATATTACTCCGTCCGCCTAGCACCCATCAGTAAGCCCAACAAACCGCCTCGCCGGTCGCAATCAACAACACCGGCGACACAGAGCAAGCGTGCGACCCTTAAGCCCTTGCGGAAATAGCACGCGAGCGTATGGAACGTGTCATACTTGGCTGGGTGGCCGTGACGGGACAGAATGAAGTAATCACTTGCTAACTTGTATTTTAATTACTTGATTTTCCGGGCTGCGATCGCGCCGTCGTCGACAACGACCACGACGAAGTCGGGACGACCAACGCAGAGCGGCATCGCAGCTTAGATGATCGTCATCGTCGCGTTTGCCGCTCCAAGTCTGAGTACAGATGGCGTTAAAGTGTTAATTACTAATTAAGAAGGGTGCACAGGGTGCAGCATCAAGACCCTGCGCGACACCTTTTTGAACGCGCCCTCTGAATGGACGCTTACGCCCTGACGGGCAAACGCGTGTACTCACCCATCCATCCGCATTCATGAGCCACGCAACCACGCACACACCTATATACATACGCACTGCGTGCTACGCGATCTGTCCACATAACGAGGGAAAGAGAGAGGACGTGCATCTGTGGGAGGTGTGCTCGGTTGCACGCGCGTGAGAACCGAGACACGGCGTGACTCGATGCGATACGATGCGATACGATGCGGCGCGACACGACGCGACCTTACCAACCCTACATGCAAGCAAGACGAACGAAACCGGAACGCGCGCGCAAACACGTAACACGCGCGCGCTCAGGCCACCGTTATGTTACGAGCGCGCAGACGCTTAATGTTCTCTCGTTATATGCACTTTCACGCCTCGTGCCCGTTACCCGTGAGGATAAAGTAGCGCGTGGCACGACGTTCCTCTCGAATTCTTTGCGAATTCTTCTTCCGTACCCTCTCGTCTCGCGCGTCCGCGAGACGGTTTTTCCAGCTGGCTGTGACGCCATCGGCCACCGCACAAAACAGCTGCGTGTGAATTTATCTCTGCTGATGGTGGTTGAACGCGCCGATTCAACTTCGCCCACGATGTTTCTCTGTTAATTGTGCTGAACGCGCCGGTATTCTGTAAATGGACCCCGTTTCTGCCCGCTGATAATTATAAGCTGAAAAGAAAGCTGCCGCGCGGTAGTAAGGAAACGCCAGGGTAATGTTGTCCCTTTTCCTTGCGCCACCGGTTAAACGTTCCTCTCGAGCGTCCCTGAGCCGTGAACTTGAGTTTTTTGGCGCACGGTTTAGGAGGACGAGGAGAAGTAGCCATCCAGGCAAAGATTAAGCGAACGAAATTTAGCGTTTTTGTGGCCTGTACGCCGTGTTTGTCCTGAAACGGGCCCTAAAGATTCCTGCGAGTAAACTACCTTAAAAGTCTCTCTTATTTTAACAGTGTCCCTTTCATGAAGATCGCGCGCGTTACAAAATATTTAAAAGCCCGCGTTTTAGCCGTTGCTCCGATGTAGAAACGTTTCAAAACGCTCGCCGTTTACTTCAGTAAAATTTCAAACTAGTATTTTATTCTCAATTAAATTAAACAGGCTCACAATTAGATATACCATTTATCGTATTAACTCTGTCGTAAAAATATTTTTACTAGTCTTGTACAAATACTTGCACAAACTAGATTATTATTTTATACGATCGAATTCTTGTTCATCGGCTAATTTCACATCTCTGTTATATAATTCTACAGACGTTAGATAGACGCACGCTACAAACGTTTATAAATCGTCGCGTTTATCGGCGATCGATGAGCCAATAAGTAACAAATAAATGTAGAAATTGATTCCATAAACGGGTGTCGAACTTTGGCCAAGGGTAGATAGATTTAAAGGATGTAAAAAGTTTGTTCGGGCCGATCCAAGAACAGCTGTTTCACAGAGGGGACAAAAAGGCTCCAAGGTGATCGAGCCCGCGGCCGACACTTTGCGAATCTTGGCGGATTGTCGGCCGTTCCTTGAGCGTCTTCTCCCCTTCGAGAGGGAGTCGTCCGTGGGAAAGTTCTGGCAAGAAAGCCGCGCGAGGGGTTGAGAGAGACTTTAAGGGTCAGCTCCGGTCTTGGGGAGCCGAGGTGTTCGGCATTGTCGAAGGTCGACCGACTTGGCATAACCGTTAAAAGGGAGCCGGCTGTCTGGCTTAAGAAGCACGATCTTTGAATAGAGACGGGGATGAGGAATATAAGTGACGAATACAAGGCGAGAAGACGCGAGTCGTCGTTACGCCCTGAGTCACTTTACAGTCTGGAAACGCGCGGCCGATTTCTCGCCGCGCTTTTCCACGCCCCTGTTTTCTACATCCCTGTTTGCCGAATGCAAATGCAAATAGCTTCTCTTTAGAACTGCGGGAAGCAAGTCATCTTGCGACGACACCCTTACGTTTCAAAGCGAAGAGAAACGTTAAGAAGGAAGCAAATAATAAAAAGAAGAGAAGAAAGGCCAAGTATGTGTATGTTTAAGCCGGTGAAAATTCTTAACTAACTCGAAAGTATCTTTGGACAATGACGATAGGAATTCGAAAGAGACGCGCGTTTTTTTCGCGAATCGACCAAATAGTGGTTAGAGAGTGGTGTGAAATTAAAAAAAAAAAAAAGAAAAACGGGCAAGTACCGATGTTCCCCCTTTTAATTGGTGCTCTCGCCTATACGGCGTGCAACCCGTTACAAAAGCGACGCGTCGAAACAGCAACCCGCGACGATGAAGATCGCGTATGAAGGAGGCGTCACGTCGACAGCCATCATTGCCATTAAACGCTTCAATACGCGGCGCCTCTACAGCTCGCATTATTGCTTCACCTGTGCCACAGTACGCGCCATCGTCACGAAAAAGGAATCGACGAATTTATGTTTATCGCGGTGCACCCTGTTGCCTTTGTGCTCGATGAAAACGCGGCCCAAAAGGATCGGTTGCGACTCGAGGAATTCTCCAACGACAGAAGCGTTTCATTCAAAGGTGGCAAGTGAACGCGAATGTTCGAACGACCATGAAAGGAGATACTAAAATTAAAAAAACTAAGAAAGAAAGCGAACAAAATGCTCGCGAACGTGTTCACGTAAATGATGAAAACAGAGATACACGCGTCAAGGTCTATTAAATTACACGTGTTACAAACATGTGCTGTTAAGGACGAACAAGTTGCGGGAAAGAAGGATACTTGCAGAACTACGCGGTTCTCTCCCTCGAGAGCGTCTCTCGCGATGCTAAGGATCGCGAAAAACTCGAGGTAACGATTTCCGTTCGCGGCAAGAGTTAATTATTCCCTCCTCGAAGACACCCCGCATCTTCGCCTTCTTTCTAGTCATCACCTCCTACTTTCTCTCTTTCTCTCTCTCTCTCTCTCTCTCTCTCTCTCTGCCTCTGTTTTTTCGGTGGTAAAGGCAGCTCGTAATTAGATGCTAATAATCAGCACCCTCCAGGAGGATCACGCTCTTTTCCTCTGTCTCGTTCGCGTCTCTGTCGCTCTCTTTCGCCGTCGCCCCGTTGCAACGGGGCGCAAGAAAACCCAAGCCCCTGAAGAGCTTATTATTATCCTAATTATACAATACTATAATGAATGACTCCGCGGCTCACCCTCTAGCCCTTACTCTCACTATCTTCCTCCCGGTGGTGGTACGTTCTCTTTTTCTCTTCGTTCCTCGTGGTCTCTCCCTCTCGCTCCTTTTCCTTTCTTCTCGCTCACCGTTGCTCTTCTCCTCTGCACTTGGTAGTCGAAGAGTGGCAATTCTAGCACTCGGGCTTTTTGTCAAACCGACTACGGAACTAGTGCCGTCTCCCTCGCGCCCTTACACCCTATTATGCGACCAGCCTCGTCTCTCGTCCCGTTTTCTCTCTGTCTCCTGGTGTCTGTTTTAATTAGGCACTTCGCGGATATATATACGTATCTACCATGCGGTATTACGTAGGTACATAACCCAGCCGAGCCCAGCCCAGCCCAGACCTAGCCCAGTCTGCCTACCGTACGTATTCCACCTATACTCGGCGATCCGACGAGCTTGAATGCGGTTGATGGGTGGTTGAGTAAGGATTATAGACGCAGGTGACACATACACGTTACCTCCGAGAGGTTGAAGTCGGGGGTGGCTCGGCCCCGATGGGTGCTGCTGACGGTTCAAGGAGACGTTGAAATAGAGAGACGGAGCGCGAGATAGGAAGAGAAAGAGAGAAGGAGAGGAACGCACACGTGAGAGCGTGCGAAAGGGAGAGCGACCACGAAGGGAGAAAGTGAACGCGAACGAGCTACCGAAGGGAGGGAGAAGGGACTCGGGACACGATTCTACAGAGACACACTCCTCTTTCAATTCTCCTCTCTCGTGTGCACAACCTTCTCTGACTGACTGCTGATAAGAGCACGCGAAATTGTCTTAATTGGCGAGAGAGCCAATCTGGAGTGATCGAATGAGAAGTGGCTCTCGCGTCTCCGCCACCTGACTCCTCTACTCGCCCTTTCTTCTGGTCGCTGAAGAGATAGATCGGAACGTGACGCGCCAAGGATCCCATTGTTTTCTTCCGTTGATTCGAATAGACGAGTTCGATAGACGAGTGTAGCTGCGTCGATCTTGTTTCCTCGATCCTCGATCTTGCCATCTTGTTCGTTACTTCGAGTATCATCCGCTCGTAACCGCGATTGCTGGTCTTATCGATGACTCAGGTATACCTAAAACTTTACCCCCTTACCGATATCGTTGAAGTTACCAGGTCGAGAGGTATCTTTACTATGTACGTTTTCAACATCGAGAAAATAAAATAAATAAATAAATAAAAAACAGAGAGAGACCGAAGATCTCTGCGAAAACTCTGTAGTAAGACTATTAAAAAACTGTAAAAAATCCTTCGTTCGTCGTATGACCATTTTAACCGTCAATTTCAAAGATTCAATTAATCGCTGATTCCCGAGCAATTACTTAACTCCAAAGAACGAAGGAACAAAGCATCTTCAAAGGGTTGGTTTCAAAGGTAAACAGGAAACTATAGCGGAAGAAAGGAAGGGACGAAAACACCGTATAATGGAATATTCCTAGAAGCATTTGGTTTGGTGGAAACGACGGAGACGACGGGTATGGAAATGTTAGTCGATCTTCTGTTTCATGAGCTGCGCGCGAGTCCGCCAGGCGGAAGCAATCTTAAAAATTGCTCCCAGAGGCACCGAGCGAAGACCAAGACCCGAAGGTTTGAACCGGTTGCCTCATATTGTCGAGCATTCAGAGACCTCGAGTTATACAAGCCGCAGTAGCACTACCGACTCGTTGCTTTCCCGCTGAACCGTACTTCTTTGCATCCCCTCGGGATCCAAAGTGCAAGATCAACCTGACTGCTATTTTCGCTGCCATTCTGGCCTGCTACTCTAGGATACTTCCACCACCGAGCGCTCACTTCTCTGTGTGCGTTTAAGGGTGAGGAGGATAGGGACTTCGGAAAGAAAGATCGAGAAAAGAATGGAAAAATATCCGGACAAGTAGCAACCTTCGCTTACCCGTTCCTTCTCTCTGTCTCTCTGCCCCGGTCGTCGCGTCAAGTCATTTTTGTGTTTCCCTCGCTCGACTTGTTCGTTGCTGATATCGATAAACGCGGCGACGGTTTCCTTCTTCGTCGCCATCGACGTCTTTCCCTCTCTTCGTCCGTTTTCTTCTATCTGTCGCGACAACTTCCATGTTGCTCCGTTGGATACGTGAACGTATGACAAGTATGAGAAGTCATTTATTTACTCTTATAAATTTTGAATTTTGCAATTATAGTTACTAATTAATTATAGTCTATCGAGTGCAGTTATCTGAACGTCAACTCTTATTATGTACGTACATGAAGGAAAAGTCACAGATAGCGAAGGGAATCGGTTAACTCGTAGTATATGAACTGCAGCCCTATCAATTGTTCGTCTACCGATGGTTAAACTAATCCTTAGTCTTCAACGATCTATTTACTATGTTACAAACCTTGAGAAAATCTATTTTCAGAATACACTATGTAACACGTGATATTCACTCTATCCCTGACATTTACTTTGCTACCCTCCTGCGATGAAAAACTTGTAATGCTTTGAAACCCGGCATTAGTTTTCTAAGGTTTTATTAGAATAGCTAACGAACGCTTACCGCCTTAATTAAACACGTTTGAAAAATCTGTGAGAAATTTTGTGAAACGCAACGAAAGTGACAAAGGTTGTTTATTGTCGTAGCGTAATCGCATCTTAGCGAGATCGTGTTCAACCCCTTCATCTTGAAAACGAACGAGCAAGCGTTGCATAGAAAGTAATTCCGTCGGCGTTTCAGTCGAAAAAATAATTAATTTCTTAATCAGTGGCAGCCGTATTGAAGCGGTTGTCGCGTACGCAAAGACGTCGTACAAAGAACCGGTTCGCGTTCAAAGTAGCGTGTTTCGTTTCAGTGTCGGCACGACGCCTCGTAACCGTTCCTTTCCCGAGTTTTCGGTGAGATCCAGCGAAGCGAAGCTACCCCTTGGTACCGCCCCTTCTCGGTTTCTCCACGCGAAGGCTCGGGTCACTATTACTATACAAATTACCCGCCAATTAGTGACTTGTGCTTGTTTAACTGCGTTAATTAATGAACGTAAACGGCAAACTTGACGTCGGGAACTCGATTTTTTCCTTTGCCGGTGCAGAGAAAAGGAAAAAGAAAAAAAAAAAATGACGGTATCGCGCGCAATCCTGCGGCGTTTGTAAGTGTACGCGCGTACACTCGTTCGTGCTTTTCTGTAAACGTCGGCGGTTGCCTCTGCGAGGGTGTCGAGGTCTTCTTGGACGATACAGTGTAACACGTTCTTAATAGTCTCTTTGAACCGCGTCGCTTGCCAGCCGACGAGGAGTTGTACACACTCTTTGCGACTCTTTCCCCTTCTTCCTTCTTCACCTTCTACCGCTTGCGTCAGACCACTTTTAGTATCGACCCTTAATTAATTATCGGTAGTGCATTAGCATTCTCCGTTCCGCGAGAATCAACGTCAAGCATGGCGCCTGCTAACTTTCGAAGGAGAAAATATATTTTTACCCCCCACCACGGTTCGTCGTTTTCTAGCTACCAGCGAATTAAGAGGATTTCTGATATCTTCGTCAGGTTCCTTTGAACGGGTGAGGAAATTACGAGGTTTTGTACGACGAAGCTCTGGTATATTTCATATCGATGTATATATTGTCGAATTTTTAATTTGAAATCTGACGAAAAGATCGCTTTTTTCTTTTTTAAATGCAAATTTGGAATCACTTCGAGGAGAATCGAAAACAAAGTAGTAGTTTAAAATTGTTGTATCGCTGACGACTAATTTACTTTTGTTGTTTCAGGGAGTTCTACTACATCCAAATGGAGAAATACGCGAGGCAAGCTGTTTCGGAAGGCGTGAAGAACGTAGATGACCTACGAGTTGGAGGTGACTCGGAAATCTATCGAGTTCTCAACCTTCATTACAACAGAAATAACCATATTGAGGTAAATTGACCGTTATACTGCGCGAAATTCTCCGAAAAAAAGAATTCCGTAAAGAGAAGATATATGAAAAATGCATTTCGAAATCTATTTAAGAAAAAGAAATTCCAAAATTGGGGTAATTGAAACTGACTGATACCAATTGACGTCGACTTCTGCTACGAGACGTTTCAGTCGCATTTATTAAACCCGAAAAATTACGCGATAATGAAGGATCAGAAAAGGAAGAAATAGTACTTTTGAAAATTTACGTTACACTTTTGCAATTATTTATGACGTCTTCTTGCAACGACTGAAAGTTATAGAAGTAGGTGATTGGTTATTTAAGAAGATGAACGTTAATTACGTTTTTGGAGAATAGAATTTTTCAGAAATGAAAGTATAGTTTTCGTAAAGTTGAACGGCGATTCGCCATACCTTAATACGATAAAAGTTGCAGCACTCGTAATGTCGTTAGAAAAACAAAGAAACGGTTTCGATGCACGACCACCTGCGTGTCCTATGATTCGCCAATCAAACTCGTGACATGCCGCTGGAATCGAGCTGTCAGAGTCGAAATTTCGATAGAAGCGACAAAATTGCCGGCAGTCGGATCGTTTCCAGCACGGAGACAGCGCGCGACCGTGCAATTATTCGGCGGTCGGCCATGACCGCGCCACGTTACCCCGTCTTTCTCATCTCGCGGAACGCTTTTAAACGAATTCGAACCGGTTAGGTTGAATCCGAAGTTACACGTCGCAAAGCCGGTGTTACCTGGCAAATCACTCGTACGTCTCTACTTTCCCATTGTGGGGCGCAATTTACTTTCGCCACAGCGTAACGACCGTTGATTGTATTTGCAGCAGTTTGCGCGACGCCGCGCGTGCACGCGTAAAGCAGCTATTTAATATTATTTAACGAGTCTCCGGTGAAACCTGGAGGCACCATTCTTCCGGGCCTGGCCACAATCGTCACCCCCTTGACGCGTAATTAATTACTCGTGTTCGTTAATAACCCAAACGTACTAATTATAAGTGGAAACTCTTAGCACGCGGCTCAGGCAACGCGGACGAACCTGCGCGCCCGCTCGCCTCGTGCTCGTTAAGCGATACGTGCGTGACATCGCTTTAATTCTTCGGATACGCGCGACTCCTTCGATGAATCGTAATGAGCGCAGTGAAATTATCTTTCTCGTCTCTACCGGAGATGTATATACTTTTTTCCCGCCCTCCTCTTAACCACGTTCGAGATTTCCTCGTCGTTGAGGATGAACGGCGTGTCGATTGATCATTTGAATTCCGTTCGTCGATGAACTTTTTCAGCGTCAACGTGTCCTTGAGTAACAGATGCGATTTCTCGCGGCATGTAAGAAAGGATACAACGAGATAACAGACTCGTTGCTTTTTTCAAAATTGCTAATGTTCCGTTGGAATTTCCAGGTGCCGAGCAACTTCAGGTTTGTGGTCGAACAAACGCTAAAAGAATTCTTCAAGGCGATTCAGGGTGGCAAGGACACCGAACAGAGCTGGAAAAAGTCCATCTACAAAGTGATCTCGAGGCTGGACGACCCGGTACCGGAGTACTTCAAGACCCCGAACTTCCTGCAGCAGCTCGGTTAAATCAGGAGGTCGCGTGGCTCTTGCTCTTCGTGGTGCGCGGGCTCATCAGCGCTCGTCGGCTCCCGGTAAAACCAAGAAACCAAAAATATATAGCGAAAGAAGGAACGGTCAGCGAAGAAGGATCGCATCCGCCAGGAGGTACACGTCCTTCGCGTAAAGCGCGTTCAGGTATCCTTAAACTAACATATCGCAAAACGAGCGTGAGAGAGAACGTGAGAGGGAGAGAAAGAAAGAGAGAGAGAGAGAGAGAACATGAAAGAGTTAGGGAGATTGTACACACAACGTTCAGGAAGAACGAACGGAACGAATGAACACGCGACGTACGGAGGCATCGATCATCAGCAGGAACGATGAGGAGTGCCGACGAAGGATCAGGCTGTGACCTAATCACGAGACAATGTCTACGAGCGAGATGGGTGGATAATTATTATACGCTTCGTGCCTTTAATTACCCGATCGAACGTCTCTCGATCGGGACACCGTGAGTTACTAACGAGGCCACGAACTATCCACCCTTTCCTTACCGTGGACAACACCGATACCGAAATCGACGGTCTTTGGAGGAAGCGGAAGAAAACAGGACGAAAGCGTGGTCAACGAACGGCAAGGAATTACACAATACACAGCTTCGAGCGTCGAGAGTACCTATTGTTTCGATTTGTTGCGTACATAATACGGTTCACCGATGAATATCGCCTAATTTTAAGACACTCGTTTCTCCGAGTAGGCATTAAGGAGCGTAATAACCCGCGACGACGACCGATGGGTGGCTTTCGTTCGAACGAACGTTGACGAGGTGTGTAAACGATGATAGCTATATTTGTCCACGTTTCTAGAGAAACCGATGATACTTATTATCTACTGATGATGGAGCGAGTTCCGCTGGACGGATCCTCCGCAGCTTCCGGTTGAGAGGCAGAAGAGGAACCCTTCTCGTGGATCTTCCGGAAACGACTCGCAACAAACGGCTAACAAAACCCTTCGTTTCGAGTCGTTTCGAAACGGTATGGAACAACGATGGCCAGTTTCACTCGGCATTCGTCACGCTGCGTACCTCGTGGCATTTTTTTTCTTTTTCTTTTTTTTCTCTCAAAGCGCGGACCTCGTGATTCGATCGCACCCCTGTCGAACGTCGTCTCGGTAGCATTAGTTTCTATAGCGTGATCACTGCAACAGACTGGCTCCGACACAGGGAGAGCCTGCATGATTCGTTGTTCCCAACGAGAATGCTAGGATGGCGGTTCGTACCGAATCGACGGGAACAAAAACCCGATGTTCTTTTCTTCAACGGAAGTAACATTTTTCCATAAGAAAGATAGAAACGGCCGGAACACGCAGGAAAAGCTGCGTAGGAAGGCTAGCAACAATATAAAATCCCTTCTCTTAAGTTGTACATAAGATTTTTGTCTCGTAATCGCACCATGTCAAAATAAACGAAAAATCGAAGGACACGTTGGAAATCGTCGCGAATATGCTTGGTTCTATTCAATGGAAATTAAAAGGTAGATTATAACCAACGATGAACATTCGTAACCCGGTGAAAGCCTCGACGATTCCGTATTCGGACGAGCGTGACGCGCGAATGTCGAAAAACTCGAGCGTATCGCGGACGCGATCCCGGCGATGCTCGCGATCGCGAAACAAATGTCGATTTAACTTGGCAAGAAGAAAAATTCTCTGTCGTTGTATTTTTCTCGGTTCGAAGTTCGCTCTCGTGAAAACAAGAGAACGAAAACGAAACGCGATTGTAAACGGAGAGAAAATGTCCGCGGTGCACGTATAATATTGCGCGTAAAACAAAAGTAAATTACGTAGAGAGATGTTTTTATTAACGATTAATTGATAGAATATAAACGAGGTTAGGCTAGTCGCAGTGACAGGAGTACGAGTAACAGGGACGACAACAGGGAGGGGCGAACGAACGCGTAAACGTACGAGATATTTTAACGAAAACGATCCAGCACCGGCGATTAATTTTTCAGAAATAAATAAAACGTGTCGTAGACATTTAGATTCGGCAAAGTTAATTCAAACGAACATGCATATACGAGGAAAAGAAAAGGTAACAATTATCATCGAGTAACAATGGGGAGGGAGGAGAAAGTCGATATAGATTAAAAAGAGGCTAAAACAAAAATAAAAAAAAAACAATCGTACGCCGGTGCGTAAACTAATATAAAGTAGATTATATTAAAAACGTATATATGTATATATACACACATGTATAAATATATATATACCTATATATATATGAGAAAAATTGAAGTATAAAAGATATACATAGATATATATATATGTATAATTACATAAAATTATATGTATATATATAATAGGCATATAAAACGAAAGACGGATGTTGGCGCGATTAAAATTGCGTAAGGAATGTGTGACAAAGGGTTAGCCACCCACGCCTCCCTTATTCCACTTGTATCCGACCTATAGCACACGAAACTCGCGCGCGCGTACACATTCACACACTTACACGTTCACATACACACACACATCACACGGTGTATTAGATACCCGTTTTCGAACGTTGTACAGACCACGTTATACACATACGCATACGCAGAGGCAAGTGCGGATTTTGACGCGAGAATTCATTGCCCGAGTCTACACATGTTCTCTTACTACGAACGTTTGTTTTCTTTTTCCCCTATATACGTATAGACGGTTTTGTAGATAACTTATCGTACGATATAATATGATTATTATAATTATACATATGTCTCGGGTGGTAGCGAGTTCTTGTAAGTTAACCTAATTACCTTCTCACCTTTACTACCACTATTATTCTCGCTATTATGTGCACTATTATTATTAAAATTATTATTATTATTATTGCTATTATTATTATCATTATTATCAGTACTATTATTATCAGTTATGTTATATATATTATGTGACGATTTTTGTTTAAATCGCGATTATCACGATGGTGATCAGCGGTAGTCATTGATTTTATTTGTTTGGCATTGTAGTTCACCCCTAGTTTCGCGTCGCATAAGTATCACCGAACGACACGATGTCCCTTGTTCGTAAATTCCTGTCTCCTTTTTGCATTTCCATTTTCCCTTTTACGTTAAGACGAAACCCCTTCTATCAAAACTCTTTCGTACCCCGTTCGTTCAACGATTCTTTTCGCCTGTGTTTTGACATTTTAGTTATTATTGTGTATTTTAGTTATTGTATCACGACGATCATTATTCTTATTATCATTATTATGATTATCATTACAATTAAGCATGAGTTTATACAAGTGTACACGACAGAGAAAGGGAGCAAATAAAAAAAAAAGAAAAGAAGAAAATGAAAAGAGAGAAGAGACACGCGTACGTACACGTATACATATACACACACGTTTCTGTAAGCGGTGAGTCTTAACCTAGTCACGAGTCACTAATATTTTAATTTTAACGATCGATTTATTGATTATTATTTTATTTATTATTTACGAGGAATAAAAACGACACATTGGACTCTGATTTGTCTTCTTTTATTTTATTTACCATTAACCGCGGCCACGTTTTACGTTTCGCGTTTCATACCGTCGTTTAGCGTTATAATATAAACCACCGTCATGCGTTACATTCCCTGTTCCCATCTCTCTTCAAGTCCCACATCGAAATTGTAGATTTGAATGCGACACCTGGCGAATTGTCTCGAGCTCAGACGTTTCGAACATATTCGACTGCCGCATACCCGGCCTACCTTCAATCCGAAAACCGAACGAGTCTCGTATATCTGAAAATGAAGATTGCGGTGACGGTGTTCAAGCTGGAAATCGACGTTAATCGAGTCGAATCGCTACAAAGAGTTAGCAAATGATAAAAAGAGGTTGCATAAAGTAAAACGCAGAAAAAGACGTTTATGGGACAAGGGCTGATTGTAAATTTATGGAAACTTTCGACTCTTAGATACGATTAGACAGTGGCCTAAAATTAATGTAGCACATCTCCTTCGGCGTTGGCCTAAGATTTTGGTCTAAAAAGTGTTTACGTTCGGGGAGCTAAGGAACGGAGCGGGGAAGAAACGTGTTGCAAAGATCGAATATTTAACAAATTATTCGTTTTAGGGGATTTTTCGAAACGACGATCACGTACCTGCGACTCGAGATCGCGATTTCCGGCTGAACGATCCACGTTGTCCGCGCACGATTCCCGTGCTCGTTCGATGCTCAGTTCCTACGTTCTACTCGCATCTGCGATCAGCGACAACATCATCATTCGCCAGGGGAAATTTAGCAGTGAATCTCGAGGGAGATTTAATCTACCAATGCGCGAAGCGATCAACGCGGGACGGCGAGCGCATGCCGCAAATCCCGCGCGTTTGCGCCTCGCAAACACATTTGTCGATTCGTTGAAATTTGCCCGACAAAACTTTTCGTCGCACGCTGTTTGATCGTTAAACGTCTATAACTCGATTTTTTGCATTAACAGGTATTGCTAGCCGATAACGACGGAAATTCGAGACATCTACTACTAGGCAAAGTGAGAGAAAAGCTGATAGTATTCGCTGTAATTGTTAAGCGAATTGATCGTTACGTAACGAATTATGATACGGTGGAGAAAAATTTATCGACGTATAAAATTTCGAATGATCCTGGAGATCGATTATTTTTTTACAAATTTATTTAATGTTCTGTCTCTTACTAACTGTACCCGCGTGCAGATCGACGATCAACCGATTACGTGGAGACTGGTAGGAGATCTCCATGGAAATAATTTTATTCGCAAAACGCATTCGTGGATTAAACTGAGCTCGCTACCGCGATATTCGCAGATAGCACTTTGCGCTTGCACGTAGCTACGCGTCAACGTCTTTCTCCAATAAAACGGAGCATTCTCCTCGTAACCATTAAAGAAAAAAAAAACATTTAACTGCCATACACACCGTTAGCCAAAAAAAAAAGAAAAAAAAACAGAAAGCAAAACTTAAAATTAAGAAAACACTTATCTATAATGGAACCGCGTAAAAATAGTAAGCACCCTGATACTCCGCCATTATTGCGACAAACAGTAACAGCCAGCCAATAGAAAGTAATATCCTAAGGGAAACAGAAATTAACAAATGATCAATAGCACGTAATTCGTTGAAACAGCTGAAAACAGAACCAAAGAAGCTTAAGGCTGGAGCGAAAACTCCAGCCTTCCGATCACACACGCTTAAAACAGAAAAACAGAAGCATGCCAACAGTTGACCGACAGTTCGAAACCGGGACAAGATCCATTTCCAAAAACGAAATAGAAAAATCCCGAGTCGTCCTTCTCATCGCAGACAGAGGCTCGCCACGTCGTTTGTGAGCGTTCTGAAAATCTAGATACGTTAAACACACAATATATACGATAAAAGCAGACGATTGATTAAAAATATTGAAAAAGAAAAAAGTGAAAAAAAGCAGTGGGTACTAGAAGCAACAAGAGCGATACATCTCCGTTAAACCGAGGAAAGCACACGTCGAAACCTAATTCTCGTAAGCAATAGCAGATAAGCGATTTTCGATTTCTTTCTCCGTCGATCGAGGATCAAGGGTCCCGGCGCGAAGGACGAACCGCCACGGATCACGCAAACGAATCGCGAACACGTGCTCGATGTCCGAAGACGAGAAACACAGCGAAACGGAACCGAAACCCGTGACCAGCTGCATTCTCTTGTCTCTCGCGAAAGAAATTCCTCCGCCCGAACGATCGAAATCGCGGCCTTGAGCGTTCGTACGAGAACGATCGAGCACCGTGAATTCGTGAAAGTGATCTCGAAAGGGTCGCTAATCGTTCGGGTCGTTATCGATCGTTAGACAACGAGGACGTCGTTCGACGTTATCACGGAGGCTCGTCGAGAGACGAAGAATGAGAAAGAGAAGGAAATTAACGCGGGCTCGAAATTGAAGAGAACGAAAGGGATTCCCTGTGCCGACGAAACTTTCACGGGCTAAAGAGTCCGCGCGATTCCTGTTCGAGGTACGAATATGTGGATGGCGAGACTGTGAGAAAAGGAAGAGAAACGGAGGAGAAAAAGAAGAAAGCCGATCGACTCGCCGTTATTACGTTTTGTGCAGCGGGGCCGTAGCACGGAGAACGAGTAGACGAGACGAAACGAGATGACTTGAAGCAGGAGAAAGTGAAAGTGCGAGATACGAGAGATAAATAAGCGAGAAGGAAACGAGTGAATTGTTTTTAATGAAATGAAAAGTAAAAGGATGGAAATGGAATAATAAGCATACGTACACATACCTAAACGCGTAAGTTTTAAGGAACACGTGTAAGCAGAATTAAGTAATAGTATTTAACGTTAACACTTGCAAGTTATTAATTATTATATAAACGATTAAACTAACGGTAATTAATGCGAAAAATAAGAAAACGTAAATATACTAAAAGACAAGCCGAGCGGAAGGTCGTATCACGCTGCAGAGGAAGAGGATTGTGAGCCGCTCCGTGAAATGGGCGGGCGAAGCGAAAAAAATACTTAAAAAAACAGATTACACACACACACTAATAAACTAATTATTATTATATGATTATATATTATTATTACGATTATTACTATCGAGTTCGAGAATCGTCGTGATAAAAAATGTGGAAAAAAAATGTAAGAAATTAGGAAATAGCTGTGAGAGAGTGCGGGCTAAATCCGAGCGTAAGAGAGAATGAGCACAACGAGAACGTTGGGTGTGCGTGTTGCAAGAGAGAACGTTAGTGAGAAATGAACACCTCGAGAGAGTTGGAACGACAGTGGGGACGAGAGAAAGAAAGAGAGACAGAGAGAGAGAGAGAGAGACAGAGAGAGAGATCGAGAGAGAGAGAGAGAGAGAGGGAAGCTGTGAATACTTCGAAGTATGTTCATCGAGAATAATAATTCCTCAAACTATTAGGAGCGTAATTAGGGTATATTTATTATAACGAAATACGCGTTTACGAAAGATTTACGTGACGTAATGCAACGCACGCGACACATAGAGCGAAAGAATGCATAGAGCGAGAGTAAGAGAGCAAAGAGAAAAAAGATAAAGTAGGGAAGATATATAAAATCGTGTCTTTTTTTTCTTTATCTCCGTAGAGTCCGATGTCGCGAACACGCGAATCGCGCCTCCCGCGGATATGGAGTACGCGCGCGATATTAAAAATTAGTCTAGGAACGAAAGAAAACGAAAATTTCGTGTTGTCTTTCTTTCTTCTTTTTTTTTCTTTTTCTCCTTTTTTTTTTTTTTTTTTTTGCTTTTTCGAGAAGAGTTGCGTACGACTGAAGTTAATGCGAGAGCAAGAGAGGGAGAGAACGTGGGAAAGCATACGGAGGAAGGGGGAGAGAGACAGCGAGTGAAAACGCGGACAGAGTGATAGATTATTTAGCGACGCGAGAGAACGGTGCGAGAAGCTATGTTTTTAAATGCAAGGGAGCGCGTGCGTAAGGAAACTAAAAAAAAAAAAAAAGAAAAAGAAAAAAGTAAAAAGAAACAAAGGAAAGAGATAATTGAAGAAGATTAGAGGAGAAGATGGTAGAGGAGAAGAAATTACTGATTGTTGACACCGAGTGAGCAAACTTTCTGTGTGATAATCTCGTAGTACACGTAGCACGTTAAGTCTACAATACGTTTCGGTAGGGGATTTTTAGGTGAGAGCGACTAAAACTTTTTTAAGAAAAATTTAAAAAATCAACATAAAAACATGAAAAGTCGGACGAAATGAGAAATTAACGCGAGGCGAAGGAGACGATAACGTCGAGCCCTACGGTCGAGAATTTCGAGAGGTGTCGGGTACTTCCGAATTTTGCTGAACTTCTTTCCGAAGAATAAAAAAGGATAAGATAAAGGAGAAAGAGAAAAATTCGTCGGTGGTGGAAACACAACGTATCCAACTATCGACAGTGGACATATCATCGCGTGTATCGTAATATCGATTCTCCGTTTTGCGATTGGTTACAGGGAACTCGACGATGCCGTAGATTACTCCGGTGCCGTCGAATTAACCTTAAGCAATTAGTTCTTTGATTTAGCGAGTAAATACGTGTCACATATACCGTGGAAAATTGTTCGTTCCGGACAGCGAGATGCGAGACTGTATCTTTCTCGATTTCATTTACAGAACGGTAGAAAAGGCAGTGGATACTCCTGCCTCGAGCACAGAGACTCGATTCCTTGCAGGCTGCGACGTTAAAACACGTGATTCGGTTCTGTGTCGATGTAAATCGTTTCGCGTTCTTCGGTTCATGATTTCGCGTTAATCGTGCAATAGCTTGCGTTTCACCGCGGAAGAACGTTTCGCTCGTTTTCCATTAGGGGTTGTTTGTTTAAAGGGCGACGACGAACAGATTCAACGTGAGAAATTTTGCAAAAAAGAACAAGGAAAAATGAAAAGGGACTAAGATCGAGAGAATTAGTTTCTAATGTCTTTGGCGCAATTTTTGAAAAATCTATTTCGTGGACAAGCGTGAAAGGGAGGGAGAGAATGAAAGATTAAAGGTGCGAAAGGGACGAGAGGACGCGCGAAAGAGAGAACGAGCAAGTGTGATATGAAAAAAATTCGTAGAGGTAGCGAAAATTCTAAATTAAAGTTCCTATCGCTTCGCCTTCTAGCCTGAACGTCGACCAGCAGCTTTAAATAAACAACCCTCCGTCCCACACGACCACATCAATTGCCGTTGAACTACCTCGAATTATAAAAACCACTGACGGCACTCCCCCAGCGACCTAAAACCGCCTGCAAGGGGTTGACTCGCCCCTACGCCATCCCTTCTTCCCTTCTTTTCCTACGGAACAAGCGCGCACCTTTCAGTAGGCACACAGATTACGAAGAACGAGAGGCTGTTGATACTCCAGCTCTCGAAATGTCTCAAACCGCACGATTAGATCCCACGGTTACTCGATTCCTCGCCAGTTTCGGATCTCGTCTAGTCGATGAACGAAAAATTTCCACGTCGCCTCGAATCGATCAGTTTCTCGAGCTCTAAATCGACGAGACTCGAGGCCTGGCTATATACGTAGATACCGTTGGGCCTCGAACAAACCGAACCTCTCGGAATTCGTCGCGCGATCGAGGATCCGTTCAAGTCGGGAATCTGGGCGGGAGGGTGGGTGGGTGGGTGGGGTCAGGGATGTAAGGGATGGGGTTTAAGGGGATAGAGATGGAAACCGACGAAATTTGGGAATGGTGTAGAAGCGTGTAGGGAGCCAAGTGTCCTTGATGCGACCGTCGTTGAAGCCACGAAATCTCGCGATCTCAACAGGTGATTTTTTTCGGGAAGGTTCGAACAGATAAAGAGAAAAGGTTGAAGGGAGATAAGATGAGATAGAAAGGGGAAAGGTACGATCAGGACTGACAACAGGCGTCTAGAAACGGTAAAAGATCAAGGGGAATCAGAGGGAAAAAAAGTCACGCCTGAGAAGAAATCCAAGCGAATTGCGATTTCGGAACTGAGTTCGGAGCCACGGGCGATAGACGTTCGGCGCAAACCGATCCTAGTTGAGCAAGAGAAAGGGAGAACGAGTGAGAGCGGATGAGTAACAGAAAGAAAAAGCGAGAGAATGGTGACGGGCGACAGGGCAGCGAACGAAAGGAGAATCGAGCGAATGCGAGGGATGATCGGGATGACTCGAATGAATGCGTTGAAGAAAAATTGAAAAGAGAAAAAGAAATGAGAAAAAATTATACAGAGAGAGCCGACCTCCTTGCCTACCGGGAGGTCCGCATATATATAAAAAAAAAAGACTAGTAAATGATAAAGTGGAAAGAAGAGAGAAAATTAGGAGAGAAGACGAGAATAGAGGAGAGGAAAGAGAAGAAATTATTAGACCAGTTGTAAGTGTAAGTTAAACGAGGAATTTTCTCCCCCCACCCTTTTCGTGCACGATACTTTTGGCAATTCTTTCGCTAGCGAGAGTGCGATCGTGAAAAAGCCTTGTTACGTGTGAATATGTGAAATTACATGCGTTTACGTGTGAATAGATGAAACGAGAGAAGGAGAGAAAGAGCAACGGTGAGAGTGCGAGTGATAGAGAGATCTATTTAAAAAAAAAAAAAGGAAGAGGAAACAAGAAAGGAATGAAATAAGAGAAAAGGATGGAAAAAAGGTAAAAGTGGAATGAGAGAGGACGGGATTAAATGGCCCATTACAGATCCGTCGTCCGACTCAGTAGCGCTATCGAGGAGGATATAATCGATTGCAAAGAGGCAGGCAATACACACAAAGCACCAAGAATGGCAGGTACTAAAAGTGTCACGATCCATCCAACCCTTCAGCCACCGAGTGTGAGAGCAACGAATGACTAGCGGAAAAGTGTGAATCTTAACCGGATCTTGCTTGCCAGTGGAACGCATTCCGACCCCTCCGTTTTAATTTCATTCGCGAAACGTCATTCGTCGATGTTTTCGCGTTGCGACGTATTTTTCAAACTGTCAATTATCTCTCTGTTACACAAGCGTTTATCAGCAACGGAATATATAAATCGTTCTGTTTTATTTCTTCCGTCTCATCGTCTAACTGTCATATATTAAATCGTCCGAAGGAAAAGAAAAATAGAAGGAAAAAAATTGAACCAGGGAAATTATTCGAAAGAATTTGATTCGTCGTCTACAGTTGTAACGTACAACTTGGAATTTTCGAGTGGAAAAAGAAGAAACGCCGATAGAGGCGGTTTCAAACAGGCGATTCCGTTGCGAAAATTCTTTCCCCGACTTTCATCGCTGATTTTGCCGAATTTTATCATTCTTATCTGGCGATCTTACGGCAACGAAACGAAAGGAAAGGGAAGAAAAGAAGAAAGGGAGAATAAGGAAAACAATAAAAAAACCGACGTTACGTCCCGAAACTTCTAATTTATCGTTGCGTCTGATATCCTTCGTCTATGAATGAGTCAAGGAACCGGAAGAGGGTGGTTGAATGATACGTGCGTGTACCCGAGAAGAACACACACGAGATGAATAGATGAGAAATTGTGTTTAAATATATCTGTAATTCCTGGCATGTATTACTTGCGCATACGTCTCAACCGGCAAGTCGTGTTAGGTTATACGTATTATCGTAGTAGGGAATCGTAGGTTTATTAAGCTAAACATTAACATAAACATAACAAAACAAATAAACAATACAAAACTAACAGAACAAAAGTGTGAAAAACAGAACCATGAACAAATGAAGGAGATGAATTAATAGAAGGGAATGAAAAGAAACAGAAACGAAGGAAGAAAAAATAGAAAAAAGATGAAACAAGAAAGAGGTGAAACTCTTATTTAGTAATGAAACAGAAGCAGAATACAAGCAGTAGCAGCGAAACAACAAGTAAACAAAGCGAAATATAAAGAAAAATACCTACGTTGATGTGTGAGGATGTGAGCTAGATCGCCGCGTTGAGTCCAATGAAGTCCTCAGAGATATTATAGAAGCGCAGACCCTCCGCAGATTGAGGTGAAACAATGGGACGCGAAACTGGGCATCGAGTCGGCCATCGTTCGTCGATCCGGGATTTGCATCAGGGGTTTATATAGTGTTTAAAGTATCACGCCAAAGACAGACAATACTTTGATAAAAATAAATGTTAGTCGTTAAATTTCGTCGAAGCCTGATCGATCGTGGACGCGGCACGCGCGGCCCGGAGGAAACAAACTTTCGAGCAGAAATATTTTTTTCGAAAGGTGTATCCGATAGTCGACAACAGGGAAAAAAAAAAAGAATAAACGAAAACGCGGGACGACGAACGACGACGCCGATCATGCCCGGTCAGCTGGAACGTCTTGTAAAGAATATTGTGGGAATTGTTTTTCTGCGCTCCGGCCCGAGCTCGAGCTTATCGAGCCGAGTCGAGGCAACCTGCTCACGCAAGTACATTTTATGCTTCGTACCTCTGTCTCTGTTCTCTTCTCAAGAATCCCACGCAATGTCACGTTCTTTACAGATAACACAGATCACTGGTCTCCTCTCCTTTCAACATCACTTGCAAGATCTTCAGGAAATTTCGTTTGACGTCGAGCGATTTAATCGTGAGATACCTTTGAAACAATGTTCCGACGAACATTAGGCTTCGTTAGCGAAAGATTAGCAGAAATGTTCGATCGATAATTGGTTACGAAACGTCTTAAGCAAAACACGACGATGGTTGATAATATAAAAGAATCAAAAAGAGAAATTTCGAGCAATTTTTTGATTTTCGGCAGATTCGTTCGAAATCCAGCCAACAGTAAATTCGATAATTAAAATCTTCGTTGTATCCAGCATCAATTACGGGCAAATATAAAATTAAGACTCGATTACGTCGCTCGATCGCCGTTACAGAGACGGTTTTCGTTACAATAGCATCGCTGATAGTCGTGCAGACTCCGACTTGGCGAATCGCAGAAATCACAGATATTCCGGAGAACTTGAGACAGAGGTCTTAGCTCGCCAACCTGCCTACTTTCACGCATTACGATATTTAATGTCTATACCACTTTCGACACGAGGACATTCCTTTCGTACATTTTACCGGCGTTTTACTAAGTTCGCTTTCGACACGAGAAGTTTCGGATTGATTCATTGCTGTCCTAGGTTGCGCACAAGACGACACACAGAGACGTGGCGTGGAGGAACGTCCCTATCGTTCGCACTTAACGATTGACGCAGGATCGAGAACACGCGTTCGAAATCCGCGTGGATGTCGTGAAAAGCGTGGAGAACGAAAGCAGGACGTTTCATCGCGACAGAGAGCAAAAAAATTCCGTTTTTCGGCAAACACCAAAAAGAAAAACTCAGCTCGAATAGCTCGCGAGAGCGTGCGCGCGTGCACACTATCGTGTCATGCACGCACGAACGTTTTCGTGGCGAATTCGGACCACACAACAAATAAGTGTTCGTCAAGGCGGCGTACGACGGTCGCCTAGCGGCACACCCACACACACAAGCGTACAGCGACACACCGTGTACACGAATGTAGAGGGACATACACATACGTACGCACACACTTACAACACTCGCGGACACACACTACGCGTACACTAACACATGACACACGTAAACGCAGTTTCGGCCAGAATCTAAAAGACACATCAAGGAAAAAAGTACAAGTTTATCACGTTGCGCCTTAATGTTAAAATTAAAAGTTGATCAAAAGAGTGGAAGATGAAAGAAAGAGAAAAAAAAAAAAAAATAATGCGAAGCGTATTCTTAACCAAAATCGGCCTTAGTATATACATTTTTTCCGGGGCCAGCCGACGACGAACGACGAGCGACCCTCCCACTCGTCCCTATCCCTTGAAAATTCCTCTTTCTCTAGATTATAAGATTTCTCTAGATTATATCTATAAAAATGATATATTATAAATATATGTATACATATGATATATATCCGCCGGCGGCGGGACGTTTCGAAACCTCGCAGCTAACTCAGCAATCCACCAAACTATCGAAAGATTTAGGGAGAATTGAAAAAGAAAAGGGGGGGGGGGAAAGAATGAAGAAGAAAATGACGAAGAAGAAGAAAGAAATAGTCTTCTCAGTTCCCGCCGCGTCTGGCCGGATTCGAAATTCTTACGGTTCGCGTCCACGTTGAACGAGCAAATGGTCGACACGATTGCACACCGTAAGCGAGCCTTGCGAGGCGTCCACGCGACCAGGGTGCGACGTGGACGCGACACCTGTCTTTCAAAGTCCCTCCTCGAACGCCGGAAGGTCGCCAGTCGATCGTCTCGCGGCCCGAACAACCCCGCTCCAGCAAACCCCGCGACATTTGTCCATCCACGAACCCTTTACCACAAACCCCTTACCAGCAAACCCCGCTCCAAAAAAAAATTCACACCCAGCCTCCTGAAAAATACAATCCTTATCCGCTCGAGAACGAAGAGCACAAGAAGCTAGAGTGGAAACACACAGTGAAAGACATCCATCCGTCAGGCGAGAGAAAGAGAAGGGGAGAGGCGTTTCCTTTCTCGCGTCAAAGAAGAAAAACACTTCCTGCATGTGTGAAGCTAAGCGACAACGCGAGTGGACGGGTCACCCGAAATTATTCTAAGGACTCTCGTCTTCGGGCGGGAACGCAGATGGATTGACGAGGACAATAGGAATAACGATGACGATAGCGGTGTTAAAGGAGACGCGAGTAAGAAAGCGAAAAAGAGTGGTCGGAAGACGAGGATATAGAATAATTGCGAACGGGAGAAACCAACAAGATCGAACGATACGGAAAGAAAGATTTTGATGGACTCGATTGTCGACTCGCTGTTTCCCGCGGCCGGGACGAGGGAAAATTCGCCGAAAATCCGAGAGAATCGAAAAGCCTGCGACAGACAGGCAGAGAGAAAGGTAGAGAGAAAGGAAGAAAGAACGAGCGAAAGAACGAAGGGAAACGAAAAAGAGTAGAGATTTCAGGTGTTGAGGAGGGATCGACCACGTATTATCTCGTCGCGTAGATCCGCGGTATTCTTTGCCATCCGTTTTCATTTTTCACGAACCGTATATCTCCGAGAGACTGGAACATAACTCAGAAAATAAGAAAGAAAAAAGAAATTAAGAGGGGCGAGGATCATTCGTGTTGACTGGTGCCTGTTCTGGGTGAATTCGAACACGCGATGCTGCGCATCGGTGAACGGCTGAGCTCGCGACACTGGGTGCAACAACTTTACGCACGAACAGAAAAACCACGGACGAACATCAAGAAGGATTTAGTTCAGTTCGATCGACCGAAACATTGAGGATCAATTATGTGTTCCTTTTTGTATAAGTTCAATATGTACATGACATATAACCGTTTCGACGATAGAAATTAAGAAAAACATATAGATGTATATATATATATACACAGGTATATACATATATGTATAACATTTTCATCAAATAGCGAATATTCAGGATTACCGAAAGCAAAGAAAAATTCCAAATTGCTATTTCGATCGACGAAAAGATTCATCAATGAGCCGCTAGGACTCGAATTAAAAGATATCGCAGCTTATGTCCCCGTGTTCGTTTGCAGTCACCTTACTCGGCCGATCACATCGGTCATGTCCGCGCATTTTGGGCCAGCTCGTGTAACTCACGTATGTACCTATTCGTTCATGAAAATCAAGACGGCGACCAAGCCGAGAAATTGAAGGTAAAAACGGAAAACAAAGGCGAAAAGAAAAGAGAAAAGGAAACAAGTATCAAGGAACGATCGTTTCGGCAGACTTCTGATAAAACGTTTAAAATTCGTCACGGATGTAAGTACGCGTCATTCCATGGACGCGCCCGTACCGATATCATTATGAGGATCCCAATAGAAACCCAGCCGCCTTCAACCCTCTGAACAACACGCGACGATCCAACTGAACCGGTCCAATCCGACAGATATGCAAATGCAGAAGAAACCGTTCGAAGGAATCAACGCTGGATACACGCAACAGTTTTACCGCGACAAAACCAGCAAGCATCAACGACCACGCAACTTAACAATAAATAACGCACCGCATGCATCACAGCCTACACACCGCACGCCGTAACAAACAGTCAAACACCGTGACAACGTTCAAACGTTCTAGGAGGATGCGATCAGCCTCGACGAGGCGTAATGCCCCGCAAAAAAAGATGGATGGAGAAAACGAAAAATAGCGTAGAGCGTCTCGGGATCTCCCTTCGATAATACACACACACACACACACATACACAAACAGTTAAAAGTTAAGGAACAAAGTAATAAGAAAAATGAAAAAAAATATAAGGAAAGAAGTTAACGAGGATACCAAAACTCGATCTTCTTCGATTAGTCTTCAGTGTACATAGTAACGATATCACCGGTAGATAATAATTCAGGCAGGCAATAATCGCAGCGACAATTATTGCTCGTTCGTCCGATTCGACGATAATGTTGAACGTGGAATAATCATTGTAAGGAGCGATAATAACGGCGTATCGACGGTAATTACCGAGGACGATGGTGTCGGATGCAGATGCTCCCCGACGCTGATCGATAAAGGCAGCTTAATATTTCGTCGATACCTTATAACTGGAGGGTTATCAAGAACTTGTTGATTTCCGTTCCCACAGTTCCATACACATACACACACACTTACAAATTTCCCATCGATCGTTTACAGGAAAACAGATACGTCGAACAAATCGACGCCGTACCGGTCTTCTTTTCTCTCGCGACAAACCTCTAGACGTTCATTCGTATTTACGCATTTTCGTGCGACGCTTTAAATTCGAAACGTTGTTGCGATATTGACGCCTGATTCGGCAACGTAAACATAGTAACGATTTAATCGAATGCCTTAAGTTCGTTCACAACCAATTACAAAGATATGATTTACAGGCAAACACATCGAACGCGAACGATTCGATACCGGTTTTCATTTCTCTACCAAGAACACCGATCCCACGAACTCACGGAGAATACGCGGGAATCGGTGATCGATAAAACGATTTCATTAACAATTTTATCGAGATTTTTGAATTTCCTTTCGGTTGAACGCGACGACGATTAAACAGTTTTTCACAATACCATAAATGCAATATCGAACGAGCAAAAGGTTCGATCATCGAATCCGGCACAGACGCACAGAGACACGAAAATGATCATGCCAGCATGAAATAGGATACCGAAGCTTAAACGATGTTAATCTTCAAACATAGTCTCGAATAGAATTCTAGCTACGCACCGCTGAAATATACGGCATTTCTCACGACTCAATTCTGACGGGACAGCATTACGAATCGAAGCGGCGAGCATCGTACTTCCGGCGATCGATCCGCGATCAGGAAGCCGTGAATACTAAACGAGACGCCCGTGAACCAGAGGATCATTATCAGGAACGAAGAGTAGAGCCACGTGGAAGAAGACAAAGTCGCTGGCCCGGTATGCGGGCAAACGTCGACTAGCGCGACACCGAATTCTCGCTTGAACGAGAAGAAGCCAAACCACTGGAAGCACAGCGAATCGTGGAACATGCACACAAACACACACGTACACGTCGACACATAGTACACGAAAACGCAGAGAAGCGAAAATATAAGTGTAAGAATCAAACGAAAGAAACCGAAGCAGAAAGAAAAGAAAAAAAAGCAAAGGAAAAAGAAGAATGAGAATAAAATGCACGACCGATTTTTATAAATAAATAAGCATAACCGCCACCGAACAGGCAGAGAAAGAAGTGTCGAAAAAGAAGTAAGGTATCGAACGCACGCGGGGATAAGCGTTCTCCGCGCCGATTCGACACTACCACTTGCTAATTAAAAAAAAACGAATTACCGGAGAAACCTTGCCACTTGCAATTCGTTGAAAACGCGACGCGTTCTAAGCAAATTCGCATAACGCAATAAAAGAAAGCAAAAAAAAAAAAACACAAAAAGCGAAGCGAGAAAACTACTGTGAAAAGTGGGAGCGTGTGTGTTTGAGAGAGAACGAGAGCGGGAGGGAGAGAGGCAGCGCGCGAGAGAGAGCGAGCGAGAGAGGAAGCGAACGAAAGGGAGAGAAACAGGAGAAGGGAACGACTGAATGAACGGGAAGGAGAGAGCTTTTTTTATAGATAGGTGGACAAAGAGCGAGATGGGAGAGAGAGAGAAAGAAAGAAAGAACGGAATGCGTGATTTTTTAAGGATAAACGAAACCAACCAACAAGATAAAGTCAACCGAGTAAAACACAAGCAACCAAAAACGAAACAATGAAACAAAAGAAAAGGAAAGCAAGCAAGCAAGCAAGCAAGCAAGCAAGCAAACAACGGAAAAAGAAAATTAAAAAAAAAAAGCAAAAAAAGGAGCGCAAAAATTCCACGGAATCGCTGGAGATTCGCTATTCGACTTTCTGATTTTTCGCAGATTTTCGCGCGGGACAACAGGTGCGTCCCCTCCGAGATCCCATCCCGCCCCCGTAACCACCGCTGAACAAGATAAACAAGATAAGAGCCACCACCTTCCACCCCCTCGGTAAATCCTTCCCAAACAGGAATAAGGTTTGCTTCCAAAAAAATAAGGTTAATAATAATAATAATAATAATAATAATAATAATAATAATAATAATAATAATAATAATAATCCGTACGCGTTATCGAAACCTAATAAAAAAAAAAACTATAAACTACCTAACAATAATTATTAAACGATAAAAGGGTTAAGAGTATTGATTAATTGAATTATACCTAACGATTAATTAAAATAATTAATGACTAATAATACTTATAACGATAATACGATATAATGATATATAGTATAAACGGTACGAGGACAACCCGATAAAACATGGCGGCTAACAAACAATCCACCGAGACGAAGCGATCCGGCCTAGAAATCGGTCGCCTGAATGGGGCGGTGCCGATCGAGCGTGACGTTTTTTTATTTCTCTTAAGGAACAAAGAAACGAGAGAGAAGAAAGGAACAAACAAAGAAAACAATGTGAAACAAAATAAAAGAAACGAACGAACGAATAAATGAAGTCTTTCCTTCGAACGATCGCGCTCGAGTTCGACTCGGGACAAGGCCGATGCCGCGACGCCTTCCCCGACGTCGGCGTCGCGTTCCCTCAAGTCGGATTCTCTCTCGTCGAGGTGGTCGTTTCTTACCCATCATTTATACGCTAGCTTGTAACTTGAGACTTAAGTATAATTGAAAAGAGAGGCGAAAAGAGTACACGCAAGAGATACACACTCACACGTACACACATTAAACAAGCATTAATGATACCTAATGATATAATTATATTATTGATATAACTTACGATTATGAACTATCCTAGCGGTATTATATGACGACATAGTTGATTGATCTGTTTAATATTGAATGTCTGTAGATCACGGAGCGTTTGGAACTCTATGCTACCCGTCAAAGCACCTCATACGATCCAGCTTTGCTCTCCCTTTCCCATCCCATACCCCGATATTCCCTGACACCCCAACAGATCCAACGCCACGCATACCGTCACTACCAATCCAATCGAAGTAAAGAAGAAAAAAATGGAAACCGCGTATCGCTTGAAACAATCGTCGACCAAATCGTATTCATCGCGTTTATATCCTGGAATTACGTACGATTGGATGCCACACCCTGTGAATAAAGAAAAATCAAAATATAAGAAAAAAGAATGAAATCGCTCAAATTTCCCAAATAAAACGCGAGAACGAAGCGAAATTAATCGAGATCCGATTATCATCCGATGGAATGAATCCCTTTTATCCAAATATGGACAACGAGATAGCTCGAGCTATCTGTCTCGCAAAGGAGGCTAAATCGTCATCAGATTGTTGTCTGTAATATAAAAAAATATAAAAAATTCGATTCTTAGAGGTAAAGAGGACCCTTCGAAGATTTCGCGAACGGATTCACTTCGAACATGTATCGATTGTTGTTATTTTGGGGGTGCGAATGTTTCATGGAAGGATGCGCAGAAGGCAACTCTGCTCTTACAACCGGATTTCAGTTGCACATCTTTTATACCGACCTCGGTGCCAACCACGCACCGCACACCACACTCAAGCAAATATAACTCGAGGACAACTGGTTTTAAGTTTCGAATCGAACAGGACGATGCAAATAACGATTGACGAGCGCAATAGTAAATCCAGAGGACCGCGCAGAGTCCTCTGTCCCAAGTACACTTAGCCTTCGTATAGAGCACATCCACATGGAAACGACAGATCGACACCTGACCTTCAAACGATCGAGAATCGAAGAATACGACGAAATTCGACGAGAATTGCGTCGAGATCGCATCGGCGTATCAATAGGGAAAAAATCGAGGGAAGAAAAACGAAAAAAGGAAATAGAAGAAAATTAGAAATCAACGGAATTAAACGAAACATAGTGCAATTGATAAAATTAACGAGGTAGAAATCCTTTACAGCGCGATCACGTATCGTCCAACGAGCCATAAGAAAGCGAGGCCTAGAAAGGAAAATTTCGTGAGAAACACCTGCAAGCCCTCTGCCTCTGTTTTTTAGAACACGCGTGCCACGTGACGTCCGTCGACAAGAACCGCAGCGTCCGATCGAATCACATCTTACGATCGCCAGCTTCCGTTTAAAAACGAAAGCCACGTAAGGACGGTTCGTTCTTCTCGATCGACGTCTCCGCCAATAGGATTGTTGTGTTTAAGTTTTTCTAGCAAGTAACTCCACTTAGTGCTGGACGATCGTGCGTGGTCAAAGATCGCGCGTTATCTTCCGGCACGCGAACGATTTTCATTGTCCAAGATGGATAATTTCCCACGAAAAAAGACAGAACCTCGTTCGAGTGCCAGCAAGATGCACGCGAGTGAATCCTACGATCGTCGCAATTCTTTGTACATTTACCGGTATGTTACCTCTTTAATGATCGAACAATGTGTTTTTTCTTATTAACGTTTTATTGCTAAGAAGCCATTTTGAGAGCGTCCATCGTACACCCAACTTGCGCCTGTTCCCGAAAGAAAGCGCTTGATCGCGACCACGAGCCTCCATTACGTAGGTGATCAAATAGTTACGTTCTGCTGTTTACTTCGATTATTTCGACTGTTGACTAGTTAAACCGACGCGAAAACGAGGCTCGATCGCGATCATCGGTCCGAACGATCGTCCGACTCGGAATTTTGTTTCCGGGTGTTGCGTCGACGTCGCGCTTTCGTGAAAGCGAAAGAACTGGGCGACGATGGATGCACTCGCGATCACCGTTTGGACAAATCCGCGTAAACACGGACCAATCCAGCCGGATGTTATTTATATAGATTTGACCGTTATCAGAGGGTGATACGGACAGTTTGGGGATAAAGCGAAATAAATTAGGGACCTCTAAGAGTCGCGCTAGGTTACTCGTGGAACCGTCTTGCGAACGCATCGATCGTTCACAGCCAATTTCGCGATTTCGTTTCACATTCGTGGTGCTTCGTCACGCACCAACGATCCGATTGATTGATCCGACGCAAACGGGCGACGGTTTCAGTCATGGTAACGATACTTGATCACGGTGAATTCTAACGTAACACGCGGTTGCTTTTGCAGTCATAGCCGGAAACGCGAGGCCGATCTCCTCGCGTTCCGCGGCTCTCTGTTTAGTCCAATGTAACGTGAACTTGATTCTAGACCGATCGAAGGGTTCCTGTCGGTTCTATGTGCTTCCGCACTAGTGAGCAATGTTTCCCTCTCCGACGAAATTCTGCAAAGTTCAGAGAACGATAGAGAACACACGATACACACTGTCACATCGATACACACGCGCGAGCCTACATACGCTCGAGCATACACACGAGATTACACGCAGACTCTTCTCGTTATTATTCCCGTGCTCCGAGTCCATGTTAGAATGGCCTGTCTTGGTTATTCGGCGAAGACCACGTCGGACGATCGATACACTCCGTTTTAAAGAATCACCGATAATCGACGTAGTCGCGGAACAAAACGCCGAATCGTCAGCCAGGTTTTTCGTTTCAACGTGATCGAAGATCGAACGAAAGTAGTAATTTCTTTACAAGTGCCTCGCGATCGTCGTTGATACTCCGACTGATCGTCCCAACCTTCTAGATCCAACGGATTTTACTTCGCTCCTCTATATAGATATAGTAGATACTCGAAACGTATAATTTGCCGAGATTATGATCGATTTGGTACAAGCTGTATGACGGTACCGGTTGAATAATTTCACACAGCGTCGATTTTCGATCGCCTGATCGTTCGATTTGAATTTTCTACGAAACTTGCATAGCGACGAAACTGTCAAACCCGACCACGTCCAAACCAATCGACGACGCGTTTATTGTCTTCGCGTGGATCGCGGATCTACGGCCGTACCACATGTGACTCGAAGCACAAACCCCCAGAGAGAGTTTGAGTTTAGCCTTGGGCAAGGTCAGGCGAGCGTCGGGCCGGCTCTCAATTTTGAAATAGCCATTTCGACGAAAAGCGAAAAAAATGAACAGACCCCCAAAACCCGACGCAATAGAGGAAGGCAACCGGATCAAAATAACCGCCACACGAATCAACAGTTTCTCGCGCGGGGCCCGGCCGCGGCAGCCACCAAAGATATTTCCGCTTTAGACAAATGAAAAAGAAATTAAGGTTATCCTTGTACCCCGTCCCAATCCTCTCCCCCGTCCGCTTTTCCACCCCGAAATCCCCGATATCTCGTGTAACGAGCTCTGCGAGCCTCGAAAGAAAAAAACCCCAGAGGATATCCAGATAATTTTATTAGGTGCGGCAGCCCGTTAGTTTAGAGGGGGAGGTGCATAATGCCACCCTTCGGGTCCGCAATAAAAAAAAAAAAGATAAAGAAAACGATACGCCAGGTTTGCCGCGGTCACGTGAGCGCGTGGAAGCGGGTCCCGCGCCCAATCTCATTCACAGCACACACTGGGCCGACTCGTCCGATAGAATGTGCCTTCAGTGTTGATTTTATACGAAAAAAATACTAAAATTATACAAAGGGGCCCGACATAGACCGAACGCCCACCCAAAGCCTGACTGGTGCTCGCCCGCTGCCCGTTTTCTCATCCTAACGCCGGTCTCAAAGCACACACAGTTTACAATTACAGGTACACGTAACACGAATACATCCGTCTCGAAAAGAAGACGTTAGTAGGATCTGTTAATCGCCGGTCGTTTAAATAGTTCTCACGACGACGAAACGCTGCAACGTTCTCGGTCGTTTCTACAACGCCTGAAGAAATTCGTTCGAAATCGATGGATCGCGTTCGCTTCGCCAAACAGGAGAGGCATCGTTTTCGCGTAACCGGTGCTCAAATTTGAAATCAATCGGGAGAAGAAGGTTCGAGTCGACTGCCTGAGAAACGCGATCCCCCTTCTCCTCGTGACTATTTAAAACGTACAACGCGGGTATCTTTCCTTCCGTTTCTTTTCTCACATTTTTTACAATCCACGATCAACACTCGCATCTGGGACCACGTTCAAAAAGACGTTATACATTCCTCTAACATTAGGTTTATCGTTTACCGGGACACCTTGTCAAACGTGCGCGGAAGTAACATCGTAACATCGTCGTCTTTATCTCGTGACGATAATCGAATACACCTAGTGCGAAGCTAACGATATATCTTCTTCGCTCGCGCGCGTTCGATACGGTATCTCCAAGATGAAGACGCATAGATCTAGAGACGAACGACCGAGAGTATTGCATGGTCGCGTCGAGTCATCGAGTGAGAGACATTAAACTCCCCACGGAAACAGATCCGAAACGCATTTTCTCCAGAGACGACTATTGTCCCTTCGAAAAGGAAGTGATATACCCTGGAGCACGAAATACGCGGATCGACACACCACTACATGGGACACGAACGTGCCCAGGGAATAAAACACACACACACACATACACGCACACATAAACGCTCGCAATATATCCAACAAGATCCCAAGAAAAAAGAAATATTTTGGTTGATGCAAGGAGTTCGGAACGCTGCTATGCACCGATAACACACGTATATTGATTAAATGCAATTACTATGCGATAAGTATACTTACATAATATATATGTGTACTATGGTCTCTCCCACTTTCCAGTCAGAAAAGCCCGAGCTGTCGCGCGCCGATCGAGCGGACAATCGTTGACTCGCGAGCGCACACGCGGCTCTCGATCGGTGACCGGAGACGATTTCTTTGAAATCGTTCGAAGCGATCCGCGAGGGAGAAGATTCGGCGACGAGTAGACGCAACGACGTTGACGTCGCTCTCGCGATCGTTTGTCAACACTTGGATCGGTGCACGGCTTCGCCCACACTCTCCAAATCCCCGGGAACTCCGAAAAAAACGTGACCCCGAAAATATCCCCAGTCTCCCATCGCTCCTGAACGAAAACCCTGAAATCCCCCAGAAATACAAGCGTAGAATTTAACCACATTAACTATGAACGACGAGAAGCTACGTAAGAAGCTAACTAACTAACTACAATTAAACTTACTTAATTATTAACAATTAAACAAGCAGTAAAGCAGTATAAACAGTAAACGCCCAGTAATCATTGAATTGTGTGTCGACAACTACATACTAACTACCTACCGTATATTGAAGTAATAGCCGTATGTAAAACGAATGAAAAAAAACTTGTATTCTACCAGTTGTATCAGCCAGTCCAGTTCTAATAAGCAAGCGATTAAAAGTAACCCAATGCCCGGTTTTAATCACCTCTCTTTCTTTCCCCTTTTATCGAGACCCCCGCCTCATCACCCTCTTTTTTTCTGGTATATCCCACTTACAGCATCTCTACTCACCGGATCAACCAATTACTTAACTCCGTTCCAACCGTAATCATCCCGACCCAATTACCAATCTGTCCGTCTCCTTCGACGTAAGTAACCCGCAGAATGTAACCCAGTGTTCCCATCAACGTTTCTCTGTAGCTCTCCTTTTTCCCATCCCGTGGACCTAACCCGTTACCCTCCAGCCTTCCGTCTTTCCGACATTTTCCCCTCCCACGTCACTTCCACGATAAATCCTCCGACTAAACAATCACGCAATATAACCCAGTCAGTATAAACACGATCCGCCGGATAACAGAATAAAAACATGATATTTACCATTAGTGTTTTTTCGTAGAGAGACGTATTAAAGAATGGAAACAAAGACTTCGTTTACGATTATACGCACACGTGTGGGGAGACCATGTAACTTTAGCTCCGCCGCTCATCGAGCCGGCCGCGGTTCGCGATCGATGGGTTGTCCGATGCGTTCCCCGCTCGAGGAATCGCAATCTCTTTCGGCAATGGACCGATCCATGGATCGAGATTCCGTCAACGATCGAGAGGATTCCTGGTCGCGCGGAACGTGTGGCCTCGACCACAAGTGATCGCGAGCGCGGACGCGCAAAACGCCCCGAAACAACAAGCACAGCTGGTATTAGCAGCTAGCGCCCTTTTCGATTCCCCGTAACCAGTGTCCCTCGACATCCTCTCCACTCTCTACCCCGGAACCTAAAATCGAAAGGAAAAAAAAAGACATCACGCCCAAAACCCTATCCACGCCTCCGCAACCCTCGATTCCCTACGTGTTGTATTATCCGTTATTTTCGATATAATATTATATATAGTATACTAATGATATTTAATGATAATACGACGACGATAAGGTATGGGAGACGTTTGGTCACACACAAAAGTAGGACACTACACGAATCACGCCATCCTCACACGACCATTTTTTCTGATCGACACAGCGACGAAACTCGTATGATCGGATACATACATTCAAAAAGTATCGAAAAAGGAAGGACACGTACACACACTGCAGACACACGCATACACACGCGGACATACACGTTCCTACACGCGTACAGATTACCGAACACGCACACAGCATCACTTTCAATTACACGCAGTATACGTGACAGGATAATACGTACACGCAGCTACACACGCATACGGCCACGCACTTCTACAGATACCAGCAGTAATAGAACAGACGTAACAGGAAACAAAAATAAAAAAAAAAACGTAAGAAAATGAATAACAGAAACACTAGTTGCCGTGCAGTTTGTGAAGAAAATAAAAAAAATGCAGTAATGATAACCACCGACCTACCCGCGGGTCCGCTTCGTTCTGGCCCCGCGAGACTGAGCCGCGCGTTCTCACGACGCGACGGACAAACATCCACACACACACACACAAACACACACACACACACGTACACACGTACACGTACACGCACACGAACACACGAACACATACACTGTGTGTATATATAACACACGCAGACACACACACAGGCAAACACACGCAGACACACACACACGCACAGGCAAACACACAGGCACAAGCACACGCAACAAGGCGGTCGAATCTCCTGTTTTTTCTTAATCTTTGACGAAAGAGTACAACACCGCCTGCACCGCATATCCCGTGACGTTTCCTCTTGCTGTACGTCATGCGCATCAATCACGATCGCATAGTTGACGATGACGAGCGAGAGAACTCGCGCGGCTCAGGGTTCGCGACAGGGGCTGAATCTGCCTCAAGCGTAGCTAAACGTTTTTGTACAGGATTAACAATGATGCATAAACTGGATGTAAAATCTTGAGTTACAGAGCAGCACTATACATACCACACAGATGATGTATATATTTTTACGTTACAGAATATGCCTGCGCTACAGTCAGGTGCCATAAGACTGGTTCTCATTTCCCACGAATACAATGCGTATATACATGCCACATAAACTTTAACGAGGAAAGCAAAATGACCGATATATTGTAATGTAAAACTTAATGATATTTGTATACAGTATACCGCCTGGTATCACAACACGGGGGTTAAAACAAACACGCCATGGTCAAACGAGACTGGGGCTGCCCGCTTGCAACGACGCGGATAATCGGTCGGGAATCGAGATTCGAGAGGTCGTCGCGTAAACCAGATCAAAGTGAGTTAACCCGGCAAGAAAATATCCTTTGCCGAGACCGTAGAAAGCAGGAAAATATTCTCGACGCGTGAATTATTAACGTTGATAAACATGATGATGATAAACGAAAAGGTTTACGAAAAGATCTCTCGGCTTTCGAAGGAAAATGGGTAGAAAAGCCGTCGCGGCTTGAAAATCCAAGGTGACTACAAATTGGCAAACGAATTCGCGAACAGACCTGTGCGTTTTAAACACCATGGAAATTACCATCCTGATTTTCTCATTAGGCCGTTATGCCCATCGAGCTCCATTCAAACTCGTATCCAAAAGCGTAAACCGGAAAAAAAAAATAATCAAGCGAGAAAACGAAAATCAAAAGAGGAAGGAGTATGACAACAATCAAATCCGTCGTCGACTGCGATCAACGCGAACACGATCGCAGAAAGGAACGAGCGAGGGTTCTTCTCTTTGCTGGTTCCTCGGGGGTGACGTGTTGCTTGCGGGTACCCCGACAGAAGCATAACGCGGGTAGGAGTTTCTAAACATTGAATTCCCGTCGCGCTCGAGTAGCATCGCGACTCGAGTCGCGGGAAAGTCCTAATTTTCCGAAAATAAAAAAAGTTAATAATAATAAACACTAAATCCGCACTCAGGGTCCGTTGGTCGCGAGCAGATCGATCGAATCGATCGATGTATATGATCCGTCCTTTCCATCCGGGACGGAAAACGAAGGAGAAGAAACGAAAACGCGTCCAAGATATGCGAAGGGACAAAAAGAAACGCGAAACGGTGAACGAATGGGCCTAAAACGTCGCGAACGAAGGAAACCGGATCGATCGATATGTCTGTCTGCGTCGCCACTCACGGACCAGGAGACCTTCATGACACACATTTGAGTTGCAGTGCAAGCGAACATCTGTAGAGCCATATACGTATAGTATGTTGTTGTATCTTTAAACGAGAAGAAGAAAAATTGAACAATTGACGAGAATTTAAGCGTAGTAAGTGTACATTTTTATAAAAAGCAAAAAGAAAATGAGAAAAACGAAAGAAAATGGATTCAGCAAGAAAACAAAATGGTCGCGGTTGCGTTTCGATGAAAAGTTCGATGCGGCAAAAATACGAAAATGAAAGCGAAACAAAAAGTCGTAACGACACGGAAAACTTAACGAAACAAACTAACAGGCAAACAAAATGAAAACGATGCGAAACAAAATGGAAAATATATATGGGGCGGCAGATTCGTAGCGAGGAATCGCGATAATATGTAAACGATATAAAAATTCGAAACCGAAAACAAGAAAGAAAAACGGCGCGAGAGAAAGAGGATGTAAAAATGGCAGAGCGATAGGTACGAAAGAGAGAACGCGTGCACAGTATGCGATCGAAAGCATGAGTGTGATAAGAATTAACGTAACATTGCGAAAGAACGTAGGAGTGTGAATGTATGCGTGTGAACAACAACAACAACAAAAACAACAACATCAACAACAAGAACAACAAAAAAAAACGAAACAAGAAAAATATGATAAAAAGAAAAAAAGAAAAGACAAAACGCCAGCGAAGGTTGCATGCTAGAATCGCGATTGGCGGCTTGGTCACCGGCGGCCCCGTCCGTAACGGGTGCAAGTAACTTTAGGTGTATAATACGAAATCGTGAAGTGGTCGAAAAAAGAAAGAGATACAAATTTTACCTTATGCTCTCGTGGTTTTTAGGGTGTTCTAAAAAAAAAAAATTATTGTAAAAAAAAAAAGGAACGGAGAAAGAGGGAAAGATAAAGCGAGTGAAAGAGAAAAATAACGGAAGACCTATTATAAGGAACGACGACAAGTTTCGAAGCCAACCCGTTGCGCGAAACGCACACGGCGAATGTTGTATGAAGTGAAATGCGTAAACTACGAGTGTGTAAACTCGTGTGGAGTGTGTGCGCGGATTTCGACAAACGCGTGTGAATGGGACTTTTAGCGTACGTGGATTATATGTATGAGAGTGAAAATGTTAACAAAAAAAGAAAAAAAGAAAAAAAGAAAAAAAAGGTAAGGGAAGGAGAGAAAGCGAGAGAGAAAGGGAAAAGAAACAAAATTTATCGTAGATTTCATGGGGGTGATTCGGTCGCCCAGTGACCGAGCCCCGATCTCGATGCGAGCTCGAAATTTCATGGGCGCCGGATACCAGATGCACGGAGGAAAGTATCGACGACCAAGTGCGTAGAAGAGATCGATCGTATACATTTCGCGAATTAATTGCGAATAATTTGCTTGTAAATATTTTTCTCCGTGCCGCGTTCGATGACCGAGATTAGTTTCCTTCTTCTTCCTGGCTCAAAAAGTGGATTAAAGAGAATACATAGATAAAGGTACGCCCGAAGGAAGCGACTAAAAGAGAGAAAAAAAGAGAGGTATATACATATATTTTCGGAGGATTTCGGCTAAACTCGAGGCAGACGAAAGAAAGCAAAGTAATAATAATAAAAAAAAAGAGAGAAAAAATAAAAGGAGAGAGAAAAAAGTAGAGACAAAACGCGACTAGTAAAATATAAAAATGTTTAGAGAGCAAAGAAAAGAAAAATATCGTTTCCGAGATCACGCGATTCGGCGTCCTTGCCTATTTCGACCGGAGCAGGCTTGTTTCGATTTCGAAAAAATGTCGATTATGGGTTTTTTATATATTTTTGGCAACGATATCTCGATACTATTTAAGGTTTAAGCTTAACGAACAAATATGAGAGGAGGGGAAAAAAACGCGAACGAAATGGAGTGTAAGAGAATCGATAGACGACGGAAGAACGACGGAGACGAAGGCGTATGGCTGTCGTGTTTTTGTAAAAAAAATTTTGGACACAAAGAATGCCGAGCGATAGTGTGAGAAGAAGAAAGAGAGAGAGAGAGAGAGAGAGTGAGTGAGAAAATGAGCGACAAAGAGCGAAATTACGGTGTGCATGCGAGAAGAAAAGCTAGACGAAAAATACGAGCACGAGGTAACGAGAGAATGCGAGCGAAAACGGTAGGAACAGAGAAAAAATGGTGGTAAAGTAATATTTAAATATTCGTATCAAAAGGAAAAAAAATGTGTAGGGCCTCGAAAATACTGGCGACCGAATGGGACAAGGGAGACAAGAAAAGTTGTGAAATGAACAAAAATGAAACTACTTAGCGAAGGCGAAATAGAGGCCGAACTATTAAAAAATATTTATAATATATGGCTACAAGTACAAATTACTTCGACTACTGAGCGTAGGTGTATTGATGTGTGAACAAAATTTGGTTGGCCAATGACCGTTTTTGAAACCATCATACTGCGTATCAAAGTATGTAAAATTTATTGAATAAACGCTAGCGTATTATGATATAATGTAATCTAATAATGTAATATTGTAATGACGAGTCTAAATGATGATGTTAACTTGAAGTTTAGGAGCGCGCGTGAGAGATTGTGCACGTGGATGATTTAAAGAGAAAACAAAAAGAAACAAAGAAATAAGAGAGAACAAAAAGAGGTTATTGTGCATACGAAAACATAAAAAAAAGAGAGAGAGAGAGAGAGCAAATGATGAAAAAAGGAATTACAAATTGCATCTTTATAACGATTATCATTACGATTACTATTATTATTATTATTGCGATTTACGATTGTCAATCACCCGTCACTTGTCATTATCGCGAAAGAAACATACGAAAAACGAAGAAAGAAAAAGAAATTGTAAACCGTTCCCGCGGGAAACGGTGTTATTCGTCCTCCCCTTAATAATGTTCGTTTCTTATCATTGATCTATCCGTAAGAAAAAAAGCAAGAAGCAAACGAGAAAAAAGAAAAATTGAACACATGGAAGTGCGACGATTGTAACCGTTGTTATAATTATCATTATTCTTATGGTTATCATTGTGATTATTATTACTACGGCGATTAATGGTATTCTGATTGTCATTATTATTATTATTATTATTATTATTATTATATTGTACGTACATTGTAAACGACAGCGAAAACCGACTCAGTTGTTCACAATTTTGAGACACATATATACCTATGTACGTTCTTGGGAAAACTCTACAGAAAAGATGAGACGAGATCAGAGGAGAATGACAGAAAGATATAGATGAAAACGACTGGTGCGTTTACAAGGTGGATAACTGGACTGCGTGACTGCGAATCGTGCGAATGCGTTTGAGAGCCGGACAAACGGGATGAACGCAGCGAGTACGCTGGAGAATCGAGTTCGAGCGATTGATAGCTGGGTAAAGATGCAAGACGAGCGAAAGGGTGAACGAAGCGAGAACGAGACTTTGCGGCGCGATAAGTGAGAACCGTGTAAAAGTAGAAAAGACGAAAGAATGCGGTGTACGTGATTGTCTGTATGTGCAAAAGAATATATGTATAGAAATTAACGAGGAAGAAAATTCTCATACGCTAAATTACTTGCACGGGGGTAAATAGAACGAACGGCGATCGGCGCGACGGTGGGCGTCGGAGGTGGTAGACGGCGTTTCACGGTTTTCCCATCACGGGGCAAACATCGGGGAACGGGAACGGAAACGAGACGACGAAGAAGGAAATGAAAAATTCCGCAAACCGGCGTAGCGTTAACGTTTTTTTCGGCGACATACGTTAAAAAAACAAAGGCAGGGGGATCACGCCGTGTCACGGGGCTGCTACTTTCTTTCGGAATCGTTCGGACATGCTAAATAAACCAAAAATAGGAGAAACAAACGAAGATAAAACAGAGAGAAAAAAAAAGACGAAGAAAACGCGAGCGACGCGAAAAAACGAAAAAGAAGAAAAAAAAGAAAAAAAGAAAAGGAAAGAAAAAGATACGAAACAAAGAGCGAAAAAATTCCTAATGAACTCGCCCGCGCCCGGCAGCGACGCACTTTCCGCGCCTCGCGAAATTCTATTTTTGTAAGCATATTTCTATAAAGGTATACTAACGATACGGCAAAATTTATTATTCCTAGTGTGGTGAAAATGAAAATTGAACGTTTAGATTTCGTTAGTATAGTGTAAAGATGATGATGATGATGATGATGATGATGATGATGAAAAAATTAACGATGTCTAGGTCCTATTCGTGTATTTAAAGGCGAACTATAAGAAAATAAAAAAATTATATCGTCGGCGGCGTCGTAGGTTGTAAAATTGTACATAAATTATTGCAAGAGGAGGCGCGGACGGTTGCATCGCTGAAATCGCGGCACGTGGCTAGTTTTCCTCATATATATGTATGTAAGTATGTATGTATGTATGTATATCTTTGGCGCTGTATAGAAAAACGAAGAATAAGACGGAAAACCGAAGGGTTAGACGGGGAGGGGGGGTTGGGGGGATCGAGACGCAGGAGCACGGAAGTGTGAAACGTGGTAGAGTTTAAGGGACACGTACACAACGCACATCACTTTCGGCACAGGCAGTCAAAATTTCGCGTCTTCTTCGACGTTTCAATACCGCCGCGCGTACGATCGCCGATCGAGAGCCCCGTACGTTCCTACGATGTGTCACGATACCACAGAAAACAGAAAACAATGGGAGAAAAAGAGAAAGAACAAGAGTTTAGTGAGTTTAAAAGAGAGAATGAGTGAGAGGGTGGGTAAAAGAAGCAAGGATAGAGAGAAGAAAACGAAAGCGAGAGAGAAAGAGAGTGAGAGAGAGAGAGAGAGAGAGAGAGAGAGAAAGAGAGGAGGAGGAGGAATTTCACGGAGAAAATCAGAGAGTGTATTTTTTGGATTTTTGGCTGTCTCGTCGCGAAACGAAGGTGAATGAAGAAGTAATACAAGTAACGAACAAGAAAACAAAAAAAAAAAAGGTAAAGAAGGAAAACGATCGCCCTCCCTTCTCATAGCCCGAGGAGTGAATTCGACGACGATGCACTGCCGCTTTTTGAAGTAAAAAAAAAAAAAGAAACGAAATAATATATATATAAATATATAAATATATTATATATATATATATAGGTAGGTAAATAGATAGAAGAACCAAAAATATGGCAGAACGGAAATCGTGCGAAATTCTGCGCGCGGCTGACTGAATCGTGGAGGGCGCCTCGTATGTTACCGAGTCTCTTCTTTCGTTTACTCTCGGGAAAATTATGTTCGCCGGTGCACGCGACCGTACCCTCTCTTATTGCCCGTTTTTCATTTTCCAAAGTCGACGAGCGCCGCCTATTTCTCCACGCGTTATATCGCAATTTACCATTCGACGTATACGATATGTGAACTACAGTAAATGTCTTTTCTTTTACCGTTTTTCTCCTCACGACGTTACCGTGAGGCATTTCCAAAGGCGATTCACGACAAAAGAGACAATGAAGGGAGCGAGTGAGATCGAATGACTGCGAGACAGAGTACGAAGATCGGGAGAAAGGCTGTAAGAAGGAAGGAATTAATAAAACGGTGATTAGCGAAAAGAGAAATTGAACGCGAAAGAACGTCGATTCGAACGAGATGCATCCGAAAAACCGGACGAATCTCGTTCGACATCGTGCTTCCTATTCGATCGTCACGTGTCCTGTTTGAGTTCTTCCATACGTTTTTCCGAATTTCCATGCGCGGCCTCTTTTCATCGAGAAGATTCGCCGCGTCTTGGAAATTCGTCGAAAGCAAGAAACTGGATTTCTCCTGAAAGGGTTAGAACGTTTTACCATCGGCTAAAGAGAGTGGCAAGAGTGGACGAAATGCGAGAACGTGAGAAATTGTGACAAGAAGGAAGTGAAACCGGGTGACAGAGAGCGATAGAATGAAAGGAAGGGAAAAAAAGAAAGGAGAGAAAGGTCGTGAGGAAGAAGAGCGAACGAGCGAAAGAAAGAAATCGAGAGAGGAGACACAAGAGTATCGTAGTACACAGAGACACACGCATTCATAACACTTGGAAGTACATGCAACCTACATACACCTACAGGGACATACACATATATATATACACGTACACATATTTGCGGAGACAAACACCTACAAGTGCATCCACATGGAAATATACTGACACAGGGACACGCAATATTATATATATACGACTCCATAGATGATGGCGCGGCACACTCACATAGTGTCTCTCGGATTGTTCCACAAAACTTTTCATTCGAGTTTGCTTCAAGAAACCTTCTGTTTTCTAATGTATGACGTGTTGTTGTCGATATATAAAATAAACTTAATAAAAAAATACATCATGCGGTATAAATCCGTTGCCCTTCATTCAATCCCGTCAACCACTTAACTTTCGACGTTACAAGGTTTCGTTACGTTGTTCCGACAGTTGTTTATATTTTATTTCTTATCCTTTATTACGCCATTTATCAAAATATTCGTTATATCAACTAATAAACGTAAATATTCGTAATCTTTCGCTTAAAAAAGAAAAGGCCATATTTCGTTATCTATTTTATTTGCAAATCGTTCTTCGAATCGTTCTTTTCCAGTATAAAGATAAACGGGAAAGTAAAGAGATTATTAAAGAAAGAAATTCTAGTTTTTCCAGCGTTAACAAGTTTTAATCGTTAATATGGTTCGTTTCTTTCATCGTCAAATTTAAATAGTCGGAGAACGGAAAAGATAATTTACGATACAAGTCATGTTGAATTTGTTTGACATAAAAGATAATAGAAAGATATAACGGTATTTTAAAAAGATACAGAAAAATTATATTTCATTAAGACGAGAATAATTGTAGATAGTAGTTTGCATGTAGCACCAGGACAAATTTGGCAAACTACGAATACACGAAACAAATAAAAGAGATCGGTGGTGATACTCCATTAGGAGTCGCCAAGGATTGTTAAATCTCTAAAGATCTTAAAACGACGAAAAAGATGACATCTCACACGATAAAACATAGGTTGGTATTTACCTTCGTGTTTATTTCCATGTGGAAACATCGAGTTAAATCAAAATACGCGATGGAAATTTTGAAACGTTACAACCAAGGCATTGCAACACGTGTAAATAATGCGTTCAACATAGGTATTCGAAAAATTCTTTCATATTACGAAACATAAATGTTCGTTTAGGAAATATTAATATTTGCAATTGAGATTACTTGCGCAGCACTGGAAACGTTTTCGATTAGAAAAGGTAATTCTGTTATACATACATCGAAATTCAATTATAAAGGCTATTCCAACAAAACATTCATATTTCCTTTACTATTACACATAGATACGAAACGTTCGAAATTGATTTGCAATTTAAATAAATGTTTCAACATATTCACGAACCAATTAATCGACACTTGCTATATAACATTATCGTACTGTCAAATTAGTTTAATTGCGGAAGTATACGCAAAAAGGATACAAGCACACAAGAAAAAATACAGAAAGGATGAAAGAGAAAAGAAGATAAACAAGAGGAAGAGAAAGATTAATCAAAGCTGTGACTATTATATTCAAAAACGTGTAAATGCGTGGATAATATAAATAAATGTCGTACCATATGTCGTACATATACCTCAGTGTAGTAGTTGAATGCGTATTAAACGAATCTTAAATTAATTAATTAATTAATTAAAAGAATTATCGATAAGAAGAAAAAAATATATAGCGTTGTCTGAGAAATTGAATAACCAATTCGTTGATATTTCTAGGATATCTATGCCTGATACTTAACAATATTAAAAACAGGAAATAACTTTTACGAAGAAAAATAATTTTTATTAACAGGCGAAATTTAGAAATTGGAAAAACATTAAAGACAAAAAGAATTACGAGCACGTCATGACAGATTTATGAGTTAAACAGTTCGGTAAATGTGTTTCAGGCTTCTCCCCCTGTAAATTGAAAATAGACGTATTAGTAAAAAATCGTTAAACACGGCAGGTAGCCCGTTAATTTCTCCACTACGGTGGAATTCAGTCGAAAAGCACTCGAAAATTTTGGCTCATTGGTATTCTACTTTAGGCAATTAAATGTAACCAACCTGTGTCGTCAAATAGAACGATAACGATATTACGAATACATATAATTATTTGGTAATATTTTCCTGAAAAGATCAGTGTAGGATTTACGGAATCATGTAGCAAGGGATTTTCGTTTAAAGTACAAGTTCATTATATCGATTTAACGATAAACGAACAATTCAACTTCAAGACTTAGTCGCGCAAAAGTGTAAATTGATAGAATAATGTTCCCCTTTTCTGGAAATCGGTAATTGCATTAATTTCTTTACGAATGTATAAAAACTATAATATATTCAACAAAATCAATACTAATGTAAAATGTCCACCGGGCAGAGCCTTCATTTTTAACATGGAACGATAAGTCGATAACAAAGAATAACATTTTTTCATACGAGACTCTATTTTTTAGAAAATCCACTTTAAACGTTCACTTGGCAAGTTTAAGAAGATTTCGTTACAAGCTAATATCTCTACTTATGTTTGCCTCTGATATTCTCTACTTTTTGAACGATTTTTTATACTAGGTTGCCCAGAAAGTGCCTTTTTTTCACAGACACGTTTTTTGCAACAACGCATCTTTATACAAACACGAAACCTAATCTGTCGAACGTTGTAATCTTTATCTCGATAGAAGAACATGGATCATACGTGATTCGACAAAATAATGTAATACAAAAAAAAAGTCGTGCATCCGTTATTTCCTTATAAAACGAAAGAAACATTTCGGACGACCTACTTATGCAAAATTATACAAAATGTAATTGAATCTTGAAACGCAAACGTGAAAACTGGAAAACGATAATATTTCCATATCTACGTAAGATGGAAGAATGAATCTATAAATTTGACAAATATCGCATACATAGAAAAGAGCTTGTACAAAAGGTAGCAAAAGAAATCTATCGCAACATTGGTAGAACTAACGAGTCGAGTCTAACGATCGTCGCACAAACATTTTCCGGTATGCGCAGCGTGAGAACAATAAAATTAAATTCACCTCTTCTCGTATCAGGCCTTTCTTACATCGACATCGTTAACAAGGAAAACGATTCGACAATGTTAATAAATCTCTCTGTAAAAAAACCACAGAAACAGATCCGTTTTAATTAAGCGTTTCCCTTCTCCGTTCAAAAATATCCGTGTAGCACCGCGTTGGCATCTCTCGTAGCGCTTGTAGTTGCATTATTCTTTTACCAATGCGTAAACTAATGTGGACGATTGTGTAAATGGGCGCGATTAAAATACAGGCTCGACGAAAACGGCGGCGGTGGCTGAACACCGTGCGGAAACTGGAAATTGTAGGAATTATTGTTAAAAAAAAAAAAAATAGAGGTCGCGGAGTCAAGAAAACACTCGACAACGTGTTCCACCGCGGGAACAAGTCTGAAAAAGGGAATGCAGTTTATTTACTACGATTGCTATGTTACAATCTTATTCACGTCTCGCAGCAATTAATGTTCATTAGCGTTGAAATCGGTATTCTTTCGCTCAACGCGCAACTTGTCAAGCGGTGTTCTTAAGTTACCCCGTTCGCGCCGCTTCGTCCGCGACGCGTTAACACGGTGAAATTAAATTTCCATTTTTCCTCGATCTACCCTTCCCCCCACTCAGATACGTGAGAGGTTATGGGGTTGAGCACCGACGAGAGTTGGGAGGCGCTTAGAACACCGCTAAGTCGACTAATTCCGGCGCGTCGTCGGCCGTCCAGAAAACAGCGCCGAGCGTCGTTGATTCGGCGCGCGCGGCTTCACGACACCGGCCTTTAGACGGGCAACGGCGCGTAAAGCTGAATACAAAAACTTCTGGAAGTGTAATTAGAGCGGCAGTACATCTTAGATCGTTATTTTGAGAATATGTTAATGACGGAAAGTTAATGAAACGGATGAATAGGGTCTCTTTCTCTTCTCCGCCGGGCGAAAAGGACGTTCTGGCTGAAAACCCCGAGCACAGGCTCCGATCTTCCAAGTGACGGCGTACAGAAGAACCACCCTGAAGCATGTAAATTCGCTTACGCATCTCTAAGGGCCATCCACCCTCGAACAAACATCCAGCACGGCGGAGACTGGCTGAGTGTCCGAGTGAGTGAGACGGGGAGACCTTACGCGGTGTGCTTCATTAGACCCTTAATGAAATTTCAACACTTTAACGCCCCGACGCCCTGGGAAATATATAACCAATGAACTCGTTTTCACACCAGACTGCCCCGCATCTTCGTCGCCGGCATAGTCGGTCCTTCGAGTTCTCCTACCCTCCTCGGGGTTGCGTCTCGAAAGGAAAACAGGGGTAGAGTTTACCCTCGGAAAGACGCTCGAGTGTAACCGCGCATCGTGAACCGACCACTGTCGTCTTTCGTATTTACTCAAAGCGATCCTGTAGTCAATTTGCCGAAACTACGCTCCGAATGCAGTCACGTCGGTAAACGCAAATTCAACGAGATCGACACGAGGTGCTAGAGGTTTCTAGGGATCTTTGGAAGCTTTCTCTATAGCTATTGTATGTACGTATGTTTATTCGTTGCTATCCTGTTTCTCGTGTTTACACCTGCAGCGAATAAGATCTTTTTCCGATCGATGTCGGTAAGTGCAGGAAGCAACTTCAATGGTAAATACGTCGTGACAACCGTAAACGAGGTAAAGCGATAAGAAATAAATAAAGGAATATTTTATAAATGAAACAGATATTTGGCTACCATAAAGAACGTTTGTTAATTCCTTTATATTTTTAAAGGTAAAAATATATACCTATTTATGTAACCATAATATATAAAAGTTACGTACTTTAAAATGATATAGAAGTAATTTATATTTCTTTAAGTACGTTAACGTTCTTTTAGCTGCAGGTAAGGTAAAGCAAACTCATTATCCAATGTACATATTTGTTTTCGGAAATATCCAAGCTCTCTTATCATTTTAGTGTCGCGCCCAGCGTTACCGATTCAACATGGCATAAGTTTACGATATTAGTGGTGGACGGTAGTAAATACAAAGTACATACAGATTATTAGTTACATACAAATACATAAATTGTATGTAAATATGAAATTATAAATATAGTAAAATATATAGAATATATCGTATATGATAGGATCTGTTACAATCGCAAACGATTATTATAATATTGTATAAAATTCTGCTTTCGGAAACCTCGTATACCTCATACTCAAGGTGTTCGGCTACAGGTGTAAAACAATTTAAGGGGTGATCCTTGAAGCTAAAATAAGACGAAAATCAAGAATGAAAAAATTGCTTCGTTTGCTAGTTATTGAGAATTAAAGATTAACCGAAATATCCCTATTCGCGAGCAAACCTCCTTACACGAACGAAAGCAGATCAGCCTAAAATTTTACTGATAAATAAGTCTTCCAAAAAATGTGACGTACCCATGAAATTACATCAAAACTGGTACTTTGAAGTTTTCATTTATCCAATGGCAAGTGCGAATTTTTAATGCAAACTACGTTATCGGCTAAAGGAACACTAAAGCGAAGAATCTTTTGGACGGCAAATATCTACGTGTGTACATACGTACACGATACAGCCAACGACGAGGGATCAATTATAAATACGTATCGACTGCTTCAGTCATATTCTGTTCGAATTTGTCAACGCGCAAAGAAAAGTATACGAGTCAATGTTTGTACTTCGTCTGTAGTTTAAATGATATCTGGGTAGAGTGCGCTTGAATACTGTTTGCCTGCATAAATTGAAAATGTTCAGTTGCGATATGGACATGTAGTGTTCCAATTTGTACTAAGTTTATATCATATACTTTTATAATTTAAACGCAATTGAAATCACTAAACACAATTAGAAAGATACATATTTTATCATTGTTAGAGAAATATGCTTTACTGAAGTAAACTAACGATTCTCTAGCTTATAGTGCAATGAAAACATTGTTTCCTGTAAATCTTTAAACAATCGTCGATATTTCATTTCTCAAATAACTGTAAAAGGAACTAACCAACGATTATTCTCGGAAACAATCTTTTATCAACTCAAAATGTATCAGGAATTAAGGTATTAAAAGAACCATTAATTCCAAACTTCTACAGAGATACACAAAAAGCATAGATATCGTGCGTGCATCTTTCGAAACCGTCTGCTGGCCAAGTTCTCAGGTCACTTGAGGACAAGTTCTTTCTTTACATTCCATTCTTTACGATCAGCCGGCGAATAATATCACAATGTTGGTCAGATTTGGTTCCTCGCGTTTAATCCGCCATCCGCCCTCGTTTACATTCCACGTTTTACGATCAGGCCAAACATAATGTCGCGATATTTATTACAAGTATCGTCTGCAATCTGAACGTCAACGTGAATCGAGATCGAGATTCAAAAACAAAATACAAGTACCTGCCTCTAATGCTTTCGGGCCCTTGATATCGCGGTCAATTAAATCAACTCGTCGGGTCAATTAGAGAGACTTAGTTCTCAAATTAAGGTTTTACGACGGTTTTTAAAAGAATTTTTTAGAAATTTCTCGAGCATTCTATAACTATATAAATACGTTTATTTATCTTCGAACCATAAATGCTACGAAAAGAAGAAAATTACTAAACAAGGAAGCTTTAAAGTGTATGTAAATTATTGATAAGTTCATCTCTTATATATTAGAAACGATTATCTCGAAATCTTTTCTTCGACAAAAAGAAAGATTTACCCTGACTTCGAGTTTACAGAATTTTCGTCTATCGAATCGTTCATAGAAATACAACTAAATCACGAAACACGAAGGGTAGAATATCGAAGTTAGATGCGCATTTCAATTTGAATTTATTACCGTAAATAAAATTATAATAGAGATTATAACTCCAATAACGAAGGTAAAGGAATGTATATGGGATACGCGTGTAAAGTTGCAAATTCATCGGATAATTAATTTTTTGTCGCTTTAGATTCGAGTTCCTTAGTCACAGGGCCGATAAACGAACGAAGATTCTGCAGCGAAATACCGTAGGATTTTTTTCACAACAGGTTTATCACGTTGCATCCCCGATTCTACGTTCGTTGAAAGAACTTACTTGGTTGAAAAATCTGCGGTCAGGTTATTGATAGTGATGGGATCAAGTGGAATACGTATGTTATAAATCCGAATCAGATAAATATTTACTTATAGAGGGCTCGAATCTAGTCGATCAATGTTCCACCCTACTTGCGACGTACTTAAGCCCATCGCTAGTTATTTACACCAAAAAAGTTCATTATAATCTGCCTGACTGGGCTGCAAGTAGGTAGTCCATCATTACCTGAAACCGGTTTTTTCGGCCCACACCGAGACCCTTCGAACTGCTACTTATTGCGTATTTGTGATCTCGAATCGGTGACCTCTGATTGATTTTTATCGTTTTCTTTTGTCTCGTAATTGCCATCCTGCATTGTACCATGTTTTTATTACAAAGATCGTATTGTTGGTAAGCTGATATATCCGTCGATGCGTTCAACAGTCGACGAACATACCTCGGACACCTTCCTCGCATTCCAAGCAAATTGACAAACACGTATTTGCATCGCGAGAATATGCATCTTCTACCCTTGAAAGCTACCGACGCAGAGATGGGTTTTTAATTTTTTATTTCACTCTGGGAACAAAATAGAGTATAATAAATACAAGAGCGAAAACGTTTCCCTATATTTATTTGATATATTCCTAAGTATCACGCTGATTTCATTGAAAGCGTGTAAAATATTATTACTTGCAATTTTTTCGTTGGTTTATAATGATAGGAATTGTAAATTTGTTTTTATCTTTGCATCTTTCTTTATAAATTTCTGTTGCTCCGATAAAAGTTACAAAGTTTTTAACAAAGATCTATTTGCAGTCTATTTGCAACGCGCGATTGAATTTCATACCTTTCTGATCTCAATTATAAAGAAAAGGGAGAATAGTAAACAGAAATATACATATTTAAAACTCGTAAAGTACAATGCAAAATTGCATTTATATGCAAAATAGAATGCAAAATCGTACAATTTGAGAAAATGATAATCCGATTCATACATTTCTTTGCTCTTATACACACGGGACAAATAAGATTCGTATATCGCTAGAAATTCTAATTTTTGTTGCCTGTTTTCCGAATTGCTCGGCTTCCCAATTTAAATTCACCCAGTTAAATTCAGCCGATTGGTAAGCTATGAATGAAACATGGGCAATTCATTGTTTTAATAGCATGAGATACACCTCATTCGTAGCGTGTGATTCAATTCGTGGTAGAGCTAATTGCAATACGCTTTCGAAAAGAATACCTGCCTGTAGATTACACCTGGAAACTCCAATTTTGATAATTGCGTAATATTCGTCCGTGAATTGTTCCTTATGACGGTAGAAATAAGCTCTCCATGAAGAGATCGTTGGTCGATGACATAAAGGAATAAATCTACCCGTATACTTTTAAGTAGCTCGCTCTTTTTTCAGGTTTCCAATGTTTTCCATATTTCTGAAATACGTAACATGTTCATGAATAATTAATTGAGTGATCCAGACTAAAAGTAAACTAATTCACCCAATGAAATCGTTCTATATCTGGAATAGATGTTTGATTGTTGATAACAGTTTGATTTTGAAAAAATAAATTTCTTTGCTTTTGCACTATTAATACCTATAACTTATAGGAATAAATTAACCATCGACTGATAGATTATAAGCGAACGCAATATCTTCAAGTAAAAATGCTATTGATAGTCTTTATAATGTAAACTGCGGAACACAGACTCAAATAAAAAATACTGAAATAAAATTATATTACGATATTTTAATCGAAACTGTTCTGGATCACCTACTATCCTACTATAAATTCAGTTGATGGTATAAACTCACATTTAGAAAAAATATAGTTTGGTATATTGGTGATATCAACACCTTGATTTACCTATAAACGTACGGACGACAGAAATTCCACGCGCTTCTAATAGCTCACGGCGCGACATGGTGCGGCACAGCGCCCAGTATCCGATTGCAATACCCAAAGAAAGTAACGCATCCCTGACAACCAAGACAGTAAGTATGTCGTGCGAATGGTCAGACGACCTGTCACCTCTTTCTGTCTGGTGTATGAAATCGAAGAAAATCGTGACAAGTCTTGTGAATGAAGAAAGTAACCGCAACATTAGCATAGTTCGTAGACGTTATGTCCACGTACGTGACGCGCGTATCACATAGGCGCTCCGATATTCAGAGGTCGCGTCGGCTCGCGGTATAACCGAGATCATCAATTTCGTGTTTATTGATGCTACGCCACGAAACTGGTCAAACACTCTCAGCGTATGCACACACCGAGTACAAATGCGTCAGAGAAGAGATGCATGTCAGTAGAAATGACTCGCACCGGTGAGAGGGCTGAAACGCGGTGCGAAAGGGCTGAAAATAACCTGCGGTGTTGCTGACCCCTCGCTAACGGCCAGTCAGCATCGTGTGTAACCGCACCAAACGATACGAGCACGTGAATTAGTAGAATCTTGGCCGGAAATCGCAGCTGTGGAAGGTCAATTTTAGAGAGCTGATCATCTTGTTCCAGTACCAGACGTCCAGTTTATTTGATCGTTCAAGCGCGTTACGTATTTGATTCCTTTTAAACTTTCTCCCGTTAAACGAGCCTGAATCGATTCGGCGATTCGAATTCGATTGTAACTGGAGAATTATCGAGTTTGTATTTCAGATCTACGACGTTAGATCTGGGACCATACGATTCACAACTTTATACTACTACGATACCAATATGAGAAATCAAAGATATCACGCGGCTGTTATCGATTAGAATACCGTAACTAACCTTGATCTTTTTGTTAAGAATAAAGGGCAACGTGAATAATATATGATAATTGTATCTTGTAATATCTCAATATTAAACAAATTTGAAACATATTTTAACGGATGTATAGCGAGATAAATCTGTGAAAATTGTAGAGATACAAGCACACTGTGCCAAGTTGTTCTATTTTCTAACAAAATGATCCTGATTTTCTGACCGTTATCCAACTAGCTAAACTGGAAGTTCTTGGACGACAACCGAATGAAGCGATCGATCATAATAACCCAAGCTTTACGAAAACGATGTCCAATGTAAGAAACGAAAAAAAGGTAGATAGTGACGTTGCAGGCTGAAACAAAGGAAAAAACTCGACCACGATATAAGAAACTGGTTTACCAACGTAAAAAGCTTTTGCCCGCAATGGAGTTTCGAAACGGCGATCCTTCGCGATTATAGTGTATAAGTGGTGTACAGTGGTAAAGAGGGGAGAAAGAGTGAAAAGAAGAAAGGACAGAAAACGATAAAGAAAACGGTATTTTCTCAGGTATGAAGTACGCGCATAAAGGCGAAGCAAATCGATGAAGATTCTTTCGTGAATCGCCAATAATGCCGTTGCTGTTGAATCTTGCTTACCAGCCATTCGACGAAAGATTATCCTTCAGTGAAACCAGAAAGGGGGAAACCGGTGCATAGTCTTGGTTAACCGATCGGAGGCGAGATAGAAATACAAATTGTAGTTACAATGTTGTATGTACAGTTCCGAACAAAAGGTATTGTTCGTCCATCGTTCGAGTAGACCAGTTTAAAAGGAAAATGCTAATTCCCGAGTAAATTAAATAAATTAAACGAATGATGCGTTTTCTAGTATGAAATCATATCTTATAATATGCAAAACTCATAAATTGCAAATAATTCATATTGCAATTCCGTAAATGAAATAAGTTTTGTAAAAGAAATCGTCCTGCTTATGTTTAACTGCTTTGCTTCTTTTCAATTTTATATTGAAATAAAATTTATGACTTTTGTAGAGAAATTCGTCCGTATGTTGAACAGCTTACAATTAACAATATACAAACTAAGAGATTAAAGAATAAAATTCTGAAACTTGAACATCTACGTCATCGTTTTCTATTCCTTACGATTATGTTAAAATATTGACTGATGCCATATCATATTTGAATTATATCACAGTTTGAAAAAATTAAATTAATACGAAATTGTATTGATATTTCCTATAGTCTACACCATACAGAGACAAGTCGACAACCGTAAAGAAAATTAAAAATACCAGACAAATTGCTCGACGAACAAAAACCATGAAATTCGAATTTTTGTTCGTCTCTTTTTATATTTGCAACATCGTAAATGAAGGTATCGCAGCGATCCCCGCAATCTTAATATCATCGATCTGATCCATGACGAATCGATCGGCTGTGCATGTATCTTGTAGATGTGGACACTCGAACATTTCGCAATTTTTTTGGAGATGAAACTGCTGCATAGGAAATTGCGGTTGCACGAATGGTATGCAACGCGTTTGAAGTAGGGGAAATCGGGGCAAGTTAATATACAGGGCCTGGTTGATATACAGAAATTATTTCGACACTCGGTATACTTATCTGAATCGAAATGGGATAAAAAAAATATGTCTGTTTAAGGGAACCCACAGTTTGAAAAAATATAAAAATATCTTTCTGTTCTTTTACTTTGATAAAATTTTGCTTAATTCTGAATCGTAAAAGTATGTAAATTTTTATTTCCAAAAGTTGATTGCCATCGAAGCGTCGAAGTAACCGAATATTAAAATTCCTAGTTCATGAGGAAGATCATCTACTGTTTACCTTTTTCTCCTGTTTAAAAGCTACTTAATTGGTGTCTCTGTTAGCATCTACAAATCGGTGTTTGATAAAAATTCATCGCATCATCGTGTAACTTTTTGACTAAACACTAATATCGTTTCATTAAATAACATTTTTTGATTGCTGTAATACGTGTTTCAACTCTTCTAACTTATAATGAATTCCTTGAGGATTGGAAACGAAAAATATTTCAAATATTTCAAATATTTTACACAAAAACTATTGTGCAACGTTCTATTTTCTTTACATCGAACCATAGGTTTGGTATAGGCAATTTTTGTTTTACGATTGTTTCTATCGAGGCTCACTTACATTGCTTAAAACGTAATAATTTGAGAATCATCCCGATAAATATTTAATATCGTTAACCATGCTAATAAAATATCAAACGTTTGCAATGTCTTTCCTAATAAAGCTGTAACAAAGTGTTGGTTAAGTAACGATACATACTATCGTAACTATCGACATTTAAATTTTTGCTGCTGTTGGAAACTATATATCGAAACCGAAATTATACCCATTACGATTGTCTGGTAAGACCTTATTGAAGACAAATATATCAGAATTGGCAAGTATGTTCTGGTGGAATGTCATCTAGCCGCAACAAGCTGCCAATGATGGCGGCTTATAGTCTGTCATGAAACGTTACATCCACCTTGACGCTAGAATCAAAGCTACGCGAAGGAATTCCTTTTCTTTAGCTACTCATAAAAACGGACAATGCAATTATGGTTTCGTTCATTGAGTTGTTTGATTTAGATCGCTATAGTTTGTAGCGCTAGGCAGTAGCCAATACGATTAATCGATCGACCCGGTAATTCTGTTAATATATATTATAATATTTAAAATAATTTGTATAACACACACAAAATATATTAAAAACATGTAACCCGTTAATGATTGGGATCACTATTACGGTACTTAATTACAACTCGCAATATTCCGCTTTTTCGTTTCTTAATTTTAATTCAAGACAATTTATCTTTTAATTACTCACCGCGAGAAACTTGTTCAACACTACTTTCACTTGTCCGATAACATCAAGTCATGAGAAACACCGAAAATATTTTGCATCTTCGAAAGCGAATATGACAAGATTAATCGTTGATAAATAAATGATAGCCTTGCGATGGTAATAAGTTTGTACATCCGGTTTGTTACCTTATAAGAATATAGAATTTCTAATTAATACGAAGTCGCGAATTTCCAACTGAAGCACAATTTAGCACACATCAGAGACAAAATAAGGAGGATTATGAACCTCGTAAGGAACGTATTATCATCACGAGTCGTATTACGTATTGATTTTCTGAAAATCATATCAGGTAAGAGGAACGCAAAATATTTTGTATATATCGATGATATTACGGTGTTTACCTGATTGCAGTAGATAGGATCTAAGTAGGGTCTCATATTTTTAATTAAAATCTTTTTTCACACATACACGTACTTATGGCATTACAGGTACGAGAGAAATAAATATTTTAGTATATTTTTGTAACATTTCAATATTTACATCATTCAGTTCGACGTTTTGTAAGCGACATAATGTCAAATAAATAAAGCACTCATTCTTCGAGTATTTAATCGTAGCATTAAATATTTTCAAAGATTTAGTATAGGAAATAATGCGATAGAATGTCAATTTATTTCATATTGCTTTATCTAAACACGCGATACAACGAGGAGACTACGTTTATTTGTTGTTTTTTATTTACATTCAATTCGCGGTTTCAACCGATATATGATAAACATTGCCAGAAACTATTTTTATACAAGTTCGACCGTCTGGCTACGCCAATGTTTGATATCTTCGTCTAACTATCATCTTGAATGGAAAATGGAGAGTTCAGCTCCGAGGAAGATGAATGGTATGGAATAAATTGGAATGCAACATTGCTACTTTGTCGACGAGGAGACGAACGATGTGGAAGCACTTGATGTGACGGCGGGAGGGCGAATTAGGCTCGATCCACAACGCACACTGTAAATGTAACTAACTTCATATCATTCAGTGTCTTATGATGCAACTGGATTACTGACGTTACCGATCTATGCGATTTCTGAAAAAGCAATGGCTCGAAACAAGATCTTTTCGTTACTAAAATTTCTATCACGTCGATAAGTTTAACGAATATCATCTGTTGTATGAACAAATCTTAAAATGGTTAGAGAAATTCACGTAGAAGGGGCAGGGCAAACGACCAGCACTGCGCGACCAAGCGAAGATCGCATTGGCGTAACAAACTTTGAATCGCTCATGCGGCCAGACGTAATGCTTACCTTAGTGTGCGGTAAAAGACTGACTTATAGTGTGATATATCGAATAGAGATTGCCATTTATAACTTGAACAAGACAGGGATCTGCCGAAGACAAGCTTCAGACATTGAAGGACTTATTTTTTCGTATTTCGTTCGACCGATTTCATCGCTGACGCGACGTGTTTTCTTTCTCGCACACTGATCCTCTCACCTTCACTCGCGCACCATCTTTCTGATACCTCTTTTCGTGCCCTTTTTACTTTGTCGAGTACGCACGTAGCCAAGCCTCTGGTTCCGTCTTGCATAAACGACGATGCACCGGAGCTAACCACTTATCTCAATGTCATTGCACTTACACCTCAAAACCGAAAGGTTCGTTGTCTCCTGAACTTTGATTTTTATCGTCTGAAATAGGAATACCAAATATTTGCGAGAGTATGCAGTAATTACGATTATTTTAGATACGTACATGAAGTTAAAACTCGCTGCACTTTTTATTAGCGGATTCAATTAAAATTAAATTAGTCTATACGATATGATCGGTCTATAACGTATAGACTATAGTCGATACGATAAAGGGGTTCCGATAATTTCGAAGACTTTCGTATAACAGTGCCTCGAGAGCAACTACCGTATAAAATTGACGATAAAATGAACACTGTGATAGCGGAGCAAATCTTATATCTATTTTGACTAATATATGCTATCAATAACATCGTTGCGAACGAGTCATTCCTGGACACCTTCACAAATTTTCTCTTCGTCATCTTCTTTGCGTTACTAAGCTATAGTTTTTATCAAATTACACATAAGCGAACTTCCTATGTATAAGCACCGGCTTTCTGTGATAGGAAAGGGATTACATATTCTATAAAAGACTGGTGTGTTTTGGCAGCATCTTTTCTAATAAATTATGTATATGTATATGTGTATATTTTCTCATATACCGTGCGTACTCCGAATGGCAAATCATATTTCGATCTTAAGACACGGTGGCTTGACGTTAACAACAGTCAAAGAAGAAGAAGAGACTTCGTCGCGAGTCAAATGTTGCAACGTTAATCGTGGAACTAGAGAAATAGCAATATGATTTCTCTTTTGTTTCTCACGCTGAAATTTCATGACTCTAGTCGTCAAGATCCGTTTGGTCGGGTATCTAGCAGGCGATTAATCGCTTGTTTTACGGTCTGTGACCGTGTGTTGCTATTAGAAGACGCAGAGCTACAAACTTTGTGTGTAATTAGTTATGTCACTATGGTACTTAACAAGAGAAAATAATGAGTACTAAGGAGTGCAATAAATTCAGCCTTTCTTACAAGAGTAACTAGTAATGCATGGGTTAAGAAGATTGATTGCTTTGCAACTGCGTTTTCGAGGAACTGACATTTGTTATAGAATCGTCGGTGCTGACGAACGAAGACTTCGGGCAACTTTACTATATCTTAGCATTTTTCTTTTAAAAAATCTGTAAAATAAAGGTAAAAGCTGTACTAATACCATTCGCAAAGATCTGGAATTTTCATTTTGTAATTACTTAGAAAGAATTCCAAAAAGATAATGTATCCCCTTAAGTATCATTTATAAACCGTATCGATATCGTATAAATATCGAATTGTTTCATTTATAAACTAGCTGGCCGCCCGCGACTTCGCTTGTACAGTATTTGGATTTATGTGTATTACTCATTGTTTGAACGCCCTTTAGGAGTTGAATTTTAAAAAACGGTCCAACACACGTTTCTTTATTTTTAACGAGGAGTTGATAAGCCGAATTTCACGTTTCTAACTGTAGTGGACATAGAGATACGATTATCCTGTAAGAAAAGTTTCACCCCTTTTTGTTCCTCTTTAGAGTCTCACTTTTATTTCTACAAATCCTTTCTTCTTCCATGTTCAAATTTCACGTATCTAGATACAGCGATTTAGGCTGGGCGTTGATGAATATATCAGTCACTTTTGTATTATATATACATACATAGAGATAATTGAAAATTCAACAATTACAATGCAAGGGGTCAAACTCAAACCGTTTGTGTTTCACGAGGCTACGTGGAGCGGACGAGAACGAGGCAATCAATGAATGCGAATACCGGAGTCATGAGGACAAAAGGGTAAACGCGTGAACAAGCGGCAAAAAGAGAGGAAAAGAAGGCACGGTGACGGAGGAGAAGAAATACCGGTAGAATTTGTAACCTAAGACGGTGGCAGCATTGGCAAAAACCTCGACGTAACAGCGACATGAATGTGTAAACCGCAGCAAGGTATTTTATTCCAGAGCACAGAACAATTTACGATGTTGCATTCGTGTGTTAACATATGACTACGAGATTGTTGTATGTTCGGCGATCAACATTGCGTGAGAATCAGTGACCGAATCATGCGTATACGTACGACAAACATGGGATCGTATGTGCATGTTTCCCGAAAAAGATCATCTTTGATAACATCTTATAAGTTAGCGAAGCGATAAGTAAAATTATAAATTGAAAGATCAAGCAGTGACATTGATTTGGTCAAGAGTCGATATTTTGTTTCTGAAACACATCTTTATTTTAATCCTTAATCGGTATAATCGGTGCGTACATATCGTTCCTTAATGATCTTATGTTGAAATAACTTGATAATTATTAATAATTCGTGAATTATGAAAAATTTATAATATCGGCTACAATTCGTTATGGTTACATCGATGGATTAATAGGTTTTTTGTATGCAAATTGTAAACCAGTTCCTGCGACTACCTTTTTTTTTTTTATTTAATACGAAAGTAAAAGTCTTAAATAGCAGTAGTGAATATAATCATCTTTTCATGCCAGATTATTATGTTTGAATTATCAGAGACGATTGACGCGAACGATGTAACCTTAAACTTTGGATATACACCGATGGGACGTAATTACCATTATCGCTTCCTGCGTCTCCGATAAGACACATTCTCGTTTCTATACCACGAATCGCACTATCGATATCGTTTAGTTGAGTTGTTAATTAAATCTTGTTATGCATAGCTTCGGATTAAAATTAACAACAAACGTAATACTCGTGAATTCAAATAAAACAAAATACTAATTAGATATTTATAAATATATTTATAAAATAAAATATTAATCCTGCAACTAGGCTATTATACAGATTACCAGTTTAGTAATTATACACGTTCCATTATGAAGCCATTCCTAAATATATCACACAAGATATAAGATATCGTTTTATATACTGGAAGAGAAATTTGACCCATCTATGTAAGGGCCGTATTTTATTCGTTGCTGCTCTACGAGAAATACACCGAGCCTGTTACCTTCGGCATTAGAAATTTGCAATAGGGCTCAAAGAATTTTTCCGAACGATCGAAGTTTTCCTAACGAACGATCTTTGCTTTGAAACGGTGAAACATTGTATATCCGTTTTTATAGATTTCGTCTAACAGCACGCTGTATTCTTATTTCGTATAAAAAAGATGCCAAATAATGCAAAATTTTAAGATATTAAAAAAAATGATATTATTTGTAATATCATCACTTTTCTCAATTTTTCAATTTATGGAGTTGATCCTCATGGCTTCTGAACGGCTCAAATATATATCGATGATCGTTATTAGCACCTCTACTTGTCGAATGAAATAAAAATACTTATATGTAATTGGAATTCATATAATAGCAGCTTATGTTCAGATAAGTCAATTCGACCAATATAATCGGGCATGAGCTGAGATTTCGTTTCGATAAATAGAATTTATACGACTATACGTAATTAATGGTCTCCGGATACAAAATAATTTCGTAAGTAGCAATCCTAACACTCGAAGAAAGTCAAAACATCGTTCAATTTCCAACTAAAGACTGACATGTCTAAACTCCGAGTGTTGTGCCATTCGAGTAACATTTTACAACCATGTGGCGTTCGTTCTTCGAGTAAACGGACACGCTTCGTTTCGAACGTATTCTACAACCTGCAAAACAATTTATGAGACGCGTATTGTCCCTACACGACGTATATATTAAGTTGTCCGAAAAGTTTCGTACGTTTTACAAGGAAATAATAGATGCATAACATTTTTTGTTTTATATTATAAATATGTTGTTATAAAATGGATCATACATAATTCAATGAAATAATATAAAACAAAAAAATGTTGTGTATCTATTATTTCCTTATAAAACGAAAGAAACTTTTAGGACATCCTAATATATATATTATGACGATCCACGCACATTACGTTTCTCGTTCATGCAACGGGTACGTATAATCCACGCTAAACGAATCAAATCATATACAACCAGATCGGCGATCAACTATTTCTGCCGGTACAGTCGTGGACAAAACGTAGTCATCATCACAGGTGATCGTCAGCCTGTCCAGTTCAACCGCGACAGAAGAGTTATATTTTGTCGTCGTGTGATTAATCATTACAATCGGTATTCTTTCTTTTCCTTTTCAACCTATTCCTAACTCGCGTTCACGACCCTTATTCATTTTGCAGAAATGACTATAATCGAGACGAAGATCAACAATACGCGCTGTTTCGCGACCATTTGCAGTATTTGCGTAGCTTCGTGTGTGTCATCGATTCGAATTGCGGGAAACGCGTGCGAAGAAAAGAACAAGAATGAAAAGAGAAGAAACGAAAAAGTCAAACGATGTTATTAATTCGATTGCTACTCTCAAAATGTAAAGTTAGCGGCCTGTGAGAAGAATTAATAAATAAAGTAAGACTTCAAAAATACATATCTATGTACTTCTTGTATGTAATTTTTGTATGTATTGCTGAAGAGTGGCAAAAGGCTATGTGAATAATTTAAATCAGAATATTTCTCTCTAATCTAGCCTATTTTCCCAAATAATGCTGGAAGCATCTTTTATTTAACGTTACACAACGTAAGGACACGATGGCACGATACTGTTTTAACATTGTTCGAGTGACGAATGTGTATTCTACAAACCGTAATTTTATAGAAAGCATGTAGTTTCGAAAAGTCGACATTAAAAGCAATAGACAAATAATTGAGAATGATCCAAATATTCTGGCAACGAAGTGTTTCACTCTCCCTTTATAACTGCACTAACTGTGCCAGACATACGCACATCATATAATTGATACAACTGATTGTGAGTGTAAACACCAGATGAACAGGTGACAGATAACGTTGCCAAGTACAGGTTAAGACAGTGTATAAATTTGTTGTGTCTAATACAGTATACAGTGATTAAACTTGGCCTGCGACGTAGTTATGTGCTGTATCTTTATATCATTACGCAATTTTATTTACCATTATCTTAATACACTATTAGTAGCAATCTTACTATACTTGTAATAGTTACTTATTATTTTCCATACTGTTTCACTGTTTCTTTCACTATATATATCAATATTAAGTCGTAACGAGCTAGCTTATTTGTTGATAGGACTGTACTGACAATTACACCATTTTTAATATAGTAAGATGTTAAATATGTTATAATTTGATTACGAGTTCTTTCCTCTAAAAATATTTCTTATGTATTCTTACTTTCTTTTTATGTTTTTGACAATAATTGCTAAACTAATTTCGAAATACATTGGACAATTTATGGCTATCATTCTGATCATAAATATTTATATATTTATCAAAACAATCAGTGCTCAAAAAAATACTAATTAATACAGTAAAGAATAAGTAAATATTGTTTATTAAATTGTTGAATTATCTAGCTAGAAAACAATACACTCGAAACGATAAACTTAAATAACATGTAGCTCATGTCCGATAGCTTAGTATTCCACAGATCCTTGGAATCAACAATGATTCCAATGCACGACAGCAATCGTCTAAATGCCGGCTTCGTTTAGGTGCGTCTGGTATTGACAAGAATACACGTAAGACACTTGTAATTTCATACCATCTCTACCATGTAACCAATCCACGTTAATCTAAAGGACTTTGACCTCGATTTGCGTAAATTCTGCAGAAAATAAGTACTGCCCACACGAACAACTGACGCTCCAGTGCTCGTCAACTTTTTTTCTTTAACGTCGTTCATGCAGATAAAGCGAGGCAACACATCGCAGAGAAATACATTCACCTAGAAAACATAGTCGAGCGAAGGACATATTTTGTCACATTCAACATACTCGCGTGTACATCGATTGTAAACTGTTTTACTCAAAACAAACACAAAAAAAAAAAATAGTTTTGCACGAAAATGATAATTTTATTTGATATTTCTAATAACTTGAAATCACATGTAAAGTCGATTAAGTCAGCTATAGATGAATTAGATTATTTGGCAGACTATTTTCTTAGTCAAATCCTTGCAAAAATAAGAATTTACGATTAGTATTGGAATACAAAACAGATATATAAATGCAAATCTAGAATTGTTTTAAAGCAAAAAGAAATATTTATATATAATAAAAAAACCACCGCGTATCTTCCTATTTTAAATTTGCATACGATAAACATGTAACTATATATAATAAATATGAGAATTCTAAGAGATCTATAAATTATTCGTTGTTCAAGGAAGGAATTAAGAGGAAAATATATGCCCAATATATTTTACCATTTTCTTCTTCGATAGTACACAATATTATTTTAATTTTTTTAAGACGTATATAGACACGTTAAACATTCTATATGCAACGAAACATGGAATGGTTGTAAAAGTGATAAAATCTGATAAAAAATCATATTTCCACATACGTAGGTGACAATGCAATTTACATGTCACCGAAATGCAATATACATTCAACATAAATTACATATAATTGAGGGGGATGCAAAAAGACACAAAGAAAATTGAAATGCACTGGTTCGAAAACATATCTTTAAGCATCTGTGCGTGCATACGAACACGCATATGTACATAAACTTGTGTAAACGTGTAATACTGCATATACACATGTTGGTTGTTTATGAGTAACAAAAAGCCAAAAGGTAAGATAACATAGTAACTGGAAGGAAGGAAACACGTAAACCTTACAAATGGTGTGTAAGACCCGAAAGGAATGAATAAAATGGAACAAGACAAAGAAAAGAAACAGCATTTCCAAGGAAAAGTAAATATAGAGTTAAGAATAAAATAAAAGGAGACAGAGGAAAGAAAGAAAAAATTGTGACAAATAAGCAAAACAGACAGGAAAACTATCAATGGATAAACAATGTGTTTGATGGCAAAAATTGTTTGCAGCGCAATATACACATTATACTTAAAATAATTCAACGTTAAATATACAAGATCTTTTCAAAGATCTAAATTCCATTAATATTTGGTCCTCGCTACATCGTGCAATTTTCTATCAAAAGAGAAATTTAAAGGCGTTTGGTTTTTACACGCAACTCCTCTCGTGCAGTTCTCTCAAAATAGAAAATAGAATTGTCTACTATCACGCAAACTTTAATCAATATCTTCTTGTACATGTACCTATTTTAAAAGTTATTTTTTAAACGGATTCATACAACTTTCTTCTGACTACGTATCTCATAACTTCGTTTATTAGCGTCATAAAAAATAGGATTGTTATCCTTGATATATCGGATAAAGATTAATTGCTTCGAAAGGTAATGCATTCCTCAAGTCGTAGTTTCTATCATGCACATTTGAATTATTTTGTATTGTAAAATATATAATCAAATATTTGTATTACTATCTAACTAATAAAATTTATTATACAAGCTATTTACGTTGTATTATGCAGGAAATTTTTTCACGAATTTGTAAGGTACACATTATGGACCGAAAAACGTTAAAATATGATACTATAATAAATTCGAAAGTAATTTTAAAATACAATATTATATCATTAAAGACAATAAAATAATTTGGTAGAAACAAATTTTTAACGTGTAAAAGATATAATTTAAAACAATCAAATGAACACTTTTGCACTTATAATATCAAGAAACAATTCAATTGCCAAGTGGTAAAATGGAAAATATGCCACTTTTCATGTAGTCGTACAATTTCATATAATCGTCGAGTAGCAAATAAAATAAGCTAACTCGACTCGCTGCTGCGTCAGAGTCTCTGCAGTTTTGTTGGAGCCGAAATATCACTTCTATCACAGGCGTCGAGATTCTCGCTTTTTTTTTCACGAAAATCTTTAGCCATTCGTATCGCACGAAATATGCTGCGTTATCATTACAGGCAATGAAGAACTTTTATGCCGATTTTGCTAACATATCCTTCTTTCGCAGTTTGGCCACCAGTAATTTATAATTTCGTAATAATTTATAATAAATTTATAATTTTAAAACATATGGTTACACGGATTGTTCCTTGATTAAATTAAAATAATTCTTACTATTTTTAGTTTTATATGTATAATTCAATTGCTTAGTTTTATGTGTGTAATTACAATGGTATTGATGTCCGAACTTTTTTCTGATCGACTGTATATATCTATATTCATATTTATTCAAATTGCAATAAAAGGGGATAGGTCCTCATTATTATTATTTTTTACTATAATCCACCAGTATGAGAATTGATTTTCGATAATTTCGATCTCAAAGACGCAGCACGTTCTGGAAGGCCAGTTGAGGCTAACGAACACCAAATAAAGGCACTGATCGAAGCAAATCGTCGCATAACAACACGGGAAATTGTTAAAAAATTGAGTTTACATAACTGAATAAAACTGAGTAAAAAGATCGTCTTCAATTCTCATACAAAAAAACGAAATTACATTCCAAACAACTCAATAGGTAAACTGCATCATCGAGTATCGTGTTTTTTAAAGCATCGCCCCAAACGATAGAATTTAAGTAGTTACACACTCGAGTGTAATCACCACGTTTGAAATCGTACTTATAGGTAACATTATTATTAGTAAACGTTGCGTAGAGTGATGGATGAACGTGCAATTGCATGGTTAAGGCAGGATAGTATAAATCACATTCGAGTAATGGATCGACGGATATAGATATCACAACTTCATTGATGTTAGAGAAACTCAAATCCAAGCAAGAGGCAAGAGAGTTCGACGTATGGTTCATTTGGGTTAAACTGCAGAGACTAAGGTTGTTCACCAAATATTCGGGGGAAGACGCTATCCCTCGAGTAAAATCGAATTCGAATGGAATTTGACTACTCCACTTAACACAGGGCTGGTTGAAGTCACCCGATATAAATACGTAATTGTTAAAATACAGGTCAACAATCTCGATAATACTATTGGGAAAATCTGAGTATAGGGAGAGTGGCTATAGACAAGAATAACGAGAGAAAAAAAGCAATAGAAAATAACAGTCATTGAAAATTAAAGTAATATATACCCAAACATAAATATAATTGTACACCGACACATGCGAGATATGATGTCAACAGAGTCGAGAGAACAATGACGAGTTACTGGAAAAAAGAGTTAAAAGGAAAAGAGCAGAAAAATTGAGTATTTAATAGCTTGTGATCGCGTCAGCTAATTGGATCAGAAATACCATTGATATACAGGTATATCAGAACATAGTGCAGACATCCAGAAAGTGTTATCACCATATTGACCGGGTAAAATGTATATATAGTTTGAGCATTGAATAGCAATCGTGACAATAATACGTTAATAAGCAGTCGTGAACTACCTACTAGTTCAGACGAAACTAATTTCATCTGCCAAATCTTTTGATCCACACGAAAATCGATAATTTTTAATTGCGCAAAATGTAATCAGATTAGTCGAAGAGATTTACGATTTAACTGGAAACAATTTGACCTAAGTGCTCCACGTAAAAATTTTTGTCACTGATCCGGCATCTGTGGAATGCGTAAAATCCGTTTCTACCGTAACGACAACAATTGTCGTGGTTCAATCAGTAAATTTAGTCGCAAGTAAAGTACTACCGGGATATCGCATGTGCACACGTATCTTTCGTTGGCTATCACACGGTGAATCCACTCGGAGGACGTTTTACGATCGTCATTTCACCCCAACTACTAATCCTAACCTCCAACTCATCTAAACTCAACGTTCACCCCTGCAACGTCCCTATTTTCTCAAGTCAATAGTTAAGAACATTTGCTGTCCTGTCTTAATTACATATATGCATTGACCTATTTAAGTGACAAATATCGTCATGGATTCTAACCAAACTTTGTGATAATTTGAAAATTCTGTATGTGATCAATGTATTTTGTGGATTTTTATACATTGTATAAGCTAATTTCATACACGCTTACAAGGTAAGGTATTCGTTATAATATTTAGTAAGCAAAACAAATTTTTGCCTATGTTTCATTTAATTTATTATCTACTGACAAACAAAAGTACTGGCATAGCAGGGATTTTCGTATAAAATTCTTTGTAAATCTATATATCTATATATAAATTTATATAAACAAACACACAGCCTATATTGTTAGACAATAGATAATTTTTAGTACACCGCACTACACGATCAATTTAGTGATCAAGTATACTCTTATGATTTCATATGGAAAATCAATATTTTCATAAAATTAATTTGAAAAATAACAATACTGCAAAAAGCGTGTGTTAATTAGATAGACTTAGTTAAAGGATAGGAATCAGGATTTATGTAGGAATTTGTAACGATATTTATCTATATAATATTAGAAAAACAGTGGCTCGCATGTCCATAAACTAAGAGAAAGATATATAAAATATTTTATATCACATTGAACGATTGCTATAAGCGCTTTAGTTAAGTACATATCTATAAAGCGAGAATGCTAGAACGAATAGAGGCATCGTTTATATAAAACGAAGGAAAGAGGGATATTAAATATAAAGCTGATATATATATATATATCAAGTCGTTTTTGTGCGGCAAGATTCGTTTTATGACTTGCAGCTTGTTTGCGACCACATTCGCACGTACATACTCTGTTTCCAGACTTGCAATCTTAATATCATCGCTAAATAATATATAAAGTTGCGTGAAGTGTGTCATTAAAATGCATGTCACGTCTATCGTGATAGATTTGAACACTGAAAGGAAAATTCATTATTTGCGTTACAACATGTGAAATATCGCAATATCTATGTATATTGCTTATAATATATAAACAAAAATATTATGTATAGTATATCTTTTCACACAAAATTAAAATATTTATAAATATTTTTAAATAGAAATATTCTTTTGATTGAAAGAGAAAATTTGTATAAAAACTATATTTTACGATTTACACATTATTTTAGAATATTTCTGGTTCCTTTGCAAAACAAAATGAATAGCTAATATTTAGGAAATCAAGTTTTATTGCGTCACAGGAATGTTATTATCCCAAGCTATGAATATTCCCTGTGTGAATAGAAGTAGCAAATTATAATATTTAACCTTTTCCTTGACTTCAGCTGTATTTATTTCGACCGTTGATACATTGCAACGTTTCAAAACACACAAAGATGTACAGCAGTTGTAAGAAGTTAATGTATTGCATAATTAAATTAATCTTACATCTATGGGGAGAGTAATTATATTGCTACTCACTCAGGCGAAGATTATCAACTGCACAGGTTACTTCACATTGGCTTCACCTAATTATATTTGATTTATTAATAAACTACATTTATGTTATTATCAAAAAATCCATCTTTCTCCTATCGTGTGACTTAACATACTACAATATTTGAAATTTTATTCTACGCACGATATTAACAAAATTTGCTGCGATACTAATCGAAGTCGATCTCGGTGGCGTTCGGTAAATCATCGAGTTCGTTTGCTAACGATAAATGATGCATTTAAAGACGCAACGCTCTTCGCGCGCAAACGAACTTCTTACTTCTTACCGACGACACATGCTTTTGTGCACGTGCGTCAGTCAGATAGATTCAATCGTAAAAACTTGACGTTCATCTAAACCCGCGTGCCACCTCCATTTATCCAACCACCACTCTCCAACGAAAGACCTCTCGCTCTCCTGAGAGCCGAGTGCCCAACGTGCCTCCTCCCAGTGCCAGAGACGTGCCCCCTCCTAGCCGGTACCCGCGGGCTACCATGCACCTCGTCGGCGTGCCGCTGCTACCAGCACTCTTAGTGAGTTACGGGCCGCATGCAAGTGCGCATTAAATGTGTCGGTAGTGTGTCGTATTCGTTCCACTCGCACTTTTCCACGTTTCACCATCTAGATTCTTCTCTCAGTATATTACCAAACCATCGCTTTTCATTCGAACGTGTCCCACCCGATGGAGCTACGTCAGCCGGATACTCGGCATGCTTCTTCACGCTCCTGCACGCTGTTGTGCGATGTATCGTGATATTTCTTCGCTATAGTGTTAGAAAGCTTTCCAAGAAGAGAAAGGGATTCGCATAGAGCAATACGGTCAATTTTCTATACAGACGCGTAGTCTTGTATTTTGATGAACATCATCGACGAAAAAAGATAAAGCAAGAATCAATTGTAATGTATTCCAATGGAGGGAACTGCCGCTTCTCATTACATGAGGGGGAGAAGCAGAAGTAGGAGGAGAATAGAGTAACACACGGGCATGAGAAAGACGACGGTACGGAACGAGACACTTGAAGTGCGCGGCGCGCAGGCGGAAGTTCGACGTGCGTTGTTATGTTTTTTGCGGAACTAGATGTGCGACGTTGTTATTTGCCACGGATTTTTCGATCTGTCGTTTTCATTTCAGAACTAGTGCGTGGTGTTAATGAGATCATGATCTTTGATTGAATTGTCTTTATCAATCGTTCGAATCAAGACAGAGAGAGAGAGAGAGATAATATGAAAAGACTGAGCAGTGCAACAGGCCAGCGAGACAGTGTAATAGAAACAATTAGAAAATAAGAGAAGGTGACAGAAAGAAGGAAAGAATATTTGCCAACGAACCGGTGATTGCTATCGTATTACGTAGTTTTGCGTTTGTGTTGTTAATAGCAATGTGCATGCGTTGACGTGTACGTGTACGAAAAAGACAAGACGGAATATAAAAACATGTCGGTCTGCTGCGCGCGCATGTGATTATTCTCCCGCGAAAATGCAATACAAGGTTAGTACTCATCGTATGGTATCAACTAGTATACGTATTTTTATAAAACGTGTGTAACGCGTTATTTTATCGAAAAAACTATGTCATTCGGTGGACACATAAAATTATAATTCAAGGTTATGTGTAACATAGTGTTTTCCTGACGGTTGTGGTTTTATACTTCAAGCGTCAGCGTTCATTGGTTGCCAAGAACCTGAGAGTATAACAAACAATCTCGTCAGAAGCAAATTTTTACTTCGATAACATTAGGTAAGATCACGGTATTTTGTATTTTTTTTTTTTTTTTTATTTGCTTTTGGTTTCTTTTTATTCTAGTAAAGTGTTGATCATATCTCAAAGTGGCTATCAAATTCATGGCCGTTCATTTAGGCGTGTCGCTAAATTGTTGGTTTCTGTATACGGTAGCTGAGTCAGTCTTTGTACATATTTTGTACATATAGCCAGATGCGTCTGAGTTGGTAATAACTTTCCCACGAATAATGCGTTGCGACTATTCGTTTTCCCTTGTTTTTTTTGTTTTTTGCAAAGTTTTGAAAAGGAGACACGACTGCAATATTATTGTAGCTATGTACACATATTCAAATAGATTCTTTAAGTGCTTCATGTGCTATATACACTTCATGATAGGTAAGAAAATTGGGGAAAATTATCATTTACGTCATATAGTAGTATTCTACATACATATAATTCTGCGTTCTATTCGTAATTGTAGTTTCAAGAAATTTGACGATTAACTTAAACGTATACTATCCGTAACAAAATTATAAAACATGTTTTGTGTTTCTTGGCCTGTTATTTACTAAAAATTGTTGGTTAGCGCTTTTCGATGTAATGAAGTGACTAAAAAATCAGAATGAACAAGTTACAATATAATTATTCTTTTGTCGACAAAATTTTTTGTGTTTCTAACACCAGGTACAACTTTTTTTCAGCTTATTATATAGAATAAATTGTAATAATTATATTGTGTATAATAACATTTGTAACGCGAAATTGATAGTGCTATATTTGTCAGCTTATCTGAATGTTTTGAGTTTTATACTACAGAAGAGTTGATTATTAAATACATAAACCAGCTTTAAAGGAGATTTAAATTATTCAGTACATCGCATTATAAAATTATCAAAATTATCAAAGATACATCTTTTCAGAAGACATAGCGTACAGCCAGGTGTCTCGTTTCTGTTAAATACATATGTATGAACTCTCAGAAAGATATCGAAATGGAAATAAAACGCAAAGTCGGAAACTATTTGTAATTATTTTACAATTTTATATAATATCTATTTTCCAGCTGAAATTTTTACAAATCATTAAAAAAAAATCATTTCTAAAAATTTTAATTACGCTTTGATAATTTTGCAACGCTATGCAATTATGTAACGATATTTATTAACATCATAGATCACATATCAGAGTGTTTATACAGAACTACTTTGCTATCAGTTAACGTGTTTAGTACAAAAATATCCCGATACTACTTTTTACATAATACTATCTGTCAGCAAAAGTGTTTTTTACACTTGCCACTAATATATTCTTATTTACAATTACAAAAATCTTATGCTGCTTTATATAATCGAATTATAAATACAGTTGACTTTTGACCGATCACTCACGAATCGATCTATTCAACTTGTCTAAACTTTTTATCATGACAAATAATGAGATTGAAAGAAAATGAAAAGGCCTGTATTACTCACAGACTATTAATTGTAGTCAATTTAGCAGCTATGTTATTAAGCGATAAAAAATAAGAAAAAGATGCAAGAAAGAAGTAGACAAATGAAGAATAATAATCATGGGAAATATTTTATGTTTGACTAATTACTAATGATATTAATAAATAATTAAAAGCAGATATAATGTTAAAATTTAAGAGCAGTTTCACCAAAGATAAATACACTTATCGTTCAGTCAGTTAATAAATTTTAAAAGACAATACTATGTATTGTGTATACCCAACATTGTGTATAAAAGTTAATTTGTTTAATAATGCCTTTTTTTAATTTACTTTGCTGTAAGTACACAATATTTTATTAATAGCATAGAAACTGATGTCTTTCATAAATAATAGATTATTGTAGATTCATTTTTAAGGAGTAAAAAGCTACAGACGAGCAGTCGTCACGTGCTTAAATCCCGCATTATTCAAAAGTTAAATATAGTTTTCAATGTTTTGAATACCTTAGTGCTAATCATGTGATGCACCTATTTGTTTCTGCAGAAAGCGTTCTTAGTAATAAATATGTGTATGTTAGTTGTTATAAATTTTAGATACATAGGTTTATGTTGCATTACAATATAGACGGCTAATGAATGTATGTATATCAAAAAATGTATCGCACTTTCGTATGTTTGTTATCCTATTTTATCCATATTTGTTAAGCCATTAACCAAATAATCCTTTAACTAGAAATTTCTGATGAAAATCTCTTTCAAATAATTACAAAACTAAAAGTTAATAAAAATAAATCTGTTTTAGTTAACAAAAGCGAAGGTTTGTTTCACCATTAAATATTATAACGATTATAATATACGTATTTCGAATATCTTATATATTACATAGATAAATATAGATAACTCATTTACCTCGGTTAATAGGTTAAACCGGGAGAAAATATTTCCTGATAAACATTTTTGCTCTATTGTTGGTATCGTATCATCCCTTACTAAACGCTGTTGGAGCGTAGCTAAGTTGGAAGAGGGCAGGGACGATTAATCATGGTCTTGCCGAAACGAAGCGAGAATCTGCTGAATGTATACCTAACATGGCGCAACATGTATTTCTTGCCTCTGAGAGTGCGGTTTTTCGATAGAGTGAATCTTCACGGTGAAGATTCATTGAGAAACAAAAAGAAAGAAGAACCGAAAGAATTAAACTGGTTGATATATAAAAGAACAAAACGAACGAATGAAGTATTCGATTCGCGTTTCGTTCGAAATTGGCTGATACGGTTTGATATTGCAGAAAGAATCAAAGAGGAGCAAAGGCAGTCGATAAGAAGATTGCGACGTCACTTAAATAAATTTCTGTTAGTGGTTTTTGATATTGTATGATATATCCAAATCGCATGATACCGATAAAGTAAAAAAAAAACCGATATGTAAAAAATTGTAAATACAATTGAAAGAGCATTTTCTTTTTTGGCAATTTTATCATTTTTCGTCAGATTGAATAATCGAATAATTTATAATTTGTAAACTTTACTCGTAAAGTCTCTTTTAAAATTTCGTAAAATTTCTTTTATTAACTATTATTAATGTTAATACTAACAATTAATGACTTGTAAAATTTCGCTAACAATACTGATTGAATTGTGCAAGACAGCCCTGACCGTGTAAAAATATACCTTTTCTATTGTCACCTAATTGTCGATGAAGTAAAAGTAGTTTTTTTTATATAAGATTCTATTTTGGTTCAAAATTGCACTTCAGAAAAATGTAAATAACGTTGGTTGCTACAGTAGAATTTTTCTCTTTATTTATCTGAACGATTTTGATTTTAATTAATGCCCGGTTTACTGAACTACCGATTAAATTTATTTATCTGAGCATAAATACCTATTGAACGAATAATCATAGTTATTTTCTGTAAAACCGTTGTTTCTCATTCAATAAACATTCAAAGAGGATACAAATAATGAAAAGCTGTAGTTATACATTTATTTTATATTAAATTTAATATTATTAAATAATATTAAATTTTGTAACTATTTAAACAATAATATTAAATTTTTAATATTATATTCTTGTAGTCAAGCATATCTCAGAACACAGTCTGTTATCAGAACTGTTTTTTTATGACTGTTACAAGTAATTTCTACAGATATTTATAGTGTGTTTTAATAGTGATAATTCACATTTTAAGACAAAATCTGGTAAAAGCAGTCTTCATATTTCTGAACAAATATATATACGTACTTTTACGTGATTGTCGCGAAGTGTACCAACAAGAAACATAGTTGGCGTTGGAGAAGACATTGTTTATTTCGTGACCGTTGCAGAACCGCGAAGAAGGTTACTCGTTTGTTTCCTTTTGTTGGGCTGGATCACCGCCGGCACCTTTGATGCTGGTACCCGAATTATGTATCATTTCTATGAAAATGGGAAGGTTATAAGTACGAAGAAGCCAGAGAAAGAGGAAAGAAATAAAACGGTAGTTCTGTGACACTTTATGTTTCCGGATTCTTGTTTTACCGGTCTATTAAAATATAATGTTATTTTCTCCGAAAAGCGTTACATGTTAAGGCTTCTTTGTTATCTGAAAGAAATTGTAACGAGTTCGTACAAAATGTTTATACTATGTCCAATGTTAATGGACAAAATTCAACCAGATAAGATACTCGCGGTATAAGATATTAAAATTCTTTATTACCTTATTTTGTTCTTGCTCCTATTTGATACTCGCTACTTTACGCTTCTTTTATGTTGTTTTTACTAACCGTTCCACTGCGACTAACCGTTCTACTGCGCTTCCTGTCGCATTGTTTTTTAGTAGCAATAATTGTAGGTAAAAAAATACGTTCCAAAGTATGACGATTATAAATGCATGAAAAACATGTGCACGAACAATTGAGAGAGATCTTGAACTAAAGTGAAATATGTACCTTAGTGTATAGATACATATATGAATTTAATTGTAATTCTGATTTAATTTATCAATTTATCATTATAATTTTTTTAATGGAAATAATAAAGAATAAAATAAGAAGAAATAAAAAATTATCCTTTGACTTTTACAGACAAGTATAAAATTTAATGTGGCGTTTACTATATCGTGTAAATTAATGAATAAAATGGCTTTATTAGTTGAACACTCTAGTGCTAAATATTCTAGAATACCTGATTTTCTGAAATCGAAGCATTTATGCAGCTGAATTGAAAGTTTTCACTCTTAAATATGGAAGTAGACTAACGTTTATGTATACAAGATACAAGCAGTTATCGATCCATATGTGTATCGTGGAAACCGAGACTAGCATGTATTTTGTAACTTTGTTCAATGCGATAAGATAACTTTTTTTTAATGATTCCACTATTGATAAAGATTTTTGCAAACGTTATTTGTAGTCGTCGAATCATAGACAAATAAAAATTTTCGAAGTTATTTCGTAAATCAGCATAATCCATCATCACTATCCACCAGCATTTCGCAAAGTACTTCGTACAATATTAATTATTATACATAAAATAAAGAATTTCAGTCGCCATAATTATTGTTTAAAAGATTCTGCCATTTTCTTTGAAATACAATTTATTTCGCTTTAAAAAATCATTGGTCCTTTTTGCTTTTTAATACTAATCTAGGTAATGTACCAGTTTTAAAAGAATACAAAATGTTATATTATATAATACAATTTTATCGTTATATTAAATATGATTTTAGCTTACGATATAAAATATATAAAAGAATAAGGAATCAATACATCTAAAAATTATTAAATACGAGGTACTAACTCATTTTCAAAGATTAGTTGGTGAAGTGGACAGAAGTTGAATATAAAAGTATTATTACTGTAATTTGAAATGTAATGTATATTATGCAAAATATTAATTCATTTTTGAAGAAGTGCTTTAAAGTAAAAATATATATCCATTACATAAATATGTAAGTATATATTTTTACATGAATAAAGAAAAATAAATATATGCAATACATTGTGATTACATACAATTGATGTTAAAAAAGTTTAGATTTTAAAATAATTTTTCCGGTTCCAAGGACGAGTGATAATAGCAACGACTCTACACTGATCCACATACCATAATCGACAGTTGTAATTCGCAGTTAATTCACAGTTAATAATATTCTGATTTCAATATAATCCATGATAGCTACCTATTTATGTAATAGTTTAATTTATAATATATAATAGTTCTATTTATAATTATACAATTAGTACAAATACAACAAACTCTAAAAAAGCTACAAGGGCCAAGACCAACTATGTGCTATATGTATCGATGGAATTATATATATACATTACATATGAAAAATATAGTTTAAAACTATAAAGTTTAGGTTTCCCTTACATTAGAATAAAGCAAATTTACCAAAGAATTAAAATTAAATAAGAATTTATTTATTAAAGCAGACCTGAATTTTATATTTTTAAATTCTTTACGATGCATCTGACGATACATCTGAAAACATTTCCGAGACGCATTATCATTCGGCCAGAATAAAACTGAAAGCGACTTACTTGACTTTATTAACATCTAATATCGTTGCGGCCTTCACCATTTCATCCGATGATTTCCTTATATAGGACAATTTATAATCGTATATTAGGCTGTATGTTAGATACTTTGCGGTTAATAATTTACCTGTACCTCCCGTGTAAGTTTCCAGCTCTCAGCTTGTACATGCCGTACTTTTTCAACGATTAAACTAACTGTTTAATTGAATTCTGTGAATCTTGGTTTCCTCGATACGCGAATAACGGGTCAGACTTGAAATATTCTCTGGTCACTGGGCGATCGGTGCTGACGCGCTGATTTCCAACGACTGCACGTTGCCAGTCGAATTCGTCGCCAAGCTCTTCTTCGTTGCTGCCGTTGGTATCTTTCTTCACAATAAATTAATTTTTTTATTGCATTATCACTCATCCTCGTACTATCGAATCGTCTAAAGTCGTCGTGCTCGTGAAAGACGCCTTTAGCGAAATTAGGAAACTACCAAAGCTCAAATGCTCCTGCTTCGGTCAATAGAAGAACCAGAAATAAAATAAACGTGCCACACGTTCCTGGGTTTAACGTACCTTACGTACTGTGAGTACTTAAGTTAAACAATACTGAATCCTACGACGACGGACTGGTACTGCTTGTTGACTGGCTATGCTTCAGGATTATGATGTGTATCCTGTGTATGATTACTGTACAGAAGTCTGTGGCAATAATAGCAACAACGACAACTTGCACAATCTCTTTTTTCTGTAGATTTTTCTGTAGATTTTTAGCTCGGATGTAGTCAGAGTTACGTTCTATAGACACGAAAAAAGAAACTACTTGTGAGAAACTGTTATGCTATGTAGTTACACATTGTTCGTAATATATGTAGACATATATGTACATACGGGTCACATATGCTTAATATTCAATAGGTTTCAGATTTCGGCCGAAAATTCTGTTAAAGCCGCTGCTACATCCTCTCTAAATACATACTTGGTAATACTTTTGTTTGGTTGTATAGCATTAGCACTAGTTTCATTTCCTATTGTATCTTTTCGATAAACCACTGTCTGCCGTTTCTATTAACCATTCATAAATTCTGGCAGGAAGCTTTTATTATGCAAGCATCGAACTTCGCGTTTAGCTTTTCTGTATCTTGACATTCATGCTATCTTTTCTTGTCTATGCTACTGTTTATCTCTTGATACATGTTTCTTTCCTTAAAACGAATTTCGTCATTTTTTTTTTTTTTGTTTTTAAACGAACAGCGAAATTACTGTATATAGACGATGTCAGTTCTTAATGTTATAATAATGTAATATCAGTTAATGGAAGTTTTCAGGATACTTTTTCATATGGTATATATTATTAAACAAAAATAATAATAATTAAAGACAAATACCAACGTTCAGACACAAAAGAAGTACCATGTGTTTAATGTGGCGACATTTGATTGGACAGTTCGGTTGTATAGCCTATCGGAATTTTTATCATTACTAGGTATTTCAGTGAAAGGTAAAGTTGTTCAATTAAGCGGTCTTTCGTCTAGCTGGAAGTAAATGCATTGGTACAGTTAAAAAAATATTTCTAGATAACACTATTTGCCATCATCTCGGTTGATGAAGTTTGAACCGCGACCTTTTGGGTCGTCAATTGAGTAGACTTAACGTAAATAATCAATGTAATGCAATGATACTGATGCGACGAATAAATTCCATGTATAGATATAATTGAACGAGATTGTTATTATAATTTTTTATAACATTTTATACATTTTGTGTTATTTATAACATTTTATAAATGCCACTATCACTGTATTTTTTAAATAAAGTAATCTTTCACGTAATACATGTATCGATCGTGGAAAACGCCACAACCTTTCGGAACATTTTATTTTAAAAGATGTATTCTCTCTTTTTCGGTATAACTCCTAGTAGCTCTCGTAGATAGTAAAACATTAATTTGATTATTTGTGACACGATCTCACTTACTTATCTACAAAAATCCTGTTTTTTTTTCATGTTGCAGAATGTGAAACTCGAATTGGATAGAAACGTACGGTACCGAGGATCGATTCTCCGCACCTCGAACGAATGATACATGTAATGTACATCCTTTCGACAAGCATAAAATATTAGAAGATTAACGAATCGACAGCCTAGCGTAGAGCTGTGCTTGGAGCATCTCTTCGAAATTATTCTTTGTGACGAGAAGACTTCGAATCGAGGTCACCTATGTACCGTGAAGAGAACGAGCAAAACAGAACCGCAAACCTGGTTCCCCAGCAGTCAAATGGTGCAAACACGTTTGAGCATCTGGAACATTCGCAGGACAGCATGGAAAACGGGGACGAGGTGGTTTCCACACGGGTCCAAACGGACGCATCGTCGTCCACCAACAGCACGCCAAGACCACGTGCACCACGAAATTGTGCCCGATGTCGCAATCATCGGCTGAAGATCACATTAAAATCGCACAAGAGGTACTGCAAGTATCGTTATTGTAACTGTGAGAAGTGCAAGATCACAGCCGATCGGCAACGAGTGATGGCGCAGCAGACAAAGCTAAGAAGACAACTAGCGCAGGACGAAGTCAAAGTCAGAGCGGCAGAAGAGGTTAGTCTTTTTCTCTTTCTTTGTAAGTACACTGGCAAGCATATAGATAGCAATATTTTGTTTTCATAATTTGTATAAAATATGTACTGTTTATTCCTAAAGTAATATTATTACATTATAAAGTAAAATATTTGAAAAGCTGTAATAACTAGTCAAATAATAAGAAGGTGTTGTAGGTAAAAATATATCTGAAATGTATGAATAAAAAATTATTCGCTTTCTTGTTAGAAAGTATTTACTTACACCTATTTATATGCTTGCTAAGTATCTTTGTGAAAATATTTTGTTACTCATACTAGTGAGATGCTTTTATTTTTTTGAGATTTCTTAACATAGATAGTTTTTGAATACTTTATGAATTCTATGAATATCTCTTCTATGAATTTTATGCTATGTATACTATGAAAATATCTCTTTTCTAAATTTTACGAATTCTATGAGTATTCATCAATATTTGTGTATCTGTACAAATTAATTGAATATCTATACAAATTAAGATAAAATGCAGTCAATTCTTCTTAGATAGAATTATGTATTTGATATTCATGAGTTCTGTTCAGTTTAGAGTCGAAATGTATTTAATGGCTCTGATCGGAATTTCAAAATTTATAGGTTTCCTATTGTCTTTATAATTTTGTATTGTTGCAGTAGATTTAGGATTTTAGATCTTTCACTACGCAGAATTGTATCGATATCCATATATTTCAATATTTTGTGTGTTATTAAATTGTAGAAATTGAAGAAGACGAAAGTTTGGAGATCATATGAAACAGTAGGTACATTTTTAATTTACATATTAGAAATACATACAGAATTTAAAATTTACGTTATTATTTAAGATATAAAAACATCAATTTTTTATGTCTGCTTTCTACAATATAATAAACAGTATGTACTTGGTCACAATGTAAATTGAATGTTATACATATATCTATACATACAATATATTTTATTTACTTAGTATGCGAATATATCTATTAACCACTATACATATAAGAAAACATATATAGTTGTAACTATGATAAAATTAATTGGAGCTTCATTAATATCATCTAATTGATTGTAGTATATATAACACTTGAAATAAAAGTTTCATGCGATGTTTTATAATATTTGAATAAAGGTGGAATTTTCATTCAACCACGTATGAAAATACAACTTTAAATCATATATAAATAGCAACTATTTTTTAGAAAATTTACTTTAGAAATATTAACTAATACGTAATTTTGGTCCTTCTCTATTAAAAAGATTGCACAAAGTGACAAACTTTTACAACAAATTTAAACAATTTAAAGGAAATTGAAGAAAAGTATCTTTTAATTTTCCTAATCAAAATTAATCATTTTTATCGATAATTTTGTAAATAGCTGTATTTATATATATTTCCGTGTTTTCATCTTGCTCCACATACAATAACATTCAAGACTCCGCGTTCCATTTGAAATTGATGGATAGAAGGTATCGTTACTTCATATTCTCGTTTCACTTTTCCCGCCCAGACGTTCTAACTGTCATCACGTCTGACAAAGAGAGTAGGCTAGATTGTATAAATCTCACGGAACATGCATGCCTTTCAGAAATAAATCATCTGATTAAGGAGTACATCATTGGTCTGAACCTTTGAAACGTTGATTTGCAATCGCTGATACTGTAATTGCACGAATAGAATTGCGAGAGGCTATGATTATTTCGTATTTCATCACGCTCTTAACACCGGGTTAAGATACTTGTAATACAAGGAAAATTGCTATTATGTTTCCTGTATAGCTCTCAGCTGCTATAATTTCAAACAAGTCACCTGTATCTTGTCAATCCCCGATCGTAATTGATCTTTCCTTAACAGGTGGATCCACTGCCATTTGGCGCAGAAAACGATCGAGTTTCGTCTATTCCTCAGCCAGCTATAAGTATCGAGGGTAGTTACGATAGCAGCAGTGGTGATTCACCGGTCAGCAGTCACGGTAGCAACGGCATACACACTGGTTTTGGTGGTGTCATCAGTATTCCTCCTTCCAGAAAATTACCGCCGATGCATCCCCATACCGCAACGATCTCCCACTTGCCGCAGTCGCTAACCAGTGAGTAGTAATAATCTTCCTACTATTATTCTATCTTTTGAGCATGCATATCGCTATTACGTACAATGAATTAGTTCCTGATATTGTGTATATTGTTTTAATGATATCAACGTATTTTGCTATAAACTTGCTTTCAAATAGAATATCTTTAGAACGATGTGCATAGAATTTGATATGAGACATTTATAGAGGTGACTACATAGCAAAATATTACTGAAATATATTTTACTAAGAATAAACTGCATTGCTAGATTTTTGTGTAATAAAACCGCAAACTTTTTTAATGAAGCTTTAAAAGTTTCATTAAATATCACGCAAGCGCGTAATAATCAAGGACTATTGTTTGAGAAGCTCGTTTCGCCAATTCATTCGTTCCTCAACATCTTCCGAATCACAGAACATAAATTACCATTAAAATTTGGAAACATCCATTAACACAATATTTACAATACCGGATCGTAGTATGGTTCACCCTCCATTTGCATTACTGGGTCATTCTCGAGCAGTAATTTTAAATAATTTATCATTGTTTCTATATTTTTGTTTAAATTTCGCTCAGCTTAAGAAAAATAAGGTAACACGAAGGAATAAAAAACTATTAGATGATATTCTAGAGACTTGGAAAAATATTCGAGAATTTTTTGGGATTTTTAAAACATAAAATCCTAAAAGAGACTGCATGGACTTAAACGAACCAGTATGCAGATGACGTCAGTAAAAATAAGATTACAGACGGAGGGGATGGGTATGGAAAGGATACATTTAATACGCATGCTCATAACCTATTTACTTCGATGTACTTGCCTGTTGATAAATATACATGTAATGTGTACGTAGATATGTACACATTGAAAACCAGGATTACCTACCTGTTGCTTGCGTTGACTTTTAGCTATGACTTTGAGCTCCCCTCTGCTTCACCTATGAAACTTACCCTCCATACATAGAGCAATTAGTCCCTATTGTTTTCATTATCTCGAGCTCAATAATAAGATTAGGGGCATTACTATTATACATACTATCACACATCTCGTTTCATGAAACGTTAAATTTGTTTACATACATTAGTATACAGTATACAGTATAATATATTGAAAGTGATGGATTTCAATCCCGTTAAATTATTCCAAATTCCATTTAACACATTAGCACAGTACTGGTTTAAATTGTATGGGTTGTTTTGTTTGTTCCGAGTTTCTTTAAATCTCTTACATTAAAATAAAAATGAAAGCCCCTTAATACATTTTTTATACGGTTTTGATCACTCTGCTGTGCTTCAAGTAATTTCCTTAATCGCGATACCGTTTTACGAATACTTAAATTATATTCAAAACAGAAAACGATCATTTTCTTGACAAATTGCATAGAAGTCGAAATTTCGTTGATAAATTATTAGCCGTAGTTTATTTTAAAGTTGTTATAAATCAGACTGTTTCTGCGTATTTTAAAACGTACATGTATACCGATCGCTTATATTATTGCTAATTGTATCCTCGTGTTCATTAATTGCGTGGCTGTTGATTAATTTGGTTTTCAATCTGACTTTCCAAATATTCGTAATTCTAACCTGATATGTAAAATCTATTCTTGGGTAAAGGAGAAATAATTAGATAAATGAACCGAAACATAAATTTAATTTACATTTTATGTTTGATATATTTTTATTTATATATTTATTATATCGTTATATCTATTTTATTGATCCGAATTACATTTAAAATAAATCTGATTGTTTTGTAAAAGATATTACGAAGAAGTAATGAAGACATTTTATTACTTGAGAGGATGCATAAAGTGTGAATCGTTTACTGGTTAAAGAGCAATTGGTACTTTCTCGTTGCTACTTTCACATATTTGTATCGCGTGCTTTTGATAGGTAATCTTATTTCGCTTAAAACAGTGTACGTACATACTACTTACAAAGTATAAATGTTCAGATAGTTTGAAACTACTACAATTGAAAACAATCTCAACTACTTTCCTTCATCTCGCAGTTCCAACGTGTCAATCTTCAACCATTCGAAACTAGCACTAAAGCGAAATAATTATAAAAAAATTAACGACTAGATAAGGAGACCTCCCCTGTTGGAAGACTTTGAAACAAAGACCAGTATTCAGTAGTCGTTGTCAGAAGACTATTACTTAGCTGTGTATGCATATACGAGATATTATATCGATTGCAATTACCGTATAAAATATTATTTGAAGACGTTCAGTTAATGAAAGATCATTATTCTTCTCGAACACAATTCGACCACTATATTCCACTTCCTCGAATCGAACGTTTGTTACTGATTACCTATAGCTTTCGCGTCTTACGACTTTGACCGACGTCATCTTAACGACGAGAGACATAAAACGGACCAACTGGAGGAAGAATATTCTTATGGACCGAATCTTCAACGACGTAACTTCAAACAGACTACTATTAACTCCGTTTTACAAATGAACAAGCTTTTAGAGCGCAAATTTCAGATAGAGTAATCGGTGTGTCTGAGTTTATAAATTAAACGGTTCATAACGCAAACGATTCTTGTCCATGTTTGATTGTAAAAGCAAGATAACGTTTTGTAGTATCTTTAACTTTTCTTCGATAGATTTCACTATTGAAGAGTTCGCGGCAATAAAGAGAGCCAAAAGAAACTCCAATATTTAAATACATATTCTATAGATAGTTTATTATAATATCGATTTGCACCATGTTACGAGACTTATTTCTGAATACTAGAATAGTTTTTTAATAAAAAATCGAAAAATTTGGCAAGAGCCGTGTTCATTGAAATACGATTCTCTTTAATTGTTAACGAGCTTTTCTAACGTGTTGTGACAAAATTATAACACGCGTCCTTCCACGCATATGTGATAATTTTTAAGTAATGATGTTAGAAAGTTGAGAAATTTATGATCGAAAGCGATCTTCGATTCGGAGATTCGGTAGCTCTAATTTGAACAAAAGCCTCGGAACGCTGGGTATAATCGAACGAACGTACTTATAACGTCGTTCACAGTGATCCCAACGAAATTCAAGCCACTCTTTCACTTGACAACCCGACCGAATGTTAACCCTGGGTTTACGAGCGTCCCCATTGGATGGTGAGTCGTTCGAAGCCGGCTAATATAATACGAACTTATAACCAAAGCCGAAACCTGGGAGCTCGCTCTTGCTTTTACGATCTGGCTCGTTTTTAAAAGTTATCGTTATTTTGCTCGCTTTCGGATGAAATAGTTTGTTCACGGACGTAAACGGTTCGAAGGAGGCTAAAGTCTGCGTGCGGACAAACCACACTAAAGTCGAATTGACGCGCCACCGGCTTGTTCCGATCTGTCTAGACGGATCTCAGCACGCGTCCCCTCACAATATCTCAACGAGATAATGCATGGACATGATGCTAAAATTTTTTACGAGTTTGAAACAACAATCAGCCACTCGTAACTAAATTATTTCCTTTCAATGTTGTACGTTCGTTCATTCGTGAAGAAACTCCGATGTATGTTTTCTTTACCTGTGTACATATATCGATACTGCGTTCTGTTTTACTTCAGCTACCGATGAAACTAATGGCCAATTTTGTTTCAGTAACGTTGTTTTGCTTATCGAGCTACATTCTGATAAAATGAAATGAATCCTTATTAGAAATAAATTCAAAATACGGGCTTGATCGATATCGCGTTGAGTATTAAAATTGCTTTCTTATAAGGAATGATAAATATCGCTGTTATATTCTTTTGCTGAGATCGTCGTATAATACATCCACCGAAATTGGAAATCTATTACTTTTTCTCTGTGTTATCAATGCGATTTCGTTTATATCCCTCTTACAACCGGCTTTACATAAATAAAAGACTCGTGACTATTCCGGCCCCTCTAATAATCACTAATAATAAAATTTTTCTTTGATCTATGTCGTTGTTCCGTGGTCCTTGCATGGGACCCGACCGATCCAAATTTTATGGTAGTCGTTCTCATAAAGAGTCATAAATCTGTTAATTGATTTCCAACTGACACGTTTCCACGGACCCACGATGATGAAATTAATACAAAGGGAACGGCATCGCTGTATCATAGTTGGTAATGGAAAAGTGGCATGGATCCAGCGATATCATGAAAAGTTGGGTAGAAGCGAACGGAGCATAGGGAATCGTTCCTTTAGCGCAGGGGTGATCATAGCGAGTATATGGGGTTGTAAAGTGGGTCTTTACGAGCTTGCACTTTGAAGGCATCGAACACGAACTTTTAATAACTCGTGGCTCGTTCTTACGCCGAAGAAGGATACGTTTGGTGAAAACGTAACGTCAATTCACCAACTGTACGTGTACAGAGGACGTTGCGCCGTCGCCATTTTGAATCCCATGTGAAGTCGTGCGTCTCGGCCATCTGACGCGTGACACTTACAACTTGCAACTGCCTGTTCTCATAGTTACTTCTCCTTTTTCAGGGGTCTTTTACAAATATTGTCCCTTTCTTTCTCTACTTCACAAGACACGCATTTGTCAAGTGAGCACGTTGAAAAGCATTTGGTAAAAACCCGTGAACTTCATTGAAAATATTTCTACTTTTAATAGATAATAAGAGTCTTTTTCATACTAGCATGATGCGCCGTAAAGATAGTAACTTCTACGTTTGTTTTACCGAATAAGCATGTCAGAGTAGATTCTATTTACGAAACAGAGCTTTTATCACATCACATCGTGAATTCCAGGTAACCCATGCGACACGAAATATATGGAATATTTTAAAGCGGGCCGCGAGCAGAATTTATTCGCTCGTGATAATATTTTACAAGCGAGATAATTTCTGTATCGAGTAATTAGTAGTTCCGTGCGTGCAAAGGGACTTGTGAAATACAAGAGAGAAAAAGGCATAGTAAGTGGCGTAGTATGGGAGAAGTAACGTACGATCTTCATAGGCAGCTAGCCTGAGTTTAATCTGTCAATAAAATCAGAGCATGGTTCTTAACGTACAGCAAGCGTTTGATCGATTGTAGTAAAGATTAATGTTCAGAACTAGATCGTGCAAGATCTAGTTGATTGCTTAGCAAGAAATATTAATTCTTCGAATAACATACACGATTTCTACAAAGATAACACTCGTGAATAATAGGACGGATTTAATGCTTTTTTTTTAATGCTTCCGTCTTCGTGTACATGTTTCTTCCAGCGTGTTCCAACCATCGTCGTACGATGCTGCCGATCGTGCGGCACGTTAGTATAATGCAATTAGAAGACCATAATGTATACGTAATATAGACATACATGTATGATTTTATGTTTGTCGAATATATGTGTACCGGCTTAATTCTTGACCAAACATGTTCAAACTCAATTTTCCCCAAGATAAGATTTAAAACGCAAAACTGTTATGCGAATATAACAAAACGCGCAAAACTATATTTGCGAATATAAAATAACTTTTGTCGATTCTCTAATCCTGTGTAGCTAAGAATTATGAATTTCGAAAGATTTGGAAATTCACGTTATGTTTGACAATTTTTTAAACTCGATTTTTTTGACAATAGTTTCCAATACGACTCAGTTATTCTTGATTTCCCCTTATTTTGAGCCGTGGAATGCTCGAATGTCTCCTTAATTTCATTTGTACTACGATGTACAATTTACGATCGTTCTAATATCGATGGGAAACGTGAAACACGAGTTTACGCTCGAGTTACCATCTTTCTAAGAATACGAGTACGATAATCGAAATAGAACGGTTTTGTGGTTTGTCTGAAAAAAAAATTTTTCACTTTTGTCACGAAACTCTTGAAATTTTATGACTTTGGACCTTCGCTCGTAACAATCACCTTCTCGAAATCCTAACTCGTAAATCTTTGTATCGGGCCGGAGTCGGCTCCTTTCTTCTTTTTCAGCTACCGCGATCGATGACGTACACATTGACTACTTACAAACTCTCATCAATTATTACCCTTTTATAGACCTTTGGTACGTTGAACTAAACGACGAAGGGGTGGCCTCTCTTATTACACGAAATAGCATGGTGCAGTGTTTTCAGGGGTCGTGTGGCACTGTGGGGTAGCATTTACGAGTTTCTTGGGTTACCGTTCTGGTGCGTGGTGTCATGGATACAACTGAGGATAGGTCAGGACATGGAAATCCATCTTAAACACCGTGATCCTCTCGTTTTACTCGTTGACGTTGGTTTTTGCTGTAAGTGGTGTGATGAGTCAATTTTTCAAACAAATTTATTTATCGACGACGAATGACTCTGTTGCATATCTCTTTGCATAATATCGTTACGTAATTAATAATTACGTTCGATTAAAATAATTTATTTATTTTCTCTGTTGTAGAGAAATGGGTTTTATATTTCAGGACGTAAAATATCTTACGTAAAATAAATTATTTACGTAGATAAAATATTTTAAGCGATCTTATATTAGTTCAGATGAAAAGTCTCCCCTTAAGTAAAGATGTAAATTAATAAACACAAAATGACATTGTATGTAGATACCCATATTCGTAAAAGAGATTAGCGTAGTTAGTCACATAGCGTCTTACCTTGATCGATGATAGTAGAAAGATTTCTTAATGATTCAAGCACGGAACAAATTATTGTAATACACTTACACGAACAAAGAACGCATAAGACGGATGGTTTATGGCTTCATTGTATAAACACTATTAACAACCAATAATTTCACGATTAGTTCGGGGCGAATAATGACTGTTCCTCCCTTCACGCGAAGATACCCTGTATAAGGGGAATGCAATTTACGATTAACACTTCTGCAATACAATTGGTTTGCGTTACGCTACTATAATACTTTGTACAATAAATTGATCGACGCAGTCTTCATAGATGAATTATTTAATGTTATCGAACAGCTTAAACAACATAGCTCCTAGAAGTAAATTTCATAATAAATAGTTAATTTAATTGTTACGAATAATTTCATACTTTCAAAACTAACAGATGCTTAAGGCAGAATTTTCAACATTTCTCATATTTTTTTATACATAATACGATAAATCAAGTATCAATGATTTTCTATTTCAGTATCTGTATATAAATATGTATAATATTTCTATCGTTAATAACAAGAATTATGTGAAAATATAAAAGTTTCATTTGTTATGGTAACAGATCGACTGCCTGCGAAATCTCTATAATACAGAACATAATACGTTCTCCGTATGCCATTTTATTGCGACTAATCGGTGACCGTATCGAGAAAACTTGATATCGAATAGAAAATAGCACTAATAATTGATAAAATAATGCAATCACTGATTGCACATTGCACCATTGCACTTTAGAATAAAAGCATGATCCTACGAATTTAGTACTCTTTGAATCATTCATCTTTCCCCTTTGACATTTTTCTGTAATTGCACCGGTAACGGAGTCATAACAGGAAACAGTTACATAGATCACCCCTGTACATATAGTATAATAAAGAATGATTCTTTAATACTTTGATGATACCTTCTAGCAAAGTTGACAACAACTTTATAGGAATCATACACAATTTTAATACTCAACGCTCTATCGATCAAGCCCGTATTTTCTACAATGTTATTTCGAGTTTGATATCTAACAGGTACTTTGTACGCTTTTACGTCAAGTTTCGTTGCATTGTGACGGACTATGAACGATGCTATAAGTATGCTGTAACGTTACTAATTTTGCGATATGTTTCTTAAATATATTGCGCTTGTCGAATTGATGTATAAATTACAGAACAGTATGAATACCTATTTTGTGAAAAGGTATGTAGAAACTTTCACGATTTCAATATTATGCATACATTTCAATATATCAAATGGATGCGCATTCAGCGTTTAAAATTGTCACCTTCGGTTTAGAACTTGTACATTTGATGAACATTGTTTTACAGTAGCAATTATTCAGTTTTTATTATTATTGCATTATTTAGCTTTTGCAGCAACGTTCTCGATTTGATACCTACTACATGTTATCCTAGCCAAACATTTACTGGGGAAAAGGCAGTTTCACAAACGTAACTGATTAGAAATTAGAAAGTAACTCTATAAAACTGGCAACTACTTGGGAATGTAATTTTAGTTACTGTCAAGTACAAGTCATTGAAACAGTTCAACAGCTCCAATTTATAATACTTTGACAATATTTTGATACGTTATATAATTAAATAAATGTGACACGTTCACATTAGTATGGTTTTGTTAATAATTTGCATTGTATGTCATAGCATTTTAACGAAATAGATTTATTCTTGTGTTATTAATATGTTCTAGTAGAGAGAATTATATTTATATTTGAATAAATTTAAGAAAGAGGATCAACGTTGTTACAAATAAGCTATGAAAGACCATTTCTACAATTCTACAAAACTGATATATACCAAAGTTTAATTTTTTTCTATATTTTCTACTTGTATTTCTTATATTCTTAATGTCATATTCGTTCAATTACCTGATTTAATCACTACAGCTTGCATTTTATGAAAATATCAGACAATTAAGCGTTAATAGGTCCACTTTTAGCTTCCCGTTTCGTTTTACACATCGATACTTTTACTATTTTTGGACTGCTTCTTACTTATTCTCCAGCATATATAGACCAACATTAAATATTCCAACGCGCTTTCTATTTTCTCTAACGTAGGTAGTTTAACTCGAACGCATATCCGATAAAGCCAATGATTTTCTTACTCCTGGCAATATAAATGTAGTGTAAAGTTGTAAGTAGGAATTAAAAATTCAAATATAAGCATCTATCTCTCCAGTTGTTTCTCGTGGGCCAAGTTTTCTCGTTAACGTCGATGCCACTTTCACGAATTACCCCAAATGTCGAAGGAATTATTCGTTGCCGCATATATTGCATCTCTGTGACGCGTAAATTCGATAGAAAGTTCTTTTATGCCGAGATGATCTCTTTTAATGTTTAGACTTCGATTGTCTGCAACCACTTTTCCCCGTTTCCTACGGATTTGAGTCCGCGTTCCAGGAAAACGTCCGGCTTCTAACGTGGACTATCCCAGGGATTCAGTTTATAACCGTAGACTCTACGAAGTTTTATTATGCCTCCCTTTCTCTCTCCCTCGGCCGACGCGACGCATTGTTACGTCACCCTCCGATCCTCCTAAACGATCTTCCCACTATCGCGGATTGAAAGTTAATATGTTCATTGTTTATACGTTTTGACAATTATGAGCGAAGGATTTATCGTATTTACGCGATGGTGATTGTTCACTCCTTGTTAATACTTTCAGGGCGGAATCTTTTAGCTTGTGAAAGAAAGTTCTTTTCTTGCGTTTAGGTCAAAGAGATAATATTCGATTGAAATATAAATTGAGATTTCTCGTTTTCAAGCGTCTATTTTCTAATTATATGTGCCATTTGATAATAATAAATGGTCACCGCTTGTTTTCTGTTATATTTTTGCGTTTTTGTACATTTTTTCGGAAGAAACTTTCCTTCATTTTCACTCCATTCGAAGTCTGTACATACCAATCCACTCCATTACATTTCATTTCGTATTGATGAAAATAAAGTCAAATTACAATTCACATTTGAAGTTTCTGTAACAGCACGTGCCTAACATAAATGCACTGTGCATGCGTGTTGAATCTCTAATCAGCACTACAATCTGCCCAACGAAGCGAGACTAGAGACATTCGATTGTCACTAATCGGCAATCAATAGCCGCAGCAATTACGTTTTGTTTATGTCTACTCCTTCGTCTCGTTAGACTGTCTTATAGTTGTAAATGTGAAAGAAAGATAACTCTAGATTAGATTACTCGTTTGATAAACTAAAAGCAACGTAAATGAACAATCTTATTCGGGACAAGAGTTTTGTTTTTATAGAAGAAAGTATTTTTATAAACAAAGATAGAATAGATAAAATTGGTATTTTTAAAATAATAAAATATCCTTTGAATCTCATTTATAAGTTGTACTTAAACATTTTTTCATACAAACTTTAATATATGTGTTTAATATATGTACCCATATGTATCGAAGAAGATCGTAGTAATAAAAATATTATTTTCAATATATACGCGTTATCGCGTGCGAGTATCATCAGATATTTACTTGATCTTCCCCTCATTATTCCTTTCAGTAAAACAGGGACATTATTTAATAGTAATAATAATAATAATATCAGAGTATCTTAGAATTCATTTCGCATACTCTTTCCGACTTTTTTCTTTTGAGCGAAATTTTCCGCTTGCCTGACTCGTTTCTAACCGATGATTGACAGGTATACAATACATGCAACTGCTGGCAAGCTGAGTGCAAAGTGTATAAATAGGTAACTGCAAGTATTTAAATGTAAATAAGAACGCGAAGCAGGTCGAAGTAAAGTAACTGCGGTTACATTTAAAGCTTTCTGTTGCTCGGCTACACAATGTATGTCACGTGATGCTACCGCAGTTACCAGAAAACTTTGCATTAAAATATCGATTGCATGTGTTTCGTCCATTGTACCGAGGCATACGTCTTTTAATATCAGATCGTTTACGTAAATAGTCCATTCTAGATACTACTGCGATAAATCCATAGGTACTTATTATATACAGGCGATGAATGTACATCACGTTATACTCGTCAAATTGTGTTGACGTCGATTTCTATTCCTTCGAAGGTGTATTCTTTAACTTTAAAAAGAAACCATTCTATGTATTGTTCTATGTATAATGCAAATGTTGTTCATAGTATATATTTTGTTTATTATATCTTAGCCAATTTAACAACATTAGGAAGTAATTAAAAACTGTAATAATATACAACGAATCATACAAGTATTTTACATTAGTTATATATAAAATATATAAAATTTTATTCATTGTTAAGCTAAACTTAATAATACCGTGTTTTTTCTCCGCTGAAACTTCAATTAATATGAAAATACTGATAAGAATGTATATATATATAGTTAAATTATACTTGTCTTATGTAAATACAAAAATGCTGCCAAGTATTTGCAAAAGCGATTAAATAAATACATAGCTGTAGGCTGAAGCTAAAACTGCAATACCATTTGAAATATAAATAAATTACTAATGCTTGCTAATCCCTTAGCTTGTAATTTGATTAGAACTGATATGAAATATAAAACGATTGCTAGAACAATTAAATGTAGGAACGTAAATAACGAAGATTAAATTTGCTCTGTACGATATAATTATTTTTATATTTCTCATTGATTTTGTTTTTTATTATGGCAATTCGAATCCCCATGAAGGCACTAATCTGCAATGGATTAATTTCAGTCATCTTCTCTAACTACGAATTCAACGGTGGAAAAAAATGTAAGCTAAATTGCACAAAGAGACAAAGTAACATTTCTCATACGTCAAGCGTTCGTTTCCTGGCGTGACAAGCTTCGTCGTCTTCGGTATCGCGTGTTCAGTCAGAAGAATCGATCGATGTTACTAAACGTACTTGGAAATCATCAATACTTAACTGTTCTTGGATTTTTACGCGTAAAAAGTGTAGGTTATTTGATATAATTATATGCATACTATGAAAAGTACAAGACTGATGATGCATGAGACAGCTTATGACTTTTTTTTAGTATGTATGTATATGTTAGCAAAAATATACGATATAATAGAAAAGATAAGGAACATTAATGTTCCGAGTCTCGTGCATTATTAAAATCTATTTTGAATAGACGAACTCGACGAATTGTTAATGTCTCCCTAATGCTATATAGCAAAATATAATTTTAATTAATTAATTTTTTTGCCGTTCATAGCAATATTTTCTTCCTAAACTCTCTTTTGATTTATCTTGATCTTAAGAACATAATGTGAAAAATTTGACATTCATAGTAAAGGGATTGGCTATTAATAGATTTAAATATATTTAAATCTATTTCACTCTCAGTTTCTCTCAGTTTTTCACTCTCTTGTTAAAGGCAAATTAGTATCATGCAGAGCTTCCTACTTGCTGTATATCGAAGGTGACTTTAAAATTTCAATTACTTAACAACAGTAGCTAAATATAGTATAATAGGATATTCCTAGACTGACATTGTAACGAATATGTATAACTTTGTCTTTCTCTGTTTCTTCGGATGAAACTGTCGTGCCAATTAAATTAATCCTTTGGCAGTGTAACAAAATAACGGAGAATTTAAAATGCATGACTTAGATAATACATAATTATATATTTTTTTATCGCCAAGGTTGCTTGAATTTTTCCTTGATATTTCTAAAATGATCTAAAAGTAATGTTTTTATAAAATACTTAGTTTTAACTTTTTAAAAATATTGTTAACTACGCTACGTATTATGACACTTCAGATGTGAAACTTACGCTGCTACGCTACTTTATAGTTGCAGTGTGAATGAGTTAAACAATTAATTTTAGTTAGTTATATTTGACTATACGATCATCATGCTTTAAACGAACTAATAAAATTCGTAACTTTTTATATCTTTTCCTTTATCATTAACAGTGAAACAAAGTATTCGAAAGAAACACTTAATCCTAGTAAAACTATGCAATTTTTATCTGTTGAAACCTCATAATTATACTTTCTTCAGAATAGAGAGATATTCTATCACGTACGATTCAGTTAACAAGAGAATTTATTCTCTTCGTTGTTTTTGCAAGTTATATTTAATGGAACGTGTACTTAGAAACACAATCGATCACTGTAACCGCGGAAATGGTTGTAGGATACGAACTGATGCTTCTGTTTACCGCTTATACATTTTATAGTAGTATAGCACAAACGGTTCATCGACATTCAGAGTTGTTCGATTTTTCGCGGATGTTTGGTAAATCAAGTTTTTCTAAGTTGGGTACATTAATACGAAATACTATTTAATTAATAATGGAGTCGTATAGATTTGTTAATACGAACCGAAAAAGTACTACAAGGTATATAAAAATATTTCTAGAAATGCTATTGGTGGATTAGATTAGAACTTAGCTTCATTTTTGTTTATTGTATACTTTTTGTTAGCGAATCAGAAGAAAACTACGTAAATAAAACCTTATCTCGTATGGTGATTATATGTCGACACATTCTAATTGAACATACTATTTGATAAAGAGAAGCTATTTGTAAATATTTCAAATTATGTAACAGATAAACTCGCGCAAGTTGCAAACTGTTGCTCACTGGTCGCTTTTCACAAAAGTAGATCCATCTCTTAAATTAATTGCCAGTAACAGAGACGAAAAATAATATTTTACGAGAAAAATAATTAAGAAGGTAGTACTCCTGCTTTGGAAAATCAAATAATTAAAAAAATAATAACCATGATAAATTATACAAATTTTGTAAGTTATTAGCAACCATTGATGAACTAAAAATCTATGCAATTTCATCGTCGATCGAACAATGCTCCTTGTAAATAATTTTAAACTTGATATTAAAAAACAATATGTACGAATAACGTGTGAAATATCAATGCGTGTGACCTTTTCATGCTATACATAGATCTATCCTCAATATGCAATAACACCGTTCGTGACAGTATCTGTTGCAATGGTACTTTCGTAGTTTCTTGCTTTGAGTTTAATACATAGCTCAAAGAAAAGTTTCAAACGTAGCGTTTCAAACGAAAGTTTTACGATATTCAAACGAATATGTAATGCCCAGTATTTGTGCTTGTTATTGCTGTTATGAGCTTATGTATATACATATACGTCCTTTATCACTGTCAATTATTCTACAACTAAATTAACCCTTCTATTTTCTCGGTACTATTACATAGGTGCACACTCATATTTCGAACTGTGAAGTAGAATATTACTTTCGTGTTATTTTTAGAAACTAACTACATAGATACAGTTTCATTTCACTTATCAATAATTCTTATACGTTTCTAAATGTTAAAATGTTTCTGCAATGGATAAATTACAAATATTTGTGGCTGTTAAATAAGTTAGTAAGGAACGAAAGAATTGATTCGCGTGTATCTTAAACTATCGACCTTGGATCTAAATCAGTCTTAAAAACAGCGTGGTTGTAGTTTGCAAGGTTTTGGTCAACCCGCCTGAAGGAAGGGTGGATTGTAAAGTTGGTCACAGTCTAGTGACTCGAGTCGGATCTCTTTTACGAGGCGACAGGGTTAAATGATCTGTCACTTTCACCCTCGCTGTATCTGCTCTGCTCAGTGGGCAGCTTACTACTATCACAAGAATGCCATAAAATATTATAGCTTCCATCAGTGTTGGCGATCCACACTTGCACATCAAGCAAGTAACTTACGACTCGTATTTCCGCGCTATCACTCTTTCTTTTCTGTGAATGTCTTCCTTTTATCATGTTGTCCTTTAACTGTTTTTATTTCTTATTTGTACACCTACTTACGTGTTAAAGCGAATTAAGATATCTCGAGTTAAACCTACAGAGGCTATAAAATTCTGAAGCTCCTTTCAAAAGGTGTATGCCTTCTGCCTTATAGAGTATCAATTTTGAAAGTTCATTTTAATTTATCATATCATAATTTTGAACGTTTTTACTGTCCTTGCTTTTATGATAAGATTAGATCAAGCCAGGAAGTAGGTAAAAGTGTAAAAGGTAGATATATGATGATTTTTAAAGCGGACTACTTTCAGGATACTTTCAAGGCTTCAAGCATACAAGATACGTATATATATATATATATATATATATATATATAAAAGCCTTTCACTTGCTTTCAGATAAATTTTACCTTTACTATAATTTCGATCTCGGTTATAATTTGTTTTACTTATACTTGTCGTTTTATAAAAGTGACCTTAAATTCTAGTGTACTACATCTTTTTTCAAATATATGCGACAAAATGATTCAATTCTTCTCCAATCCTCTATAGTGATCGATATCCCGGTAAAATTCGAGCGTTTTGTCAACGAGTGTTCTGGTAACAGAAGATCCACTGTAGTTGCATCAAATATATGGACAAAATAAAATCGGATCACAAAGATCCTCGTGTGCTTTCTCTAATTCTCTGATAAAATCGGAAGAAAAATCTCGCAGAAGGGTAGAGAATTGCAGTGAAAGGAACGCGGGCAAGCCGAGTCGGTTGATTTTCGTTGTTGCATAGCGCTGCCGCCGCGTCAGCCAACATCTCATGTCCAAAGAGTCCTAAAATCTTTACGGCCTTCTACTTACTTCTACTGTGCACCCGGAGGGCAACGATCTTCACGGCATCTCGGCCAGCCTTCACAGGGGTGTTTATGGTCTTTCGCTCTCTCGACTTGTATTGTACGTGGTGTGTCCGCGGAACGCTAGTGTAAGATCGCTAGTTCGTCGCGACGCGGCATGTCGGGCGTCGCGTGACGTCATCGTTTTCATTTCACGAAACTGTTCATCCAGCCACGGAGGTGTATGCTTACTTATTGCTAACTTTTTTATTAATTAAGAAGAAATTAGTGATCAGAATCAATTTTCGAGAATCAAGTACATAACTATTTGGCAAGTGAACGAATCGAATATATAAAATAAGCTAATGAGAATGACGTGTAATGTCACATATTTTATCGCAGGTGCGCTGCGATACAGATAGACAGTGCAAGTCAGTTACACAACGCTCACGCGAATTTTATATATAAGCATTTCCTGTATTGATTTTAACTACTTATTGGTCGATCATACAAACAATAGCTAAAACTGAAGCTGTAAATAGTTTCGAAGAAACAATTACGTACAAATCATATAACAAAGTCGTTATCACAAAGTGAAAATTGTCTTGCAAGTTAATAAAAAGTAAAAAGAGAACTAATAGTAAATTACGATAAAAAGCAACGACAATAAAAAATACAAGGGATATTAGGATAACGAAAATTACTTTGCTAACTTATTCAGAAGAATTTACCAGGTACATACATTTTTCAATCTATTATCCAAGATCTGCTTTAACCATCGTACAAACATCGCACATGCGTATCCCAAGTAATTTTTTAAAACGAACGAGGAATACGTTCGTCTGTTTGCAAGCAATGGCCAAAAGCGAGCAAGGATTTTATGCGAACGCTTGACAGGATAGAATTTTACTGCTTCCGAAATGTCGTGTCTCGTAAAAGCTGCCGCGTTCACGACCGTTCCTTCATTCGGCTCTTTCCACTGGAACTTATTGCGATTTCACGTTGACTATTTTTATAGGCGAAGAAGAATTGTTGCAAAGGGTTTCGGTTATACCGTTTTTATTGAAATACACGTAAAACGTCAAGTACAAAGCTTCCAGTGTAGCGAGGGGTTGCGTAGGCGATACGTCTGTAACTTTCCTTTGCTACGATCCTCTTGTCTTTAAAATGTCGATGGATACGTTAAAGTAGATATTAAAGAAGTTTCTGAATAGAAAACTTCTATCTTGAATGAAGAGGATGTGTAGGCTCTTGTTCAGAGTTAGCAATAAGTGTTTCGTTTGAGCGGTTTGATTCTGTTTCATCAATAATTTTTCAGCGCGTTAGAAGTATGTATTAACATTGATTCCAAATAAGGAAGAAAATATATTTGTTATGAACCTACGTAGCTCAACTGTAATCGTTTTATTTTTATTCAGTAACTACAGATATTCGTAATTTCATTGTTTAGTTCTATCTTTCAATTTTCATAAATATCAATTAATCAATTCCTTTTACTCTATAGGTACCGCTAAAACTTCACGTCCCGCGATTTCTCAGTCTAAACTTTCAATTCAACGATCGTTTTCCCATTTTACCCAGAGAAACTTAATCATCGGTGGGAAGCGATAGTGAGAAAGATTATTTTCATACGTTTGTCTATGTGAAATGAAATAATAAAAAAGATTTTTTTTGTAACATGATCAAAAGGCGTCCCGCAAGGTGTAAAAGAGTGCTGAAAGTCTGAAAGCTTTTGTTTCGGCTGGCAAGAGAACATCGGCCCAGTGAATGATACTCGGTGCGATACGACGTGTCTTTTGTCATTGAAACGGCCCCTCATCGGTGTATAGGCCAGGGTTTCAATTACGTGGCGATACAACGGTATCATTGCTACAAAGCCCGTTTCTAAACCATCCCTCGTGAGAGCTATGTGTGCCGCGATGTATGTCCATCGAACGCACGACCAGTGGTCGAAATGTAGACGGGGGTTTCGCGTTCCTCTATGTAACACGAGATCCTCGCAGGGATCATCAAGCTGGAAATTCGTGAAATCTCGTGTTTACGCGCTTGTATGCGATCCCTGGCAAAATTCTAGCTCGTAGTTTTCTTTGCGCATAGGCACTTGTGTTAGTTTAGAAACAATTTCTTTTCGTCAGATAATTTTTTTCGGCAATTTTTTGTGCTTTCCCAAGCGCTTGGTGCATTCGAGTGATTTTGGCTTTGTGCTTTGGGATATCGAGCAAACAACTCGACCAATGTGATTTACACAATGACATTTGAAAACGCGTCCTACAAACATTTTTATTCGTGTCACAGGTTAAGTGAGCTCGCTGTACAATTTGTGTGGGATTTCTAACAATGTCACGGTTATAGCCTTTGTTCTTCGGATACCAGAGAGGATATCGAGTTAACGACCAATTTCATGCAATCAAACGCACATCTATAAAATGATATAATCGTATTCGTGTGGTCAGAATTGTCCCCAGAGAAAATTCTGTGTTAATCGGTTATCATTGTCGCTGATGGTGTTTGACCTTTGACATTGATCACGAAAGCTTTATTCTTCTTCTTTATTCTTCGGTTCTTACGATGATCGTACGAATATATGTATTATTAATCTCCATATGGTTGTTATTCTTCTAAGAGGGTAATAGCAACATTATTTTCGTACCTATTCTGCGATTTTTAATAGTATCATTCACAATTAACGTTATTCTTCCATTACGATAGTTGGAATAATAAATGAATATATACTATAAAGTATAATATAACAATTTTCTTAACTCTATGATGACCGTGTAACTTCAAGCAACTTTCACGGCAAAAAGTAACAAAATGTGGATTTTATTACGTTTGTAGAAAAATCCAATAATTTCGGATATTTAAAATATGGAAGAATAGGAATAATAAATAATCGAAGAATATATCTGTAGTTAACACTTATATGACGCTAGTGTCGCTACGCTAGTTATTGCAGAGTTAATATATTCAATTTAAATTGCAAATAGAGAAGGAAACTATTCTGAAGAAAATTGTATAAGGATTCCGGATTATCGAAGTTAGTTCACTGAACATCGAGATTTTATGTATACACGTTTGTGTCATCTCTAACTCGCTGTTATTGGATTCATCGTCAAACGTGTCTAAATAGATTTTAATTCTTTTTTTAATCTGGTAATAAAAAAGTTTTAATGCTAATCATTTTTCCCATTTTATGGTATAAGTATTATCTGTACATAATAGGAGTTAATCCGACCCCGTAAATATTGTTTCAATAGGTTACGATGTGAGTTAGTGGTGGTATAAACAAACTTGTTTCTTGTTTTAACATTTTGTGGATGCTTCGCAATAAGTTGCAACTAAATAATGCAATAATACAGGAATTAGGATAAAAATTTATATGTATTAGAATGAATTTATTTGTATTCATATTTTCGAAAAAAATTCAAATAGACAAATTTTTCCATAATTGTCCATATGTCATCCACCTCACCGATTTCGATGATTTTTTAACATATTGTCGGCGACGTGATTCTGAACAATTTTTCCCTATATATATATATATATATAACCCGTCTTTAGTTTCCGAGACTTGCGAATAATCGCGCGCGACTACAAAATCCATCGTCGAATATGGCACAATTGCCATTAGTGGTACCGCTACTAAGGATCGCGCGCAACTGCAAAGTCAATGCACGACTCACCGCGACAGATGAGTCGCGTGCGACTATAAAGTACAGGAAACATTCGATAATTACACGAAAAGATGCTCTGCATAATTGCACCCCCACTACGAGGAGAGATTCCTTTGACACACTGCAGAACCCGACGGTCCGCCGCGATCGAGTAATGTAACACGATTCAATGTTGCATATCGGCCAGACAATGTAACTAGGTATTAATTCAAAAGCGGAACATTTCTATTTTTGAGTTTTTTAAAATTAATCTTCTACTGATGTATTTGCGTGATCTGTCTGATTAAAACGAGACCAAACACGATATAATTTGAATTATATTTGCTTATTTATATGTATTTAATTATCATTTATTAAGCAAGCAAATATGCTTCAAATTATATCGTGTTTAGTTTCATTTTAATGAAAAAAATATAAGAAATACGTTGGTAAAATTTTCATTGATCACAAATCAAAAATAAAAAAAAGCTTGATTTCTTTTATCGTAGTTAAAGCTATCAGCTGAATGTCATTTTGCTGCTAGAAGTCTGAGGGATTCTCTCTGAAGACATTTCAAAACATGATACTTTAACCTTATAGTACTACATAATAGTATATAGTAATAACATATACTATATTATTATTATCATTATATATAATATTCGACTTTATAATATCTTGAATATAAATAATTAATATTACGATGATGAGAAATTTTCTACTATGATACTACGCGTATTATAAAACACAAAATTTAGTTATTTTATCTATGTTTCTCAGTTTTCTCAAAACTTTTTTTGTTCCATACTAACAGGTTTTCCACATGTATAAGTTACTAATTTTTTACAAAGAACACCACAACAGGTTCATTAATATGTTAAAAAATGTGTAGTTCCATTAAAAGAATAAAACTGACCTTTGTTCGGCGTCGCGCGCGACTCTTGGCAAGTCGCGCTACTAGTTACAAGTGGAAAAGGGCTCTTACGGCACAGCGACCTGATTAAATAACGTCTAACCCAAACCTAATTCTTATCTTTTGTTTATAGCTTATATATGTTTGGGTTAGGCGTCGTTTTATCCAGCCGTCGGCAACCAAACCGAAGAGTATGCTGTCACGAACGCAAATTATTGCTAGAATTCGCAGTAGTGGTACCGACAATTTTTTGCGAATATCTCGGAAACTAAGATCGAGCAGTATATACACATGTTACATCTATAATTATGTTCAAAATGTCGATTTCTGCAACATATTTAAAAATCATCGAAATCGGTAAAATGGATGAGATATCGATAATTACCAATTTTTGGAAAGAAAGATTTCAATGGTACATTTTCTATAAATCGAGCAGGAAACAACCAGAACTTAGATACAGACTAAAGTGATCTTATTCTTCTATTCAACAGTTTTTCTGATTGTAAACATAGATGTATACATCCCGAAGACCAAACATTTTTTTAAGTCTCATTTATTATTTATACCTTTCTCTTTATAAATATACGAGAGTTTCTGTCGAAGTATGCTGCGTATATAAAACAGTATTATCAGTCGGCATAATACTACTGGTGATTGGCTTCAGCAGCGTCACATAATTCGCGGACTCGTATCAAAGTTTTTGTTATCGGATATCGTTACGATCACTACCCCTTTCTTTTCTTTATTCCTCTCAGACTTTGCGAATTGTACCCGCGTGTTTCTTTTACGCCGTGTATACTCCAGCGTGGATATACGATATTATACTTCATATTACGATATTATAATTCATGTTTCGTTGTATTCTGTGAAGCAGTTAATTGAGGGAGAGTCGTGCAGTATCTACTAGTATAGAGTACCAACAATATCGTTATACTTCTCGACTTTTTCGCCAGATATTAGTATTTTTATTTGAGTAAACAAACGAATATAACAATTCTGTGTACTATATTTCGGAGGCATATAGTTTATTTCGTTGTTCGCGTTGTCCTGATACGTTGAACGTATACGTTGATATTTTAAGCGTTGAAAATTATTTTCTAGAGTTGATTATTTGTTTCTCAGGTAAATAAATGATTTTTGTCTATTATGTATACTATATCTAGTCTGTTTAATGTAATTATCAGCTCCAGACTTGCAACTTCCTTTGTATATTATGAAACCTTTCTACATGTTTGTCGTCCAGTACTGACCAAATCAGTCGTCGACCAGTATAGATCAAATATTTTTTTTTTTTTAGGTTTAATCTGTTGGTAATTGCAATTAAATTACAGGATATTTATTTAATCTTTTTTCTACCTTTTCCCCGCGGAGGAACTGAAGATCCAAAGCAGAAAAAAGCAAATGCACCTTTAAGAACGGGGCTTTGAAGTTACTTCTCGAAAATTAACATTAACGTTATTAATCAAATTTAATTTATTAGTCAATTCTTATTATTGAATTTCATAAAATTAATCTCCCTCCTTTTATTTTTATTTGAAGTTTCATTTGTACCGCGAACTCATTTTTTAAATTTCAATTTTTACCGATATCTTACTCAAGATGCACCAAAAAAAGCTTCGAGCAGTCGGTACTGCACGACATTCTCCTTTGACGATTTAATAGTTCATCAGTTTCTTTCATTTTGATGTTCAAGAACATAATCGTATTTTTTATATTTATCGTATCAACGTTATTTATTGGTGTATGTTTATGATACTGATAGTTAGAATGCACATGTTTTTTTATTTTTTTACGATAAAAAACGTCTAATGGCTTGTTTCATAATCGTTTTGCGTAATAGACGATGACAAATTGGTTTTTGTTAAAGTTGACTGAGATAAAGAAGAGTGAAGCGAAAGAAACTGCTAGCGAAATGACAAATCAAACAATTTGCTTTTAATTATTGTAATAATATATACCAATCTTACGACAATTCTGATGATAGCACGTAATATAGATAAATATTTCTCATTAAACTGCCGTTTATTTCCTTCTGATAACAATGCATTTGCCTGAAGTTTTTTTTATTGCAGACACTTTGGATATAAACCAAAACACTAAATTCTTGAATAAACTGATAGACTATTATATTTCCGTGGTATTACAATCTTTCCCAGCGATACAATAAAGTAGATATCACTATCACGTTTATGAGATGCTGTCAGCTTCTAAGTTTCCTTATTATACATATACAAGGTCAAAAGAAGGAGTATACTTATAATCTGTTATTTATATTCATTTATGCAAAATTGACAGAAGTCGTTAAAGTAAAAAAGTTACTGAATTAATTTATCTTGTAGCCTCGTAGTATTTTTAAACGGAAAATTTGAACTGCACGTCATTATTATTTAAAATAATTTTATTACAGTAAATACTGAATACGTCCGGAAAGACAACTATCGAATGATTTGTTTGGTATCAAAGTCAGCATATCAAAATCGCAGCAAATGTTATAATTTTTTTATTTAGGTTTCATATTTTACTTGTACTTTGCTTCTTGTTCAGATGTAAAGTAGCGCGATCTTACGAGCCGTTATAAACGTTAGTCATTAAAGTATCTGTTTTGAAAGTCAGAATCATTCCTCTTGTTTTAAGGATCTCTATATAAATTAATTGCATGTATATACGTAGATACATACATTCAAGTTATAATATGTATATATTGAATTTAGTCAATTGTTATCTTACAAATTTTTACTGAGAAATGATACGAAAGTCGCTCACAGTTTCGAGGATAGTCTGACTTCTTTTAAAGTTCCGTATCTTATTTTTGAATCCTATATTTCAAATTTATTATGTGAAAAAATTGCCTTGCACTGGGTATGGAAAAGGGTGAGCATGATGAATGAGCGTCGAAAATGTAAATAGTTCTGCTTGAATCAGAGGTTTTCCGGATACGTATATGGAGATTTGATGAGAATGTGAAAAATTTAAACAGGAAGGAATAAAATTAGCTTACTTGAAGAATTGGATATACAAGTTTTTTCTAAGGGTCGTGGGAACACGACGTCGTGAAGTAATCGGAGCAAAATTAAACAGTATGGCGATTGACAGGATGCAATCTTATAAACTTCTTCTGTCCCCACGCGTTGGAGTGTGTTTACTCTTTAAGTTCTCGGTACCGATTTTATCGACAAAGACTTGTTACAGTTCCACTCGTCGGTTCTTGCCCACGAAACTATTTATTTATCATTCGATCAGGAATAATTGTTTACGATGATTGAGCGGATTAAGTAACTTGGAACCTTTCACCACTGTTATATGAGCACCGTGTGTATTCGTATGCCGGCATGTGTTTCTTTTCTTTTTCAACTGTGCGACTCATTGGTGCACGAGTATGAAGCAAAATTATGCGTTGTCAGTTGTTTCTGATATTTTATGATTGATGACGGTTTAAAGTTACGATACTACTTTAGTAAATACAGTAAATGCCATGTGCGAATATTTTATCTGTTGAGAGGGTTAACTATCCGTAAATACACATACACACGTTTTCTCGTACTCCGTTTGCGAATTAGATCGTTTATACGCATGTGAAAATTTAATTTTCTTCCGAGAACGCTTTAGAAAAACTGGAAGAAGCAAGTATTTAAAATCTTTTGATAAAAGTAAAAATCCTTTCGAAGAATTTTACTTGTCAACGATCTACTTTGTTTATGGATTAAAATTGTGATAACGTGTGATGTGTGAAAATATGAATAAAAATAATAATTGTTAAAATAGTAGTACCTACACCGATAGATTCCCTACGCATGTTCAATGCTCCAATTCATGTTGGATTTTGGAGAATTTTATAATCGTAGATTTCTTTCTCATAAACTTAAATTTCTTTCTTAATAAACGATAATTATGTTGTTATATGTAATTTTATTAATTTAGGATGAGAATATAATGATAAAATTCGTAAGAAGAATTATCTATAAAAAGTTATTTAAAGAAGTACAGAAAATAAGGAGATGATAACATTTCAAAATTGATCTATCGATTTTTTTTATGTTTTCTATAATTTTCATCTTTTAATCGTTAATCCTCCATGGACTAAGGAAATAATAAAAAAGAAGAGTAAAGAGTGACATTCACTGCGGACGCATATCAAATTTGGAGTCGATCAATTTTACAGATCTTATTACCAATGCAGATTAAACAAACCTGCACCTTCAGCCAGTAATTGTCGTGTCTTTTGAACGCTTACAGTTTTAATGATCCAGGAAATTTCAAACGTATGATGTTTCGCGCGCAAATCAAATAATACTGAAAATTAGTGACGAACAAAAGACAGTTCATTCGCGCAGTAAATTGGAATCAGTATGAATGATAGTAACATCGAATTCGGTACACGATTATAGTAATTTCTCAAAAAGAAGTTAATCAGACACACAGTTACATATCTATCTTCATTTGTTTGCACGTCAAAATATAATTAATCTCGCTGGATTTCAGTATCGAAGACTATCTCGTTGAGTATCGCTATACATTGAACCACGAAATTTGCATTATTTGCCTTACTATATTAGGTATTATTGAACAGCGTGTTTTCTCAGACAGCTTTTACTTCCTCTTATATTATCGATTTACATATCATGGATCAGTCGATGGAATGCTTTCGCCTTATTTGCATACGCCTCTCTTATACGTGTTTCAATCGCAAGTAATTTAAATATAAACCGTCTTGTGATAGCAAACAATCAAGTATTAAATCTGATATTCTCTTTAGCTGTTTCATGTACACGTCGTCGTGTACGTCTCGATGCGACACCATTATTTTGCAATATTAAATTGCGACAGGGAAAGCCTTTTGCATTTACGAAGTGTAAATACAGAGTTTCTGACGTTCATTGGCAAACTCGATTCGTTAAACGGTAATTGTGCCTTTTAACTATTTTCGATGAACTCGTTCGAGCAAATAGCTAGAAATGAGAGGGGGAGTTTCCCGATGATTTCTCGAAGAGGGACAAGAATGACTGAAACGCGGGACGCATCGTCGACTCGCCAGAAAACAAGAAGCACCGACGTGAAAACTAACGACCATAGTCGGAGTTCTTCTCCGGTCAGAGGGCAACCCCTCTACTTGTTTCTCACTCTTTTTCCCCTCTTTCTCTCGGTGTCTCTTCTCTTGCAGAATTTCATCCTCTCTCGCTCGCCCGCGTTTGCGTTCGCGTTCTCCACTCGTGTCTCGCTCTCTAACGAAGGCAGCATACCTCTTCCAAAGAGAGTGAGCACGCATACGCCGCGGGTACGAAGCTGCAGCACCTGGTTGGCCGGGTTCACCTGTGCACAGAAAAGGAGGGAACCAACGCCTGGCGTCCGGGTGGCGCGGCACCTGTGGTCCGCGTCGTGGTGTCTATCCGATAGAACGCCGGGGGATGGCAATACGGGAGAGGGAGACTCGGGTTTGCTTGGAAAAAGCGACAGACAGTGTAGTAGAAGGGGAGACAGCAACGGAACGAGGCAAAAGAGAGTGCACAGCGCAGAGCTATAGCGGCAGGAGGGGAGAACCATTTCCGCCTTTTAAAAACGATCCAGAAGGCCTCTTATATAGGCGGAGCTGTGGCGTGCGGACGCGCTACTATTGGCTGCCTTAATATCTAATATATCATGTCATAACGGCTGGAGAATTATTGTCCTTGTACACGTTTGCCAACGTTATACTCCACGGTTCCATTTCTCTTGCAGGAACTAACCGCCCCTCTACCGAATCGCTATTTTCCCACCCCTTGCGCGCAACGCTGTTATACACTGTTGCAACATCAACGGAAGAAACGAGGCCGTTGTTCGTTGTTTAAAATCGATATTTACTTACTTCGACACGCGTCTACTTGCCAGTTACGTACGCGCACGCTCGGCTCGCGCTTTTCGGCGGTTTCCGGCCGGCGTGAACCGAAGACCACGTGGCATGACATAGATATGCATTTGTGTGCATGTATGTATATTATATGTACTGTGAATAATGCTCGATCAGTGATGGAGAAATACGTATATCGTGAAAATAAAATCATGTCAGTTCGCAGATTCTATCGAATCTGAGCAAGCATAGCTAATAATTAAATTATATGTGTCACGCATACACGTGCATTTTATTGAAATGTTTCAAAATATGAAAAACATCATAGACACTTTACATTCGTACCGTACCGGTTTGTCTACATTTCAAGCAGAATTATCTGTGGACTTATTTCAGCATTATCTTATTAACTTGTTGATATTTGCTCCGAAAAACGTAGAAGGTCGTGAGATCTTGCATAAAGAATATGTGAGTTGTTTTCTGAAAAATCTACCAAGTTATTAATCCGATAATAAATAAATTGCGAGCGTTGTCAAACGTGCAACGATGCATTTACATCGATACGTTTATTGCTAATCCGGAATTCATATAAATAGCAAAATGAATTTATACGTGTGTATTAAAAATTAATCACGCGTGTCGCAGATTGTGCAAGAATGTTTATGCTACAGTTTGCGTTTGGAATCCTTCCAAAACAAGGATTACGTATTCTTAACCTTCGTATTTCATATCTTTATTACGTGTCACTATTTTTCTTTCTTTTTTTTTAAATTTCTTTTCGCACCTACAGAAATTCACATTAAGATAATTCTTTGTTGACTCTTATCGATTGACGAATGGATTAAATAAAATGTATTTACAATAATGTACTAAGATATCGTTGCGTTGCTTGGTATTGCTGGTGGTTATAGCTAAAAGAATTTCAAATTTGCTTTTATCGAATGATAGATCTATTTATAATTTCATTAGTTTTGCATCAGAGGACAAAATTATGATGCACTTACGCCGCTATTACCTTGGCCTTATTTTTACGATACTGGCTCATTTTCAGTTGTTTTGTGACGCTAGAAGTGGAAGATCGTATTGCTTTCGCAAACACGCAGTGACATATCTCGCGTGAAGTCAGCCTTCTAACGTCGTTACATTTCTTTGTAAATTTCAAAGAGCCTCACCTTTGCAGCTTGAAGTTTTTAACTCGTGCCATCACCTATCGATGCCAAGTAGCGGTACAATGTTTATTATTATGAATATGATCGTATATAATATGTTCGTAATATATTACAGGTATATGACATAATTTTGTACAATACAATATTTTTACATAATATAATATTTCTTAATCTTTTCAATGTTCAAACTTACAGAATAAAAAATTGAATTCGTTTTAACAATGTACGATGTTTGGATTGTGTCGCAGGTGAAAGCGTGGAAATTCTGCTGGAACATAGTACCAAGCTCGTAGAACTCTTCCAATATCCTTGGGAAGCGATATTGTTGATGTACATCAATTTAAAATATGCAGGAGCTAATCCTGAGGAAGTCGTGAGGCGCATGGTCGATGGTAAAGTATACTTTGTTCTGAACTTGCCTTCGTGTTCCTGTTATAGACGCGTTAAAATCATGGCATTTTCAATAAATCATACAAGTATATTATCGAATGTACAGAAAAGAATTTACTATTATAATACAACTTTATCTTTATTTAACACTCAACGATGGAAAGTAACAATTTCATCTTCTTCTCTCTAGCTTCCATAGTCTTCTATCCGAAAATCTACAAATTCTTTTTGCTTATCGTAAATTTATGGCCTACTTGAACGCGTTATGGCAGCAGAAACATTTCACAAGCTTTTTTTGTATGGTTATTTGAATTTCGTAAAGTCTTCTTAAAAGCGATATCGATAGAAGATTCTTTTCCCAAGTTTGTCGCGTGGAAACAAACCTTCTGCCTTCTTGAAGTTTTCATTGGAGAAGCGACAAAGATAAATTTAACTGTGATTCAACGATTGGAAGACAGTTTTCTTTTCTCGCACGTGGAAGTTGCAGGATGATGAAATTGGCAACATTTAAAGCGATAAACTTCCTTCGCTATCGTGGTGCTACATCGTGATATCATCGTTCAGAATTGATTTCATCGTTACATTAATTTCCAAATTTTTTTCCCCGAAAAATAATTCAGAATCGAGGACACGAACCTTTCAAATTGTTACGATAAAGAAACATTTCCGAACAGGATAGGGTGAATAATCCGATTTAGCATCGCATAACGTATTATAGCGTCTTCGTTCGTTTTAGCAATATTTACGCTGCCAATCTCCTGCTGCTAATTTCGTTACGTTCGCGGTTCTCCACTTGTCACTAAGAAAATTTTCCACGTACGCGTCTCGCTGGTTGAGTTACGAAATCATCGTTTTCGAAGATCCTTTATGGCCGAAAACGGTCCTTCGATGATTTCTATATTTGGTTCAACACCCCAAGATTCGTTATGATTTGGTCTACATAGGAAGATTTGGTTTAATATCACCAAGAAGATGTATGTTGAAATATGTACACTATACACATCCGCGAATAAGCCACGTAAGATAATTTGAAATGGAATTCGAAGAATTTAGAGGTATGTATGACATTGGCAGAAATGAGTAGATCGAAGATGTTTAATAATTAATTCATATCCAAATCAATTTAAAACGTATTATTTCTGATTGAATAGCGTCAATTTCTGATCGAGGTTACATTTGCAATTTTTATATATATATATATACACATGTATTTGGCGTCATTTTAATCAGAAAATTTTCGCAAATACGTTAGGAAAAGTATCATTTAAAAAATATGAAAAATATCAGAAATAAAAAAGTTACATTATTGTCTCATGGAATATTACCGTGTTTATGGACGATTGAATTTGGTTTAGATGTTACTTGTCAAAAAGCATCTCTTCTGGAATCACCTTATGTCTGCAACATGTAAATTATATTATAATTATAGGCAGAATACAGTTTAAAAGGCATATGTTATTACAAATACTTTATCTACTTTTACGAGTGCGTGCATACAACGTGTTACTAAATTTCCAGATCATTTTTAAGATTATCTGCTATACGAGAGGTTAAGTTTTTCGGTGTCATCACTTCGTAATTGATATTTTCTGTGTTCGTCGGTATTTTATGAATCATCGTATAAATCAGTGTGTTATTGAAATACAATATTTTACACGCGAAGATTTGAGCTTGAGAAATTCCCGATTCAGTCAAACGGAATTTCCGATGATTATCAAGGTAGGATTTTATATATTATTTTGTAATTTGTACCTATGATTAATTAAGTAATATAATTATAAGAGCTGACGATGACGTATTATACAATATGAAAGGGCGTAAATTAATCTCGTTACAGCTTTGAATTTAAATAGTTTACGTGAAAATGATTTTTAATTGCTGAAGCAAAGCTCAAAATACTTGACGTAAAAAAGAAATTGCTACGTACTGGCCGTAGCTAGTAATAAAATGTTCGATCTTTGATATTTCGAAAAATCTTATACAAGAGCGTCTTTTGAAATCAGAATATTTTTCATCATATTACGAATAATATATTAGCTTCACATTCTGTAACTTATAATTTGATGTATTCTGATTCACTAATTGGGATAGATATATTTACGTATAATTAAGCTAACGATATAGATAAAATATATACATACATTATAATACGTAATAATTTACAAACATCCTCCTATCAAAAGAATATTTCTCCAAAAGTGTCTCGTGATATATTTGCTTAATGAGTTACCCTGACAAGGGGTTGCTAATTAAATATATCCAAAAATCAAATCGCTTCTATTAAGGTACGTGTTAATTCAATTCGCGAGGAAATTTGGACACATTAGCCGGATGGATGAATATTTTCCAGATAACACGGGGTAGAATACCATGAAATGCGACATAATAACCGGTCGGGTGCGTTCACCCTCTATCTTCCTCTGTCTGACAAGAGTAAAAAATTATAAAGATGGGGCGATCAAGCAGGCGTGAAAAAGGTTGAGGCATAATTTATTAAGTAGTTTACTTACTTGACTACTGTTTGCTCGAGCCAATCATTATAAAGCGCTTAAGCGTGCGGTCTGTAGCTCGTAAGTCATAATATTGCCATCAGAAACCTGTGCTGGCCTGGGGCACGTATCATCGTTGATCATCGTGCCTCTGTCTTGTACACAAGCTCCTCCAAATAAGCTGCAAATAGACTGGCCAAATTGCCACTTCATTGTTTATTAAGGTGTCTTGATGAGTGACGTGAGATGGCTTCGCTACCCTGATGAGCTTTTTTGTTGGGTTCAACGAATTAGGTTCACGCTGCACATTTAGTGTGATAAATTACCACTTAAAAAGCATGTTATAAACTCAAGTAGAAATTGGGAATGATTAATTTTAATTCTGATGTTTGATCTTTTATTTGGATTTTTCTTAAGACTTTGTCTGCTGCGGTTGGAACGTGGAACCACAGCAACATTTTAAGACATGGAAGGTGATTTTTTAAAATGGCATTTATAGTTGCTTCTATCGCTTACATAGGCTCTTAGAGACACGAACGAACAAAGAAATTACATAAAATTGCAAATTATGTACCGGGTAATTTAGAGTATTTTCACCCATTAAGAGCCAAAGATGTGCGAACGCGACGTTATCTGTGTAATTTCTTTTCAATTAGTGTACATAATTGAATTCTATTTATTCACCCTTAGCCATATTGTTGCGCTCGTACAACATTTGTACATTGTTTCACTGGTTGATGTTTAATGGATTAAGTAACTTAACAGCTCTCGTGCTGATTTATTTTATAAATTCTTTAAATTTTTTATCGTAGCTTTTATATCGATCCGTTGTTTCGTTCATTGGATATTTATTTATCAATCGCGCTTGTTTTTTTCTTTTTCTATACCTTTGCTTATTTTCTTTGTTCTTTTAAGGATGCGCATTCTTAATTTCTCTATGTACAGTATTCCGTATATAAGTACAGATCCAGAAGACCTTCGTGAATGACTTGTGTAACGTAGGTAATAGGAAGGTATATAGTAAAAAAAAGACAATATTAAGACTTTGACAGTGGATGGAAATTTTTAATGATTGGAGAAAAGACAGGAACAATTTTTCCAAGATTGCAAGCAAAAATTTATTACTCGTTGTCGAAGCAAACGTTCGCGGTCATTCGATTCGTAAGATTTCAAATATTTCTGTAATTCTATCTCTGTACACAATTTACTATTTAAAGATCACAATCTTTAATAATTAAGACGGTGAACCGTGCCAAGCGTCTCTGAGACTCAATACGTAGCAACGACTAATAGCTTACTCTCAATTATCGGAATCGATATGCGCGAAGAAAGACTATCTAGGCTATCAATTACATTCAATAATGAAACAAGCCGTACTCGAATGATTTAAAGCAGACATAATATGGGACTGATAAATAGCCGGTAAAAATCTCACCAGTTTACCACTATGTTACTATCATATGCCCGAGTGCCATTAATTATTTCATTTGAAGCGTGTTGTAGATTTCACGTATTTATCCCCCGTGACACTACAGAAATGGTAAAAAGGAAAAGTTACAAATAAAAGTTGCATGCAACGCGTTCAGCTTATCGGTAAGAAAAATAGACTGCGCCTTATGGTAGCTGGAAATAGATTGTACGCGTAGTACGCTATTAGCTCGAATTGCGGTACGAGGGAACAGCAATTATAGTGAAGACGTCGTGTTTCATGCATGCCAACACCGTTCTAAGCTAGATATATATATGTACGTTCGCGCGGAACTGAAAGTCGAGTTGGATACTTTTAAGTCTACGTAGAAAGTCGCATTCCTGCCAGTTTGTTGGAAAACAGGTAGACGATTTACAGTTATAAGTTGCTGCAAGTGGTTAAACTGTTGCTAAATATGCTGTTCGATTCACTCTCGAAACGTTTCGTTGTTTTCAATTCTGTGGGTTCGTTCTTTCGCACCGAAATTAGTTTATCGACCGCAATTAGATGCGCGATTGTGCTGTTGAGTCAAAGATTGCTTTATAGTTCAGTCGCTTAAACACGTTAAAGAGATGGTCAGACAAAGGCACTTACGATTAGCAATTAGCAGAGATTTTCACATTTGTGTATCACTTTATGTGTAATAGCGTTGGATTATATCAAGTTATTTTATAAATAATTTCGTGTTTACGTATAGAAAATATCTTTGCACGGCCTAATCGCATACAACAATACACTCTTCGTATCGAAAGAATCGACGAAGCTGTCTCCATTTTACGTAACTTCATGAATTCGACATCAACACTGAATTCACATATCTGAAGCGTGTAATCTGTACGCACAAGCATTCTTATCGACTCGATTATCTTCGTTTAAATCCTCACTTTCTATCAACTGAAAAAAACATAACACAACTTTCGATATCTTTCGATACCACATATTCTTCACTACTCGTCCAGTATATTGTTATCTACGAAATGGCGAGACGTTAGTTGAATACTCGTGTGCGTGAAATACATGACTTGTGCAGTCCAGGACGCGCCAACTGAATGGCGAACCTTTACACCTAGCCACTTGAGGCGGAGATTAATGACGCCCGGTAAAAAGAAAAATGTTGTTGCTGGCGCAAGAACGCCGTTTGCGGTCAGTCTCGAGCAAATAAATATGGGCGTGTAACGTCGGTGTACACAAGTTATACCTTAATTATCCCGAGGCATTACCGCGACTAATGCCTTTAAAGAGAAGAGTAGAATGACGCTTGTCGTCACGCTGCGCCGGCGGAAATGTCGTTTTGTTCATTGCTCCGTTCTGTTTCTCGTACTGACGAGAGAATGCGACAGGTTGGATATCGAATTCGACATTCGCCCGTTCCAAAGAAACCAACGTCGTTCAAGCGGCACGAATAATTTCTGTTCCAAGAAATAAAAGAATAAGGTAATTCCAGGTGTTACAGTCCTCATTTTTAACCTTTTCAAGGATGAATCTTTCAATGCCAAAGAAATAATTGCCCTCGCTTTTTCTTTGCGAATAAGTTATGCGTTAAAATTAAATTCATATTAAATCATATTCACATTAAAGGAAAATTGCTGCTGATGTGCTATCGTTTATTATTTTTTCCAGCAACTTCAATAGTCGATGGAGATTGTTTCGATAGATTTAAACGCTGCTTATCAAGGATCAAACACAGAAATAATGCGTCAGATTTGCATAAATCTAAGGCTCATTGTCCATGAAGCGTTAATCTACTAGACGTGACTATATGTCTATGCCGGTGTTCAGGGTACGAAGTGTGCAGTAAGATATATTTTATCTCATTAATGAAACGTCGAGCCACAAGGAAGACGCTTTCGTTCTATATCAAGAGATTCGTTTATAGCACCAACGTATACCTCGCAACTGACAATGTTAGCGCCAGTGGTCACGGTGAAAACGCGTAGCGACGAAAACAGTTCGCTGCTGTTTCGTGAACAGATGTACAAAGGTCGCTGCATAGAAGCATAGAGAAGCTTCTAATACTCGTCCATGGAGCGACGTTTCGTCGACAGTGGACTCGAAAAAGGGCTATTAGAGTGAGCTATTAAGAGACGTAATTAATTTAGGTCTTGCTTTGAATAAAAATGTACTGCTTATCACGGTACTACGATATCTCAATTTCTTTGTCTTCCATAAAACCGTAGGATTATTTATATAGAACTAGATAATATGAATTAAACGAAAAAAAATTCTAAATGAAATATTGAGTTAAGATAACGTCAACTTACTTAACTTTTATAGTAGAAGCGAAGTAAGATATAGAACTAGTTCTTTTAAATTATGTAATTATCATAACACATCTTTATAAATATCCGCGAAAATGAGCAAAAATTTTGGATTGTGACTGTCCACACTGTTACATCTAACACGTATAGCGTTTAAACGTAATGGATGTTATTTTGTATTATGATGTTGCATACAGTCACTTAAGTATATATTGCTAGTAGATTTATGATTTCCGTGGAACGGAAATAGTTACGTTGATACAAAATCGCTTAGAATGGAACGTTAAGAGTTAATTTTCTATACGAAATATGTCTGTCGCGTGGGTCGTGCATAGCTAGCTTCGAGATTAAATCACAAGACAAATTTATAGATTCACGTTCAAATCAAGAGGGCGTAACATGAATATGGCAGGTTACTATTTTCCTATTCGTTGGTCAATTGAAAAGACCGATTCGATCTCAATTGTACATATTTCATGCAAACTAAGCACGTATTTGAAGTGGCAAAATAGATCGTAAGATTGGAAGCATTTTCTTGTTGGCTGTCGTGTAAATTTATTGGTTAATGTCTTCGTTATTTCGAAGAAAAAAAGAAATACGGAAATCAAATGTTGCTTTTTCAAAAAGGAAGGTTAATGTTCTAAGAAAATTATCAAACCAAATGAAAATTCTGTGATTGGTACGTTATGCGTTACGTTAAATATTAAAAGGAAATTGAAACTATAAAAAATTGTTTAAAACAGTCATACCCATATTTTTGTTTTTCGAATATCTGGAAAAATGTATCAATTTTTTATTGTTTCTTTTAGCCTATTTCACCTTTAATATTTTATATATTCTTGTATATTCCTGCATATTCAAATTTCTCATAAGTGCATAAACATCTGCAGGCTAATTATTACTTCCATCATAGTTATTCAATCGTTGTCTTACAATAATACAGGAAATGTTCGATAATTGCACAAAGAGTTCCTCTTCGTAATTACACGGTCGTCATCCCTACTATCGAGGTGAGGTTCAACCGATTCACCGCGAAACTCAACGGCTCGCCGCGATCGAATAGTGTAACATGATAATGTTTCATTTATTCCTTAATAGATTATCTCTTATATTCTTATATTTGTATTAATCAATTCTGATGCGTTCCTCGTATTTTATTTCTTTTGTTATTTATTCATCGAAGATTGCGAAGCGCCAATTATTGTTCCACAACAGCGTGAATATTAATCCGTTGCTTGCATATATTATTTTGTGTAATTGATTTAATTACATCTTTAATTTACTTTACTTACTTTTACAAAAACCAGGCAATGCTCCGCTTCATGCGTCGTCGCGTTCACCCATTAGAAATCCTATTTCAATCGACGTAATATATTAAGGGAATAAAGTAAGGTCAGGTAGCGTTTAATAAGCCTCTGAAAGACCAGAACAAAATCCTCGATACTTGTGGTATGTGAGCAATATACATGCAGTTTCTTCTATGTTCAAAATGATACAGCATCAGCTCTGTCCAATTTTACGCTCTTCAGAAGAAAATTGAATGTCTAGACATATCTCTTTCGATACGTTCGTCGATATAAATAATACGGTTTACGTATTGACTTGATTTTTAACATTATAGTGTTTTGAAACATCAACGAAAAATGTATTATTTGCGGTAACAAAATTTTAATGCGTCCTCTCCCGTGTTCCGCGAAATGGAACAAATTGAAATTATTTATGACAAACATAAGAATTGTTTGTTCGATATACAGTACTTTCTTAAGCTTAAGTCTATATATATATATATAGCCTTTAGCTGTTACCAATATCTCCAGTTGTTCATAAAAAAATTGTTTCAAATAGATAAAGTATTTATAAAAACGTAAGAGTAGTTCAATCTTTCCAGCTTTCGTCGAATCTTTGTAAATACGTAAAAGACAGTCACAAAATTCACATTGTGTAGCAAAATTGTTGACACTAGCTCAGATTATAATTCAACACAAACTATTAATTTACTAATTTTACAAAATAAATGAAAGATGAAAGTGTGAGAAGCTTCTCGTACCTTATTGAATGATCAAGTTATTTATTCAAATGAATCTTTAATTATCTCGATGAAGGCATTCGAATTACTTTGCAATTATTCACTCCTTCTACGTTATCGTTCATTTGAAGTATAGGATCTCGTTTCTTGTCATTGTTTTTGCAACAATTTTACGTCTATCTCTCTGTACCGACTCTTTCTGGATTCTTATACCGATATATACTATCATCACGCGTCAGTAAGACAAATGTTTCATTTGTATTTGCTTGTTTTTTCATTATGTGTGCAATTGGCAAGTTCGCTACTGACTACTGTAATCGCGAATTAAAAAAACCAAGCGAAGAAGTACGATTAATTAAGATTGCCATTCGTGACTTAGTTACATTGTAGAGGAGTCAGGCCTCGGTGTTCCCTTGCGTGTTGATCTTTAAGTTACGTACATATACACATATAACCTTCTATACATAGCCCTGAAAATCTCTCTATCTCTTTTCAATTACTTCGTACGCGCCTGCATTGTTCTGCACTCTTAATAAATATACGAGGCGCATGCTGTCAAATTTATTGCACTTGAATCTCCATGATAATTATATTGCGAGAAACCAGTGAGTCAAGTTTCTACTTTTAGCCTTCTTGTGTCCATTTGTTTTTAATTTGTAGTAGCTCGATGTATTCGTATTTGCAAGTTGCATGCAGTGATAGAGATCTTAAGTATACTATATCATAGATATATTATAAACTTGATTTACGTACATTTAGTTATAGAGAATTAAATGTTAAACAAGGCGAAATAATAAAAAGGCTCATAAAATATACGTATAATATATTCTAGCTGAATTTTAACCAATCTGTTATTACACGAATTAGTCACCATGAACTCATTCTAATAGTTTAACGCACAAATATTTTTAATAAAATCTCATTGCACCATATATTTTTTTATCACATTCTGAAACTGCAAAAGAAGACATTTGCACTTTTTTTTCTACTTGAGTCCAATTTCCATTTTCCTATTTGCTACATTTTCCAAAAGTATGTGCTATTTGGTTACTATGAATAATTTTTATTTTCTTCTTTCGATATATACATTTATTCTATATTTATCCTTTTTTTTTTGTTAGAGATAATATATATTTTTTGTACATCTTATTTCCTACTCACCTATCTGTACATCACTATCAGATTATATCACTATCAGCATTTGCGACTCGATTGTTTAAATACTCCTTTCGGTTATCCATTGAAAGGATGTGGCTTCAAAACCATAAGAACAAAACAAACGTGATATTCATTTATGCAGGATAAGAAAAAGGTAATAATGATAATGATTTCAGTTAGTTAATTAAATTACAGAACAATTAATTAAACATCCACGACTAGTATCATATACAATACAATGCATACGAATGTAACCACATGTATAGACCTCTATTGATATTAACACAGGGATAAAAATGATTAATAATACGTCGTTACGGCAAAGACTCGTTTTGCAGACGATCATGACTGATGGCGTTCCTTGAGCGTGAACAACCGCATCAACGATAATGCTTCGTGTCTGCTTAAGATCACTCTCATTGACGTTAATTGTAAGCATCGATATACACTACTGACTATAAGTCATTGGACGCTTAATAATGGAATATTAATTTGAAAAAATACAAAATATGTTTTGAAGGTTGTTATCGTAAAGTTACTTTAATAAACATTATGGTTGAAGTTTACAAGTTTCCGAGAATGTATGTATTTCTGGTAATCTATGTGAGTCATGCACATCGTTTCATTTCTTTCAAAGACTAACCTTTTCTATTGAAAGAACGTGCACGCAGATGTTACAGTTGTATGTTGGTAATAAAAACGCTAAGACTTATCTGGTATGTAACCAGTGAAGCCATACGTAGAGACACACACGCTTGACTAAGCATTCCAATCCTCTAGTCTTCGAATTTAGTAAGATTTGTATCGAAAGGAGTAATCTTACCGTAAGGTTACGTATCATGCTATGGAAACATGACATCATAATTATTCAAAATTCTCCGTCACCCCCGAAAAAAGAAAAAATATTTAGATTCAATTCTGATTTCTTATTGTTAACGATCTTTTTTTTTTAATTGAAGCACGAAGGGATTATTGTTAATACGTATTATTTCCTGTCGTTTCGTGTGTTTATTTTATACTGCGTGCGTGTCGATGATTTTCATTGCAGGCTTGTGACACTTGATAATAACCGTGAGCTCATTACACGTGGCCATATCTAGATTTTGTTGGCCGGTAAGCGTGGCCATTATTACAGATGCTTTGAGAGCTTGCCGCTGGTTCAGAAGTTTTGCACATAATTTACCGAGCCGAGTCTGTAATTACGATCGGGACGAGAATCGTGCGATACGAAGAAAACGGCCCTGAGCTCGCAAAGTGGGATCAAGAACTTCTTGTAAAAAAGAGAGAACATACAGGGTACAAAACAGCCTCTGCAGTATTTTCGGGACAGAAGTCCAAATAAATTCTTACACGACCAGGCTTTATTCATGAAACGAAACTTGGATACAAAACTGAGAATTAGCTTAATGATTGGTTGTTACCCTGTTGAGGATACTTTAACGTGTAAGCTGCGAATCTTACACCTGTCCACGGATACCAATTATACCGTTAACTTAGCGGACCGGTGATGAGGTTCAGCTTTGAGAATATTCACTGTCTTTGAACGGAAAAATTTTCGGAAGGAACCCATAAACCTGTGAACTGCTTAAAAATGTCAAGCGCAAAGTATATACCGCGGATTGTAAATCTATCGTATTTAATATAAATTCGATGTTTTCCATTTTCCTTTTATTTTCTAGTTATTTCGTTCTAAAATATTATTTCAATTGCGTCATGCGATGGTCCGATAGATCTTTCGCTTTATATTCCAAAAGCAACATTTCCAAAAACTTTAATTAACAATTATCCATCATAATATATCGTATTAAATAACGTATTTGTTAGAGTTTTCCTGTAGGTATAAGGAGTATATAGATGTCCTAATATATTTACGCGCAACAATTATGGCGCATAATTACTGTTCTTCTTACGATCAGGAGAAGTTATTTTCTTCTTGAAATTACGTACATGGTCTTACATTGAACTCGATTAACAGTATTTGGTGAATTCTTGCTCAGTTGGACGAAGAAACGAATGTTTGCTAGCAGTATTATCGTGCACAGGACAGCAGCCGAAACCTGAAATCGGCATCGAATTTTGCATCGCATCGGTGTGAAAGTGACTGCGGCGAAACCTGTTTACCACGCGACAGGTGTCTGCTTATGATTTATCGAAGTGCTTGCCTTTTCTTTTCTTATTTTCTCCCAAATGGGGTGTGGCGGCAGAGATGTCAATTGCGTCATATTTTATTTTTACGGCGGCCAGCGCATACCTTGTTGCTCCGTTTTAATTAATCGCCATATCGGGATCTGGTGTAATTAATTAGGGTTTCCAGCAATATCGTATTTCGAGAGACCAAGCTGAGACTTAAATCGGTGATCATTTTAAAAGGGCGAGAGATACTCCTTTTAACGTTTACATACTGTAAAATTATTAATGTTTTTATAACCAACTCCATTATCCCATATATCGTAGAGTGCGAACAAAGTAGAATTCGAAACAAAATTATTTCATCTGAAACCTCGTGTTTGAGAAAATTGAATTTGGAAATTTAAAACTTTATAAAATTGAAAAATTTATGATGCAATTATCTTTCCTTTCATTTATGTTTACTATACTTCGTCTAAAAAAGTTAAGTATATTACTGAATTTTTTAACAGAATATTATTGTTTACTGAAATTTTGCAGTAAATCAGAGCTAAGAAAAATGTTCATCTAGAGGCACAAAGAAATTTATTTTATCTTCTAGTATCTACAACTTTTTTATTTATTTTCATATTCATAGTTGAATAGTAGTTGTGAACCATTTTCATTTTGGATCATTGAAACGTGTTATTTTTAAAGCGTGACTTTTTTTACGGACGAATGGAAGAATAATTTGCATATTTCGTACGTGTTACCTTATCGTAGAAAAATTATCTCCAATGAATCTACAAGTCCATTCCACAATCTCTTCGAATATTTTCTTACGAAGAAAAAAGTGCTCGTTCGTTGGATAAAATATTCTTGTGGACTTTTCTATTCGTACAATTTCAACATTGAATGCAATCATATGTTTTATTAATATTAGTTAATATTTTATTCATAACGCGGCATTTAGCCAACGAAGTGTGAACTTGCAGAAATTTTAGCGTAAACATTTGATTTTATAAATCTCGTAATTTCCTTGAATTACATCAGTCGCATAAAGGTTCGCATACGATGTAAATTATTATTATTTTTTTTATAATAAACCTTATAAATTCCTTACAATTTGTTCATTCGACAAGTTGCTATGATACTGGATTGGTAACGTTTAAATGCTGGTAAATCATTAGCACCGACAAATGTTTGTATTTTGAGGACATTTTGTAAAAGCTTAGAAATTAGATTCGACTAAAATATGAGCATTATTCTGTCGTTTCTTTTTGTGCTTATGCATTGAATGTTTTTCCAAAAAAGTGTGGCACACGTTTAGTATTAAATAAAATTAAATACTCGTGATGGAATTTCACTCATAATTTTATCATAATCTGTCTCAATCCGTTTCAATCAAATTTTATTTAATGTCTGGTTAACTGTACTCTCATCCACTAAATGTTGATACCTCGAGATAGATAATGTACCACATAATTTTTTATTTCAATCTAATTGACTACATGCAATCATTTCTTTATCAATTCCGTTTTATCGAACAGTACTACAAGGTGGATATTTCCCGGAAAAATACCAACCGAATGTAAACACGGTAATTAGCATTACCATTGGGATTAACAATCAATTTCTGTCAGCGAAAATAGTCAGGTAAAAGTTAAAAATATTCAAGCGTTAAAATGCAAGCCGGTAATGTTATCGAATCAGGTTCTGCCGTTGAAAAATATCAGTGACAAATTTAAACGTGTGGATTCAGCGAGAATATTAAAATTATTCGACTTGCATACAGTACTTTCTACATATAAATTCGAGCAAACTCAATGACATTGATAGAGGTTGATCGCTTATCGACCTCGAGTTATCCTTAACGGAGCGTACGTTCGAGCTTGCATAAAAATCGATGCTTTTTTGAAAGCGTAAAGCATCTAAATTTAAAATTCTTCAAAGATTCTTGGAACTCGTTTATATTCTATCAAAGAAGAGTCGATAATATCCTTTGTGATACAGAACGATATCCAAATGTTCTTTGACTGTGAGAGCGAGCTATGTAACGCAATCCAGTATTCGTGTTTCTACTAAACTTCAGCTTTCTTACATGATACTGCAAGTGCAAGGTTACAGCGTACGTTCCGCGATACGAGGCGGTTAAACATTCAACCCAGCTCATATTTTTCACCGAATAATTGCAGCTATTCCAGTCGTTTCGTATTTCATAGGAATTCTAAAAAGATATTTCCAGCAATAATTAGTAATTAATTTCTACTAATGAATTGCCATGCAATTTGATTATGTCTCATACAAATAAATTACGAATTGCGTTAGTCGTTCAAAATTTCCATATACAGGGTGTGCCTCATGATTGGAGTATACATGTACATTACTATAAAAATGTTTCGCGCAGAAATTTAATTAATCGTCTTATGTATATTTCTTTTCTATATTAATTTTAAATTTTTATTTCGAGCAATAATTACAAAGTAAATTAAATTAATTTGCTACAAGCAATTTTTCTATTTATGTGTTTGTCACTGTATATTCACATTAACATTGCCTAATGTAAATTTTCGCCTATCTTCTGTCGTCTTAAAGATATTTAGGTTTGATTCGACGCAAGCGACGTTTTCTACGTATGTAAATCTTATGGTACAAATATGATATTATCGTCACCATCGCGTTATACTTCTCTTATCCAAGTTTTACAACAAATTAACATTCTTTTCGAATCCAAACGTAGTTGTTTTCCCTGAAACGTCAGGTTCCGTGAAAATGTTTATTTTTGTCGAATTATATAACGCGTTAAATAAGGCTTTCCGTGGCAGACTAACTGGCCGTTTTACAATATCATTGCCTTTGTTACTGTTTGTATTTCGCTCATATTTACACGTAGTATAAACTCAGTTCGATAAATCTTGCTAAGATATTTAATCAATTTATCATTGTTACAGCGGTCGACACGTCTCTTCGGATAAATTAACCTGGCATATGTCGGTGAATTCTATTTTTAATCGTAGGTGCTGTATGCAATACAGTTAGTAATTCACTTGTTCGTAAGACTGACGTACGTTTGCTGGGTCGCCTTTTGCATGTAAGCGTAGTGTGTTGACGCGCACGTATATTTGCATATGTATCGTGTGTAACAAGGAAATAAGTATTTCTTTTAACATCCATTTTGAAAGATTCAAATTGTTTCAAATTTCTGTTTCAACGAATACCAGAAACTATAAACTAAAGAGTTTCAAATAGCCGTAGCACACGGCTCGTCGAGTTAGCGACTAACCTGACTAACTCGAAAATCTCTTCGCGTATGACAATAACCGCTTAGTATCTGTATAACACAGATGCGACGAAAGTTAAACCGGCACGGCGTCACGTCGCTACAAGAAGATGATGCATATGCGTGTCCGTGTATCTAGAGGCCAGCGTAGTGGTTCGCGCCGCGTATAGCTCAGCTCTGGCTGCTGGCAAGTCTTCATCAACGTAACCATTCGTTTCGCTACTTTAACGCACACGCACGTACACAGATACGTGGTGTACTTTTGCAACAGTGTGCGAAAGTTACAAAAGTTACTCATCATTGGCTACTGCACGAAACAGAAAAGTAAAGAGAAAATCCGAATAGACGAGCTCATTGGTACAGTTTGACAAGAAAGTCGCGGTCAATTCTAATTTTGTCAATGACCTTTGGCTAGGCAAGAACTGCGAAACATAGCGGACAACTGTGATGATTTTGCGGGAAACGACACGGCGAATTCTTAATTCTTCGCTGTAACTGGAGAATCACTGGCTTGAAGCTTTAGAATGTTTCGTGTAATTTCTGTAATTACGCGAAGGAAGACAGAGACTTCTTCAATTATAGATTTCATAGAAATAATATCATAAGCTATCATTTTCTAATTTTGATACTGTCAACTTACTTAACCCCTTAACCTACAACTACGGGCATAGCCCATAGTACGATGATCGGGCCAAATATAATATACAGGGTGGTTGGTAACTGGTGGTACAAGCGAAAAGGGGGTGATTCTACGCGAAAAAAGAAGTCGAAAATGTAGAATAAAAATTTTTCGTTTGAGGCTTTGTTTTCGAGAAAATCGACTTTGAATTTTCGCTCGGTACGCGTGCACTTTATCACGTCTCGTTATAACGGATCTCACTGTAGATCGTTGTCTCGATTGACGTTATTTTAAAAATTTTTTAAATTTTTAAATTTTTAAATTTTTGAATTTTTAAATTTTTAAATTTTTAAATTTTTGAATTTTTGAATTTTTAAATTTTTAAATTTTTAAATTTTTAAATTTTTAAATTCTTAAATTTTTAAATTTTTAAATTCTTAAATTTTTAAATTTTTAAATTTTTAAATTTTTATTCTATATTTTCGATTTCTTTTTTCGCGTAGAATCACCCCCTTTCCGCTTGTACCACCAGTTTACAACCACCCTCTATAATAGCTTGTTTACGTTTTCGGCCGAAAATTCTCGAACGTAAATCGTAGGTTAAGAGGGTAAGTACTGGAATCTGCTATTCTCTTCATATGGACTCATAAGCTACTCGGATTGTAAGGTTTACAAAATAAATTGTATACGCTGATTGATACATGTATAGCGATACATCTTGTTGAGATTTACAAATTTCGTGTCACGTTCCGTATGTATCAAGAGTTCTTTTTTTTACTATTTATTAGCTACACTCACGGAATAAACGAAGAGATGCGATTTGATTCCTGTAGATAACGCGAAAGGAGCCTACGGTGATCGGTAAGATGACGTTGCATGTGATACCCTAATGAAAATGGTGTAAACCGTGAACGAACGAGCAAAATTAACCTCGTAGACAAGGATAGGTGGAGTGCAATCATCTTGCATGGTTGTATTTGTTAGATAAGGCGCTCATTCGCGAAATAGCAACGCTTCACCTCCCAGGAAACTTGCTGACATGAAAATTATCGCCATAAATAGCAGAAAAATAATTATGGAAATAAGCGCTTCTAGGTTGATCTATCTATATCCCGTGCTATTTTATAATATGATATATATCTTTATAATTTGCTAAAATATTTTGCATAAATCAATTGATAAAACTTTCTTTAATAGTTGAAATATTAAAGCAGAAATTTTCCCTGTGCATCTTGAATTTCTTTAAAGTGATTGTTTATGGTCGTCCACTGTAATAAGTTATCGACGACTCAGTTGAAAGTATAGGTTGAACATTATTATTTTTGGAAAAGATTCGTTTGTTTTAAAAATGTTGATAGTCATAATGTTTTATTAAAATTTCGATTATCTTTTTATGGAAGCCGAGTTTTGAGTTTTATAGGAGAAGAAGAAGTTCATTTTTTACTGGTAAATTCGCCTAACACACTAGATAAATTCCATATTAGTTGTGTCATCACGTTTCAGATTCGATCGTGTAATTATCAACAAAGTAATAGATAATTTCTGTATTTTTCTACGCGATAACGTTATGCAATTTCACGGATTTCCCCGAACATATCTACACCATTATTGTTCATAAGTATTAGGACAGATATTCGTACATACAACACATTTTTTGAACTGAAATACACTCATACTGGTGTAAGTCAAATTCTCATAATTTTAATGTAAATTGTTATAAACATTTCGTTATATCTTTATAAGTGAAATGAAAGTTCATGAAAGTTCATGAAAATGAATTTAAAGACGTAATGCCAACTTGAGAGATTCTGCGTGTTAGCAAAGAAAGAGGAATTATATTTTGTATGTAAAAGATTCCTGTGCAATTCTTATGCGATCGAAATGCAGTGTCAATGGGTCAGTCGCACGCACGACACACTTTTAATCAATATGAAATGATGTTTCAGTTGCGTGTAAAGGTAGCAAACGCATCTAAATCTAACCATTGTCGGCTTGTGACCAGCCCGCGTATGTATCAGCTATATCGCAAATAACGACGGCATAAAGTTCAATATGCGTTTAGAAATCCTCGATTAATTTTCAAAGGAAAATTACACTTTATGATATTCGATTATTATAGATGAGAGGCGATAAGTAAACTATGTCGAAAGTTAAGTCTACAAATATTGATATCTTTGATATTAGCTAATACATTTAGTTTGATAATCATAATGTCTTTTACGGAACTTTTAAAAAGTACTCAAATATCTCTAAATATTTCAATATACCTTAAGAAATAAAAAAAAAAAAAATGCTAGGAACAGTATTTTAACTAAAAAGGTAGAATATTTTCGGAAAGCATTCAGTTGTTAAATCGGAGGAAGCGTTCGAAACTATAAAGTTAGCTTTTAATCTACTTGAAATGTAGTACTTAGTCCTGTCGCTATCTGTAACACACGCGTGGTCGAAGTGGCTCGTATTTTCATTTATGCAACGTCACTTGCGACTCGCGACACACGAATACTGAACTTTGATACACTGACAGCAACTATCGACGAGCTGCGCATCCAGACGTCGTTTCTATTTCAAAACGTTGTATGCTCTCAGTTGAGTACATAGTTACATACCGCGGCGCGTCTAGCAGACGATTATTTTCACGGTCACGTAAGCAATTTAATGAGCGTACCGAGCTCCCAGAGATAGAACGAGAAAAAGAGAAAGATGGAAACATCGGCACCACTGTGTCAAATCACTGTGATTCCGCGTTCATGGACCAGAATTAGAACTGGAACTGGTTCACTCGCAAACTCGCTCGCTCTTGTTCATTTTAGCGGTGAATTAGTCCCTGACGAAAGCCATTAATACGCGGTCAATTTGTATGCCGCCACTCGATTACGCTCCAACTTTTCTCGTCTGAATTAACGACTTCGATTCGTCGGGTATTATGCTTTTCTTGTTCTTGTTAGAATTTCGTGTGTTGTTTCATAGCTACCTCGTAATTCCTGCTTCCGTTTCTCTGCTATGTATGTTTTGCCCGCGTTTATTTCTGTTCCTCGGGATATAGATTAATGCTTTTTCTTACTTTTCTTGCTGCGATCCACCGTGCAAGTATGTTTTGTACAAATATCAATTTTCGTATGACGCGCGAAAGGAAAATGATAGTTTTTACCATAAGCGCACTGTTCTCTTTGACGTGTATGGTAGAGTTTGAATATAAAATATCGTGTCGTTAGATATCCATAAAATGGTTGAGGTGAATTAAGTAATAAGTTTGTTCGAGCTTTTTCAATCTAGCATTTACTATTAATATATTTCAGTATTAATATATTTGTATTTCTTATGAATTATGTATTTAAATACTTAAATTTGTCGCACAATGTACTTTAATATAACTGCGGTGGTCGATAAATTTTACTAATATGCGTAACTTCAACATAAAATGTCAATCGTAAAAAGACAAATGTGTATTAGGCGTTAAAAGATTATCGAGATATACTCAAACATTTCTGAAAATTGTATAGCTAAAATTGTTTGCTATTGTGTGAGATTCAACTAGCTGGAATTAACTTGCTAGAATAATATACTATGTTCAATTGGCAAATCGTTTGTGGCTATGGCTGAAGAAGCTTTTCTTTGAAGCTATTCTGGTTGCTGAATACTACCAAGTATTTTGTAGATTGTGCAACTATTTCTGTAACGATAGAAGGATAGATTCTTCCTTTGCTTGCAAAACTATTTTCAAAACAAGCATATTAACATGCTTTTCCGAAGAACTTTCTTTAGTCGTAAACGTAAACTTTTCTACGATACTCTATTCAAGGTGATATTATTTTCTTCTTACCGATAAGATAAATATTTTATTTATATAATAGATATCTTTCTCGGATATTTTTTAAATTTTTTCTCAGGATTAAACGCGGAGGATTAAAATATGGTAAAAGCAATAAATCTTGCTTGTTAAAGAACATCGGTACCGACGTATCCTGTTTTATTTATTCGATTTTACCTATCACTGATACTAATCGCTTTTAAACTCCTCCCCACAGTCTTCTCCATCAGTCCAGTCTCTATCGAACTCACAGGGAATAAAGTCGACTATGAAATAACGTTTTATTACTACCATGACTATTACAAATTTGAAGCGTTCTCGCGTCGAGGACAACGACTATGCCATGGGTCAATTTACTGTGCACAATGCGCAAAAATAAAGTACTCCGTGAGTGGTAGGTAATTTTGTTTTTCTTGTGACACTGCCACGCCTTGCTTCCATCATTCCAAAATGTTGTATTCATTTTACATCGGGTGGACGTCGTTCAAGGCGTTTCTTTGATCTCGCGATTACACTCGACCCATCTTTATAAAAATGATTATATTATAGTAGTTGGATATACCAGCGGTAGTTACTTCGTAGCGTTTTTCTCTCTTTTTCTTGAATTAATCGATAAGGTGGATCGTTTCACAATTTGATCTTCGCGTGGTTACGAAATTAAACATTAATGACGACAAATCGTGATTTTAGATGTATCCGTCTATTATTCGTAATAATACAAATTACATTTTACTCCTCATAAGGAAATTAAAAGGACAGACAGAACTATAATAATTTAATATTCAGTCATATAATCCAATCAATTAGATTAGACTCGTGTATAATGTTCATCGATTGACTCTTGAATGCTTTGAATCGTAAAAAAGGAATTTAAAATATTCCACTTTACGTGTGCAAACATCTAATGTCAGCAAATAATGTTCGCTTTTATTGAGATGGAATTATGATTATACGTATAATCCCATCCCGTTTTCACCATACGATTATAATTATAATTATTTATATACATATAATATATTTAGGAATATGTATACATTGAATACTGATTCCACAATATTGCTGCTATATTGAAAAATAGTAGCTAACTACTTTGACGATTTTAATCGAGGAGGAATTTAATCGATAAATATTCAACAAATGTTCATTCGTATTTTAAGAGTATAATAATTGTTGAGCTATGTTTTCGTATTAAAAAACTAAATTACGTTATAATTTGCTAGATTTCGAGTTTGTTCGTTTTATTTTATTTTGTAATTAAATCCTTAGAATGTATCTAGTCACTCGTTCGATTAAGGTTTTCTTTATGGGGTTTCCTTATTTATCCCTGGAATTCCAAAGAAAATGTAGCCGGTTTAAGCGAAGATCGATTAAAAGCCAGATCGAATAAGTGGGATTTTATGGAATGGTTTAACATACATTTAATAAAAAAATATAAAATATAGGCATAAATATATACATAAATAGACGCGTTCAAAAAGAAATAATCCTAAAAAAAAAAAAATAAATTATTATTTGAAAAATATTCGTAACCGACATGACAAATTGTTTCGTCTATGCGAGTTAATAGGTTGGAAACAAACTGGTTACACGTTATTCATTCGTATCAAGTCAATGCTATCCGGTAGTTGCAGTGTAGTGATCCTCTGAAAGTTAAAACGAGGAAATCTTTTCTTTAGATATGTACGATAGTTTGAGAAACTTTGAAGTAATATTGTCGGGTATATCCTACAAGCATATTTTTATAATTATAACTTATTCAAATTCTTATCATTGTAAATTATTAATATCATTTGCAATTATTAATTCTAAATCACACCTCAAATTGGTGGTAATTTATATATCTAAATCTATCTAAAATTATAAAGAAAATTACAGCTATTTGAAAATATAATCGTTTATATCAAAAATGTAAATGTTATCAGGAAAAAATCGTATTAAAGAGCAATGATTTGCTATATCAAACAATAATGCCGTGTGTAAAGCACTCGTTACTATCAGTTGACAACGTATGCGTTAAAAATCGATTTACAGATAAGTTACAAAGTATTACCAAGGAATTATCCCCCTCCTTCGAGGGAAGAAAGAAAAAAGAAAAAAAAGGAGGAAGATTCCACGCCTATTTTAATGTAATTAGATACAATCATTATAATTTCAAGTATTTTCTAAAACATTCAGCATTCGTGCGAATTATTTCACACAAATGAAATATTTCTCAATTATACTGTCTATAAAGTATAAAGGTTCGTGCGTTATATCCGATGATGTTTCTCTTACGAGAAGTTGAAATAGAACGTCCTGTCTTGCAATGAAAAGAAGTCGAAAGAAGTCGTGCAGAAATGTAGCTCAGAGGGAGCAAAGATTTGTCCATCATCACCAACCCCTGCAACCAGAGAATAACTTGCATAGAAAGTTTTTAATCAAGTTAACGTTTTTAATCGGATATATGAGAAAGATGAATTTTTATTAATAAACGATAACAATTGATTAGAAAAGAGAGTAACTGCAAAACGATATAATAACAAAAAATGCGATAGTAACGACGATCTTCGAACAGTCTAGACGTAATCTGTCTGAGAATTGGCAATTTTTACGGTAGCCTTACGTAACTGAAAGCTTAAGATTAAACCAAGACGAGTGATAAAGCGAGATACGTTCCGCATCGCGTTAGAAAAGGATGCTGCGCGACATGCGCACTGACACTACGAACGATGGAACTATCGTTGGTGTGTTTGCACGAGCGATAGTTACTTGCAGCAGGTAATCTAAGCAAGTCGATGTGAAATTTTGACGAGTTTATATTGTTGTTACGATTTGAGATTTCTGAGAATGTAAGCCTTGTCCAATAGGAATTATATCCTGATAGTTTTGCCAATATTATAGCTACGTAGCTTCGTTAGTTGCCGAATAACACACTCCTATGTATCCACGTTTATGTCTGTTTTGCGTTTCAATGTGATATTTGCATCTTTTTATGATTCTTAACAATATGATTGTTTTTTCATTCCTTCCTGTGCTTTTTTCTTTTCAGAATACATATTATATATATATATACGTAATAGTAGTAGCTCTTACATATGCAAAATGTTTGGACAAAGTGTTAAAATTTTAAATTCCGGTTTAGAAAATTAATTTTTGATCGTGATCTTGGTTTCTTTCAATTTCTGCGTCGAAACTATTTTAACTGCCAACAAATTAATTTATAATTTATGATATTATATATCCATATGTGGGACAGAATACACTGAACGAGCAAAAGGTTATACAAGATAAAATGTTATCGCTATAAAATAAAATATTCGATGCAATAATGATCCAGTTTCGGCTATACGAGAGTTAATCAATGCCTACGCAAATTTCTGATTTCGATCGCATCGATCGATATCGTATCGTTCCCATCGCTAGCGTACGGTTTCCTCAGGGCGATCACGTCTCGTGATCTACTAATTGTAAGTGTATATTTTGCTGTGTGCAGCCGGTTGTGTGTTCTTACTCTCTTGTATTCGCATAGACGCGAGTGTAGAACATAGAGTACATGTATAGAAGAGTTGGATTTCCTTGACATTAGCCGCTACAATGTACGTTACAGTCGCTTATCGCAAATGCATTCGCGGCCAACTACAGCACGCATATTTATCAAGCGAAATATTTGACTGTTCTGTCACAACCACAGTTTGGAGCGCTTTATCTAATATTTTTATCAATGTGACTTATGTACATCCTTCACAATGCAATTGATCGGGTTTACGTAATGAACATCACGATCATTCAGCTGTTTTTCTGCAGTTTCAGAACTAACTATTACTAGAATTTTGTGTATATACGAGAAAACAATTATAAGTGATTACTTTCTTTGTTTTTGGTCTAGAAACATTTACAAAGAAACGAACAATTTTCTATTACAACTTTTATATATATTTAAATCTTTGCTTGCTTGATCACCACATACATGCAAATCGAATTGAACCGGTTATACTAGTTAATATGTAAATACCTTATAATTATAGATTAGTAACATTATGCGAAAACTGGTTTATAATATTTACTGCTATATTAGTGTAATATGAAATTTGCAACAAGTGTCTGGTGTTTTTCAGCTGTATTTTTTTTACATACACTCGAGGCTCTTCTTACACGACTTTTTTCAACGCACGTTATTAACTTTTGCACGATTTATTCAACATGTTTTCGTTGTAGTTATACGATTTTTTTCAAACACGTTTTATCGTTTCACTGTGATCTCGAACGTTCTATACAATTTTAAAGAGACTCGAGAACTTCTATCAAAACAAATTTCCATTTAGACTTCATTTTCTCAGCGATATTCTCAAAAATATAATCGATTAGATTAAAATAATACGAGTAATGGATGACGCTAACATTTTTACAACTGTGACTTTTTACACGTTGCATTTGCAGAACTGTATCTACTTCTCAGCCATGGTAGCGTGATTCCCACACCATCTCGTGCTCTATAACTGTGCGTGCATCGGCGCAGTTTGCGTAATAAGGCTGTGATTATGCGAAGATAGAACGCCTCGAGTCAGTATCCGCATATATCAGTCGCTGTGTTATCAGTTGTTCGTTGAGTCTTATAACCAATTCATTACTATCTTTTTTTTCCTTTTCTGAGCAATTTGTAATACTAGCGAACTTCTTCAATATCGATTATTTGCAGAATAAAAGCATCGTAACAAACAGCGAATCGTTTGAATCGTTCGACTAGGAAAAGAAATTGTAGATTCTACGTAAAATTACGCGCACTTGTCGATCGTTGATCTTATTGTCTTGAAGAAAGATCGTTGAGTTTATAAAAATTTATATGCTTTTTGTACACAAGGGAAATGTTTTTATCGTCATGTACAGGTGTTTATGTTTTTTAAAATATATTGAAAATCGATGGAAAAATAAATTTCTCTCAAAAACACCATAGGTGGTTATGGAAATAATATTTCAAAGCGAAATCTTACATTTGTTGTTTTTTAGTTCAATGTACGGTAACCAGCTATCGAGAAATGAAATCGTATCAAATGAGATTGTAAATCAAGCTGTAACCCATTTCACAGCAGTTCGATTTCTCTTATTCGATCGAACAAGTTATTCAGAGACTGCTTAATAAATTTGACGATTAACACGTCGCTTATCATACACAAGATTTATGTTTTAACGTCCAACTCGATGATTAAATATCCGTTTACGAGGTATGTGCTACTTTTAATCTGACGGGAACCAAATAATGCTAGTACCGGTTGTTCGAAAAAAGTTCGTAGCAAAGCTTCAAAAAGATTGTATCTCTCATGAAATTGGTATTTTATTAAACAACGTATATTTTTATCGTCCTTGTTGGTAACTTTTAACTATCTATTGAATATTTTCGCAAGACCTTTTTTGAAAAACTTTCGTCTTTTCTGAATCGATCGTTAGAAATAGAATTTTGCAGAACAATTTCAAATGATTCAATTTGTTTAGGAAATTACATCGAACGTGAATTTTTACATTTCGTTGTAGCACGAAACATAAAAATTAGCATTCATAATTGTGCTCTAATTGCGTTTATCTCGAGAAATGATACAAGAATTACTTTATTAAAAGTCTCTATCTATATGTTGAGACTTCTTCAAATAAACCTTGTTTCTCATACGTAAGTGAAAAGGCTTGATTTATTAAAGAATTATACCATAATTATCTTATTATAAATTTCCTGTGTTAATTATAAGAAAAAAAATTAGGAGAAAAAAAATACAAAGTCACTGAGGCATAAAATCTGGTTAGTCTTTGTATACCTATGTATATCGAACGAATCATTGAAATTTAAGCAATATTTAAACAAACATTTGTTATTAATGCTCCATGAAACGATGAAAAAACTATTCGTTCGCTTATTCCGCAGTTGAAACTATCAATCAAACATTTTCAGAACATTCTTTTGGACGTTCGATTTCTAATTCGGCAAACAATCGCCGAACGGTAAAAGATTGCTCGTTTACACCTGAATTTTTCTAAAGAAAGGAAAGAACGAGCATTCGCTCGCTTGATTTAAACGCATCTTTAGACGATTTCTCAACAAGCGGCACTAATTAATCGATATTGACGCTTCCTTATATATAGTTTCATATAGGGTGATCATCGGTGCATCTTCTTTTCTAGGCCGCGTACAACGTACGTGAAGGCCATAACGATACATGTTTTATCCATCTTCCGGCCGGGAACAATATACACGATGCGTTGAGAGATAATGATTCCTGCTACCAATATGCACATACCTATTGATAATGATCTGTGCGTCCGCCGAATACTAATTAATTTTGGCTATTGTGCCACGTGTAAGTATTATATGTGTACATTGTGTTGCTTGTAATTAAAGATGAAGAACATTTGCTTTGGCGATTATTAGTTTATTTTAATTACCACCGACGAATGATTAATGAAATGGATAAGCTGATCAACCTATTGGGGAAGTCTAGAGTTTTTATACTTGTAATGACTCCCACCGATGAAATTATTTTTTCTGTAGCCTTAAACTGCTACAATCTCCGATCGTTCTTAGTCTTTTTTAACGAAACGTATGTTAATTACCCTAGTAAGTTTCATGTATATCCAATGTTCCTTTTCCCCCTGCCTCCCATTATGAATTTATATGCATAGGTTCAAATTAAAGTTTTAAGATCCTTCAGAGTTAGTAACACTTTTATAAGCGTCAGGCGGTGGCTTTTTTTTTATAATAAGTATTCGTAAAATGGTAAAGACAATGAAATTGAAATGTACGGTATTCCTTACGATATATCCTGTAGATGTAATCAGTGTCCTTCTACGATGGATTTAAATAAAACGATCGTAAAGTTAAATTGGTATGTTACTAATCCCTAATTGCTATATGTATAGTTGGGTTACAGGTGACCAGAAGAGTGTGGATTAGATTCAAGTTAAGTCATTTAATTTTAACTCCTTCTAATCGTGAAATTCAACTTGGGATCATTAGTTTAGCAATTATTTATTATCTATAACTCGTATTTACAATTTACACATGTATCCTGCCGAGGATTCAAATTAGACCATCCAGAATCATTAAAAATTTGTTATCCTGAGGTATCCTGTTTTGACAAACTCTTTAGGTTCAAGAGCATTAATTTATATTACACATGCAGTGGAATATATTGTTTCATAAATTAAAGATAACGTAAATTATAAAGTTAAAATATTAAGTAGTTAAGGGAACTAGTGGGATGTTATAAGAATTAGTAAAAAAAACTGTTTTGCATATCGAACAATGAGAAATGTCTGTTCATAATTTACACTTGCGAGTGTTGCATTCAAATGGAAGAAAGGAAGGCATATCGAAAGCTTCTTATAAAAGAGGCAATAACGTATTATGCTTTATTCTGACTTTTAAATGACATTAGCGATATTTGCACTGCAGATATTCACGCGAATTCATATTTTTATAAATATATCCAAAACAATGGGACTTTGGTAGAAAATTGTTTGATCTACTGAACACTGTAAAGAGTGTTATACTTTCGATATTTTATATTTTTTACGTATCTTGCTCATTCTGTGCATTTTTTCGTCGTTAAATTTTTAATTGTTATTGTATTTAATTTAATAAAATTAATGTCGCTTTTGGAACATATATCGTTGAATCTCTATGTGGTCAGAAATTTTTACACTCCTCTATAGAACGATACGATCTTTGATACTTTCCAGTGAATTTCACGTGACCACCATTAGCCCTTATGTTATTAAGAGTGACTGTAGTTAAGTATCATCGAATAATCGTTCTATACGAAAGATGACTATGTTTATACGTCGTTGAGCGTTCGCTGTGGTTGGAGAATGGTCATCGTTACCATCGAAATTTCTTCGTACAGTAATACAGTTTGGTTCTCTTTTGCTTTTCTTCATAAAAGATACGAGCTCGAGTGGTTGAGAATTCTTGTTCCGTAAATTGCGGAAAAAATAAGGTATGCGCGCTATCGTAAAATCAGTCTTCGAGGAAAGAAAAAAGAATTGAGATAAAATATAAAACCATCTTCTCCGAAATTAAAGCTGTTGAAGGCAAGAGCTTAGGTCGGAAAGGTGAATGTTGCCATATCGTTCAACGCTCCTTTCCTCCTTAGGAATTAATTTTAATTAACTTTAGTCGTAACAACTTGTAACATGGCAATAGAGTGAATTGTGAAAGGAAAATAAGGAAGCGAATGTAAGAGCAACAAGATAAAAAAGTAAGTTGTAAGAAGAAAGGAAAACCTTATGTTACATGTTATTCATAAAATTGGAAATTCGCACACACGTTTAATCGATTCAGAAATCGCAATGATCAACTTCAAAATTGGAAAATATATACAGAAGAGTAACGTTTCAAGCATCACTTTTTAAAATTTACCTTGGAATCTCCTGTTATTTGTGTTACCGCTCTGCGATAAATAAACTTATGGAAGTAAATAATTTATTTTTGGCAGAAAAGCAGAGGTAATTAAATCACATAATTCCGAAGATTACAGTTAGGTCGAAGAGGTTCCTTGATAACTTTGTTGAAGCTTTTGCTACCTTTTAAAAAATCAGTTTCTTATTACTTACTTTCTTAAGTATAAAGTATCGGTATATCTGAGACGTAATCGAGGCATACGCCTTTTAACCATTTCAAAGATAGGTACAACGTTTATTTGCATAAAATATCTATTCCAAAAAACGATATCGTATATTCAGACAAAATATAACACTCGAATTTTACGAACGAATTACTACAAATATAGAACTTTTTATGTTTTTCAAACATCATATTCGCTTCTTGAGTCACTTCGTCGAGTTCTTCATTTTCGTCATCGAAGATGATAAGTTTTGGGGTTTCCTTTTTCTCTTAATTTCAAGGAGACTTCACGATAGAAAAGGAGAGAAGCAAAAGAGGGGTAGTGACGAAACGAAGGAGAGAGGAAGTTTAAATGACCCAAAGGCATAAAATGGTAAACGGGCCTTTGCACGCCGGAGACATAACAGCAGGCGAGCCGATTTATATGCATTCTTTAGCTCGTGCACGCACTTTACGATATGTAAAACTAAGAGGGCCGGTATTGTGCGGCGTCGGTACCCTGTCGTAAAGTGGCCGTTTGAACCGCCTCAACTTTGAAAGACTTTCGAATAATATGACAAGTTTTCAGCCATTTCGTGCCGACTTCGGCTATTGTAACTTCGATGAACAAGCTGAAAGGATAGTTTCGTGTGATGCAACCGGTCACTGCTACCTCTATTTACAATTTTATTTGATTGTTTTAATGTTTTTATTGGCGCATAATTTATCATAATGAAATTAGTACCATATATTTTAAGAACATTTTTAAGAAGAAGATATATATCTATGTAATAATCTGCAATAAATTTTCAATTTTCTTTTTCTTTTTAATGAAACCCAATCAAAATTGCAATCGTTATTTTTGATTATCCTGTTTTTTCTGTAGCTAATTAGTTCAAATAATCGAGGCTCTACTATACTACAATATAAAACAGATTACAAAGATGAGTAATTGAAATGGAAGTGTACGGTAAACTGCAATCTCGTAGAAAGATTGGAAAATTTATTTCTTTGAAATATTCGATCTCGTTTCGTAAATTGAATATGAGTTAAGAGGTAGCACAAAAAGGCGCGTAATTTTCTCCTGCATTGCGATAAATCGCTCAACTCGGCTATTTATACAAATGGTTCAATAGGCGCGTGTAAAACATCTACACGGTTGGATACACTGTGCGCGGAACGACTAATTAACCATTGAATCGTAAATGTTCGACGACGCCAATGACCGGTAGTTAATTCAGAGTTTTGAGACGTTTCACAGCTATACGATTACAAATAGTAACACTCGCTACGAATTTGTTTCTACACTCCGTGTCCAGCAGATGCTTCTAATAATATTAGCAGTAACATTATCAGGATCCTCTTGCAAAGTTAAAATAATATTATTTGCAAAGTTATACAATTCATGAATCACAAATTATGAATAATGCTATAGTGTTTCTTATAGAACAGTAACATGGTTATATACACAGTAATAAATAGACTGTGGATATTTATGGAAATTTATATTTTCAGAAACGTAATTAAAAAAGTGTGGTTCAGGCAGAAATTTGTTACGGCAAGTTTTAACCCGGTCATGCTCGATTTCTTTCTAGCCTCCGAGAAAGATATTTATCGTTCAAAATTAATTAATGATTTATTAAAGTACAATGTTTTAACAATTAATCGATCATTTTTCAAGCGAAGCTTATTTGTCTGTATATATCCTCGTACTTATGAACGGGAGTTGTATACTATATCTTCCAGTAAAAAATTAGAAATAAAGATAGAAATCAATGTTATATCGAAGAAACAGCGTGTGATTCTTGGAACTTGTCAATGTGACGCACTGGGCCACGTGACGAAAACTAGTATAGCTACTTATAAACAATAACACAACCGTAGGCGAAGGGAAAGAAAAGAAAACCTGTCGTTTATCGATACATTATATTTAGAGTGGTGCTACTGTTCACGACGAATCGCACTTTAGTAACGCCACACGATTGTTAGTATTACCGGAAGTTATGGCAATTACTGTAAGCCGTTGCAAACGCGGGTGCAGCTGCGAATCCTATTTTCGAAAGCGCTCAGCGATATTTCTACTCTCTTTTTCGGCCGTGAAACAGTATGTTTCGCGCAGAACGTGACAACGGATATCCGTTACAAGGTCAGTGCTTATTCCCGAATTTTTGTAAGTTTGTAACATTAGAACTGAACGTAAAAGAACAGATTTGACAACATTTCGCATTTCCTACTATTCCAATCTATATTTTTTTAAAGCTATTATAATTCTATACTTCTGTAACGGGTTCGTTTCGGGTTTTTTCTCGATTTGATTTATTCAACAGGAGCTCCTTCTTTCTTCAGATCTTCTGTTACAATCGTATCAAACGACAAACATTATAACAGCGACTCAGTTGAAATTATAAGTTGACCTTTTATATGTTTTGGGAAAGATTGATTTGCTTAACAAATTTTTAACGCAGGATGATTCCCTTACTAGAGTTTTCCCTTAAAAGGCGGTGTAACCACCACTATCCGCCTAATTACGCTTCACTGTATGTATAAATATGCGAAAACTGAAAATGACACACTGTCACTTGTGAAGTTGCAATGTTCGATCGGCGGCTTTTCTCGTGGTCTCCAGCGAGAGAATCTTCCTATACATTGTATATGTTGCTGGTTATTGAACAATGTCTGGAAGCAAGTATCAGAAGAGGCGGGAGGTTGATAAGTATTAATAGTGTATGTCTGACACGTAATTAGAGAGCGCATGCTAGAATTACAATTCCTCCTGGTGACATTAAATCACCATCCTCGGACAGCCGACCGATAATTTTTCATCGAGGACTAAATTATGAATTATCGTGGCTCGAGCACGTATCGAATCAAATGACGAACGATAAGAGGGCGACAGTCGCGACGCCAGAACGGAATTAACCAGCGACTGTGCATGCGAAACCACGCTATTAAATATAATTTACGAATGGAGCAGCGTTTTTATGTACGGCTTTCGAACACGTCAGATTCATCTGGCCGACTGGAGCCTCGAAATAAATCATTCGATATTGAACGAAGCACCGATGCCTGGAAAAGAGAAGGAGAGTAAGGAAAGGCGAACCTTCGTCTTGAACACTCCTCTTCGACGAAATGCAATTTTCTCTCAAGTTATCGATGCTAATAGCATTACATTATTTAATGTAAAGGCAAAAATTATTATGGTCAGAGATAGCACGTATTTTATATAATTACGATATCTACCGATGCTAGTTCGATTCGCGGTTCCGCGTCAATGTTTATGGAAGCGTTAATAAAGTCGATGAAAATTATTTGTATTATTGAAATAATTGCTCAACGATTGCTCACCGATTATTGTTTATTTTATAGAAATCTTTTGTAGTTATAAAAGACAGAGGAGTGGTGAGACGAAAAATTGTATTAATGTTCATTAGGACGAATAATTGTTTACAGTTTTAAAAACATGAATCTTTATCGCTATTTAGTGTATGGTACATACCTATGTTCTCTTATAGTTCTGAACTCTTTTTTTGTTATCTGTATGTTTAGATACAGGGATTAATATTTAATTTTCATAAGCTTAAAATATTCTACTTATGTACGATTTTCAAACGATCCAGACTACGTTTACACCTTGACAAGAATGTGAGTGTGCGCGCGCGCGTGTGTGTATTTATTCCAAATTAAGGCTAACATCACGCAAATGAGATGTATGATGCGATTCAAGGTCTTTTTCGTCTCAGTGCACGCAATCTGCAGCTCAGCTTTCAACTTCTCGGTTATGTGGTTACAATCAATTCTTTCTCCCAAATGCAATCCTCTTTCTTTCTTTGAAGGGTGAATTGATCTCTTTTTTTTTTTTTAATGGTTTCCAGTTCTTCCAAATAAGAGGTTCTTACTCATCTTTTTTTCTTGACCTTGTCGATTATCTAAAATGTGACCGATAAAGTGAATATATTATTACTTCGTATCACTAATTCTACGTCTAATTGAAACGATTTATAAAAATGGAGGTTAAAATCTATTAAATTAATAATCAAAGTAATAACTTGCAGATAATTTTCAATTACGATCGCATTGCTGTACGCGTTCCTATTTTGGCCTATACCAGCTGGCCAGTCATCGAAATCACGCCTTTGTCGAAATAATAATTACCAATTAAATTAAAACTAAATTATTTTAATATCGCGTTTGCATACATTGTAAGAGTAGGTTCAGCGCAGGTTAGAATTACAATGTATTCTTGGTTAGTGATAATTGCATAAAATCGGAAGAAAAATTCTTGCCAAATGGATATGTCAAATAAAGATAGCAATAAAAATAGTATGAATTAAGCAAATTCTCGGAATTACTTTTCATAATCACAATGAGAATTCAATGGACGATATGAATTGATCAAATAGAAATTATAAGCGCGGCGTTGGTCCTTAACGAGTTAGAATGAGAAAATCAACAAAAATTCATCTGCTAACGGATATTACGTAGACGCGTTTACCTTCTGTTATCGTTTTCTTACCCTGGAACGAGTCACAAAATACAGTGAAAACGTCAGCACGTTGTTGATTAACTCAGCGAAAGTTGGCAATGATGAAACAGAAACAGCGGTAATTAAGTGGTAGAATGGTAGTACGAAATCGAGCAAGTAGCATTGTGGTCGTCATGTTTGTGCCATGGGGTGATAGCTTCTTTCACAGTTCCTTTGTGTATGTAGGCTGCTGTGAAAACCACGCCTCGAATATCGGCCATTTTGATGCATGAATGGGTGGATTCCTATTGGTTATAACCCGCTGGAATTCAGGGTGCACAGTTTTTAGAATCCCCTTTCGACCCTTTAGGGATGATCTCTCCTTGCCTAAGTTCTATTGTGTCGAGAACAGCTTGGATGGTGAAAGCGGTTCCCGCCTATTTCACACCGGTGTCTCACTCCGATCCATTTTGTCGGCAGACGTGTAAGAGACATGGCGTTGCTTTATTTGCCTATTAGATATTCACAGAATAAGATTGTCCAATCGTTCTTATTCGACTCAAGTCTTCTGCGATGTTCAGGAAAGACAGACACGAAGAAAGGAAGACGATGCTATCGGAGTTTCTTTATTTACATGTATTTCTCTGAATAATTGCTTATTTTTTAAATGGATTCTTATATCTTTACCAATTTTATTATCTTTAAATGTTTATGTCTCTATGCAACACATACGTCGGATATGATACATGTACGCGTGCAACTTAATTATAAAAAATACGGAGTTTATTGGTTACAAGTGATATAAAGCGCATTCTATATAATTTTGTGCCTCTCCAAATTTTACTGCTTCCCTCTATAATTGGATAACTTAATTTCTCCTTTAAAGTAGTTTTTCCTTATCCTGATCAAATTTTCTTTTGGCCTTAATCTCTAATACGATGAAATGTGTAACGTAATACTGTTCTTTACACTGCAATTCGAAGTAAAGCAAAGAGAAGTTGCGTGCATCCCTGACGAGGTCAAACGAAAAGACGCGTATCGGATTATTTTGTATAGTAGCGTTTGTTCGATAGTCGGTGGAGGAACAGTTCATGGTGTCAACGTCAACACTCTCGTTACGAGAAAGGTGTAGTTAATTTTATTAAACAGTTTCGATAGTATTTTACGGCTGCATTATAAAATATTACATTTTTGGTTGGTATTATGATTCGATTATAAAATTATACTTCGTCTTTGAAAAGATATAAGACATAAAAACGTAAGAATAATTTTTATAGAATTCTGTACGAGGAAGAGATCTAGCTACGAGCAAACTGAAATGATACACTTATTTAGCTTGTTACTTATTTGATTTATTAGAACGGAAAAAATAAAAAAATTAAGTACAAAGTTACATGAAAATAAAATAAAGTTATTGACTATTTTAAAAGCAATGAAAGCTTTTTGAAAATATTAGCAACGATCGGTCTGCAGCGATTATTTACCGTCGAATAAGCTTGTCGAATAAGCAAACATCAAGTCCGATATAATAAAATTAGGTATCTCATAAATTTCACTTAGCTTTAATCCTGCTACGGTTTTAAAATCGTTATGTCCTGGTTTCACTCTCGTTCCAACGAATAAAAGAACACTTGATATTTTAACGAAAGCTTTGCCATAAAATTGAAACGTAAAGTCGCAAGTATCAATAACGATCTTTTCGAAGTACGTTAGAAAATGACGATTACGTCGATAATGATTCGAAGGAAGTAGCAGGATTAGACGATTCTACGTAACGAGTACCGCGGGTATCCAATTTTTAATTCGTTTGTTCTCTTTAATAGCTAGCAACGAAATTCGAAATATGCACTTCTGGAAAGCAGTCAGGATGACCCAGCCTAGTCGATCGTTCCGTTGCACCGCAGCATGCACTGCGCCTACGGCACCTCCGACAGGACCGCCAACTTACGAGGGCCACGTGCCTTACATAGGGGTTGTACCACCTCCGAATCCTGTCCACTACAGACCGTTTTTGCGGCCTGAGAACGCTCATATACCAGGCACGAGAATACCATCGAGCCCGGATGGTCCTCCAGAACATTCAACGTAGCCTCGGTAAGTCTCCTTCAGCGTCCATCGTTATCAGTTATTGATATCAATAAGTATATATTTGAAAAGTTTCTAATTTGTGTCGAAATGTACTACGTTAGTACGATGTAATGTAATCTGTTAGATTAAGAAAGAGATGTTTAGCAAATATGCAGAAATCTAAAAGAACGTAAAGTAAATCTTATATAATTGCAAAGAAATACGATTAATCTTGCAAAATTCGTTTATTTGTAGAAAACGATCGTAATTTGAACCTACGTTTGCTATGTGCTTACTAAAAAATCAGTTGTACTTGTAGAAATGAGATCAGTATGAAAATAGTTATCAAACAGCGACAAAATTGCGAAGAACGAATCTAGTACGAATTTCCGGCGGAAACTTCGAGTGAGATAAGTTTTCGTTTTAGAATATAAAACGTTTTCTATCTTCCTTCTACGTTCTATTCCCTCCTTTCCTCTCACACCCTTATTTCGTCTAGATCGTTCGAAGCCGAAGTCGTAATCGCAAATCCGGCACACATAAAACTGATTCTAACCTATAAAATGCCCTTCCATTCGAGAGCGAGTCAGACCGCATCGCTTAGACCAGCGAAGTATTTCTCGGTTCCTTTATGTTTCCTTCTTCCGTTCCTTTCTCCTTCTTCTTCATTTTACGTTCACTGTCTATGGAACTTATTTCCTTGACAATTTCCACCATCGTCGTTGAAACTCGCGTATTTCTTCAACATTGTTTTATTACACCCCCTGAATTTAGACAAATTCTGTCGGATGTAGCGTAGAGTCCTGTGTATGCGCTAGATACGTATGCCATCATTAAACGTAGTACTTTATCGAAGATTTCATTAAAATGTGAACGTGTCTTCTATCAGGGTTCTGATGTACAATTAGTTGAGAAGTTTTGTAATATTCTGGTTTCTTCCGTTAAATTTGCTATTGGCTCTAACAATTTGAAATGACAACAACTACAGAGCATATACTCGTATTTCGAACATATTTACTTTAATATATGTGACTGACTTTGTATCAAACAAAAATCATAAACCTTCTCGTAACAGAAATAAAAGAAATTCATCAATATTATTTTTAGGTAGATATTTCCATAAGACAATCAAACTTGCTCCGCTAATTTAAGAGACAAAACCACTCGACGTCATTCGTTTCAGAACGGAACTACGTATTTTTTTCTTCAGAATTTGTTAAGGGAACTATATTATTTTAAGAAATGTTAAATTTATTGAAATTAAAATATTTCTTTTTAATGGAAGGGTTTAGAGTCGCATTAACATCGTAGTCTTTTAACTCCTTTCCCAAACCAATGGTACATATATACGCGGATATTTCGATACAATTTTTTGTTTAAACTCAATGAAATAGCGTCTCGTAATTGGATTTTATCGAGACCAGCAGCAAAGCGATCGTGAAGATAAGTTTCTACTGCGGAACGAAACGAGACCAAACTGCAAGGAAATACATATGTATATGTATACATGTATACATATATGCACCGTTTATAGCGAGAAATTTTCGAACCGGGACGATGAATGCATCTGACCAATTTCATCAAAGCGGCCGCTCCAAATGAACCTCTGCTAACGCGGCAACTTAAAGGTGCGGACTCAGTTTTAACGATGACAACACCATAAAGAATCAAATTTACGAGTACTTTTGACTACCCTTCTTTGGGCGATCATCCCCACTTTACCAGGATTCTTAGTTAGTCCTTCTATTTCCTTAGCCTTAGTGCATCTCGGAGGAATATTCGTGTTCCACGATGGGGTGAAAACGTGTCAGTTGTTGATGATTTTTCATATACGTTATTGTTCTTATATGTATGCGTGTTACTTAAGTAATTATGCAGTAATTACGCAGTTTGTATATAACTCCAATTCGTACATCTGCAATATCATTTAGTAACGTCACTAAAAAAATTTGATACTATGCAAGTGAAACGTAGAATCTGATATAAAAAGGTTTCGTTGGAAGATAAGAATATGCGTAAATATTGCTTGTAGTCGCTGTACTTATCTAAGCAATGGATGTTTTATTACAAACTACTAAACCACTAAAGTCTAACAAGTTAAATCGGCAATCTAACATGTTTCATATACACAGGTGGATACATCATTACATATACCTGTTATGTTACAGAAATACGATCTACAGAATTCTTCAAAATTTTTAGTACTCGCGATAATTTATCATGATTTAGATCGTGTGATAGTAAAAGAAATCTAACAGGAGAGGTCAGGGTGATGTTGCGTCCGCCATAGGAACGGTGAATCATGTGCGTCAGACGAGAGTACCGTTGGACGGTGGCCAAGTTTAAATCTTTAACACAGCTACTTCACTGAAAGATTTCGCGAACAGATACGATAGGTCAATCTTATCTCGTTTATACATGACATTGATGCTTTGTTTTAAAGAGGGAACAGAGTCAATAAATTCAGGACTATAAAGGATATTATCCGGACTGGCATTTTTCTCCGCCAGGGATGATATAAAGGCAACGATCTGGGTATCGTAACTAAGAAACGAAACTGGATTTCTTTTCGTGTTTCTGTCGACAATACCGAATTCAGAGCAACCTTTTATCTATTCTTCTATGGAAATTGTATTTATGAAGCAATTTGTTTGGGCTTATTAACATTTTGCGAATGCAAGAATAAGTTGTATGTAAATGTCATTGGATACAGAACTTCTATCGAACGAATGTTTTGTGTTGTAAATGTATGTACCTACGGTACTGTGTCGATATGTTAGACATTTATAAAGAAAGATAAAGATACTGGATATTATTTTAATTTTCTTGGCGACAAGAGTTTTTTTTTCGGGAAATCTTGTCAAACGATTTTTCTATATTTTCATCTATAATACTACCGTCTGCCATATTCCTTCTTTGGCATTTCAAAAGACATACTTACGTTCCCTTTTCTTCTCATCTAATCAAAAGCAAAAATACAACTACAAACAACCATAAACCATAAAGGACCACAAAGAAGATTATCCAAAAATTCACTTCTGCAAAATCCATTTTATGTTCGTGGAAATTTTGTGCTATCGTTATGAAATCATTACTGCAGTTATGGATACATGTATGCACATACGTATGGACTGCATTTATGGGGAATTTAAAGATGCAAAAACGGATACAGTGAATTTAGACGATACGTAGGAATATTTACAGCAAAGTATCGAGATGATATTTTGGTAGATGAAACAAATCTCCTGGCTAGGAGAACGTACTCTTTTATTATTATTGAAAAATATTTGAAAAAAGGAAGAAATTGATCGATCCAAGGTCTCAAATTCTACGACAGGGTTGAATCATCATTGTACCTTTTGCACACAGAACAGATCAATGAACAATATGTTTGTAACATTCGTCCACAGGGACAATTCTTTTCATTGCTGATTCGAATCGTCCGAGGCGTTTACGAGCGGGCCAAAGACACGGGAACCGCGAACCCTGGCGTATCCTCGCGAGGATCGTGTTTGTTTCGTGATTCGCGAGACGATTTCGACTTTGCTAGTGTCTGTCACATAAACTCTGCTAGTTTACTGCAGCCGAAGTAAAATAAGTTGGAGTCAGGGGTGCGCCTCGCTTACGACTTCGCGGTGACGGATAGAGAGGAAAGAACGAGAGGACGGACAGAGGAAGCGAAGCAAGGGGAAAAGGAGAGGAAAAAATACCGCGAGTTGTAAAGCAAACCGCGTTTACGACCGTCGTTAAATTCGTTCTGAGAGACCTGTCCGATAACATTGACGCTGCCAGCTGCAGAAAACAGAAGTAACCCTCTCTGCCGCGATATGCTTGCAATTCTGATCGAATACCATGATCGATGAGCTTTTACTGCCTTTTTTTTTAAGACTTTTATATGTATTTCTTCGTACGTATATTAAAGTATACACATTTTATGAATTGGATATTGTAATGCTGTTTTGAAAAATGAATACTGGGATAAGATGCTATGCAATGCTATGCAAATTTTATAAATATTTAAACGAATGTGAAATGAAAATTAGTCATTATCGTTATATTGTCAATATCTAGTTCGAAATGCACGCGTAACAGTTACGATATCTGAATTTTTTTAAGAATTAGAAACAGATGAAAGCTACACTTTTACATCAATTTCAGTAATAGGTGATTATAAATAATGTAGAATAGTTAATCAATTAATAACTGAATCATCATCATTAATTGCGATGTAACGTTTAAATTTGCTATTTATTTATTAAAATTCTCTTTCTCTCGTGAAATGAATATTTGAATCTTTCCTTAGATCTAACATGTATCGAACGCTTCTTACATTTCTAGACTCGATCAGTTAATAATTTCATGATGCTGAAAATCGTTTCGAAACCAACGAATTCGATAAATTTTCGATGAGAATGGAAACTAGTCGACGGTATCTGAAAACAGTACGATAACATGGATCTCGGCGAAGGAAAACTTTATTGCTCACATAAATTCTCTCTTATAATTTAAATAAGCGTGCTCGAGATTTACAACTGGACGTGTAGAAAATATCCTGTAAACGCGTTAAAAGGTTATCGACGCACGGCGCTATAGCCGACGAAACGGCTTATATATTTTATCTGATATAAGTGTGCGACAATAAAGATCTAATCGTTGTGTGCACATTACAAGACAAAACCGCTGACTATGAGCGCATATCTTTTTCGTACACGGGTAGTAAAAACGCACAGATTTATACCCCGTTCATTGATGAATACCTTCGATGTTACAAAATATTCATTACGATCGTTGAGTGCCTTGGGATCGCTTTTTAATTTGATACACGACTATGCGTTAAATCTTTTTGTCTTTTGTTGGGTTGAGTCGCGTCAGAAGTGAAAATCTTTGCATCAAAGAATTGCAAAAGCATTAAATATCATCCTGCGAATGTTCGGTGAAGATCTAATAACTGACGAATAAGGACTGATAGCTGATGAGAAGAATATGACTTTCTGAAGATGTAAAAATAATTTGGACTTGAACAGTTAACATTTTTCACGTTTGTCAATGACAGGCTTGTAAGTGCTTGCACGGTTATAAAAAATTTTAAGATGCTGGAATATGCGAAATACACGTACATGGCGTATAAAAATATATTGCGTATTCAAAGTAAAATATGCTCTATAACATTTAATATTAATGGTTAAAGCAAATCCCTACTAAGGCCGTATTTCATTACTTACATTTATAAAAATAATAAGTTAAATAAACATAGGATATAGGAATGATCTTCTTGTAACATCTTTCTTCCTGAAAAGCACAAAGAGCGATTAATGCCAGACGTCGCACGTTTATGAAATATAGCTTTTTTTTCACGAAAATTTATTGCTGAAATTATGTTCCATGATATTTCTTCGGCTAAAAACATTAAACTTTCGAAATATTTCAACACTTTAACGAGCTATGAAAAGGGAAACTACTCGATTGTACAACTTGTAAGAAAAACAAAAATCCTGATTGCGTTCCTTACCGTGGATTATTGAAATATAATTTATAGGTGCAATAAAAATTAGTTTCAACTTACACGTATTGAATTACCTATATTCCTAAGAAGAAATGGAAATGATCGAGCCAGTTGTTCTGCGCTAAATAGTTAGTAGCGATAAAAGATTGATATTGTAAATCACTTGTAATTAATTATTATGTGTTATTATATTTTCTAAATCGTTGATCCTAAACTTTTCGTTATCTTATTATACTGTCAAAAGACAGTGAACCATTTCTTGGTCGTCATATCTGAAAGAGTTAGCTCCTTCATCAACTCAAAGGAACCCTGGTCGAACTAAAAATAGATTATTTAAATTCTGCAACAAATTAAGAGAAAGATTGGGACGGGTGTATAATAAAAAGCAAATCTGAAAATTGAATTCAACTCGTACAAAGTAATTAATGCGAGGATCGTGAGAGAAAGGGAAAGAAAGAAAGAAAGAAAAACGGAGATAAACGTTGTGAGACCTTGACGGCGATCGTCGGCCCTATTCTCTACGAATGGAGGCGCAATTCCCAAGACAAAGCAATAATTAACAGCAGCTAAGTGCGTGAGCCGACGCCGGCTCTTCTTCATCCTCATCATCGTCGTGTCTTCCACGTACATGCGCCAAGAATCAGGGAGCGTTAAGCAATGTAACAGGCCCGACTCTGCTGGCAAAAGGAGTTTTACTACTTTCTAACCACAGTCGCGGGCTACAATTAAACCCCCATAAAACCTCGTCGTAACTTTTTTAAAAGCGACCGACCATTCTCTCGCGCGTATCCAAGCTCCCTTCGTTTGCTGGGCAAAAACCACGCTATATTGCATCCTTAATGAAGCCTCGAGACGTTATGGGTATCGACGTCTTCCGGTCAACCCAAAACCGCCATGCTGCAGCGTTGCGTTCGTTTGTCTTGGCCTTTCCTCCCCCGGTAAAGTCCGAATTTCACGAAAACCTTAAATTTTAGGAGCTTGGACTTTATAGCGAGTCCAAAACAGGAATATAAGATTGTGCTACTGTACTAGATTCAATGAGCGGAGCCAATAGGATTGAACGTTCCAGCTATTTTCTAATGTCGCGTTGGCTTAAACCTTTCCATTTAAATAGATATTTGACAGAAAGTCTTGATAAATAACCCCTTTGCGCTTCTGCTAAATAGAATCGAATCTCGATAATCGAACTTTTATCACGTCATAAACCTTTAAAAGGCTACAATTTTATTCATTTCGTCCCGCTCCGCTCTGAAAACTTGTACAAGTAATATAAACTCACTCTATTTCGAATTATTTTCCACGTATTTAGGTTACTGTTACTTTACCTTCGTAAATCGAATTAGAAGAAGTTCGATCGCTGCAAGTCAAAGTCACTGCCGCTTCTACAATTCGAAATATGTAATACGTATACATATATGCAGATATACACCTTATAATGAAAAATCGGAATCAATCATATTCCTGATCCTCGCACCAGCATCCTTGGTGTCCTTAGAAAATAAATAATTGACCTGTAATGATCGCATATGTCTTTCTTTAAGTTTGAATAATGCGTAAAATATTGATCTTTGTATTTGACAAAATTTCCATAACTCGAACATTTTACTTCTTCCTTCGAGATTCTAGTTATCGAGGTTCGGCTATTCCAGGACATATTCACAGTAAGAAACGCAACAAAACATTCAGTAAAGCATATTTTTTTCGAAACAAAACCTGTCTTCTCATCCGCGGCTAGAAGCCTGGCGCTAAACGTTCGATCGCTTCGTACGATTTTCATCATGCGGTCATTCGCAGCGGGAATCGTTCGATCGCCACGTGATTCGTCGACACATTGCACGGTTAAATGAACGTAGATAAGAAATGAATCGCGGGATGTAGAGCCACGAGACGCTCGCCACGAAATTAGCCCCCGCAACAGAGGACGCGAAGAAGAAGAAGAGAAGAGGAACTGTTCTTTAAGACTCTGGCTAAGCAGGCTGTGGAGAACCTCGAAACCGGCCAATTTCTCGGGATCTTGAAGCAGACAGCGTGCACGCAGTGGCTCGACGTGGGAGCTGGCGGTGGGCGGGCAGGGGACGTGTAAAAAGGCGAAGAAGAAGGTTAAAGAAGGAACCTGACAAGCAGCCGTGCGGGGCTTTAGCGGGGACTGACGTTTACGGCCCGGAGCGGTCGACCTAACGTCAGTAAAACTTAAGAAGAAATACAAGCGAAGTCCGCATCGACAGTTAAAGTCATACGCGCGAAAATACAACCGGGCTTCTATGAAATACGACGTCTGTTGAGCGCCTACCTTTGGCCAGCAACAGTCAACCGAGGTCCACCCAGGATACGCGTCTCGTTAATGAAAAGAACACCGCCTCCTACCGATCCTCTCATGGACGATAATCGAGTTCTATGACCTAACGAAATCGAATGGCCACCCGCGATCAAGAGATCGTTACAACTTTCGTTGTCAACGAGAGGAAATTCTGTGCTCGGTTTTTGAAGTCAGGGATCGTGAGGAGAATGCAAGAACTGTGATCGCGTCTGTACGTCAAGGGAAACGTAAAACCAAAGGGTATTCGAGCGAAGCGAATAGTTGATCGATTCCTCGAGGCCACCTCTTTACTTCGTTGTTAGGATTTCGAAGGAGACCGTGTAGAAAATTGGACGCGCCTGTGGCTCTTCCAAGAGGCTGAGGAATGCCATAGATAGGAATAAATTGGTATTAGTTGATCTTTTAGCGGTTCTTGTTAGCGTATTGTCATTTTTACAAAATCATCCGAAAGAATATTTTTTAAATGCTCGTAATTATGGGAAAGAATTTTTTAGTCTGTATAACCTATATTCGCTTACCTGTCAAAGCTTAAAAATGTTTAAAACAGCAATAATGTTCGAAACAAGATATGTATATAGAATTTCAATGTTCTTAACGAGTAATCGTTCATTCCGCCATAAAGATATCGGACAGGAAACATGACCGAGCATTTGTTGCGAATTAAGAGGTTGGCGTTCTAAATGTGCTTTTTAGAATTAAATAAGCACGATCAAGAAGGCGATACATAATAAGAGCACGTAAGTAGAAATAGTAAAAGGCAAATCGAAATGATAGATCTCGCTGTTTCGCAATAACTCTTATTCTACAAATAAGAGTAGAATGAGAATTTCATTTGATCATGATAATTACAAACGTATGCATCCTCATTACAAATGTGCGAATACGTACATGTAATATATCGCATCTCCAGATAACACGCATTATTTATTACTAGATTGAGGATCTTTATGAAAATTCATATTATTACAAACGTAACTAGACCACTAATAACCTAGTAATAAAGTAATAACCTAAATAGAGGTTTGCTTTCTTTTTGTAAATATTATCGTAGACATTTCGTGTAGTTTTGAAACTTGCGTGTATCCTATGCACATTTGCATCTTTACATTTGCCATAAACCAGTAAATCCGTAGTATATTTATTAGAAAAAGAAACTAAGAACGTCACGAAGAAGGTTGAATCTGTGGCCGAAGTGACCGGCGATTCGCTAGGATAGGTATTATTTGAAGCATTCGTGCTGATTTTATGGTCTTCCTGCCCCTTATGGAGGACGCGAACGGGGTAGAAGTGAGAATTCGCGAAGCACTTACCAGCAGACGATAAACTTCCAGCCACCGACTCCACAACCGCCGTAACCGTTTCCATTTTAGCTACGTGCCTGGATGTGTCTTCTTCTCCTTAGATCTCCTTTACGACCAGCCTCCTCTGGTCCTGAAATCTGCCTAGATCAATCGTCGGATGAAAGTCTTTGTCCAGGAACCATTCAACCGTTCGGTACGTTCACAGCTTACGGGCCATCGTGATTATTCCTTTTCATTTCTGAGTTAAACTCCTTTTAAAACTATGTCGTACGTTGACACACGGCACATAACACCCGAAAGCAATTTATTTTTATGCGACTTTTAGTGTTGCCATGGAGATAAGAAATCCCTCGTGATGGTGTATGTCTAATTACATACTCATACACTGCAGTGTTATTGCGACCGGTTGATTCCAGTGGAAAATGCAGACGCGATTCTTGTCTCTTCTTTAATTACTCGCTATCAGAGGACAGGCCACCGGTGATTGGAGTAAGCATCCGCTCCTGAATTATCGAAACAAAATGTAAAAGGCGAAGTAACTGCGAGTTGAATCCTTTTTTCTAAGTGGTGAAAGGCAAGATCGTGACATGGTGGATGTTGCAAATAACTTGAATATAACTTGATGATTTTGCATAGATAGGGTGTTCATATGGTTATAATGGTATTATGATGGTGGAAATGTTAGTTGGCTGAGTAATACTTCGCTATGAGTTTCTTGACTTCTCTATGATTCAACTCGAATAACTTTTCGTGTCAATTACGAGAAGGACTTTTAATGCTTTGAGGAAATCTTTAGTGTAAAATTGAAACAAGAGATCGTGCTTATTAACAACGATTCTTTCATATTTTCAACCTTGATGGAACAATATGTTTTGAAATGAGATCTGGCGAAATGAGTAGGTAGTTACAGTTTACAATATTACCGAGACCTTTAAGGATATGAGATACCATTATGAATGAAACTGCATAATCCATCAAAAAAATTGTGATTAGGTTATACGTCTTCAAAAGCGAGTCTACTATAGTCTGTACTATTATATTATAGTGTCCGTTGCTAGAAGAAAAATCCGTCTGAAAAGGGTTACTCGAGAAACTTTTTAATAATAAAAAAGTGAAAAAGTTCGGTGGAGAGTAATCCAAAGAACATAGTGAACCAAATATGCAATTATTTAAATAATTTGTGTGGTAAAAAGAAAAACATGCTTCGTCAATTTGCAGGTTATTGTGCTCTCATGGTGTCATTAGCACTAGAACTCCGGATGCAGATATTTTGACTGCTGTTACTTTTCTCTGCCCTCAATATTTTGGTCCTCAGTCTCAAAACTTTGATGCCTAACGAGTTTCTCACATTTTTGCTGAAACATAACGCACATCAAATTCTATTTTTATTTTTTAAGTTTCATCTTTATAAGTAGCTCTAACTTGCGTTTTAATATTAAAAAAGAAAAGAAAAAGGATCAAGTCAAGTTGAGTTTCATGTAATGTCTTTACCTTATTTATATATCTCCTTGCCACTGTATGTTAAATTGTTGATAAATACTCTACTATAATTTCTGAAAATTTTGCTAATATTAAAATAAGATGTGGCGTATCTGAGATATCGCATTGGGTAAGAAAATTAGGAGTACAGTTATAAATCAAAGTTTTATGAGGCACTCCATGGCCAGTTGGGAGAAGAAGGCCACTCTACAAATGAATGGAACATGAACTGTGAAGCGAGATATAATCGCAGGTATCTCGGTTTCTCTGCCACTCTTTCAATAGTTCTGTCTTCTTCCGATCATTTTTCGATGTTCTCGTGGCTTAACTGTTTCATCTTAACCCGCAAACATCGATGGAGCTTTTATGACTTTGTAATTACGAGCAGGGTCTGAAGTTAAAATACCATAACTGAGAAGAACCCTTTCTTTTCTTTCTTTAAATCGATGCCAAGATTATTCGTCTCTCTTGCGGATCTATCATTTACTCGTTTAATTGAGAGATCTTCTTCCGCTCGATAAATCGGTTAATCCAACGGAAATTATTTAATATTTATGGTATTACGAATGATGATATCATGAAACTGTAATTAGATAGGATTCTGTATCTTTTTACTTATTTATTCATAGAAACCAAGATAAAGATATCTACGAATTAGGATTTTTTAAATAATTTCGATAATGGCAATGCTTTCACGTGATTTTCTCTTTGACGGTAACCAAAGAATATGTTTGGTAATTAAAGGGATGGCCGTTTAAGATGAAACCGATATTCAATGAACAAAGATTAGTCACAATAATGGAAATTAATCCCAACGAATAAACAATTTTTTAATTAGCTAATTAATCTTTGTTAGAACACATTTTTATCAATGGAATGTAAATTAGCATACGTAAAAAAATTGTATTTTTGTGTTTGTTAGACAATTAAACGTAGAAATTAATCTATAACATATTGAATTCTATCTCTGAAATTCTAGAAACTATTTTAATAATTGTACATATTTATATCGCATAATTTTATTTAAAAAGACATCGAATTAATTTACACGTCTAATACATTCATCGCACATCTCGCGCTCCGTTTTAGCGCTCAGACTTGTCCCGTGGCTTTACGATTCGTTTTCATGACTTTTCAGTGCAATGAGATAGCGAAACCCTTCTTCCGTTTCATCTTTCCTCTCTTTTCTCCTCTTCACAGCTGCGAAACGCTAGAGATACTATAGTTGATTTTCTTTTATGACTTTTTCAGTTTTACTCTTTCTTTCTTTCCTTTCTGTTTTACTCCCCCTTCCTTCCTTTTTCCTCCTTTCTCTCTCCCCCTCTCTCCCCCTCTCTTCCACTCCTCATATTTTTGAAGCAGTTTTATTAAGGCACGCGTTCCGCGGAGGAAGACACGAGCAATGGGCTATATAATTTCTTTTTCTTTAACGACGTGTCGTTGGAGGCGTTGTTTAAAAAGAACGACACAGTGTTTAATACTAACGAGACAGTGTCGTATTTCTTCGTTGATGAACATAGAAAGACAAGGAGTACGTGTGTAAATGATTCTGTTGATTGATGTTTGTAAAGAAGTTAAACATCGAGGATTCATTAAAAGGGAGAAAGAGTCATTTTCTTTAGTGACGTTGCTTGATGACGCATATAGTCGGAGATATTTTAGAACGAATTGGTCTAATTAAATTATTTATAAATTTAAATTGTATTTCCATTAAAATCATATATCACTCACGGTTAAATTATAAATTCTGATCTATAATGTCGTAGAAGATTGAAATTAAATTATATTGGAAAGTCAAAGTAGCATTAATTCCATTAATTTTAACGTGGAAATTTATAATAAAGAAGAAAAGAATTGTTACGTTTAAAACAGATACCAATAACAAGAAACCTGACTTGAAAGAAATTGTAACTGAATGGTGCACATTACATAGACCAGGTTACTAAATATATTTCTAAACATCAGGTACCATTCACAATCTTCGCGTTCCAGATTGAAAACAAAGCTCGTCAAAATTGATGATTGTACTTTCTACATATCCTGTCGCGAAATAATGCATAGCTAAGATGTCAAATAATTCTATGCGACAATCATTCAAATTTTATTCAACGATAATAATGCTTAACATCATCGATTGTTAGTTCTTAATCAAAATTTAATTCGAACGTTGACTCTGTGCAATTATAAGATATATTTGTATATAATTTTCATAAATTATTATGAAAAGAACGATTTTCGGAATTTATAGTACCACTTCAGAAATGACAATGAGAGAAAACAATAATTTCAATAATTCGTTAGCATGAAAATTGGGGTTTACATATTCGAGGTTTACTTGTATAGACTGTTTTATCTCATGTAGATTTGGATAACCCAGAAGGAGTCGGAAACTGCAACATTTCATATTTAATCCTCCGTCAAAAAACATTCAATAGTTTTCACAAGCAGAAATAAAATTTTGAGCTACGTAGGTGAGTTAAAAACGTACAACAATTGATATGTTCGTATTGCATAAGCAGTACGAGTTCCATTAACCGGTTCTTGTTTTCCTTCTATCGTTCTTCATTCTTCCGTTCGCTGCTATTTTACTTTTTCCGTTCAACCCGTGGTCTTTATCTGCTCATTTATTCACTCTTCTGAACAATTCTCTACCAACTTCCGATAAATACTGCAGATTGTGTTGGATTATATTCTAGATTTGAATGATCTTTGCTTGTTTCTTTCAAGGATTGAATTCATTGAATTGTAAATTTCTTGTTGGTTTCTTTTAATTTTAGCGAGTTCATTACGATTTGCGTTGTATCCTGTTGCATAATCTCCCTTTTTATTATCTTGCCTTATAACAGGAAAATGTAATATATATATATATATACACACCTATGTATAAGACGGCAAACAATAAATAGAATATACCAATATCTTTCTACGGCAAAAAAGTAGGATACCATCTGTATTTTGTTCAACTTCTAAAATCAGTCCGTATCTTTTAATCGCCGCGTAAAACTCACGAAAGACGCAGAGAACAAATTTCAGTAAATAACAGTAAATAACCTAAACATAAATTTTGAGTTTTTTACGTGCGGTAACGGCCGACCCGGTTCCCAAGAACGCGGTGCGAGATTTTGGTGTCAGAATGTTCCAGGAAGGACCGTGGAAATTATTAAATGGGAGACGGTAGTTAACACGTATTTTGCTTCACATATTCATTTTCGGCGTCTTTATGCACGATCACGGATTGGTCTTAAAGACCGCACGTTGGACACGGTTGTTATCGAACGGACACGAACGACGATTAAAATGACTTCTTTAAAAAAGGGATAAGAAGCGTCTACGAAAATCCTTCAAGCGTCTATCCGCTAGAAGGCGGTCTTTATCGCTGTGATGCTTTTCCAGACGTTATACGTCGACGAGATTCGTTTTACGATGCGGCCAAGTTTTAGTGCCGAACGAGGTTCCGCTTCTCTAGCATTTTCTGACTTTCGCCTTTTAGTTTATTCCTTCGCCATGGTATTTTCGCGAATACTGGCCCGAATCCCAATTTACAATATCATTGTGTGATTGTAATCTTTGTCAAGGCATAGAAATATTACAAGGCGGATGAACTGTTGCTATGACGAAAGTACGGAGTATTGCGATGGAAAACAATTGGAGATACGAGCTCTAAAATGGTTGTAAAATATTCTCTGGATCTCGTTGATAATATGTTTGCTTATAATTATTTTTATAAGATATTTTAGATACTATTTGATACACTATTTTACAGAAAGCTAGATATGTGATATTCTGAAATTGTCGGAAAGTATTTTACACGTCGTTTTATAGAAACGTAAGTATTAGATTATATGCTAAAAAATGTTATTTTTAATGTGTTTTTGCTATACTTTTAAAGTCTTTGTTTATACTTGCATGGGTTGAAAGAAGTGTAGCTATATATTATAAGCTTCGAAGGAAGCCAGATATGTTATAGATAACATATAATTAGCAACGGTAGTTATAGTAAAAGAAAATATAAAAGATTCTTCGAGCTTCGTATTGCAATATTAAATCGTTTTACGTACAAAACGGAAACTTCGATATTAATTAAGTGTAGAAAACACTGGATGTATGTAATTAATTCGGTTGCACATAAAAAAGTCCCATCGAAGCGCAAAATTATTTGACGTACTCGGTTCATTTTTATGTAAACTTCACGTGGAAATGGCAATTACTTGTGTTATGAACGCGACTGGTCTTAATTCACTAAGGTAACGTAAATTATTTAGTTTACAAAAGACATTTATCTTCGAGATAAAGGCATACTTAAAATTCTCTCTACGCTCTACTTTGCGCCGACTTATATCTACATTGTCGTCGTATTATATTTCTATCTATATTTCTATCTACTGTAACAATCAAAACAGTAATCGCAAAACAAATAACGGTACTCGGTTAAAATTATTTAATTATTTCCTTCAACTAACCCAAACTTAAACGGCAAATAAAACTCTACATCATCGCGTTATATCTACAAGCTGCATGAAAAATGTATCTACCCTCGTCGCTTAAATTCTCGATACGTATCTAACCAGTCAATCATTCCCTGTGCCTACTATCAACCAAGCATATCGAAGTTCGTCCATTTATCGTGTATCGGATAAAAGAGAGGAAAAGACGAAAAATCTTAAATTGGCATGATGCATCCTGAAGAGGAACCAGCGTGTCTAGACTTTCGAAAAAGTCAGCTACGATCCCTTGCCGCTGGTGTGCCGAGCAAGAAACCGAGTCTGGTCTGGCCGGGTGAATGGCGGGTGGGTGCACGTATGAAAACTAAGTCCGGGTTTCATTTGACTGGCTTTACGAGGGAGACATAAAATGGATTTTACTGTCGGCTAGTTCGCCAGTTCTCAAGTTGGTAACATTGCTTTAGCGAGCATAATATAGCCCCCATGCCTTTCTTCTCCTTCTCCTCCAGTTCTTCCTCTTTCGTCGCTATTCCTCTTCTCTTTCTCTTTCCCCTTTCTCTTATTCGTTTTCTTCTTTCCTCGTCAGGACGCACGTCCCTTTCGTTGTCGTTCCAACGTGACTCTTTTCTCCCTTTTTCTTTTCTGCCCTCTTCTTGTCGGTACCTTTTTCATTTTCTTTCTCTTCGCCTCTCATCCCTGTCTCATCCACACTGGCCCCGTGTATTCGACCAGTCGAATCTTTAAAAGTCATGCTTCGCGGTATGTTTCCGCCCTGCTCGGCGGAAAGTTTTCGCATGAGAAATGTCTCGCCGACGGATTTAATATCCGCTGGATAAGACGGCATGTTGGTCATTAAACTTAACTTCGAATTCATTTCCTGTTCTGTTTCGGTAGCGGTTAAGGACCTTACGGCATTTTGTTACCTTTTCTTCGGTTACCAGACGCCATTATCGTTCGTTTCTGGCCCCATACAGACGTTTAATGTCCGCGTGTTTGGTCGAGACACTTATACACGCATTAATTTATTTCTAGCTTTGTTTATTCCTTATTCCTTGGTTACCCTTCGCTCGTTATCGTTATTTTTACGACTAATCCAGGATAGCTGCACATTCCTAATTGCAATATAATCCTAATAATTCTTCTTGGGATGTAGCAATCTTGAATCCGGATTGTACATCTGGATGGATTTTATTTCTGTAAACTTTTATCGTTGTTGAACAATTTAATCTGACATTTAATAACGGTATAACAAACGAAATAAACGGAAAATGTTAGAATAAATAAGAATAAAATCTCTATTTATTTATTTACTAAGTACAAACAATTACGTTCCATTTCTTTACTCAGAGTGGCTACGAAAGTGAAAAGTATATATTAAATTTCCTATCATTTAGTAGTACATGCTTCCATATTGCCGTAAAAATTTGATACTATGAAAATCAAGAACCTGATAAATAAATTTGAAAAATGAGCGTATGTGTAAATACTTTTTGTAATCGCTATATGTTCACAAAAATATGAATCTGTATAAACATCAGCCATCTACTTACTACACAATCTAAAATTAGCGATAATACACAAAGATCGGTTTGGAAATCATGTTAAAGGTAAGATCCTATTGAAGATAGATATTCCTTTTGTTTACGTTGAAATGTAACACATCGCTAATCTTGGGTGAACTTTATTTTTCTGATTCTAGATCGATAAACAACCAGTGAAGCAACACGTTTGGAAGAACAGATCGAGCCCAAAGAGAAACGAATATGGCGAAGAAGAGAGGAAGAAGAAGGGGAATAAGCGTACGTAAAGGATCTTTGAGGAGGGAAACAACGAGCGAGTGGAATCTCTCCTCCATCTCTTCTCAATGGAGAATGTTCTCCATTTTATTCTAATGTGCATTCTCTGAACAGTCGGATTCGCCAGTCCACCACTTGAATGCCGAGTTCACTATTAAGTGGAACCTTCATACTTTTTGGAAATAGCCTCCGGCTATGTTGTTTGGTTCTCTCGTGTCGATATTTATCCGTAGTATAATACGCGAGAAATTTAGTTGTTCGATAGCACGAATGGATCGACACGAGAAAGTCTCGCCGACGGTAAGGCGAGATTAGGATTAAGAGAACTAAATTTTCTTACTGTTTCGGAAGAAAGGAAGGAAATACGAGAGCCTCCGAACGATAGAAAAGGATGCGTATCATTCACGGACGATCGATAAAGGAAAATAATGCTCCATGGTTCCTCCCTCCCCTCGTTCGAACAACAGCGACGCGATTCGAGTGCCGTGTTCCGAACACAAAAGATATTCAGTTGCAAACAAAATCCATAGAGCAAGAGAGCGAGAAAAAGAAAGGAAGAGGGAGAGAGAGAGAGAGAGAGAGAGAATGGAACGCAAGAGAATACGTTACGTTCCGCAGAGTTCTTCCCGTTGTTGTTTTTTTCTACGCTGACCGAGAGAACAAGAAAATCATAAAGGTTTTTGTGAGTGGATAGTGGGTTGCCGAGGTTCATGGACAAGCTATACCTCGGGCACCCCTCGTCCTTGCACGTCCTTCGGTTCGTTAATCGAATCTTGCTCGCTCCTTCTTTCTCTTATTATATTTCATTTTCTCCTCTCTTTACGTTTTCCTTTTCCTTCCCACTTTCAATTTGTTCCTTTCATTAAATAGTTTCCCTTCGAGTTATTCTCTTCTCTCTTGCTCTCAGCGCAGAATAACAGAGCGCATCATGTTGTCAAGACAGGAAACGAGGAACGCATGTTGGAGCTTGTTCGTAAGATTACGAGAGACGACCATCGCCGACCGGTTGCTAAAGCTCAGTCGCCCGTGAACGAGATCGCTCGACAGTCTTTTCGATGATCAAGTGTCATCGTGTGCTATAAAACTCGCATGTACGGTCGGCCGAGTTCCTCTGGCTTGGACTACATATTTTGAAACTCTTCGTCGTGCTCGGCTCCGCCTCGTAGTTTCCCTCATTTCCACAGGAAAGTGATTTCGTTCTGTTCGCGGTGGATGACAAGTGTCGATGATCACGGTTCTTGCCGGCCCTTGACACACGCACGACAACGTGATTCCAAGAAACATACTATCTTCTCGCGTTCGCTGCAATCTTTACCTCGACAAATTTCTAACGTGATATCTCCAACTATGTTCCTTTGATAATCATGTTAATCTTGGATGCTTAATATGAACTGCTATGGTACCGATCGAACGAAAGGCAAGCGAACAATGAGAAAAGAAGGTGAGGCAAGTGACGCGTTGGAAGATTCGTAGCGAACGATAATATATACGTGCTCGCTTAAATTTCAACAAATCGGGAGTGCGGATTGTAGCTTTCAAAGAATGGGTAACGATTCCCTCGAATCCCTCGGCTAGAAAAAGGAATAAATCTAGCGAGAACAAGCGAAACAAATATATTTCTCGTTTATTCTCGCTATTTGCTATTCGCTTCTTTCACAAATAGATTTAGATTACGCGATTGAGACAGTTTGGTAGAGTTCGAGTAACGGGCAGTAGCGGAACTGGCTGATTTGAATTTAGGTGAAACAATTCTATTGGAATCTAAGCGAGCACTGTTGTACAGATATGCGAACGAACAACGTAATTAAAAACAAGGTAGAAAATGGTGTATTTGAGAGTAAAACGGGTGGATTGAAAGGAGAGATTCCGCGATTAATTAAATGCGTGCGTGCATGTTCCCGTGATTTAACCGTGGACACGTACATATGTAAGCATTAAGGTCTCATTTTGCGGGCGAATCTTGCGATCTTGTTGCGTGTCTTTCGTTTCATCAAAGAGCAACGATCGTCGACGAATTTCAGCTAGTCACACGCTTGGTTGGAGTCGCATCTTAAAGAAAACCGACTCCGATGGGAAATCCAGACAGAGCGTTGAGAACTGCTTTAGAACTGCCGACAGATATTTGACATGTTATGGTTTAATTGCATCGTGCGATTCCAGTAGTTCCTTTGCTCGATTCGGTATAATATACGAATTCTCTGTGTTTATTCGAATCGAGCAAGTTTCGAAGTATGCGTAAACCTGGTTCAGTTGTGTTTAGCCAGAGAGCTTTCCGTTGTTGCCAAGCGTGATATTATATGCGAAGATCGATCATAAACGTGTTTGTATTAGGCGGAACGGTAGAGCTCGCAGCACGTTTTTCTATGAAGCGATAGATTATACTAACGCGAATGTTCGCGTTCTAAACCTACGGGTAAAGAGATACACGGACGCGCAATCAAGAAATAGGTGGATATTTTAGTTGCACGGACGTGATGTGACAAAACGTTGGTTGAAAAACTGGTCGTTCCATTTCTCGGCAAATTAATTTTCAAATAAGAACACCGAGAGCTGTCTCTTCGATATGCTGTTTCATTCTTACCTCCCTTTTTTTCCTCCGCACTCCGCCTCGCGTCGGTTGGTATCTCCTCTTCTTTCCTTGTGAGAGACACACCGTGATCCTTCTTTCACCCCTTCCTCCGTACCTTCGTTCCTTCTTTCTATTTTTCTCTCTTGCTTTACCTTCTTTTTTTCATATCCATACCGCGGAGAACACGTTCCGAGCAAAAATCTGATGTCGAAACCTAATTGGTTGTTATCCGTACAGAGCTTAATGACTTGCTCCGAAATGACTCGCATTTAAACGAATTTGCGCTCCTATAACGAGTATGCGTGCCATTGATGCTTGCCACTTCAGAATCAATGCGCATCATCGGCCTGTGCATTTCATTTACACGCCAATGCTTACAGATATTTTTCTATTTACTTCCACGAAATGTAATTGCAGCCACGGACAGAGTATTCGATCGAAGAAACGGTCTACCGATAGATCGCATTCGATCTAGTTGAATTATTATTGAGCAGATATGCGGAATTTGTTCATAATCGGCAATTGAATATGTATATCGAGCAAAAGGAATACAGATCGAGAATATAGAAAACGAGAATAATCAAAGCGTATTAATGATGTTACGAGGACTGATCATGGATGTACGAGCACTGGTCACGTTTCGAATGCGTGTGCATGTATAAAATTACGCCATGAAATTAAGAAAATGGCGTGTTTCGTGACTGGTATACCGGAAATGACACGGTCGTACGCTCAAAGTAAAACGAACGGATAAATCCAGCCTTCTCTTGCGAATGAATTGTGGGGAAGAACGATTGCGGTTAAAATATCTTGATGGATCTGACAAAAAGCTACGAAGGTGGTCGATATCGGAGGAAATATCTTAATTTCGCAATTTTTTCTTTCTTTCCTTTTCTGTTTGTTTCTTTTTTTCAAAGAAAGAAATCAATGCATGAAAGTCGCTGAGGTGCAAAATGTATTCAGAGAATTTTGTGGTCGGTTTGTAAGCATCGTTTATTATTTGTTTGTGTTAATTCGGCTTTTGCGAGACTTCTGAATGATTTAAATTTAACAAACGACGGGTTCTGTTTGACAGGATAGTCCAGTAAGAAAGAGGACTGTTTAGAAGATTGAATTTAGAGACTACAATAAATCTCATGTGATTTGAAATCCTTGAAATAATTATCTAATCCACGCATTCTATTAATCTGTAAATTATTGCGACAGCATTGAATTCTATAGATAAAGCGTGAAAATATTTATATCGTTACGAATGTTACAGAGGTGGTTGAGTTTGTATGCTAGAAATTTATTTTTACATTGAATTTTTTAAGTTTCTCGTGTAGGTAATATTTCCTGTTTTTTTTATTTAATGTGCACTTGTTTTAAAAAGAATTTTCAATATGAAACTTAAATTTTTACATCCGATATACGTTTATGTAAATTTTTAGAAAGTTTATGCGAAAAATACAGTTCTATGCAGGAACTTTTCAATTGTGTACTCGAGGTTCGTAAATTTGATTTCGTGACTGAAACGTTGCGTTATTAGTCGAAAATTTATTGCTCGTTGGAAACTTTCCCATATTAATTTAGACCCATACAAGTGTAATATCTATCTAAAATAAGTAGTATATGTTATTCAAATAAAAATAATTTTGTTATAAAGGAAAAATCGATAAGGAACAATTTCATATATATGATATTAGTATTAATCTTCTATAACAAAAATTAATTCACAATATAATTTAAAAACTTCCAAAATTCTTAGGCATTTCTTTATATTTAATAATTGTGATTATTCATATTTACTTGTTACGATTTTTCGTGACACTGTTTCTGCGTTAATGAAACTATTAAAAATATCATTCTCATAATTTATGAATAAAATAATTAATTTGTATGGTTTCCTCAGTCGTCCACATAAATTAATTCTATCGTAAAAAAATGTTTGTAAGTGGAAACTACAGATACAACGCAAGATGCAGGTTGGCGTTATAATATATTCATTCTGAAGTTCAATCAAGAAAATATGCATATATAACACACGTTTCCAAATCCATTCTGTTCGAGTAGTTACCGTCATATGGAAAGTTATGCGATGAGCTATGGAACGTTCTAAGTGTCAATTTGATTTGGCATGTATCATTGAAAATACCACCTCGAGGCATTCGTATTGGTTTCTGAATAAAGGTGGAGTCGCAGGTACGACACGATACACCTCGCGATTCATACACCCTGCTGTTTTGCCGTCTTTTAATGCTTCTTGTATCTAATGATATGTCAGATGTTTCATGCACATCGAAGCCCAGTAACGTTTAGCATAAACGATCGGAACACGGAAGGAAACGAACGAATGCCCTGTAATTTCGTACTTCCGACAGCTCGTTGCCTAAAACCGTCAACTTCAATGGAAAACTTTTGACATCGACGCTGTTCCAGGTGTTGAAAGAAAAGTGAAAGATATTGAAGAGAGAAAGAAATTGGCTGGAGCGCGCTCGTTTGAACGGAAATATGCTTTACGTTCGCGCTTTCGGTAATAAAATTTTACGTGTTATCGATGAGCAAAAATTACCATAGTATGCACGGAAAAGCGTCCAGATAGTGTTACGTATATTATAGCGTGAGGGAAAGGCGGGAGCTGCAGACTCAATATGAAGATACGATGATCTAATGGAAAAAATATACGTTACAAAGGAATATTATTTAATACTATATAGAATACTATTTAATACTATATTACTATAAGAAATACATTATATATAATATATATAATGAGAGTGTAAAAAAGTTTCTCTTCGGAAATATTTAGTTTATTAAGGAATAAACTTGACCTCGTTATACAGGATAAGAGAAAACTCAGCGAACATTGACTTGAGTTTCGATTTAATATGTAAAGCGTGCTTTCCTTTAATTTTTCTTTTGTCAAGTAAGGTGGATTGTTTCAGTTTTTTGTAAATAGGCTATTTAATTAAAGTGACCAAGATCCCTTAATACATATCTTTTTGTTTCTGTGTTTACTTTATTTCTGTAATTCGTTTCATCGACGATTGTTAGTTATTTTTCCATTAAAATAGCTCAATCTTTATATTTTATTATAATTCAATTCTTACAGTATAAATATAAGTCAGGTTGATTTTTCTTAAAAGTAATGTTACTTCTAGTAAATTCATTATATTAGGTCATGGTTAAAACTATTAGAATTCATATAATTGTTATCATTGTCCAAAATTTTGACGATTGCTGAATTTTCAAAGTCTGAATTGATATCTAAAGCCGCAAATAAATCGACGTGTTACTCTCCTTTAAAAAATCAGTTACATATATTCTTAATGATTTTACGCTGTAAAGATAGTGAGCGAATATATCAGCTACTCGATTTTCATAATCTTGATCCAAGACTAAAAAAACGAATTTCTAAGATTTCTTTATCGAGGAGCAAGTCAACCTATCTTTTCTTGCAATCATCATCATAAGATCAACGTATTCATTTGTTATAAAGTATTCGATTATCTTTCACGTTATCATGAACAACTTTCCCTATATATATATATAAGAAAACAGTTTAGCTTAATTTTGTCATAAATCGTTTAAATTGTAATAAAACTTCAAATGCTTCGGTGTAACGAAATCCTCTAGAGTGTACTTACATTTGATGCGCGATTTTAAAAACAATCGCGGTTATTCAGAAATGGTAACAATAATTTTTGGCTGAAATATTATTTCTTGAAACAAATACTAGATAAGTTCCCAGATGTTCCGCATCGTATTTAATTCCTAATTGACTGAGTACTGTTTATAGAACAAATTTCAAAGGTTCCGTTTAATAGTCGTCATAAAGGAGCATGCAGTGCGCCTGCTTACGCTATTTTCTCTTGTGAAATGTGAGTCTTGTGAAATTTTCCCCTCGAAATACGCGTATATCTCAGACACACTTTATTTTTGTAAGGTTCAACCAAATCTAGATACGCTCTACGTCACTTCAATTCTAACGAGAGTTATTAAATAGATTTCTATTTTTCCCGAAAAGTGCTGATAATTTGCACAAAGTGATATAGGTACGGTATAAGTACGTTGACCTCGTGGCGTATCTATCGCCACCATATCCTTCTTTTCTTTTCAATCTTGATCATACTTATTTTTATTGTACCATGTTGTAACGATGTATGATAAATTAACAATGGATCGTTCGCTTTGAACTTAAAATTAAAGGGCAATTAAATTCGATAATTCAAACAAATTCGGCTCGACGATTTCGACCACACATTAATGTTCCTAATCGCGCAATTGTATCGAACGAATGTTACTAAATTGACGAAAATATACGTTTGAAGAATACAAAAGAAGATCGACATAAATCGCATCTTTTTTTTATTTTAAAAGAGAGTGACTTTCATATTTAATACTTGTTCAACTAATTCCATGTTACCAAAAGTTTTTTATTTAATCTTTATTTATTTATCGTTTTCTTTATGTTAGACGTGATTTTCTCTTTTCAATTATAATTACGTCGCATTAAAGTATTTCCATTTGAATATAAAATGGCATTAATGTCAGACAAATCAATAGAGGTTGACTCGTAAAATTTTCTCCTGTGATCTTTATTTGTATTGCGTTTAGAATAATCGTATTCTACAAATACGAATCTAGAATGGTTCAAGCAGCACATTATTATTGAAATGTTATTTATCTTTGTAAATATTTATATTTTTAATGTTATTCATTAATTAAGTCTCAAATTTTACTTTCAACTTTTATATGTCGGTAATAATTTTACCAATGTTTAATATTTCATATTTAGAAAAAGAAAATGCTGTTAGTCTGCAACCCTTTCGTTACTGACGGTGGCTATATAGTCATACGTCGCTGGTGCGTTCGACGAAATTTACAATGTTTTATGATCTATAATATTTATTTTTAATACACTGACTGGTTATCTTTGTAAGTAGCATGTAACTATAAATAAAAGATTATGAGGTAAATCACGTATTTTTTTCAATAAATCGAGTCAATCGATTTTAGTATCGACAACCTATTAATTAGAGTTTTATCGCGTGTACATACGAAGATTTTGTATCGAGTAGGTATATAATTATCTCCGTAGCGAAAGGGTTAGCGACAATGTATACCTTCGATACAGTTACAAAGTGATAATAAATTTAATGTAATTGTAAATGCAAAATTGCACAGAATGCACATAATATGAAAGAATACACGAAATATCCAAAATATACTGCTTTTTATAATATTTGATAGGTGAAACAATTTTCCATCGAGGTCCTAATTACTTAACAACTTACACAGTAATAATAATACGTCATTTTTTAATTACATTCTCAAAAGCATGAATTTCCATACAAATTAACAGTTCGATAATTAAGTATTTACTAAGGAGAGCGGAAAATACTAAAAGAAGAAAACTGCAAGAGCACTGAAAATGGCTGTATTCGCGGTTCTAGTGTGAAAAACATACAAGAAGCTAAAAAAGGGAAAAGGAAAGGCAAATAACATGACTTACTATCACGGTCCTATACTATGTATTAAATCATTCCGGAAGCGGAGATTATAACGGGGCGTAATATGGAGACAGAGTACCAATTTCGAAGCATAACGTCATCCACATTTTTCCTCGTCCATCCTTTCTCCCTCTTCCCTTCATAGCGTTTACGTGGATGTAAACGACAGCGTGTACGAGTGGATGAACATAACGAGAATTTTATAACATCGTGGCCGGTGACACTTTTGTTTTTACAGCTTGTAAGGTATCGTGTAAAAGTGTCCGGAACGATGGCCGCCAGGAGTAGCGTGGCAGAGGAATGAAACAACACACGAGAAGAAGGAAGAGAGGAAGAGAGACGATAGCCAGAGACCGTATTGTATGCAGTTTATCGGGATTTATTTACTCGTGTCGATCAATCTCACCATTGTAGTTATTTATCTAACGATCTATAAATGAAATGGGTGTTGCAAATGCGTGCATCGTGAAATTCAAACTTTTACGATTTGCTTTCGATAGATCGAGAAAAGGGACAAACGAGGTATGGTCGAACTACAAATACGCGAGGCGGGACATCGTGAGCGCAATTTTCGATAAACAACAAAATCTCCGAAGTATGTACGTATCGTTATTCGTGAACCCAGTGTATTCGGCGTATTTAATTGTTATACTATAACACGTTAAATAAATGCTGATACGATTCATGGCGTTACTCAGGATGCGTGAACTTTCTACTCCTATCCTTGTCCTCCTGTTGTGTTATAGACGGTATATGCGGTTTAAATATATACACAGTATCGTCTCTATAATTACTAAAAATGCGAAGAAATATTTTATATAAAAGAAGCTTAATAAAATATTTGGATCTTTTTTTTTCAAATTGTTACTTATACAAGATTCGTTGATATTTGCAAGCCATTGAAAAGTATTCGATAAATTTTTGTTCAAATTATACACATCGGTGGAATGATCTTGAAATATATAATAAAACGTGCGATTCCATCAAGAAAATTTACATTAGAATTTTCACAAATAATATTTCGCAATATTTCATGTTTGTTTCATGTAGAATACTGATTGAAGTTTCACGTTAACGAGGAAAGCTTTAATCAGAACATGAATCGGTATGTCCCGTCGTTTTTATCGTGTATTAAAATTTCGTTTCAACTACGATATTACAGTTTCCTATTTATGTTCGTAAATGTAACAGATGTAGATGTAACAGATTCACCAAATGCAACACTAATATCTCTTCAGTTTCTCATAGACAGTTGCAAAATAGTTTGTCCGATAAAAACATAATTAGCGAAATATTGCGCTTTAGACTCGTTGAAGCCTGGAACTATTCGATACTGCACATTACCATATTCATTTTCATTTCAGTCTAGTCATTTTATCGTAATTTATAAAAGTCAGGAGTGTGCAGGGAAAAAATTTCTCTCTTAAAAAGATTTAGCAATAAGAAAGTAGTTCAATCTGACGCGCAATGTACATATAGATCAGCCGGGGTAGGATACAAAAACTTAAAAATATTATAAAAAGCGGTTAGGAGACGAAAGGCCAGATCGATTAAATTTTGATCGGCCAAGACCCGAGTCTGCATCCTTTTTTTATCCAGTCACTGTGCCATAACTTATCGAGAAACATAGACTCTTAGGAAGTACCTTTTTCATACCTTTCTCTTTTTCAAAACTTGGATTTATCAATACGTCGTATATTAAAATTGGACAGAAGATTAGGAAAATTGACATCATTTTGTCTGTAACAATCCTGCTGACGATATGCTAAAATTTAAAACGTGGTTAACAAAATTTTAATTCATATTCAGGAAAATATTGTGTAGTTCAATATCTCAATTAAAGCTTTCTTAATATATTTTAAAATTTTGATAAGTTTAAAAGATACAATCGTTAGCCCGACAAAGTGTTAAAATCATTTGCATAGATGTGTCGAGTACGTTTCGTGAATACGTTTGTCGCATTACTTTGGACGCGATTGAAGAGGAAGGATGAACAAACGCATTGAACAGAGACTTATACACATACATAATGTATAGATAGTAAGCATACAGAGTAACGTATATGTACCGGTTCCATTTCGCAATGTAGATCGACGAAGAAGATGCGAAGAAGATGGCGAAAGCTGAAGAACTGACTGATAGTACGGTTTATGCAGATTACACGAGACTCACCGATTTGAATAATGTTTGAAATAAGTTGAAGAACTCGTCTTATCTTTCTCCCGATTGCTTCATAGTTACGTACATGTTTGTCGTTGCATCATGATTTGTTAAGCTAGGGCCTCATTGAAAATTAGTCATTTTACCTGCAGATATTCTCTTCTCGTGTCTTCTCGCATTAATCTACATAGAGATAATGAATATTATAATGTTTTTAATTGATGCATCTTTAATGATTACAAAGTAAATACTTCATTATCTTGGAAATTATTTACGGGGACTTTGTGTAGTACAATTCGATTGCTTAAGAGAAGCATCGCGGTATAAATATTGTTATTATATATGTAGATTTGAAGCGAAGATATAATTTTATTAACGTTAATACAACTCATATGATATTTGAATAAACGTATATATTAAGATAAACAATAATTTAGGCCTGTATCGAACAATGTAATTATACTACAGGTATGCTTTATTATACTATACTATAGATATCAATTATTCGATAACATAAGACATATAAGAAATTACGCAGCAGATAGTATCTGCTAATAATCTAAGTATTTCAAACAGTAAATAAAATAAAAATACAATAATACTTTACTTCTTCATTAGTCGTGTAAAATTAACACTGGCTATACATTTAACAGAGTCGCGATGAATTATCGGTAGAAATAAAAATTGTAGTATCTTCAAACCATCTAATAAACTCTATCAGCATCCTTCCAGGATTATTATATCAGTACGTACATATTTCCATGCAGTTTCCTTTACTTTTAATTTCCTACTAATTGACTTATCTGCGTTAATAATCCATAATTTTCTGTTAATTGTCTCATTTAACTGCACTTTTACACTTTCTACTTTAGAGTCGGATCTTTTTCTAATAACTCATCGCGCGTTGCATTATCTCATCAGCGTAACAGTATCATTCCCCACCAATCCTCCACATTAATTAACAAGGTGTTCCACTTATTTCAATTCTTCGACAGAAGGTACAGTTGTTTGTAGCGTAGATGATTGTTTCTACGAACATTGTTCTCGCATCGTGCTAGAAACAAGTCCGACTTGTTGCTTGTTTTAAGATCGAGCTCGTTATTATTACATTCTTTGATTTCACATTCTTCGGTTTCTTCCTTACACGCGATCAATTTTTCCTAATTCGTTTCTTCGAAGATGAACGATCATTTTTCGTCAATTAGACTCTAACTTTCGCGTGCACGAATGTCATTTGTGAGTAATAGCGTGCATGGAGACTTCTGTGCACTGTAATTTATTTAAATGTAACTAATCTGTAGCTAAAGCTAGAACGATGATAATAACACGAAGGAAAAAATCTCTCGGCCCTTCGGAATAAAAGCTTCGAACGTCGATCGTCCTTTTTTGACGTTCGAGAAAGGATGGTTCGTTGTTCCTTGCTATTAACCCATTAAGAGAGTTAGTATTATCCCAACGTTGCGTGAATGCAATTTGCATCACCGAACTCCGCTTTTTAGGTTACAGTTGCGAAAGGAAATTTCAAGAATTTGTTTAGTTCTTTTTCCTTTTTACTGTTTCTTTCTCCATGTAAATTCCATGGTTTCCAAAAGTTTGAAGCAACTGAAGTATTTATAGCGTTATGATTTATAATAATCCGTTTATGTAGATTGTGGACTTTTACGCATTTATGAACAAAATTAAAGATGCAAAAATGCATAAAATATATACTTATAATACGCAAACTATAGTATTGGTTATGATATTTAGCGAATACAATGAATCTCTCCGTAACGATCTGTAGCCTAATAACAATTATCCTTTTTTTTAAGATCACGCAAATTCTGTTTTGTACATCTAATTCGTGTCTACATATTGCAGTAATACATTTTCCATATTTTGAAGAAATAATGTATAGGGTGATATATTCATATTTACCAGTAATGAACTAATCCGTTCGAAATTTTAATTTTTAAGTACATGGTATCGTTTTATTCTGAAAAATGTATAGTATCTATATCATGTTAATCAGACATGCGAAAGGCACATATTTTTGTATACTTTATTTTGTACTTACCTACTTACGATTTATATATACAGTTATACATTGTCAGAGCGTTACGCGCGTTAAATTATTATGGAAATTTAAATTATACACCAGATGTAATTTGTTCGCATATACCGTAGAATTTTAATTATAGCGGTAGTAAGGCAAAACCATATATTTTACATATTTTCTATCCTAACAGAAACCGACACTGTAAAAAAGATATTAGACATGAGTGAATCGAATAGGAGTCTTAAATGAATTTTAAATAACAAAAAAACCTTCTTTTAACACAATTATTTCGTTAAAAAGAAAAATACAATTTTCGGTTGCATGAGAATATCTAAAATTTCCTACATAAGGAGATTTAGGATAATAACAATATTTTATTTCTATCGAAGCAATTGGAATCTGCACGAAATGATTACTTTGCATTACAGTGTACAATTTGATACATCAAGAAACGAATGACATACGATGAAACAATTTTAAATGAGAAATACGTGTTTTATTTGGTTTCTCCATTAACTTTGTTCTACCGTTCTTAATATTTAAAAAAAACAAAAAAATATCGAGTATAATATTTTTACAAAATCTCGCGAGTCTCTCAACTATTTTTACATTTTTAACACTTTTGATTTAGAATTGTTACCATCAATTTCTACATTAAAACTTCTATGCTCCTTTTATTAATTAGATTCAGAATTCGAATTAACATCAATTAGTACGTAAATATGTATCTCATTTTCGTAAACAACGTCCTCGTATATTTATTATAAGACTTTACTTCTTTCTTATGATTAGAGAATTAATTTATCCAGCAGTGTTCACTTTTTTAAATGCCTCCAAACTTTTCAGTGCATGAAGAGATAAAAATATGTTGATATAATATCTGGATGCAGCTTCTCACTCAAGGTTGCTTTACTTTTTTTACAAAATAAGGTGCGGTTAAGCATTGTCATGGTGAAAGGTAAACCCGTTGCAGTTTACCAAGTATAGACGCTTGTTTCTTACAGTTGAATATCATCAGCAAGATGTCTTACATATAATTATTTATTTAAAATTTTCAATAATGAATTGAAAACGGTCAATAAAAAAAAAAACAGTTTCTAAAACATCTCACAATTAATTCTTTTATCGCTATTCACCCAAGTGCTCTAGAAAACGAATTTAAAGTTATAATTATCGTTTCTGATCGATAATATAAAATATGAAATATCCCTTCAACGATCTGTAACGATAGAATGCAAAAAACGACATATATCTGGTGAATAGCCGCAGCGATATAATAAGAAACGCGAGATATCTCGTACGGAATACTAATTGTACTAATTGTAATAAGTGTCTAATTTTGATCCGACTACATTCAACCTATTATGTCACGTAATCTACACGTACACATATCTCATTAATATTTGTCAAGTATGCGTACATATTTGAGACCCTCGTGATATTACAATGTTTCATACTTGCAACGAAAGATAACTTAAATGTCATGCTACATAAAGATGTACATATTACAACTTTACGAGTAAAGTTAACGAAATAACAGTATGAACTTTAATTCATTCCGAGAAGGAGTCTTGAAATTTTCAGCAAATCGTTTTTGCACAGAGATCATCATGAACAAAGTGTACATTGTTCTTACCTAAGCAATATTTATTTATCTATTTGTACTCAACTAGCTATATCGCGTTATATCAATTGATAATATCAACAGGAAGATAAGAAAGTGAAACGCAAGAAACTCTGTACCTTGGACATGGAGAAGCTAGGAAATTTCAGTGCAGGAAAACCATGAGAGTTGGTCGGTCGGTACGAGACGTATGAAAGCGTTGCATCGCCTTAGCCGCAGTATATTTCTGCATTATATAAGCAATATAGTCCTTAGTTTATACCTGGGACGCCGCAGTTAAACGTTGCGAAGACTTTTATAGGCCTATACGTGAATATTCTCGTGCATATACCGGTTACAACGCCTGGCGTGTTTCCTCTTCAACGCAGATATACACATTTATACACGTACGTCCTTGTGTCGTCGTTTCTTGTCAGCTTCGATGGGAAACATATTCGCTGTGAGATAGGTGATTGCTCGGTGTCGGATAACGAAGTGTTAACCCTTCACCGGTAGCATATATTTTTTATGACGACCAAACCTCGGATTCCCACGTTGTTATCTTGATAAAGAGTCATTTGATTTTCAGTATCGCGTAATATCTCCGTTCCCCTCCAACTATTAAACATCGAAGTTTTATCAAAAATGGAATGCCTGATATTCGTTTTCCGACTCCTTTAGGAAATGAATACATCTACGCAGAAAATAGCGTTCCTAGTAATTATCTATAGTTGTTTAAATATCTACACGTCGATTTTTCGAACAATTTGCATTATTCCATCTTTCAGAATGTCCTTTCATATTTTATCTGAATTAATGGTTCCTCGTGTTGTAATAAATGTATGCGAAATGTATTAACAGATTTTCCTTTTTCTAGTTCACTCACTATAGCGGCCAGAACCGCTGCTATCTACCATCTACATCATCTGTCATGGTATACTTTATGATAATTAATTGATTTCCGTATCCGTAGTTATAAATATAGATTTTATCAAGTTTCTATGAATAATATATTATTATATTTTACTAGAATCGGTGACTCGCGTATGCGAATGATATATGCATATTGTCTTGAATCTTGAGAATTGTCTTAAGATCTGACTGTGAATGTTACATCTACGAGAAGCACTTTTCGTTGCTTCATTTTTCATGTTGTTCCTGTTTAGTATAGTATAACGTTACTATTATATAAACTACGTAATATAACATAGTATAGTATACTATACAATGTAGCCATTATAATAGAGATACTAAAAGCTCTGAAATTACATTTCTTAAGAATATTTCGTACATTTTTTTATATTACCTATATCTTGTAGATTTCTGAAGATTTAAATGTTCTATAAACGAGTAAATATCCGCAATCTGGTTATCGCAATTAACGACATTATTGATCATTACGGTACATAACTTCTAATTTGTACAGTAATTTACTAATTAATAATGTCAGCGAATTGGCAAGTGACAAGTTACAATTAACAAATACGTGTCAGTATATCCTACGTAAAGAACGAGAGAAAAATATTAAATGGCTGTTATCAATTCTTCTAAATACTTAGTTACCAATAAGATCAATCTTTCTTGTCTACGATTTCATATCCCTAAACGATAATGTCATCTCTAAGGAAAATAGCCCTTCAACCTGGTTATTATCTTAATTTTCTTTCCGTTTCTATCGTCTTATAATTACGTCGCTCGATGCTCATTCCCATTAAATTAGCTGTCAAAAGTACACTGCCTGTAAAATGTACCATGGAGACCAGTACATATTGCTAATTCATCCTCTGATATACCGGACGCGATTTTACAGCGTATACTTTGCTTGTAACGCGTGTGCAGCGTACACCTGCACTTACAGCTATTTAAATATAAATTAAATATCAAAAGTAGTAACGTTGTTAAATATGCGAAAGCAGACAAATCCATTCATTAATGAATTTAACGGTACTCCATACACTTTGAATAATCCAAGATTAAATAACAAAATTATATGCAATACGATAAAACTACATCGCATATTTAAAAATATTGTACATTCCAAATTCGGTTTTCTTATTACGTATTATGATTCACCCTATAGTACGCCGAACGCGATGTTTTGAAACTCCTCTATAGCTTGCTATTTAACCGACCCTCATCCTCGACATTGTCAATAAAACGATTCATTCTTTTACCATTGTGAGTATCTTATAGTCACGGTCAAATTCAACACAATATGCGCATCGCTTATTTAAAAAGGAAACAGCAATCTCACCACGATATAACGGAGACTTCATTTAAAATTTATTTGTCATGCTAGCAAATTGCTTCGTGAATTAATTAATTTACTTGAAGCTGCTTGATTGGCCTTCAAACCAGAACTCACAACAGACCTTTTATCGTGAATGCCAAATTATTATCTTTAAATATATATTACGCTACTTCGTCCTTTTTGTCAATACAACAAATATGTTCGAATCTAATTCTACGTATAATTCAAAACGTAATTCTGTAATTCTATAGCATTATCATTCAGAATTTTTCGAGTATGTAATTGTATGATTAAAAATTCCGTAAGTCTTTAATTTTACAATTCAAAATCCTGTTCGTCTACAATTTAGACTCGCACATTCGTCCTGTGCATAGGCTAAATAATAAAAAGTACATTGCAATCGTATATCCTTGGTCTGAATTTTCGAAAACTCCGACTCCGGTGAATTACCGCTTGACTTGTCGAAAAAAATGGATAAATATCCCGATACAAAAAGTGAACAAGGGGTTAAGTTATCAATATGCATAAATGGTCCTTATTTCACCCGAAGGTGATCAAGATCCATGCAAGCTGGTTCAGCTTAGCACGCTATTAAGTTGATGGAATTTCTCGAGAATCGATGCTTGTTCGCCTCGATGAAGGCTAAGTAACGTAGGAATACCGTTTAAGATTAAACAAGATCAAACAAAGCATTTTATAATGTGCATCTTGGAAATTAAGAAATGTTTTTACTCTATTATATTGCAGTATCTCTGTTCTCGAGTCGATATTATACGAAATCACTAGATTATGGGTAACCAACACGTGGAACAACTGCCAACATACATACGTATAGGATTCCTAGGTGAAATCCGTGGCTGTGGATACGCAGCAACGCTTACCAATCTTATACTGATACTGCTATAAGATTAATTTGAGTATTTCGGATCTCGATAGCCTTGAAGAATCTCAGAAGTATTATAGCATGCAATTCTTCATATCAATCATCGTTGCGGAATGCGATTTATTATTTATTATGATTCTTCCCCTATCAAGATTGTTGCAGAAGGAAAGAGACCATTCTTCTGTCGTTTGAAGTTTTAAAGAACTAACTAAAAGAACTATTTTGCGTGACGAGTAGACTGTGGATTTTTATGCATTATGCACAATCTAAAGGTACAGAAATGTACAGAATGCACGTATGATACAAAAATATTGTATGATATTATTATTAAATATTCAATGTAGAATACTCGTTCTGATATTTAATAAGTAAGATATTTAATAAAAATATATCTCTGCTCGTGCTCTATTTCTCTACTAATAAGTTTGGTCGCCAAGACCGTTGCGAATTTATGCAATTTTATATGCTCATGGATACAACTGAAGAAATAGATGTTATGCAAATATTTATTTAACACATTAAATATCATAACAAGTACTATAGATACGTGTAGAGTTGCTGTAATTATTTAAGAAGCTGCAAGAAGGCGGCAAAATTTTTTGAATAATTACTAGTAATTTCTACACGAATGTTCATTTTATCTTAAAGTTGCTAAGATTCTTCCGATGAAAATGAGTCTAAGAACAATATACATAAATCAGACTACTTTTAACAGTATCAGTACACGGAATATGGAAATGAACAGCTTCTTTCATTGCTCCTCCATAGTGTTTTCTAAATTGCTGATTGTAGGAATTATCTGCGCGTGACTGAATTTACAGTACGATCAGATGGGTAAAGGTAAGCGTGATCGCAGCGCGATCACCGGCAACTATGTTAATTTACATCACGTGCTATCGCGCAATGACACCATACGGCCATGGCACTCCCAGATTATCGAATTATCGAGTCAATTAATAAAATACTAATATGATGTAATGGTGGTAGTTTCTCTTTGGAGGTCGAATCCGAATTATTAAACCTTCGTTCCAGCCAATTCATACATTTTAATGCAACCCAGATATGCGCGCACTATAACGTCTACTTGCGCCTTTATTTGACGATAATAGTGTCTTTAATGGGACGATAATACGCATCGAGGATTTCCTGGCGATTTTTCTATTTCCTAATTCGACGACAAGTGTGGCATATAGAATCCTGATAAATATTATATTTAACAAATTTAATCATTGGAAACATTGAAATCGTCTAATTTGTAAATATTCGTAATTTAATGTACTGCAAAATAATTTCTATATGGATGATTCTAATTACAAATTCAATTGTGAATAACAGGATTAATACGATGTCCAGCATGAATAATTCTAATGTTATTAAAAATAACCATTTTCTACTTTAATTCATCTTAATCTTTTCTGTAAAAGTTACAAGAAGTATTTTGTATAATTTTTTTAAATATAATTTTCTCTTTTTGTGGTAGGGACCTGTTTTACCATTGAGACTGTAAGAGTTCCCGACATCTTCCGCTAGAAGCACATTTGGCGCACTTTCACGAGCGTATAATTAGATGTGCTTTACAAATAATATAATAGTGTATTTTATTCGAATAATGTGTAGTTATATAATTTTTGTGTCTCCGGAATTTTTGGTATAAAATACTGCATTGTGTGCGCGTAATATAATTCGCAATTGTTTAAAATGTTAGAATAAAAGCTGCTAGTTGATTATTATGTGTATATTAACCTCAACAGTCGTCGATATTTTATTTCTGTATGCGATTAATTGGTCATAAATAGCACAAAGTGAGTGTTTTGAAAGGATCTATTATTTATATTTATTTGTAGTAAGTGTATCTGATAATAAATTGCACTTTTTGTGCATAACAATATTCTATGAAATTATCATAACCTATATTCTATATACTTACACTATTTAGTTTTCTTGATATTATGAAGTTTATAATAATATGGGATGAAAATGGAACATTTTTGTAATTTTTATGTCGTCCAGGCTGCTCAATTATGAATCCTGATATTCAGGAAAAGATTTTCAAGTTTGAAACGTTTGTCAATGATGTGTTGAAGGAGGATCTTGCTAAATTAGAGCAGAAACTCGATACTAAGAATGGAGAAATTGCAGAGTTTCTTCAGTTAAAGGGTATGATAACTACCCTCCAAAACAATGGCTTTGATAAAAGTGGCTTTAAAACTCAAGTAGATATTGGACAAAGTTTCTTTATTGAAGCACACATTCCCGATGCTTCTACAATTCTATTGGATATTGGTTTAGGGCATTATATGGAATTTTCTTTACACGATGCTCTGGCTGTTATCGATGTTCGAATTAAACTACTGGAACAGCAAATTAAACATTTTCATAAAGAGATAGCCAATACAAACGCTTATATCAAACTAATTCTCCTAGGCATTAGAGAATTGCAAGGGTTTGATGACTGAGTACAAAGCATATTTTGCACTGTGTAATTTTATGATCTTTCATGTATACATACTTCTCTACTAATTTTTGTACATATTGAAGCTTTAAATAAATGTCAAACGACATTGAAACACTTATTTTATTTTTTGAAACTCTTCATTTCCAAGATCGATGACGTTAGTCAATCACAGCGAGGCTAGTTTGCATAACGTATTCGCGCATTTAATCCAATGCAAATCGTTCGCTATGTCCCATCAACTTCGTACCCCGAATACCACTCTTTTGTTTCCTTGTTAAGCGCAATTGCGTAAATTTGCGAGGACCTTGTGCCTCGCTTATATATGATAGGGGCCAATCGCGAGCGAATCAGTACGTTTTTCGCTTCAACTTTGTTTTCTCATTTCACTACGTTTTTTGGCGTGAAGCGTTCATTTTAATGTCTGATTGGCGGAGCACACCATGCGTCGAAAGGCACAAAGAATTTCTCGAGAATCTTATCACAACCTTGATCGATTGCACCTTCGAAAGTGTGTCCCGTGAAAATCCTGTGTTGAGATGGAGAGAACCGGGTCATCTGCGGGATATTATAAATCTTAATTTGCAGGAAGAGCCCCGCAATCAAGATTGCCTTCTGGAGGTCGCGACTAAGGTTTTTAAGTATAGCGTTAAGACAGGCCATCCTTATTTTATGAATCAGTTATTTTCTGGGTGAGATATCGATAAGAGCATAAGTCTCGTTTCGAATAGAAATCATTTTAAAAATTATTTATAATTTGCAAAGAATTGGATAATTTGATCAAATGCTTATGAAACATATATTCTAACGTCTGAAATTCTTTAATAGTACATATTATTATTTGTATTATTTTAGATCTGAAAAATTTATGGGCCAGATCTGAATAAACAAAATCTAGCACCTTTTATAAAGTGTACAATTATATTACATTTATGAAATTTTTCTTTTTTCCTAATGAAAGTTCAGGTGCAAATAATAAATTAATTTTTAGTATTAATTAAAATCTCTGCCTTTTGTATATCAAGACTGTATACTAGAGAAACAGAAAGTTATGGTCAATGGTTTTTAAGTATATCTACTTCCATATTGCATGTATGTTAACGATACTTTGAATTTTACTTTTAATATTCGCAAAAGCACGTAACAAATCGATGTGTAAAATAATTTTATGTATCTGAACATTAATATTACGATTTGTTTTATTTCTTATAAAATATGATTAAGACTTCAAATGACATTTTTTGCTAAGGTTTAATTATTAACATGAATAATTAAAAAATATTGAACGTAACTTTGTTACTTGCTGTTGAAATTAGAAAATGTGATATATACGCGTTATTGGATAAAAATTGATTTAGATTGGATCCATACGGTTTAGCCGGACAATGGCTCACAGACGCGTTGAACTGTTCAGTGTATACTTACGAGGTGGCACCGGTCTTGACATTAATGGAAAGCACCGTGATTACAAAATTATTAAGCATGTTTTACAAGGAAGAAAATGGTACCACTATCGGAGACGGTCTTTTCTGTCCAGGAGGTTCCTTCGCTAACGGCACCGCCATTAACTTAGCTCGATTTTGGTTCAGGAAGAAAGTTCAATATGTGAGTAATTATTACCTTAATAAACAGCGCTGATATCGCATCGTTTGGTTAATGTAGCAATAAAACCATATTCTAAATTATTTAACAGTATTGCCTGATAATAACCGTGGTATCCATTGGAGATGCAGATTATTGGTCATAAGATTGTATGATAAGACGGAATAAATGGAACAGGTTTTTTCACGTCCGTGATAGTCACTAATTTTGTAATAATAGTTCTTAAAAATTATAATTTTTTTGTACAGAGTGAAAGATGTACAGAGTGTCTTAATAATTCTGCTACAAAACCATATCACCGTTAATTGCAATGAAGAATTAATTAGTTGGTTCGAGGAGAACACGTTTGCTGATGCCAGACATTCTTTTTCATGGTCATATTCTTCATTAAGTATTATGTATTTATGTTTGCAAATGCTTAATTTAACAAATACTTTAATCTTATAAAGCTTTGCATATGAGAGACAAGGTAAGATACTGAGTAGTTTATTATGTCTCGCTGTCTTTCAAATTTGGTGAAATTACAACTAAAATAACTTTTATAGTAAGCATTTCAGACACAGGTACCTTAATCTTCTTGCACAGGGAATACAAAAAACGCGGAATATAAAATATAGGAGATACAAAAACGAGACACCCTGTATATGTATTTTTATCTTCGATATTTCATTTATTTTATATAATTTAGAATTTTTATCTTCAATACATGCAAGCTTTAACAACGTTTAATAATTATAATTAATGGCTTTAATGCAATAAAAAATAACATAAAGTACATATTCTGAAATTTTTTTACGTATTTATGAAGCTTTTTGTAACTAACATTTCGGATTTAATATCTATACTCTGTAATAACTAATATTCATTATTTTTTTGTGTGTTTTAGAACAAAAATATACCATCTATGAAGCTAGTGCTTTTTACATCCGAAGACGCGCATTACTCGATTTCAAAGTGGGGAAACGTTTGCGATATAGAAGTTGTTCTCATAAAGACTGATGATTATGGCAGAATGGATGTCAGCGATTTGAGATTTAATATATTGGAGGAACAAAAAAAGAAAAATTATCCATTTTGTGTTACTGCTACTGCAGGTTCGTTGAACGATAATGTAATAGCGATATGTCATATAAATACACGGGTTCAATCGCTAATAAGTATGTTTATTTTTAGGAACGACGGTTTTGGGCGCGTTCGATCCATTGATCGAGATTGCAGATACTTGCCAGGAATTCGGTATGTGGTTGCATGTAGATGCAGCCTGGGGAGGCGGTTTGGTATTTAGCAAAAAGCACAGTGTACTTTTAAGAGGAATACAAAGAGCAGATTCTATTCTATTTAATCCGCACAAACTGTTGGCCGTTCCTCAACAATGCTCCTTACTTTTGTCTAAACACAAAAGCATTTTTAAGGAAGCTCACTCTAAAGAGGCTCCTTATCTTTTTCAAAAAGATAAATTTTATTCTAGAGATCTAGATGTTGGGGATAAGTATTTGCAGTGTGGACGCAGACCAGATGTGTTGAAATTTTGGTTCATGTGGCAGGCTAAGGTAATTCAGGAATGAAATATTTGGTTTAACTTATCTTTGTTTTTATAAAATCATTTAGTTTATATCTAGTAGATAATTTCTGTTCAGAGATACTCTTTCTTCGAACTCCATGCAAGGTTTCACATGCACCGAACACAACATAAGTCCTACTTGTACGATACATAGGTACCTGTTCTTCCCTTATTAATCTTTAAGTGTTAACCACTTATGCAAATATGTGAAAAACTAGCCTTGGTAGCACTTTTTCCCCCGATCTTCCTATAATTGTGCATCTTGTACTTTGTGGTTTAAGCAAGTGCTACGATGCACTCCGTATGAGATAAGGGTCTGTATGCTATGTTTCAAGTGTTTACCAGTATACTTGTGCATATATTAACTTCCCCTGTTAGGAATGAAGAATGTTCATATTGCATCTATCTCAGTGCATTTTCAAGATCATAAAAGAATCTCCTGAAATTCTCAAGAGAGTCTGACGATAGCAGTGGATTTAGATGAGTAACTTTCAAAGTTTTCATCCCTCACTCACACATATGCATATTATAATATTCTTAATATATATATATATATATTAAAGATTTGAATAATGAATTATTAAATCATAATACTGATAATAATATCATAATACTGTTTGATAAATGCTTAACAAGTAGCATTCCAATCTGTATTATAATTCAGATTTTATTCTCAGTGATTCTATCAAATTTAACATGTCTTAACATTGAATCACAGATAAGACTAAGACAGAATGTTACTATAGTTTAATGTAACAGAGTTTTGACTACTAGTATTTTGTATTTATTCACAAATGAAGTTGTTTTACTGACTCCTATGACATTCACCAACATACATGTCAATAGAAAAACAAACGTGTATCTATACTCTCGTTTCTTCTTTGTTGGAAACACGTAAAAATTTTATTATTACTTTTTATTTGTTAATAGAATATTATTAATGATAATTACTAGAAAAATGAAAAATATTACTGGAAAATATATATTTTATTTCGTTAGTTATTTCAAGATATGTGTATAGTTCCTTCTTTTGACACGCCACAAGAATTAAATGAATTGTGATTCATCAATACATCTATCTAATTATCAGAAATTTATTAGTAATAATACGAATTTGTTATTAACAGTAGTTACGTTATGGTATTAGTAGTTACGTAGTAATAGTAGTTATGGTTTGAAAGTACTATGCTTAAGAAACATTAATGTTTTCTAATATAATCGAAGAAGAAAAGTTTAATAACTCAGTAATTCTGTCTTTCTTGATATTTTTTATATTATATGAAGTCGAAATAATTTCTGTCATCATTTATTTATTTCTTGAGAATTGAATATATTACTTACAGAACTAATAGGAAATTTGTTTCAGGGTACTTCAGGATTTGAAAAGCATATCGATCATTTAATGAAACTTTCAGCTCTCTTCAAAGAAGAAGTTGAGAAAAGAGATGGCTTTAAATTAGTGACGGAACCGTGTTTTATAAATGTGTGTTTCTGGTTTATTCCACCATATCTAAGAATTCAGAATTCAGTTAAGGATTACAAGAAACGATTAAACGAAGTAAGTTGATTAAATTTTTTATATTTTCATCATAATATTTAAATACTAAAAAATGGGATGTTTTAGAACGATGAAATATTCAAATATAATGTATAGAAAATTGTTATACATATAAACATATTTGTAATACATTTAAACAGTTTTTTAAAATATACTTAATGTTTTAAGAAAGTTTAGAATTACTTTAAATGTGCATTTCATCTAAGTTCTAAACCTTTTTTTATAATATATAAATTAAGTCGCCGACAATAAATAATGTTAACAAACTTTAATTATATATATAAATTTGTAAAATGAATTTTTTAATTTTACATACAATTTGCAAATCACTTTCTACAAAATGGAATTAATACTTCTTTTTTTATGTATATTTTATCAGTGATATATTTATAAGAACAGTTAAATTGTAATTATGTTGTATGAGATCATTAAGTACATATTTTGTATTTTTACAAGTTAATTAAAAAATATGATATCGATGGTAGGTACAATAGAAATCTGTACCATCTATGGTAGATAAGCAGTTTCATCCTTATCAGATAAAGATAAAAATTTCATTTTATAACAGTCATTTCGCTTTTACTAGCAGTTAATAACTTACAACCTAAAAATATGTATGTATCTAATGTTGATTACCACTCCTATCGAACAATGTTTATTCTTGAAGATAAATCAATGTATAAAGCTTAAAATATTACAAGGATAATATATCACGAAAATATATTTAATAAAAATTTATTTATTTTAATAGGTTGCACCAAAGTTAAAAGAAAAAATGATCAAAAGGGGTAGTTTGATGATCAATTATCAACCACTGCACGAAAAACCGAATTTCTTCCGTTTTGTTATTCAGAATTCAGGCGTAGATATAAAGGATATTCTCTACGTCTTTGACGAAATGGAAAACCTTGGAGAATCTATGTGATAATTTACGGTATATGCATAGCTCGATGTTATGATCTTCTAAATGTTTATATATAGTTCTTATTTAATTATATTGCAATTCAAACAAAAGGTTGTGCCGTCATATTTTTATTTCCATTTCACCTGTCAATCTGCATTTCTATAATACGATTCACTATAACGCTGAAAAATTGATTCTTTGTACGCTGTAATTAAAAATGTTGTATTGTGTTTGACAAATATTCCGACGACAGAACTTTATCAGGTTGCCTCCGAAAGAACTAATGAATTCCAGCCACGAAAATCAATTCGTCTCGGTTAAATAGGCGAAACCTGGTAGCCGCCGGTCGATCTGATTAAGGAAGGGACTGCTACTAAATTTCTAATATCAAGATACGAAGTTAATTGGTGACTGCCTTCGTTGTAGATCGTAGAACAGCGACGTACCGACTAATCCTGATTCAAGTGACAGCATATCGAGAAGCCCTATGTGTATCTATAATACTAAGTTTGTACTATGTGGAGCATACAAACTACTGTTTGCAACCATCGTAGCACAGTTTTTCCTTTGAAACCAACAGAATCCTTTGACGCTTAATCTTGTCGAAATGGAACGCTTATTAGTACTGCAAAACTTTTCTAATGATATTTTCATGTAACGTTGTTCGTTTAAATGCTTTACTATATCATCCTAGGGAAAGAAATGGACCGGTAATTTCATTAATTCCTTGGCGTACAACATCATTATCGTTTTATTTCAAGTGCGTTTTCATTGTTCATATTTGCGTTTGATTCGCAATAAGCCGTGTTAATGAAATAATGTTTAATTACCAGTATCATTGATTCGTATTGGGCAATTTTAGCAAACGGTATAAAATATCTGTATGCATAATTAATTATAAAAGCATGTGCAACGATTAATAGTCATGAAATTTTGCAAAACCGCGGTAACTTATAAATTGTAAGATTAAACGAACTTGCGTTAACATAATACTGACAAAAGCCTATTACACGTGTCAACGCTGGTTCATTCTTTAATTTATCATTTCATTTCCAAGGAACCATATGATATAACAGAAATAAATTTACCTAATATACGTATAATCGTAATCTATCTTTGCATTTGCAAATGCATTTTTAAATCATTTATTTCACATATTCATTTCGCTCTAAATTTACATTCTTTAATTTTACATTAGCTACAAAACATAAAACTATCGTTATGTTATTATAATTCTAACTAAAAAAAAAAAAAAAAAAAAATATCAGAAAGATTTCTTTGAACCATAAATTCCATATAACTTACTAAATGTTTGTTTAAATTTAGTTCTTTCGTAGTTTCAACATTTTATTTTAATGATCTATTTGTAAGCAATATTTCTTGTTCTACTAGTCTTGAATGCGTTTCTTTATCGTATTAAAATAGGGTGTGCGAGAAACCCTTTGCAGGGAACTGTGCTTGTGTGTTACGTTCCTGTTCCCGAGTCACTGCTAGGGGTGCTTGCCCTGCGGATGAACTTAGACAGTAGGTTGCCGCCACGAAAGACGGTGTTAACGTCGATAGTCAGTCACTATTCGAATCGTTCAGTAACCCGAATGTCAGTCGATATCTTCAAACTCGACGGCCAAGATGGGAAGGCTCTCCCAATTCATGTGCCACAGGTATTGCTTTTTTTCTTTTATTTCTCAAGTCTAATCGACAGTAAAAATTTGTCAAAGCCACTTACACTTGTCAAAAGTAGTAGTTGTCGAAAATTTCAAATTTATTTCGAGTGAAATAATATCGTATAATTTTGGATAAAAGTTGTGTGCCGATTTTTAAGAAATCAATCGTTCAAACGAAGTGTTATTATTCGGATTATAAGTAAAAAGTTGCGAATCGTGGCGAATTTAATTATCGTTGTTGGGAGAACAACGTATTTAGTTTTGTATTTATTACTGTGGTTTTCGAATATATTTTCATTTTAAAGGTAAGTATAATTCGATATGATTAATTTAATATGGTGATAGCAGTAGTGATAGTAGGTTATTCGATCACTGACATTTAACTACATCAAGTACAATCATATACATACAAATATATCATCGTACAATACAAAGTCATTACTCTATTTAATGTCTATAAGCTCGTACTTTTCTTATTTCTGTGATGTTGTTGATTGTTTTTCGATGAATAAACTAGCTCGTCATTTTTTCGTTCTACAGGATTGTACTTGATTTTTCTAATTATTTGTAAGATCGTCTGGGACATTTTCTTTGTTATTTGCAGAAAGTGGGATTCTTAGAAACGTATCGTTACATCATGGAAGATGCAGCAGGTTAGCTTCCTTCGATTTAATTGAAAACATAGAATATTTTAAATACCGTGGGACCTCGTTTGACCGACTTTGCTTGACTGGAGACCAAAGTAACCTGGATATTGCCTGGATTTGCTAGAAAATTGCCATGAATGTTTTTCATTTTATGAAATTTCACTAGCATTATAATAAAACACGGTTGTCGTGATTAGAGTGGCAAAATTTATATATAAAACTTACAAGAACATTTATTTTAGACATGTACTTGGCAAAAAATTAGTATATACGGTATGAATAATTATTTTTAACATATAGCTAATGTTAAAAAATGCCTGCATTAAATATCGAGTAATACTAACGCAATGAATAATTGACTGAATAATTATTTAAATAATTTTGTCACCTCCGTTCAATCGGGGTTCCTTTTTGGTTTGTAATTATTTCTAATTTATTATTAAATGTAGCTGAATAGCGAATGTAGGATTGAAATCTCAAGTTGATAATTTCAATTTGTTAGATCTGTATTTTATGACATATACGTTCTACAATTAAATAGCACTGTATATTATATTTTATAGCCTTTTTGAATCTTCCATTTTAGATTCCAGAGTAGCAGATTGGTTCTTAATGGGCAGTCCATTTCCATTGCTAGGAATTATACTTCTTTATCTGCTCTTTGTTCTTCGTTTTGGGCCTTTGTTTATGAAAAATCGAAAACCATACAATCTAAATAAGTTTATGATTTGTTATAACATCTCTATGGCCATCGCGAGCGCAACTGTATTTTACGGGGTGAGTTCATCCGAAATAACTTACTATATCACGTTCTATTCATCCGAAATAGTCTAATGTAATAGTTAATTGTCGTTAATTAATAATTTTCATATAATTTGGAAAAATGACTTATTCCTTATCGTCGTTATGGTACGATTACTATTCTTCAAAACGATTAATATATTTTTATATTTAAAGCTACTTACCTCGGGCTTCACCACTAAATTCTCTCTCGGATGCGAGACTCATGTCATTTCAAACGACCCTGACTCTTATCGCGTAAGTACCACAGTCATTAAACAAACGCGAATTTCGATATTACGAAAGTTATGTCGTATTTAATAGACGGCTCGATGGGTGTGGAGGCTCTTAATGTTGAAAGTCCTCGAGTTGAGCGACACCGTTATCTTCATTCTCAGAAAAAAATACAACCAAGCGTCTTTTCTTCACGTTTATCATCACACGTCGACCGCTTTCCTTTCGTGGATAGCCTGCAAATTTGTCCCAGGTAAATCTTTAGACATACGCGTAAATTTACCTGTAACTTCAATTTCATACAAATGATTATGCTACTATATTATAGTACTTAATACTTTTACAGTCGACGATTTCTTTATCTCGTTTCGCTATGGTTTCGTATCGCGCGGATCGATAATTTCAATATGTTTAAATGTACGTATAACAATCGAAGGGTTCGCAACAAAAGCGATCCTGTCAATGTTGGTTTTTCCTCAAATCTCGTAACAGTAACAAAGCTAGTAATAAAGCAGACGAAGTATTATAAGGAAATTGTACAAATTACGAGTCATTCGACTACTCTATTTGGTTCGACATTATAAAATCGTAAACAAGAAATCTATAATCTGCAATTTGCAACTCGTCAATTCATTATATATCGTTAGGTGAGAGATTATTACGCAAGCGTATCTTAATTCTTCTAACTATATATTATTTGTCGATTCTAAAGAAAGCTTAACAAATATTACTTCTAGTCATCGTAATTTCTTTATTATTGTTACTACTGTATAATCGCCGATTTCAAAAGATCTCATTATATTTGCAAATACTACGATTCCCGTAGTTATCTCTCATAGCTTTGTAAATGGTTCGCGCAAACAATTTCATTTCAACTATTACAGCGCACCGAGCTACCCGAAAAAGACTCGTATGAGTGGAAATTAAATTGCGCCACGACGTATCAAATTTACCTATTAAGCCGATGCAAAATGGCCATGGTATAAAACACAGAGGAACATGTACGAGCGAATTTCCAACAGTCGTAAATAAAATTCTCCTCTTGCAAAAAATTCATTGCGCGACCATGTAACTTTGTTACAGGCTTCCAACTATTTTCCATCCCTTTCTTCCGAACGTGTTAAACGCTCCTTGTTATTTACAGGCGGCATGTGGACGTTCACGATTATGCCAAACTGCATCGTGCACGTGATTATGTACACCTATTATCTGCTCGCCTGCTTGGGCCCACAAGTGCAAAAGAGGATCGCGCCTTGGAAACAATATATTACGGGGTTACAAATGGTACGTTCCCATTTTCTATCTGACTCCGCTATCTGCCATGCTACGTACACATGGCCCGCAATGCATATATCGTCGGCGGTGTTTCGTTGCGCTCGCTGAATTGCCCTGCTGGAAGCGTTATTCGCTCATTTCACCGTGCACCGTCGCGTATCGCGTAATCGCAAAATTACATTCGCTGTCCTGCAGCGAATTTTTTAAACGTGAAATTGCTATTGACGTTGGACCGTCGCGACCGGTTATACGCAACTGGCTAAGTAAATTAATCTATATAAGCGAATAACGCGGTGTAGAAAATCCCGATCCACCGTGGACAATTCGTTGATCGATTGGTGAAACTGTTTGCGAAACTGGTCGATTGGATAATGGTAATAGTATAGAGTTGGCGTCGCTGTGACGGTGAGTCAATGAGAGCAGGGGGTGGAATTTATGATGCGTCGAGAAGCTGCGAATCCGTGTCGTTCGAGGGATTCGATATTAGTTAGAATTTTATGATTCGGAATAGTTTTTATGAAAAAGCGCGTTGTATCTCGACCTTATTTGAAATTCTAATTTATATTTCTCTTATGTCGAAGCTGCAAACGATTCACTATTTTTCTTATTTACGAACGTTACATTTCTTTCGCGTTTCTTTCCTTACATTTTTCTGTACTTTTTCTACTTTGCCCGATTATTACGCCATTATCTTGTCGGAAATCATTTTTTAATCTTTTACTATTTGTTATCCCGATTGTTATCGTGCATTTATGAAGATAAAGACGTACGTATTAATTGTACGTAGTTGTACCTTAACTCATGCCTTTGATATTTATTAGCGAACTTTTATTCGACTTCCTATATTTCTTCTCTATATATTCTTATTATTATAAATTGTATTATAATACAATATTTCATTCTTTTGAAGTAAACTTTGATTAAAATTTTAATGAATATTTAATGTTACTATTGTCACGTATCCTACGTGTTATACACATCTCTAAACACTGCTTAATTATTTAACGCATAAAATTATTATTCACGTCGCGTCGGTATAACGTAAAAACAATTACTTCCAGTGTAATATTTATGCGAGAAACGATATATTCGTTCAGAGATGTATAACAGTCTTAAAAAAAGATTGATCAACCGGTTGAATGGCAAAGAATTCAATATGCTCTACCCAAACCAATCGTTGTAGTTACACTGAAATTATTCTTTATATTTTCACTGACGTGCCAAGAATCATAGACGAAATGCATATAGTCATAAAATATAAATGTCAAAAAGGTATACGACGGTTGCAGAGTAAGGAAGTATCGGAAATAAATCACGTTTCTATGCAAATCTTTTTGTTTTATCTCGAATTCATCTGAATATCACGTAGCATGAGTTTGACGAAAGCAATTTTGTATAATAGTTCTAACATTTCATATCACAGATTTTGATTTTTGAATAAAAAAGGCAGGATCATTTCGTAACGAGCAACTCTCTTTCCAAGAATTCCTTTTCGTTTGCTTGTCCATTAAATCAGTTTTGTAAATGGAATATATGCGAAAATAGTGCGATTAAAATGACTGTTTTTTTTTTATTAAAGTCTCGAAAATCAGCCACAAGTCATCGTCCGATATGATTGAGATTATCGATCGTTCCGTTTCTTAGTTATTGAGTGATATTTAAAAATGAATTTGATAAGTTCACATTTCAATTAAATTTGTAATACGTGAATCAATATCCGTTTAAGATCGAGCGAATTATTATGGAAATGCGTAATTTTATCTAACAATCCTTTTAGTCACAGTAATTTTTTTCAATTATATCAACTTTTATGATTACGAGTTCCAAATAACTAAATAAATAATTATGAGTTCTAATTTCACATCAGGTTCGTTCGCACTTACATTAGAAGATTTTCTTAACCCATTGAATTGATTTATTCCAGAAATTTTATTCCAAATTTATCATGTTCGTTCACGAAGTTTCATCCTCCTGCGGTTTCCTAATAAGGCATCAGTTTCGTCAGCACGTGAGTCTATTTCTAAAGACTTTGTAATAATGCATCAAGTTGGTTTTCTAGTCGTCGATATTTCCAGCGATTTCTATTTCCACAGATTAAATCCGGTGTTCCATGATTTTGGTCAAATACTTTCGTAATATATTGGCAAACCGTACGAACTGTTTTAGAAAAATGAAAACCTTTGCGCTTTTAAATATTTTAAACCAATTTATTTTAAATACTGCAGGAAGTAATATTTATAAATGTTGGATAGGTTCTAAGGATATATCTTTTACTATAAAATTGTAATAGTGGTGCTACCTATACGGTACCGTTAAATCGTAAAAGGTTAAAATATTTCCAGGGTTCTCTTTTACAGTAATTTATTAAGCAATAATATTAGTGAATTGAAGAGTTATAATACAAATTATTCGTTACAGTATTCTATTCTACAATAATTTTACTTCTTAATTTGCAGCTTGAACAATTTCACGTGCTTGATTAATAAAGTCACTATGATACAAGGGAATTTATTAATAACTTGTAACTTATGAATTATCAAATTTTGTTAACAGTATTACGTTAGTTTAATTGTACAGGAATTTATAATATCATTATAATATTTTAAAATTCAAAAACTGACTTAATTCTCATTTATTGTTAGCGATGATACTTGTCAAAGAAAAAGAGACGACAGCTGTCAGATTTTTCACTGATAACATTATTATTTTCGACGAAATTGTAAAAAGAGAAATTCCTAGACACCTTAATCGAACAATACCGATAGTCAAATACCGCGTTGTTATCTGTTATCGGCATGCTCTTAGCTAAAGTGATTGCGCAATTGAAAATTTCATTCGAGTCACGGATTAAACCAGAAATCGTGGAAAAATGGATAAAAAGCTGTTCGAACTCCGTTCGAGTACTTTGGGAAACAATAAAACGCGGCCACGCCTTCGACCACCGAATCTCCATTGTTAAGAGATGCAATATGTTTTCGTGGACGAGAACGAAAAAGAAAAAAACGTAGGTATTCGTTACGAACAGGTTGTCGAACTAGGTATACGTATGTATAGGGTGTATCAAAATAGTTAAGCAGAAATTAGAACACGGAATGTTAGACGGAAAGAAAATAAGAAATTTTCACATTATCGATTCTAACATCGATAATTTTGATATCCGAGAAAATTATAATATCCAGCAAGAAGAATGTCAGAATTCGACAACTAATTTAATATTTCTATAAATAGTCGATAATAAAATACTCATAGAATTCCCATCAGAGTGACAATGTTCTGTCAGAATGACAAGTATACGAAAAAATAAATAATGCCAGAAAAAAAACATGCTTTTACCGATATATTTTCCAAGAAGATCATTCAGATCCCTTAAAAAATATCGTAGCAAGATTATACAATTGTCATGAAAAATTACAAATTGATCTTAACGAGATCTTAATCGTTCTTGTATAGTTCTAGCGTTAAACGTTTCTGTTTAACATTTTTGACGTAACCTGTATGTATGTTTCGCGTTTAGTCCGTATATTGGCTCGCATTTGGCTTGCCTAACTCGATAACCGGGTTTTTGCACTGGGAGTTGAAAGGGTTGTAAGTGCCCGATGTGGAATTACACGTGTACTGGCGGTGATTCGATTTGCGTTTCGAGTCCCGGCAGGAAACAACGGGTTAGGCGCACGGGAAAAGGGGCGACTGTTGGGGCTTTTTAATTAAATAATCCGTTGGTGAGCAACTTTTATTTCTCCGTGAGATATCTACGCGACGATTTATCGGGTTACGCGGTCATTTAATTTCGAGTTGAAAACGTTTCATGCTGCGACGAGTGGAACTGCAGCTACGAATAAAGAGTACCGCGACAGACTAGAGTGTCATTTTACTTACAACACAATGAGAGGCCTTATTAAGCTTCGTCGTGCATGAACAACGTTGTTTTTGTTTCACGCTACTATTTCGAAGCGACCATTCGTTGTGATCTTATCGTAGGATTCCTTCTTTTCTTCCTTTGCCGCTCTTTACATTCCAAATTTTATATTTTACTTGAATAGAAAATTTTTAGCAAAAGTCTTCGATATTAGATCGTCCTACGCATTCGTGTCATGATGCTAATACGTATACGTGATATCTTCATATAGTTTACACATGTAATTTATATATCTAATATAGTTTATCAACACAGTGATAAGTAGGCTGCAGTAGACTACAAAGATAAAGAGATACGTTTCGTCTACTAAATATTACAATAAGTACATTAGCCATGTTAAAGTATACTTGATAAAATTTCAAACTCCATTTTTCTCGAAAACTAAACCTCAAATGAACAAATTTTATTCCATATTTTGTCGCACCCTGTATATAATTCTTAATTATGTGTATCACGCCAAAAGTAAAAAAACGTTTTCTTTTATGATTTCAGTTCCAGTTCATAATCATGATATGTCATATGTTCCAAACTTTGTTACCTAGTTGCGAGCCAAATCGGAAACCAATAGCTTATATCTACATGTCGCAGATTCTTGTCATGTTTTGCATGTTTTGCGATTATTACAAGAAATCATATCTGCGAAAAAAGACGGAATAGAGATTTAGAGTGACACAAAAGTTGGGGTAAGTTACAATATATCGTATAATACGTATTTCTTTTTTCTTTCTAAACAGAATTATTCCTCCATTAAAATTTGTTGGATCAACAAACTATCGAGCATTTACATAAATTTCTCAATTTGTATCATTTACAAATTTTATATATTTATCTTAATACAACAATATATTTTAGAGAATTGTATTCATTGCTGAAAGTAATTGGTTTTAATAGGATCGTTTCAGTAATTATACAGGAATACCATTTCAATCGAATATTCTTAGTCAACCAGAAACATATTTACATTATTCAGCCTTTGTTTCACGTGCCTGTATTACGACTCAATTAAGCATAGAATTATAATTATTCGAAAATGATATTCCAATCGTTATTATGGCAATAAATTTTCACCAAATTTGCCAATTATTACTCCATATATCGATTATCGTGTAACTCTTACAATTATTTCATTACCACCAATGTATCGATTACGGTGTTTTAATTTTACTAGAGTATCAATTTGATATCAATTAATCGCCACAATAAATTCATACGCATGTACCATAATGACCGTTTCATTTGAATAGTTGCCTTTTATGCCGGCAGGTAATTTCGGATTACACGCTGTTCGAATGCTTCCTTCAAAATCGTAGAATCCATCATCGAAGAGGCGTCTCTGCATGAACATAATTTCATGGAAAATTAAAATGGAACAATCACGAACGATTACGTTTGATATACCGCACTGGTGGAACCTATTAGACAGAATATATTAGCATAGGATACGATATAAGATCAAAATTCTTTCTCTTAAATGTTGCTTTACAAATATGTATACCGCTTACTGCGAAAATGATTAATTATCATCAAAATCAAAATTAATACACTCGTACGTATTTTAAATGAATCCTTCAATATATCGAATTTTTTTTGAAGAGGTTTAATGAAATATATAGACATAAGGAATTTAAAATATACAAAATTTTTAATAATCACTTATGCTAATTGTTATAATTAGTCAAACATAGATGCATTTTACCAGTAGTATGCAGTTTTTCAATAAAAAAAATAAACGATATCTAAACATTTTATTTTTGTTCCCACTTGATGAAGGGCGAGCAAGTAGACACGTCGAAAAGTAAACTTTCTAACTAGTTGTTGAATGTATGATTCAAGTATATACACAGATTTTTAATTACATTTTTCGTTTTCAAAAACAACGAACTAAATACAGAACGTGTATGGAAGGATTTGTGTTTATAATACTGTTGGGTATAAAGAGGTTGATATAAACGACATTGCTCGGCTTTGTTAGAAATAAAATTACTTATGGATGTTAATTATTTGACATTATTTTTAAACGAACAAACACACCAAAAAATTGATCAAGGTATAGGAAGTTTCCATCAACTTATATTAAAGTGTAAGACAACGATACGACGTAGATGAGCAAGTAGGGACAGACTACCAATTGTCAGACGTAACCTGTAATCAAATAACGAGAGCTATAACTTGTGAAGTTTTAACAAGTCTAACGAGTTGAACGCATGTTTCGATTAAAAGTTACTTAACTTAATAAGAAAATATAAAATTTCTCGGAAACAATATCATGTAAATTGCTCAAATAACTTTTAATTCATTCCTTCGGGAAATAGAAACTTTTCTTTATCCCTTGTAGTAATTCAACTACTTCTCCATGCCACTAGAAAGTTTAATGAATGGCCCAGTACTACTAACGCAGTGTTATCAATCAACTTTTAATAAGCAACTTTCATAGTCGTATGTGAAAATTGAAACTATGATATAATTTTTTATATTATTTCTTAATCATTATTGATTCTTAAAGGCTATGTAAATTTTCTTTTAGCATTATCGTCCCATTGTAAGACTATAGCGATGTTATTTGTAATTATCGCAAATAATACCTCTCTTTACTATTTCGTTTAATACTGAATAACAATGAAACACTTGTATTTGTTGATTTTATTGGTTTTCACGCTCAAAAAACTGCACTGGAGTGAAATTTCGTTCATGATAGCATAAACGTGATTTCCTTTAACAACAGCCTTTAAAAGTTAATATTAATTACCTATAAATACATTAACAAATAGATCGACAGTATAATATTTTGATAACGACAATTTATTAATAATAATTAAGAAATAATATAGATATAAGACTATGTAATAACATATTTCCAATAATTATTTTTTTCAAACTTGTTTTTCTCTAACTAATTGTATTTTTTCCTTCTTTTTTAATCATTACGATGAACCATTAACGATCAATGTATGATTTCAGTTAAAAAAGTGAAGATGACCTTAAAATCTCGGAAACTCCTCCAGATGTGAAAATATTATTACTGCCATATTATAATCCCCTCTATACTGAACAACTTTTATTAATATAGCCTTTTTTCATATCTCGAAAAACAACGTAGATATTCAAGCGTCGATTCTTATTCTATCACCCTGTATATCTTTTTTCGTGAAAAGTTATACGCATCGCTCTCGTATATGGCTGCGTTCCCTCTGATGGACACGCGTGTTTAGGGGGATGGTATTACAGCCGTCGTTTTCCTGTTCGACCAAAATTAGCATAGAGGATTAGCGCGTCTGTGGCTTAAAGTCGACACGCATGGTTGCACGCCGATAAGAGTTTATTAACGCCGGCTGTGTTTATCTTGCAATTTTGACCGGCCCGAAACCCTATAAACCTACCCTCGACTTTCTCTCACCAAATTTAGGGTAAGCTGATTCAGTATCCCGTGTTAGAAACGATTATAAAAATCAAATTTATTAAAGGCGATGGACTATTTCGATCAACAATTTCTTTGATAGTGGATAGAGAATAATAGATAGAAAGTTGACAGCAATAAAAATTGAATTCCATAAAGATCATTTCGACTTGTTTCTATCTGCATAAAAATGAATCAACTATTCGTATTCATTTATAGCATGCATTAGTAATCTATTTCGTGCATTTTTTTTTAGCCATACGTAAACGTTCAATGTAGTATGAAATCGGGCGATATTGTAGGTCTAACAAAAAGTTCGAGTATTATTCTCTTCATATTTTCCATTTTCCTTCTTTCTAGCTTTTTAATAAAACTCTAAATATACCGGCCATTAAAATCTTTTACAGAAATAGAACTGCACAATATTTCGAAATTTTCAGCAAAGTTATATTAAATGAAAAATACTAAATTAAATAATTTCTTTGGGAAACTAATCGAATAAATTGCTTTAAAAGCAGAAAGAGCGATGTCATACAACATAAGCAGAATTACCTTCTTTTTTTGCTTTCTATCCCACTTTGTAATGCTTTAACAGAGAATCGCTATTCCTTTTACTGAATTAATAATATCAAAGAGCCGCGAATGCATTACTTTTGCTGTGAAGTATTAAACGCGGGTGCGTGCGTCCTTCGTGGTGGCATGCAATACTTACAACTATGAAAGAGAAAGGGGCAAATCCTTTCGTCTGAAATGTGTGACCGTACAACCAGCTACCTCGCCTTTACTCCATGAATTTATTTTTTAGACCTCGTGAGGTTTGTTCATGTCCGACACTGTGAAGCTTTTGTCGTGCCACAACTTCTGCGATTTGCAAATTTCAAGCAGTCACAGGAACCATCCTCTTTTCTACGGAAAATATTGGTGAGTTCCGTATAGCGAGCTGACGTCGAGGAATAGTTTTATAATTTCAAGTAATTTTTGAACTTTTGTTATAAATACTCAACGCATAAATATAAGACATTCTGTATATCTTTATATTCACACGAATATGAACATCACGGAAGAAAAAGACGATTAGTATGTCTTTGTTGATTCTCTGAATTTAATGTAATCGTATGATTAAACAAGAGGAGAATTGTTATTTAATATAATTAGAGATAAAAGCAATCCGTTGGATTCAAAGATGTAAATCTTTTACAAATAGATGGAAGATTGACAGAATTTTGTATTATATTTATACAGAAAGTTCCCCATTTTGTCTTTCACTACGAATGAAAGTATCCATTCCTCTTTTTGATATGTTTTTAACCATTTCCAAAAGCTTTATTTTTATTGCGTTTGAATGACGACGGAAAATCTGCACGGTTCTCATTTTCCAAAAAACTAAACACAAAATCTGGGTAGACCTCCTCATTGTTGCTTCAGCCCAGTCTCTCGATCATTACGGTGTTTTTTCATTTGGAAACAGAAGCTTGCTAGTTTAATGTCAGTTAGCTGTTCGCGTCGTGTAATTTCTGTGCCATTTTAATATTTAAAAATCACCGTGATTATAAGAGAAACGACGAACTAGTAGAAATTTTCGTTTCAAATTAAAAAATTCAGCTCACAGATTTTTCTTCGTAACGTATAACATTTATACACAAATATATATTATATATAAATGTATATTTATAGTAAAAGTTTAATGTTGGTGATGGCAAACTGTTGTTATACAATTTGTAATGCCGAAAAAGATGGACCATGTTTTTTACAAAATGTTTCAAATGTAAATATTTAAAATTGTTCCACCATTAAAATTATCAATAGCTACTACATGGAACTTGTACTAAGTCAAAATGGAAGATAAGTATATACATATATGAAAAAATATATAATGCAAGGGGAAAATAAATCTTTATCGACGCATATATTTTGCAAAAGATCACTTAAATCTTCCAAAATGTATAGAATAAAAAACAAAGTAATAGAAAGAATTTACAGGGATACACGATTATGGAAACTTTATTTGCATTTTCTTTTTCAAAAAATAATCTTCTTGATCCTCATTCATACCATTCTAGAAAATGATAACCAATCTTCGTATTTTACAAAATTAATATCTATTCATTTTTACGGACACGCTACATATTTTAGTTCGCAGGTGTTGCTCGTTCCTGCAGTTACAAACTTATGTATGTATATACATATATGGCTGAAATAAGTAATATGCCATTTATTTTCTGGGTGTGACGTCACCCACCCAAGTGACCTCCACTTCTTTTCAGGCATTCGCATCTGCTATGCGCTTTATGCATGAGATGCAGTATATTTTTAGGAATATTACAAATTTCTAAGTTCTTCTACGTCAAGTGAGCAGTGCAAGTTATACTTTATAATTTAATAGTTTTCCCCTTTGTTTTATAAAACCGAGAATCTATCATCGAAAACACGATTTCACAAGCTTTAGATTCCAGAAATATTTCACGTTCGCGTTAAATCTTCGTATCATCGATTAGCCGTTCTTTCGTTAAAAGTATCATTACCATAAGCATCATCGTTTTTCACTTCCATTTTGCACAGAATATAAATCATCCAGCCATGAAACCAGCTGCCGTGCAATTGCATCGCACAGCCTAGAAACGGCGTCATTTTTTATCGTTCGAAAATTTTAATTTTCTTTTCGGACTCTCATTACTGGCGGGTCGCGCGTGGTCGTGATTCTTTTGCAGCGGCGCCAATATCGCGAAATTTATAAGACAGTGTGCCGCTACCATATTGCGGGGCCACACTGTGCGACGTAACTGCTTGCTTAAATACCGACCAAACGCATACATACGTCTGGCGGATACAACGAGTCAGAGCGTGGCCAACTTCCGGCCCTTTGGCACGATACGACGATTCGAAAGCTCGTTCGAATCGCCCGCCGTAATCGTATATCTCTTACCGTGCCAGGCCGCCACTTCCACTCTTGGATAATTATGGCACACCTCATGAAACAGGCTTTCGTTGTCAAGGAAAGAATATATTAAATATAATATATTCCTTTGTTGGTTATAGAGCTGTTTCTTTCGCACGGCGGTTACTCTACCGTCTAAAATTTAGAAGTACAGTACCGCGCAAAAGTATATGAATGTTTGCTTAATTTTGACAGAAGATGATCTAATTGCAAGATTACAAACAGGAGCATTCAAGACGGTTTTATTCTCCATTAGCGTCGTCGTGAAATATCATTACATTAAATTTGGCTCGATAACATTAGATATAAATATCTTTACGCATCTTTAAAAGTTAATATCCTATAAAAAAAAAAAAAAAAAAAAAATAGCATAATCATGACAGTCGAGCGGAATTATAATACTAGTGAAATTTCCAAATGTTTCCTATAACGCAGTTAATGTATTCATAAAAGATGTCCACAGACGTTGGAATACTTTTCAGAATACAGTTTTAGAATATAGTATCGGTCACAGGAACGCGGATTTTCGATGATTATAGTTATAAGCGAAACGTAATGGAGTAGATGGTGACATTTACGACAGGATGCGAAACCATAGATTACTGCGAGGTGGTTCGAACAAAAGCATGGTTCGCGATAGCATACTGAAATTTAATAACCACCAAGCACCGACTTGAATCCGTTTAGAATTTAATACTAATTTAAAAGAGATTAGTTCCGTATCCGGCTCTAGACAAGGATCACTGCTCTCTCAGCCGACCCCCTGCTTTCGTCCTGGGGTGAATTTCAGGGGCCAGCAACCGGGCACAGAAGCCGTGTTCCCATGGGGGAAGCGGCTTAATTAATTGAGCTTAATTTAAATTTAATTTAATTTTCCTCACGCCCTCGTCTGGTCTCTTCCGTTCTGCACATAGACACGCGTGTCTTTTCTCGTCTTTGAAAATCTTTTGAACGAATAGAAGCATTATCGAACATAGAAAATTATAGGCATTAATATCGATGAACATTTATAGAAAAAACATTGATTTTGTAAAATTTGTACAATCGCGTAATTTTATCTTTTTAGTTCGTCATTTTGTTTAAGGCTATTTTTCGAATTTACGTCTCACAAAATCATGAAACAGTTATTTTAAAATTAATGCTTTTGAGATACGCGACCAGTAAAATTGTTTTCCTCAGAGTGTGCTTGTTGTTTGTTTGTTTTCCTCTTCTCTCGAACATTTAAGACAGCATCCATTATATATGATATTAGAAAGAAAAAAGATCTGCTTCATTTTTATTATAAATGTAGCTGGAATTATTTATCCAAGAACCGTCTCTTGCAGTTTGTCATCTATAATTCTATCGTATTATTCTTCTAGACAGCGATTTACAGAAAATTTAAACTTTCCGGCATCCGCGAGCAATAAAATCCCTTCCTGCAACGGCAATTACTCTTCCTTAAGTTTCAGAATGTAATTGCTTGCTGGTGAAGTTCGAGGAAAGGGGCTGTGCAATAAGGATTGTAAACATTTAAATTCCAACTATTCTGAATCCAGTATCGATAAATTTTGACGATCGTGGATTTCCACGATTGAAATATTACCGAGAAATTGTTGAGAAAAATATCGGTTACGGATAAGACTATCGGAATTCTATGGACAAACTTTTTTTAAATATTATGTCTGCCCGCAACGATGGTCCAACAAGAGAAGACACATCGTGTTAAAAATTATCGTTAGAACGCGAATGTTCGTGCATTTATGGAAAATTTAAACATATAGAAATGCACAGAACAAATCACACGCATGATAATACGTTAGAATATATAAAACATCTAAATTACGATCGTTATGATATTTAACGAATGAAACAAATTTTTGTTTAAATTCCATTCCTTAATTGTAATCATAGAACCATAAATTTGCAGAATTAATCGTAGTCTAACGATCATTCGATACAGAAAAATTGTTTTCTACGAACAAATTGCCGCTATAAAGCTTCACAATACATTTCACTCCTCGATTTTATATTTCGAAACATCGAAGGTGGGCCAAAGGAAAGTTTGAAGCGCGTCTAACCTCGAATGATTTACTTGGGATGTAAATCATTTCTCGCGAAGGCTGTGTCGAGGTGTGCTACGTCCCCGCGTGAATTTCCAGAAACGATTCGTATCTCGTTCGTTCCACTTAGCTCGTTGGGATATCGAAGACCCTCTCGAAAGAACTTTTTCCTCGTTTTTCCCGGCTCCACTCAGGCTCCTCCCATTTTCCACGCGGAGGAATTCATCTCGTGGAAAACTTTCAGTTTTGTTCTTCCCTCTTGCGCGCGTTCCTCCGTGTGATTGCTCGTCCGCGGAAAAGAAGGAAACGGAGAACCGATGCCAAGGAAAACTTTGAATATTTACAGATAGGGCGCGTTCCGACATTCAAGGGGGCAACCTTTAAAATTTATTAGCGAATATCGATGAAATTCCAGCACGTTTTAAGGTGAGGGAGAAACGAGAAAGAGCGAGAGAGCGAATGTTCGAGGTGAGCGCGTGCGGCTAGAAAAATCTCACTGAGGACTATTTTTTGCGAAGGAAACGGTGGAACCGGATAACGGAAGTTTAAATTAAATTTCGAAAGGAGAAACGTAAGTAAATTATCGTAGGTTTTCTTACGTGAATTAGGAAACTCAAGTAAAAACATGAATTCTCTATAATATTACTATTTATCAAACGATTGCTCAAATGAGAAATAGAATTGGTTACTAAATTATTCCCCTAGAAATTGCTTTGGACGATTAATAGACTTGAACGAATATGAAAGTAAACAAATAAAATTGAAAACGATTTATCGAATTCTTGCAATAAGAAACGTACGATTTATATAAAAGGATATTAACAATTCCATATTCTACTTTTACAAACTACGTTTTCTCGAAAATTATAAGCATTTATTTCAGGAAAGTTAGGTTTAAGGAAATTGAGTCGAGAATCCTAAAGAGTCACTCGAGAGCTAGAAAATTCCAAGTTAAATTTCCTAGAACGCAAAGAGGGAAGATTCTTTAGTTTCTTATGCAGATTGTGTACAATTTATACAGAACGGTTTTGTAATTCTAACGAACACAAACATGGAATTAATTCTTTCATGCAGCAGCCTGGTCGTTTCCTCTCGTGGTTAGAAACAGACACATTGTCCTTTTAATATGCGACGGAATAAAACATCATTCGGTTAGGCGAACTTCCTCACATTTTTTCGCGTCGACTTTTACACACAGAACCCTGAATATTCATCAGTAAAGTACGATGAGAAAGTTCAATCTACAAGAAGTGGACGACCGACTTCGTTAGGGTGTTCTCTCTTTCAGTTCAAAGTTTCGGTCTGGACTGGAGCTTCGGATAAACTTTGATAAGGTAACATTGTTACCGGTACCCCTGACAAACGAATAGCTTTTTACTTTGTCAGAGAACATACCCGATATCGCTTCGAGGTAGATAGATCGGATACAAAATTAGGAATGTTGTGCGTAAGATGAAAACTTTCGATAATTTCATTCGACTAAAGATAAGTTCGTACTTCGCGATGAATGTAAAAATATGGCGAAGAAACATTAATAACATTAATGATTGGTTATTCGACTACTGAGATTGCTTGGTTAAATGTTGTGTTCGTTCGGGGTTGGTTAGAGTTTACATGTGGTTATTATTAATATTAATAAAAGACCACCCACAACTGTAGGAAATACATATAATGGAACGGTTGCTAAAGACTAAAAATGATAAAATAAACTATCGATGACGAGAACCAACTGGAGACGACAAGTAACGACAAAACGATGAGTAACAACTAAGGATTACAACTAACTATTAGGTTCTTGCTAAGCGCGATCAACTCGCAGTCGACCCCTCCCACTAATAAAAGGATAAAGGAGCTGGGCACTGGTGGATGACAACAGGATGATCCCGACAGGACAAGACTGGATATTACAAAGTATCGAAAATCGTTAGGCTCGGTACCAAGGATCTCGATTTCAGAATGTCCTTTGGGATATGACTTTATGATAGTTCGCTGGCATGGAACCGAACAACGACTGACCTGTAACCAACGAATTTTCACTAAGTGCCGCATGTAGGCTGTAGACCGGCTTGCTAAGGAAATTTATCGATTGACGAATTAAAAATACACGACGCTTCGCTGTATCATAAAGTTGTCCCATTGTATTTCAATCATTGCATGATCGGTCGTGGTTTCTCCAGCAGTCGAATTATAACGTAACAACTTGTGCGCACGATAAACGGATTACACGTGCATCGAACCGAAATTAATTCGGTTATAGCCATGACGCGACGTCGAGGAGAAAGTAAGAACAAAAGCGCGTTGGAATTGGCCGTAAGAAGAAGGAAGAAGGACGATAGCGGAAGGGAAAAGAAGAAAGATTCTTCCCTTATCCGAGGCGCTGTTCGTTGTTTGTAACGGGCGACTGGCATCAAAATGGGAAAAGAGGTGGAAGGAAGTGTCGCTGATGGGGTAGCTAATGAAGAACAGCCAGGATAATGTCGTTATAATAAGTAGTTGCGCCGTAGATGGTATGGTAGTGTTTTATAAGTCAAATGGTCCGCACGCTTAAGGATTTTAAATGTCCTTACAGACGTTAAGTGACTCGGAGTGGAAGTCAGATAGCGCTTTATTGTCATCAGCCAACCGTGCTCTTCTTTGCACCAACATCGTTTTCCTTTGCCTCTGCTAGACCATAGCCACTTATTCTTTTGTCGCCCGTACACGCCGCGTCCTCTTTTCATCTTTCTTTACTCGAACCAAGATAGATCCTCGAATCGCAAGTTTCTTAGTAGAGTCGCCGATTGAACAAATGTTGCATTTCCAGATTTTCATGATAATAATCGTTATTTTGTAAAACTAAAAAAACTGCAACATATCTTTTCATTTCATTAATTTATTATTATCAAGAATACAACGCAAGTTCTATTTATATCCAATATTTGATTATCCAATTCTGTAAATATCATTATATTTATAATAATAATAATAACATAAATTATATTATTATAATATTATTATCTTGATATTATACCTACAATAATATAAATGATAGTCAGCATCGATTGATTAGCATTTAAAAAAATGATTTAATTATTTTTCTAGAAAGATAAAAAATTTCTGATTTCTAAGAAAAATACAAAGCCTATGTGCCTTGCTACTCATTAAGTAAGCGACACGTTTCGTTTAATAAAACCGGAGTAATAACGACAGTAATGACTAGAGTGTGAAAGAATAGTCGAGAGTCGCTTGCAACGGAAATTCTTTGGATGAATATGCATGCGTCGAGTGTGTGTGACTATGGAAACGCTGTTGGGAACGGTACGCTCTCTCTTTGCATTCTAACCCGATGATTTGTTTCTGCGTTTTGCGATGAAAAATTTCCAAAGCCTATAACCTCCTTCTCGTAAATTCTCCCCCACTTTCCCAAAGAAAGAAGAAAAATCATTCGGAATATTTGCGTTCCTGTAGATTTTTTGTCTGCTCGCGATAGCTTTATGATTTTAAGCCTGTAGATTTTCTGGAGTATGTCGTTTATGATAACGTGGAAATCCATCCGGCTGTTCGTCCAACGATATACGGAATATACGATGTCTGACTTATTTCGGTTTGTTTCCACTGCGTACGCTATTCACCGAATGACAAGTTATTTGCTTAAAATTTTACTGTATATTCTGTATGTTTTATTGTATTTCACTGTATATTTGCAGTGGCACGACCGAGAATTTGTATTTTATTTAAGAATAATAGAAATAAAATATAAAGAAATAAAAATATAAAGAAAGAAAATCGTTTTAATAACAAGTAAATTGTGTAAAGTTTGTATATACGAAGAATCACGATATTTGAACACTTATCATAGAAAACTTTATATCGTAATTTGATAACTGATAATTTGATAACTGTAATTCGATCGATTGAAAACAATCCCGTATACGCGAAAGATTAATTCTCCCATGTCGAGGAACGCTTTACCTCATTTCGTGTTATTTACTTTTCCGTTCTGTTTTCCAATTGCATTTAAAAGGAATGGTGTGCCAAGCCAGTTTAGTTATCAGCCGCAAAAGAATGCACTTGGGAAATTGAGCTAGTCTATTCCTCATTTAACGTCGCACGGAATGCGGCTTGTGAGCAATACGCGAAACGTCATTCTCTATAGCAATCGGTAAATTTAATACTTCTGTCCAAGGAGGTGAAATAGTCGGTCAAGGTGTTATGCTATTCTTGAAAGCTTCGGCTATTTGCCGGGCCGGTAATCTTCTGGGAAAAATTCTCCATGCGACGCGCGATCAGAAAATGCGGCACAACGATCAGCGATTGTGAGTTCACGTGTGCCCCGATCAATCGTTCTCAGGGCCGTGGGAAAGCAACTTTTCCCGTCATACGGCAGAAGAAAAATTGTCCGAGCGTTCCGCAGCCCGATTTAAGCAACCGAGACCTTTTAAAGCGACCTTCCACGTTTGTTTGAAATTTTTATTCACTTTCGTAATCCGGTCATTCATGGTCAGAGACATTGAGCTTGACGGTAATTCCTTACTATTATAGTGAATCATTTTTTATATGTTGGATGATGCACGATGTTTCATATATATTGGAAAATTATATCGTATTAATTCTAGTATTTCGTGAATTTTATATTACCTAGAAATTAACCATTGCTTTAATCATACGCTCCTATTCGTATGTAAAATTATTATTTAAGGACATCTACGGTCGTTATTTTCTCGATTAATCGGAATCATCTCAACAAAACGATCAATCAATCAGAATTTGGTATTCATGTAAGATTATGATTTAAAATATATACGATACATGATATATAAGTAATACGTAAATACAATAAGAATACAATAGTTAATCTCGCCCTTTCTCCTACTTTTTGTCTTTAGCCGTAAACTTCGCGTTATAATAATTTATCAAATTACACCATCTACATCGAATCTTTTCTATTCAATTTCTCGATCCTTTCATTTACATTTATCCACCATTAATGAGCCAAAAAAATCAAATGTCACACGAACATCGCAACAATCGATAATTCTCGATTATTCAGTTAAACAACCAACGAAACTAACTGGTATAGTTGGATAACGGGTTCTTTCTAGACGCAAGACAGCTCGCTTTGAACGCTTCAAAACGATACATATACGTAACATAATAGAAAACGGAAGGAAGCGACGAGCTGCAGCAACTGAAGCGAACAGAGGGGAGTCGAAGGTAGGAAGCGGCCATCCAGTTTCTCTACTCCCTCTTCGTCATTCCATGGGTTGCCAGAGACAGCCGCAGAAACTTGAGAATTTATGGCCCTGTGGCTTGCGGATTTTCGTTTTCTACCGAATACCGCACGATCGTTGTTGGAAATTCCGCGCCTTCGTACGACGACACCAATGGAGACTCAATTAATATTTATGGAGATGCCTCGATTTCGTTCCTCTCGCTATTCCTTTGGTTCATACGACGTCGGTTAAGCTCCGTGGGACAAAAAGGAATATCGTTTTTCCGATCAGCTGCACGTTTAACATCGATTTCAACCGAGATCCTTACGGAACTGGCCTTTCAACTGATAAAAGAAGATCACGAGGCTCCGATTTGGATGAAACTCTAGAAGTTCGAAGAACGTCCAAACCATCAGATTCCTTTTTTTTTTTTTTTTTAGTTACAATAACCCAAGTTTAAGTGGAAATATTCGAAAGATACCTTGTTAGAGAATTTTTACACCTTGTGTATTCCATAAACTTGTGACGCAGTAAAATTCTGCGATTTTCTATTGAATTTATAGTACAACGTTTAGTTTATTATAATTATTATGGAGAAGTAGATTTGTTTATATTCTCATATTTTGATAACACTTCAATGGTTTCTCATGCACAAATGAAGACACATTAAATCGAGAAAAATATCTGTTGAAGCGAAAACAGAGAAATTTTTAATTCTTGAAGACAGCAGATCTGAATATGTGCTATACAATTTCAACTTACATAATAAGGGTTAATTGGAAGGCTGAGAACCATAGAAATGTAAGTCAATGCAGTATTGGTTTCCACGAAACAGTATTCTACGTTTATTGTTATAAAAATTCCATTGTATTTGATCAGATAATAAAAACGTATCGCTACAAAGAATAAAGTTATATCACAATTATTGTAATTATGAACTTAAGAAGATCAAACTGTTTTAGAAGTCGAAGCACGTGGCTAAATCCAAATTCTTAATATCTTGATTTACTCCACGCTGCTCTTGATTTGAATGAATTCTTAATTTCCAGATCTTGAAACGAACGTTTATGATAGTACTTTGTTTCGTACCATATCTCCTCTTTCTTAAGCATCTCGCGTCTAGACAAGGAAGAGTTATTTATGGTCTAAGTAATATTTATGCTGCCCTTCTTCGATAGTAGAGCATAAGTTCATCACAACCCCTGCCGTAAAAGAAGCGAAAGTTTACACGGAGATGAGCATAGTTTGTTCAACTATGTTTTGATGAGATCCTCGTCGAGGATACTCCAAATCCGGTTAAGTCGCGCTTACGCCGTCTATTTTCGCTCATCTTTGCACGGCTCTCCGCTATTTTATGAATTGAATCGTTCAGCGACGTAAACGAGCCGCGCGCTGACCAACGAGCAATAAAAAGAGACACTGTTGAAACGTGAAATAAAAGCCGGAGGAAAGACTTTTGTTTATGACCTCCTCTATCCGTTTAAAGCTAACACTGTCTTGTTCAATGAAATTTTTAGAAGCTGTCATAAAATGATGTCTATGAATTTTTAAAGAAGTCGAGGGTTGTTTTGCAAGCCAGGCTGTAAATTTAAAAATTCAAAAGGGGAAAAACAAGAGATTTATTCAAGAAACTTTAACTGTATCGAAAAAGTCACCAAATGAAATTGTGTACCTAAATATCTTCTTATATATAGGCAATAAATATATTTTTGTATATTAATTCGTTTCTCTTTAATTATAGTAAATTACCGCAATTATTTAATTACAGCATCACTTCACATTTGAAAACAGTTCTTTAATAATTCCAAAAAGAGCTTTGATAGCTCTAATTGTTGGATATTCTCCGAAAAGCTATTAGATTTACTAAATTGAAATTTCGTTCCCTTCCTCCCTCCTTTTTTCTGATATTAGTCGACGCGTTTCTCTTACACTTTATTCGCAATCACTTTGGTAATGTTCTTGGAACTACCTACAAAAGTTCGGTTTTCTTTTTTCACTTTTTTTTTATTGATTAACTCGGTACGCTTTGTATTTTATAAGTGTGACGGCGCGGACGATTGCGTTGCTTGCTGCGACATTGAGAATAAAACAACGGATAGTCGAGTAACGGATCTGCGAAAGACCATTTTTCCGGTCAGGAGTCGTGGCTAGTTATGAACCTCCGTAAAAACGGAAACGAAAATTCCCCGGACGGAAATAAAGGTAAATTAAAGTACAGGTGGCAGGCTGTTTAAAATGTAACAGCCAATTACTGACCCTCTGACGTTGCTGGTCCCGTCGATCGTGCCAGCGGCTGTAGCATCTTTTCCCACCGATCTTCTTTGACCTTGGTCCTTTACCAACTTCTTGGTGTCACGCGAACCAGTCCTTTGCCTTAAAAAATGTCTTTATTTGAATATTTCAGTGACAACATTATTTATTGAATACTAAACCGTTCAATAAGGCTATGTTTGTTTTAAATGGATACAACTTCACTTTAGGTAATTACACTGATTTGTCTAAAAATTGAAGTAAATGTTATTAACTTCTTACGATAATGTGACAATTAATTAAAGTAGCCATGTACGCAGAAAATTGCCATATAAAATTTTCTACGTAAGTGTCTAAATACTTTTGTGTACGTATCCTGTGTCATAAATGTATCCATGTTTTATTTTCTCGTGCTATTTTCTTTTTATAAAAGGAATTTAAAAAATGAGCAAATAAACCGCAATAAACTGCATTCCATGTGTCACGTAAACGTTTTTAGAATTCGTTTCGTCGTATCCGGATTTGCTTGCAACAGAGAGAGGAGCCAAGAAGCAGGATCATAGCTGTTTCTTCACTCGATCCGGACACACAACATTAAATCTTTATTGTTGGCAACAAATGTTCTTCCCTTTGCATTTCCCTCATTTCCCTTCCTCTGTAAACTCTATCTCTTTCTTCTTTATCTTTCCCCCTTTTTTTCTTTTTTATTTTTTCCTCCGCATCTCGTCACTGTCCTCACGTAAGAGGATCATTCTCGCGTAGTTTTTATCTTCCACTTTGTTCCCATCCCTTACGCCCCTTTTAAACCAGCCAATTCGCCTCTCGAACGAGAAAGTGGTCTGGGACGAAATGCAGGAAGAGCGTGGAATTATCTGGTTTCTAGCGGATAGCCAGTTATCCAGGGTACGATTACGCCCGAGTTATGTCCGGATGTCCTGCCGACGTCGAGCGCCACTATCGTCTCTTTTTGCGCCAGTCGCGAGAGTGAGGAAATTGTTTCGCTCACGGCCACTCCACAGTACATCCAAGAACAGACGATAATCCGAAATTTCATTTTTCGTTCTTTCCCTTGATCGTTTCGTTGTCGTGTCGGATTATGGCCCAAGTGAAAACGCTCCACGGTTAGTCAGACTATATTTAACGCATCGTATGTTTGAGATTTTCCAACGGAGAGGGAAATTGATATTAATTTGGATAAGTAACACGGACATGACGGATTAGAATTTAATGTCTGATAATATTGCTACACATATTTTTAATTATAACTATATTTATTCTGAACGTGTATTAAATTAGTAATACGTATACTTTGCGTGAATGCCGAAAGTAGAACGTATCGTGTTTGGTCAGACGTTAGGTGATAGTATCATTTAAGAAGCTTTTGTTGTTCTTAATTATAATTGTATCGAAGAGCATTAATTTTATGTTCAATGATACGATATATCTACAGTATATATATGGAATATATCGTATTTGATCAAACAATAGATGTCGTTCTATTGTACAATACATATTTTATTTCAATCCAATATTTTCTTCTAGGAAATTTTGTTTCATAATGTCGTTACACGTGTCATGAGCCTTCCACCAATAAAATTTTCTTTCTCTTCGTTTTTCTACTTTTTCCTTTAATTATTAATAAAGTACCAAACTTTCCCTTCAAGACAATATACTTGACCTTGATTAATCTTAAACCAACAATACTGTAACGAATGCCTCTACTATACATCGCTTTGTTGAATTAATATTTTGCAATCCCGTCAGGTAGATTTGTATTTTATAATGGGAAAGACGAGCTTTCCCAGAAGTTCAAACACAGCGTTCGTTTATTTTTTAATATATCGACAGAGGATCAGGCAATAGCATCGTTATCGGTCTTTTTCCACTTCTTTTAACTTATCGTCTTCTAGCAACGCGCATTACGAAGATGCTCGAGAGGATGAATGTTCGAGTCGATGGCCCTCGATGTTGAAGTGGATGAAGGCCTGCGGTACATAAGCCTGGTCCATTAATCAGGTCGCAAACGGCATTTCGCAAGCTCAGAGCTTGCGACTCGAGCTCTCGGTATTGGCTAGTCTGCCTTTTCAGAATTTATAGAGGCCTGACGAACGTTGATCTTCTTACGATAAGATACCGTGTCCCTCGAAATGTAGTCATTTTTTCCACCGATTCTTCGTTATTGATGTTTGGAAAAATATTACTTTGCCCCGGTTCGGCTATTTATCGGCCTTTATCTTTTGATTCGATATTGTCTTTCGCTATTCGGTTGCCAGACCTAAATAACCCGACGAACGAGTTAAAAAAGAAAGAACGTAAGTTATGGTCGTCGGTATGAAACTACATGGGATTTTTAATTTTCTGTTCAAGCATAAATACGTCAGATTCTGATAACAACGTTTTGTCAGTCTTTTCGTTATGATTAATTAAATCTGTTTTGTGTCTCTATATACGCACAGTATGCTTCGTAGTATCATTTATAATAAAATATAGCCGCGAATAGAATTCAAATGGAACCTAAATCGAGATTTCTTTCACTCTTTGAATACCATAATGAGAACATTGGAGATTTGATATATGTTATGTATCACGTACGCTTTGTATATTTCGAACATTTAAATTTCTCATAAATGTATAAAAATCCGCAGTTTAGTTATTACTTTTGTAATTAAAATGTTTAAGTATATCAGAAATTATAGATAAATAATAAATCGTCGTACCGCAGTATTTGTTTTACGATAGAAATACATCTTGACGAAATTAAGTATGTGTCCAGGCACTTTTGAATACTACTCTATCTCTGTGCACGATTGAACCACATTGCATCACGTAATAAAAAGCACGCCACAGTTTTCATCTGGCTGTCTTCTGCGGTTTCATTCATCGCACATAAGCCCGCAATTTGTTAGTCTGCGGGTGCAATTTTGTCCTTTCATTGCGCTACTCTCTTCAAGACGGTGTAGTAGCGACCGTATTCCTTTTTTTTTCTCTCTTGTCGACGAAACAATTTCAGGCAGGGCTTTACACCGATTTACGCGGTTGAGGGACCGGCGCCTCTCTCGACGGGTTCGGCTCGGCTATTCCGCAGTGCAGTCCAATACCGTGGATCCCCGGAATTATACGAAGAAGGAGGAACTATTTATCAGGCACGTATACCGGGACAGGCGTCCTCTGCGTAATCCAGCAGGGAACACGAGAGAAGCGGACAAGTTGCCATTGTTCCAACAGCTCGAAACTCCGCGAACTCGTGGATCTCCGACTCCGCTTGCAGCCATCGTCCTTCCATCCCGCTGTTTCCGTTGGCTTTGCCCAGTCCCATTGTGTCCCATTCCTCGGATGGCAGGACCAATAGACTGAGATATAGGGTCGTCGTACGAGCAGCTTGACACGACTAGCCCAAACGGAACCAAAGACCGCGAATCCAGCTGATGTTCTTGTTTCGAGGCTACCGCTGCTGAATACCGCCACTTTGCCGCTTAATCGTGGTCTTCGTCTTCATATTGTCTTCGCATAAATGGCAGATTCCTCTGGTAAACCTTCGAAATGCCACGCAATTCGCAATACCAGATGCCGGCAACCCCGATTATCACGATAAATCGCGCAATTGTCTTTTTAAAGGGTCGCCATATCGGAACAACGAGCAGTGGCCTGGCCATGAAGGAATTTCGGGCAAGCCGCTTCTATTCCGTCGAGCAGGCTAATAATGTTGTCGGAATAGCTACTGGCACGGGTCGAAGGATTTAAGTAGTTGGGTATTTCGGATTGATCCAAAACTGGTAATATTTTTTACCGTTATTAATTCAGACATTGAGAACAGGTCGATTTAGTAACATTTTGTAAATCTTATAGAAGAAACGAAAATAATTTTGAACATTTATTTTGAAGCAGACATGGAAAAAATCTAATCACATCATGTTGAAGATTCTCTCAAACTATATCGTCTACAAGGAAAATATTTTTTGATTTAGCAAAAACCATAGAGATGGTCAGAAGATTATGTGAAGTAAAGTAGACCTATGTGTCTTACTTGCGTCACTGTAATTTCCTTATTCCTATTTTGCCTCCTAAAACTTTTTTCGAAATCAATATTTTGAGTTTTTATAAGCTTTCTCCGTATTTCCACCGAGGAAAGCTTTGCTTTATTCGGATAATAACAATAAAAATAAACAATAATTCTATTATCTAATCGTTCAATTACCATTGCACGATATAAGAGTTTGTTTCAAGATTTATTACCCAATTCGTCCAACTGGCGTATGTATCTTACTGAATAGCTCCCTGAACAATCCAATTTCGCCAGTAGGTCAATCAATTTACATGATTTGTTTCGAGGAAGATAGCCTTAACTAAATTGTATTGTACTGAAGTTTGCTCAAAATGTAAACACAAGTGCTTACCTTGTTAAGGTTTCCGAGCCATTGATTTATCATGGAACCAACAAATCTTATAATTGCTTTCGCTTATAGCGGGTCATTAGTAGACATATAACGTATAGTCGATACATTTTTATACTTATCAGCAAATTTTATTTTGTTTTTCATCTGATTTATTTTCGTATCACAAAATATAAATAATATAATAATATAATATTATAATTTAGTATACACGTAGTACACATAAAAGTACGAGGACATTGATTTTAATATGTCAGGTATGGCAAAGATTTAATGCAATAGAACTTTAATGAAAGACTGTAACAATTTTAGCGAACGATTGTTGCAACCTACGATTCAAATGGCTTTTAAGCGTACTGCCGTAATCATAAGTGCGAGTTTAACACATTAATTCATGGCTGTGATATATATTGGCTACACCGCTTCCACTTACAATTACAGATTTCGAATAGTTAGCAGTTAATACTGCTGTGAAATAAGGTTATTCTGCGGTGCAGTGTTCATGTTAGAACACGTGGAAAAATGTATTCCCAAAGGTCGATTCGTTTCACGCAAAGCGTTTTCCACGTTAATTGTTTCGAATGTACGTATCGTGTGCTGTTTTGAAAATACACGCGTTCCACGCGATAAAGTAACCGAAGATAGGAACATTCTCACCGTGTCTGTTCCCACGTCGAATACACGCACTGTCGTTCGTTTGACAAAGTGATCGTAAACGCGAACACACTTTAATTGTTCGTACAAAGCAAACGCGTCAAGTTGGTGTTATTCCCAAAGGTCTTAGCCTTCCACTAATGCATATCTGAACTTTACCGGTAGGGTAACGAGAAACGTCAGGGAAACGAAGCTTTGTTAGCAATCTATTTACTCTGATCTTAACATAAACGAATGGAAGTCGAATCTTGTTGATGTTGATAGACAATTCAATATTAGAATGTAGTTTCGTTTTCATAAATAAAAGATTGCAGAAGATGAATATTTCGTTGATTAAAAGAAAAATATTAAAGTCAAGTATTACGCAGATTCTGTATGATACGAGATCTTTTATTATTATTATTATTATACTGATGATGCTTTTATTATTTTCTGTATAATTGGAAAGTTTAGAAAATCTACGTTTGCTTTGATTCAATTAATTACGACAAGAGATTTCACAGATACGCCTGTAAGAACTGTATGGGATAGAGGAACTTCAGTACGACTGAGAAGAAACTTTTGCCGCGAGAATAATTGATCTTGCTAGACGTGGAAGACGAATGATCGTCGAAGTCCGACTATTGAAAAACCTAAGAAACGCTGACAAAGGAGGGAATTTTTCAATGAAATTCAATTAGTCCGACAATTCGAGGATATCTTCGCACATCTTTCTTTATAAATGATTTGAGTGCCCAATAAAACTACTTGAATAATGATTACATTAAATCGAAGAAAACATTGCATTAAGTAAAAATAGAAGAAATCAACTCTGTCTTAAATAATATTCGTAGTCATCGTATGCAGTGATTTTCAAAATTGTTGCAACATCGTTTGAAACTGAATAGCTTCTTAAAAATTGAACCGCGTGACTTCGGTCTTTTTTTTGAGAAGTTAGAAGCGTTAATTTACTAGACGACGTATAAGACAATTTTCTGAAAATTGCAATTGGTCGAAAACGCGAAGAAAGAAGTAAAAATAGTATGTTCAACTTTTGTTATCTGGACTTGTAATGAAAATTTCAACAACACATTTTCCACAATTATATCAGTTATATATTGCTTGCAACAAATTATTTGCAGGTCACTGTGTTTTTTTTTTAAACTAAAATTATCATTTTAATTCTATATTTTTACATATTCCATCTTACATTGCGATCCTTAATTTTCTATATTTCTATAGGATGAAAGAAATCTAAACGATGAAACCATGATTGAAAAAGCTCGTGCGATCCTCTGGTTCAAGTTAAACGATAAAGCAGGGTGAGCATCACAGAACGAAACTTGTCTCGGAGGAATAATCGATCCTAAGTAGAAACAAAAGGTCGTACGATGTTCCGAGGTCGAGATCATGGAAAATTATTCCACGTAGCGTCTGGTAGGACGAAAGATATTTCAAACACGACGACCGAGTCTTGGTCAAGTTTTTCAATTACGAAATACACGTGTCCAGGACGTGCACGGAAGAGATATAATTGAAGGAAGACCAGGCTGGATGAAATGATCGATTATCATGCGTTGTTGAGCAACCGTCGCTCACTCCGGAGTCTCCAATTACATCTTTATCGGACAGAGCCATACCTACGCGCCACTACGATACATCATCTTTCCGCTGCTAACTCATAAGACGAAGTTTCGAGGTTGAGCAAAGATTTATGCCGGTTGGCTCGAGCGACGGAACGAACTCGCAACATGTTTCTCTCGAGTTTTCCTTTCTCGACTCGAGCATCGTGCGAGTTCATCGAAGAAATCATTCCTCGCACAGTTGTTGGCTGAATAGCCTCTCCTTGGGGCCATCGACTATTTTTCGTTGGAATTTCTTTCGTCGAGAGGAAGTCAAAGATTGTTAAAGTCACTTGATCTTAATGATAGCTATTGTGTTTTTGTGTCTTCCTTTCTCTTTGATATGATAATTAGAAATGGAGCTTAAATGAGAGGCGATTAATGTAAATGAAGTGTAACTGTTGAATAATGGTGGTTACTAAATTTAAATAAATGATTATTCCAATTTATTTCGCTCATTTACAATCTGATTTTCTCCGTTATATCATAAGAATACGCACTATATTGTACATTCTTAATAAAAAGTGGAAAATAAAAAGTTCCCATGTATTTTTAGAAATCACGACAATCGATACAACGATTACGCCATACAATTGATTTCATTCCTCATTACAGTACTTCTAAATGATTCTTCTTTCTTTAAGTCCATTGTATCAACTTTTATTTAAACGATAAGTCATACTCTATAAAAGAACAGTCGCGCGTAATTTACCAAAATTCCTCCAATAAATTATGAACAACGACAAGGTATCATAAAAAGATCCAACTACTTGATTTTTTCGAAAAATATCTCTTCTTTACACTCTGCATGTCAAACAGGTATTTTGCGATTGTTGTGCATCTATTTATTTACCGATTCCGATCAGTATGTGTAGAAGAATGATGTACGTTACCATCAAGAACAAATTAAAGCGGGTCTAGAAACGAAAGTAAAAAGAATCGCATTCAGATTTCTCAGTTGTTTTTCAACACGATTTCTCCATGCTGCGGCCTGTGCACGATTCATTTTCCTCTGATACGAAATTCCTTCTTCCCTCTGTGTCGACAAAATGTACCACGAGCAAGATATTCGTTCAGGAATTTGATAGATGCGAAATGTACGAGCAACGTGAACCAACGAAGAAGCGTTTTGGTTTTACTTTTATTCGCAACGAATTCTCGTCTCGGCTGTGATTTTAGTATACAGAAAGCATTGAAATTCTAGATATGGAATTAGTTGGTGTCGCAGAAAATATCAATTACGAAAACATAAATAGATAGAATTCACATAATAAAAATACTAGTATATTTTTTATAATTTCTTTTATATTATATTAGGTGTAAGGATCTTATTTGTATTTCTTTAAAAGAGCGTCACTTTCGTATGATTTATTCAATCAACCATGTATACATTATTTTGTTCTATTATCCTTTGCAAATGGACCGAGTAACTTTTTATTCCATCGCTTCCAAAAGTTTGATTTTTTTATTAGATGAAAAATTCAATATGCATACATATATTTTTAAATTCGTTAAATTAAATAACGATTATTTGTGGACAAAATTTTCTAAATACTGAAATAATTGATATCCCAATATAAATAGTATTTGTCATCAGATAATATGAAATATCGTAAACTTCAACGAAATATAATAATTATAGTTAGAACGATAAATATTTACTAAAATTTTGTCAGTTCTTTTATCGTCGTTAGCTACCATTTTCTCTATTTGTAATTCTAAAATTATTTACATACGACAAATGAAATTTAAACGTTGGAAAAGATTTCGTATTGTATGCAACACCGGTTGTTCGAAGATTAACGTGCCACTTTCAACAAGTTTATGAAGCAAGATCGCCCCAACAGAGTTTCCCTGTACTACAAGGTAAAAATATATAACATACGTTTTGCACTTTACTAGAACAAAATTGTACTTTTCTCCGTGTCAAAGTTAAAAGATCACTTTAAATATTATTATTTAAAGCAAGTCATTAATAGGAAAAACTCGAAGAAACTTGTCAATAGTGTATTGAAATTAAATATTCGACTCGTTGATACATTTCATCCATTAAATATTATTACTAGAATTAATTACGATAATCCTCCTGTATATTTGAAAAGCCTTTTCTAAAAATTACAAAAGCCAATATTAAGCCAATATTTCTAAAATAAAACGATTCCACCAAAGTTTATCTCTTACGTGATTGCACGATAGCTTTGAAAAATAAACTTTAACGATAACAAAAAGAATATTCTCTGTCAATCTTTTTATTCGCAATTTTCTAACTAAACGACATCTTACTAAAATTAAACAAACTTCTATCGTATATTTATGAACTTTAGAGTATCTACTCATTTTCCATTTACAACATCATGTACATGCTTTAAGATGAGTCTACCTCGATTAAAATTTCCTGGCAAACTCTTTTTACTGAAACTGTTCGATGAACCCTCGTTGTCGTCAAAAAATTGTCAACGACGCTAATTGTGGCGCGATTCAACGCACGGAGCGGCTCGTTCACGCGCTCGCTGAACCCCGTCGAATCCGCGAGGAGAGTAGATCAAACGAATGGGGCTACTGCGTCATTTTGAGTCCGTCTAGATGCATGCATTTCAGATTATGCACTCCGCTGCAACGCTGCCAGCGATCGTCGGCACAGAGGTGCTTCCATGACTCATCTTCATCCATGATGGGCGACATTTTCTGTGGCTTCAATTCGCCTTAACAATGGCGGGTACGCGTGAGCACCGCTGAGGTAATCTAGACTCTATTGCTACTATCAGGACCGGCGATCAGGGTTGCTTGTTTCTCTTTGAACCAACCGGGTCAACTGGTTGCAGTGTCAACACGCCGGAAGTGCTCCTATAACGGTCCCCTTCACGAGCCTCATACTCTTCTCTACGTCATCCTACTCTTGCAATCTCCTTTTCTTCATCCTACCGCGCCTATCGCCCAATGCGGAGCCATCATCGTTGCACAGACGAAGCTTTTTTGTCGGAATATTTTTTTCAATGAACCGCCGCATGCCTTCGCTCAGCATAAATTTTCAGTAAGCGTATTAAGCCTTTTCGCTTTTAGGTTGCGTGAAATTTGCAGTTTTATGTCCTCTATTTTTGTTACATGCGATATGCTCGCGAAAGTATTTAAGTACATGAGAAGCAGAAATAAAAATAAAATTAGAAATAGAGAAAGAAGTGACGGAAGTAGAAGTAGGACTAGTGTTTTATCGATATCATAGTGTTGTATAAATATACTTGAATAAAATAAATAGTATTAACGAATACGATTTATACACTAATTTGTGCGAAGCGTGAATATCACGATAAAGGTATGTATGGATAAATTACACGGGCAGAATAATTATTTGAACACGTAGGTAACTCGTTATGGTTAGGAACACCTCGAACCGACGCGGAGGCGTTGAAAAATTTACGGGCTGCAAGATTAATGTTCGCATAAATGGGAAAAAGGAGTAGGCGGAAAACACGCTTGTACAGCGATACGAAGTGTTTTATCAAGTTGTATGCGTTTAGACAAGGGATGAGCAACCGAAGAACTCGTAGTAAGCTCTGCGAGTCTGAACGATTCGCTGGCAAGTGTTCTCAGACTATCTCTGTTTCCAGTCCCCTGTGACAAGCGATTTGACTTCTTGAAGGTAAATATCCCAACAACCGGACGATGCGGTAAGTTAAAAGTGGCTATTTTTATGGTTGCACTGTACCAACGATTCAAGATCGTATTTATCAAGAAATTTAATGAATTTTCCTTTGAAAATCTACTTATTTCGTCGAATCTCGTTAAATGCAAACCAGACGTTTGTATCGATTGTCACGAATGCTGGAGAAACTTTCTGAACAATCTAATATTTTGTTTTAAACTGGTCACAGCTGGTAAAGAAGAAAATTCTTCTACAATATCTATTAGTAACAAAAATAATGATGATGTTTGAATGGAAGCTTTTTTATATCGTTCCTAAGATTATATCATCTCATTAAGTAAATAATTTTATAAGGTATTAATGATAAATAATTTCAAAGAACGCGCACCATTTAGACAAAAGTTTAAAGGTTCGTTGTAATTGCGAATTGCTTGCTAAAATTACGTGAACTGAGAGAGAAATTAAAGTTTAGCTCAGCCACGCGAAATAGAAACCGTAAGTATCTTGTTAATGTTCCTTCTCTGAGCGTTCCTCGCTCGAATTTTTCATTTCTTTTCTATTACCGAGATGCGCCCAGTTCCAAAAGGATCTGTATGCAAATAGGAAACAGAACGAGTTATATTCTTTGCACTCCGTTCTGGTTCCTCGTGGTTCTTCCATTAATTACTCGTTCTTCCCTTTCATTCCCTTTTTACTTCACATTGCACGAAAGAATGTTTCGCTTATATCGAAAATAATAAATATTAAATGTTTAGGAATGTTGTATGCAGTAAAGTACACTATTTTATTAATGTATCTTATATGACACATGTTTTCAGTTTTAATTAAAAAGAAGATTAATTAAGTTCTAAATTACATTGAGGAAAAGATACGTGCTAGAAATTAATGTATTAATAATATAAATGTATTATTAATATTATAATGTATTAATAAATATAAAGCTCGCTATTTATTAAGATTATATACCAGTTTTCAGTACCCAGAATAGGATAATTATCTTCCATTTAATTTAACGTTATAGAAAATGTACAAATATTGTTAATTAATTGAATTATAATTATTCACAGTATTTAAATTGTTGTTTCAAATCGTACCATATATCGAATACATAATACGTACCTTATCTAATAACATAGAAATGCTTTCACATATTTATTACGTTCCAAGATATCACATTTTAAAATAACACACCGCTGACACTTTACCCATCATCATCTTACAATACATCGCTTTACCCCGAAGCTAAATATACCCAGGCTACGAAATATCTTTCATATTTCATTTTATTCAAGAAAATGCCCCAATCCTGTCATAAAATTGGTGCTTATATCAGAACGCACGTATCTACGTCATAGCTTTTGCGAACGCGCTGTCATCGATTATTATTCAATCTGGCTGTTCAACCTCGGTCATATTATATCGAGAACTTTCATCGGCTACTGACTCGTATCTGAGAACACTGAATCGTAGCCAGAGTCTGATAGTAATTCATTTGCCTGTTTTCCAACCCTAGCCTCTAGGCTACGAACAAATGGAAGCTCGAGGCCTCGACCAACGTCCAACCAACCAATCATCTTCCCAGCTGGAGATAGCTGCTAGTTAGCTGGATGTTCAAGCTCGCCTGGTTATTCATAGAATGTGTAATTGCAGGGCCCGCGGACGATTCAACGCGGGGACGTTTGTCCGTCATTTAGTTTGCTCGGCTGGGAAGACAGGGGCCCCTCTCTGCTCACCTGACCGGCTGGAATGGAGCTTGTCGTATTTGCCATCTCTCTTTGTGACGTTTGCTTCGCTTCATTTCCCACTTTGTTGAACTACGAAGACGATGAGCAAAGCTAGAGCGAAGCTGAACGCTCCGAGGAGGCACACTACAGGTTGGACCAACGGAACGGGTACAGGAGCCGGGCTCGTTTCAAAGAAAACGAGGCTAGCATTTTAATGAGACACCACTGCCAGGGAGAGTAGCTCGCGAGAGACCGGCAAATAGATTCGCTGATATCCTTCTTTTTCCAGAAACCCTCTCCTAACCTTCAAATGCCTCGTTTTCATAAACGGACGCGCGGAATCGCGTGAATCGCTTGCGTCTCCTCCTCTTCTTCATCCTGCTCGTCTCTCTTTTTCTTTGCTTCTCGCGCCATACCATTTCCTCCGAGTCTTTCACCGCGTCTTAAATGCACGCCCTTCCTCTCTATACGACCGACCGACCAACCGAACGAACGCTTCGTATTCACGTGTCTTCTCGTGTGCCCTCCGAATGCTTTTCCGCCTGTGCACCGTTAATGATTAATGCGAATTCTCGGATATCTTTAGAAAGAGAAAGAGTGTATGTATGCCAACCGAAGAGAAATCGCACATGGATGCTTCAACTTTGATTCGAAAGCCGTGTCCCTCTGAGAGATCGTTGCCTTTTTCTGGCTCCCCTGGCTCTTGCCGATTCGAACGCAAGATCGATGGAGTACGAAGTACATGTTCCACGAACATGTTCGCTTAAAGCGTTTCGAAGTGATTACTTCTCGTTTCATACAGGTGAAAGAATTCTCTGAACGGAAACGTGTACGAGGCCAGTTTGAAAGAGTTCCGAGACTTCTTGGATCTTTATATCAGAGTATATCATATTCATCGATGACCGATGAATGTTGTTCACTATCTTCCATATGTATCAGACTACTTTGACGAATTTGTCATAATTTTATTACAAGTTTGTGATAAATTTTGTTTGTCATATTGTTTGATTTATTTAAAGCTAAACATATTTATCATGATCAAACTAAACGGGATACTGTCCATATAAGCGTAACCAGTTAGAAATCCCCAAACGTGGTATTCCTGTATGATAGATGAGATCAGGATGCGGAAAAACTTCCTCGAATGGATAAATTTAATAGCGGTGCTGCCGCAAATGCAGAGTCAAATAACTCATTCCACAACGAGCTGAAAACTCCGTTGTGATTGCGTTGTACGAACAACCCGACCGGAGCTTTTCGCCAACGGAGAACTGAATGGAATTAATTCAACGGAATCGGGATCGTTAAGGAGGATTAAATCGTTTTCACGACGACGACGACGACGACGACGACAACGACGACGACGACAACGACGACGACGACGACGACGACGACGAAGAATCCACTCCATAATCTCGGCGATGGTCGATATCGCGATTTATTTGATAAATCAATGGGGTGGTTCCTAAATTGTTCGTTCACCTTGATGTAGGTGGCCGTGAGGCAATTAAGAATCATGATTAACGATCGTGCCTGTAACTCTTAGGAAAGTTCGGTTTGACCTGAGTTTCGTTCAAAGTTGACGATACTTTGTCCGACTAACTATACACCAGTTGCAGAAATTATAGAATTATGTTTCGAGATCTTCTAATTATACATCAAATATTATATTATTATCAATTTTCATGATTCAAAAAAAGATTAGCCGCTTAACGTTTGGAATAATCAATTTCCGACGTGTATCGAAATATTTACACTATATAAAAATTACGATGTGTAAATAAACTAATTGAGGTAACCTTAATTTTGCTAAAAGTATCTACATCAGTCAGAAAAAATTTCCTTTATCTGGAATGAACAAAAATTTGAAATTAATGTTTACAGTAATTTTAGAAAAAAGAAACAATTTCACTTTAAGCTTACCTCGATTTTCTGTTTTCTTTTTTCGCTGTATTATAGATACAGTGTATCGAATAAAATGTGAGCAACTCTTAGAAATTCTTAAAATGATATGGTTATACAGTTTTAGTTTATTATAAATGAAGTAATTTTTCGGTCGTTTATTCCATTCGTAAAATACAATTCCTATTCAGGTAAACACGCACAAAGGCATTGTTATCTCGCTTAAGTCAAACTGCTAACCCAGTAGAATTATATTATCAGCATTCCGGGCCGTTAATAACATTTTCAGGGCAATTAGTCCGCTCAAGGTATCTCACGACTGTTATATAACGTGTTAATAACCGCTAATTAAGTATTTGGGAATGCCATTATAAAGTTAACAACGTTCGAGATGTCGTCGTTGACAAAGAACATCGTGAAAACTGAAAATGATTCAGTTTGGAATATCGTGGCCTGGAAAGCGACCGTCCAATCTAAATTGCGATATTTCCCGCGAAACGAGACAAAATTCACTGTCGGCTTGTTGCTGAGCTAACGAAATCTACCGTGGAAATTCGATCTGTTTTTGAGTGATTTGAGACAAAACAGCAAGATACAAAGTTTGTTCCATTCCACAGAGATTTAGAGGCTGGATCCACCTGAATTCTCTCTAAAATTCGAGCCACCCATGACGCGAATATATCTCAACTTGGTTCGCAACATGAAATCACATTTCGACAACTGTGAAAAGTAGTAATACGTGGAAATTTGTTTGCTTTATTGAAAAAGAAAAAATGCTTTATGACAGAATCGTGAGAAATAAAATCTGTGAAAAGGTAATTATACAGATTCTTTCCATCCGTATTAAACAGATTTTCCCATGATAATTTCGAATAACTACAGAGTTAAATAAACATATTTATTATTTAATACGAACTTTCGTTCGTGTTCTTCAGAGTTTAATTCTAATTCTCCATAATTTTACGATTTTTATATTTTTAAATAAGTTGCGATATCTTTTCATCTTTCTCCTCAGCCTTTCTCTGAGTACAGACAATAACCTGTTGATCTATTCTAGTTATCTAGTATTTTGTGCTATTAGAATTAATAAACCTATTCTCATAAAAGAGTCATATATTACAATTATAATATAATTCGTAATCTAATCCCGTATAAGCTAATAAATTCATTCATTTCTTTTCGTTGCTTCGTGCATCTCGAATAAACTAAATATTCTTAAGAAAGGTTTAAAAAAAACCAATATATCAAACAATGACGCCGCCGCAACGGTTGAGGCGCGGTGCTCAGAGGCAAATAGTACACTCGAGCTAAAGCCATCGGTAAATACTCCCCTCTCCGTCGAATATTCCTTCTCTTATCAGATGATGCAGCTTCCTTTAAACGTTGTATAACTGCGCTCTATCTCAAATCATAATTCCCAGCCTCAGATGAAGTCGAAGAAGCACCCCCTTTGCAGATGGAATAAAGATGGGAAGCTATTCGGCAAACAGGAAATGTCTGCGTTCCCAAGAGTTTCTATGACTTCTCATCCGAGTCTGCTTCCGGCAGGCAAACGGTCTCTGATATCTCCATCTTTGTTAACAAACCATTAAAGTTGTACCGCAGTTTGCTCTTGCTCATTAAGTGAACCTTCTTCTTCACCCTTTTCTAATCTTTCATCTACCTTCGCCTGTGTTTGACGCGCTTAACGACAATCCATGGCTCTTAATACAAAAAAAAAACCATTCCTCGACCTTCGATTAATAACTCAAATATCAAGTTTCCATTTTTTCTATAGCAAAAGAATGAATTATTAGATCCAATCTAGCTGTTTCAATAAATCTCTCGATACTCAAGATTTATTTCGATTCTTTTCGTTTGTACGAAACGTCAGACAGGTTTCGTTTGAAGCTTTCATAATATTAATTTATACAAAAGGGATTTGTTCTGCTTCTGGCTGTACAATGTGTTAAGGAAATAGCAGACGATGTTTATAAAATGTAATTTGAAATAATGAAATCAAGCATACCCATAAGGTGTCTTTCATATTGTGTCTAAGCTGAAGATATTTTTTAACGTTAGAAAAGTTTAATTGGGTCGATAATGAGCAAAAAGACATAAGGCGATTAGATTTTATTACCAAATTTCCAGTGTTATTTGTTTTCGTAGGCATTCTCAGGGTGAAGAACATGAAACACGAATAGAACAAAGATCTGTCATCTGATTTATTGACTTGCTCTACTAGCGTAAAATTACGTTGTCTACTACTTGAAAAATACTATGACTGTTTCACTGTCTTCGTGTATGCAATTTCATTGCGCCTTATAAATATCGCTCACTTTTCTACCACTCTGTATAACGTAATCGAACCGGATTCTTTCTGGGATGAAGATCGGAGAATGCAATAAATGGAAACCCGAAAGTACCGACGAATTATTACATTCTTGTGTAAAGCACACGGTCCATTACCGTGTCTACGCTTTTTAACGAAATTGAATGCTCCAATCCTCTCCGATGAAATTTTTAAACTGTACTTTTTGAAATAAGTCGAATGACTAATATTTGTTAACCCAATTTAAGTAGGTAGTACAAGAATTGTTAAATGGAATGGTTTCAATGATCAATGGTCGCTTTATTACAGTACCAAAAGATCGATCTCCCTAAGAATCTGAGACACGTAATTTCCTATGACCCCTTAACGTTGACCAGTGACCAACTGGAAACATGTAAAACCAACGTGCAGTATACAAAAGGAGGTCGATACAGTTAAACAGGAGGAAGCTTTCAGCAAGGCCACCGAGGCCACCCCTTTTGGTTCAGCGCCCCGGAATTCAATAAGCCGCTTATTCCGGCACGTAATGCGGTAAGCCACGCGGAAAAGTTTACGGTGTCTGCTAGTTTCGGTACAGCAGTGCCTTAAAAGTAACGTAGGATATAGGGAGTGGTTCTCCAATGTGTAGCGCCACCCCTTTACGATGCACCGTGTAGCAGTTGATAATATCTGGTAAACCATTACTTCCGTTTTCCGGGCGGACCCTGTAGCTTATCTTAAACTGGGAAGGCGTACGAGGAACCATTTAGGAGATTTAAAGTAAACTACAGTCGGCTATGAGCCAGCACCCACTGGTTTTCGTTCTGTCTTCTATCTTTCTATTCTTTGGTTTTTTCCAGAGTCCGTCTATCTTTCTCCTCTTTCTTCCCCCCGTTTCATCTCATTTCTACCATCTTTTATGATTTACCATGGTTTCGTTCGTAGCTGAAATAATTTCACTTCTTGTCGGCTAGGACTCGATCACTGTCTTGTTCCGCTGCCACTGATTTGCAAATCAGTATTACAAGTATTATAACGAATAACTACCATGTATTATACCGTAGGTGGAAACGATATAAGTGCTTATGCACATTTTGGCTCAATGCTGAAGCGGATAATTAAAGAATGTTTTGGTCGGTGTAAGATTTTCGAGCAATATTGCATCAAAACGCTATATTGATTCTAATATTCTATCAACATTTTCATTTTTGAATTTCATAACATTTCTTGCACTTAACACACTAACATTATAATTTTATTTCCACCCTATGAACACGCTTACACATATATTACAATTAAAAAATACTACCCAATAGATAGGCATAAACAGACAAATAGACATTGTCGAAGTTTCTTCGGTACGGTACGGGAATGCAGTCCTAAGCAAAATCCTAACAGTTTCTATATAGGGTGCACGATAAACGTTCGACAATTCTTCAAGTCCAGTTACAAAAGACGACACGAAACATCCTGAGGGTTGTTCGATTTAACAAACAGATGGAATTCGTAGCAGCGTTCTAGCGAAAATAGTACCGACAGGGAAGCTTCTCACAGGGGTTAGTCCTTAGAGATTGAAGAACCTCCCTCTGAACAAGGGTCGCTATCAAGAGCCAAGCGAAACGCCCACTTCGTTCAGTGGAAACATAATTTATTTGGGTAAACAATATCTGAATTGGTGAGTCATTGCTATGATTCATCGTGAGAAAGTTAACAGGCCATTTATATTTAGAAGAGAAAATGTATATATATATTCGAGTTTCTCTATTTGCAAGTAGTTTGATGGAAAGTACTAATTTATTTTTACTAGCTTATTTATATACTTATTAATATACTTACACGTACATACTTCTTAGGCACAACAAATCTTCCACAACTACAGAAAATTTTTGAATACTTTGAGAACTTTGCTCGATACACTTAATTCAATATTTCGGTACCTGATATCTGAAACTTTGATCAGGAGGAATCATGACGCGTGGGAGTAAACGTTCGATCCTTAAGATGAACACACAGGGGAATCAAACTGCTTCTTGCCACTACCTCATTTCATCCTACCATATCCCTGGTCCAAGTTTACTATTTGCATAACTAAACTGTTCCAACAGCCGTGGCTGCTGTTGGCGCTCTTTAGTACGGATGCAAGCACTTTCTCGGCTCGGCTACAAAGTCACTCGATGTACGTGCACATGGATACAGGTGCACATGGATACTGGTGCACACGGGGTCATGTAAAGTCCCAACAGTTTAGACTTCCTCTCCTTTTACCTGCGCCACCCTCTCCCTTTCTTCTTCGTCGCGTCACCGCGGTAAATTGCATAAAGTACGCGGCAAATGTTTAGTTGGGCAATGCGCATATTAAACGTGGAATTATTATACAATGAAGATATTCATAACACAATGTTGCTGAATATCGATACGTAAGAAGTTTGACATAAGGTCAGTTGGATAGTTTCAGCGACTGAAAGTATCGTATAAATGGATAGAAGCTGATTCCATATAGAAAAATTGATTAAACGCGATACAATAAAATGCTTTTATTTGAAGTTTGTTTTTTCAATTGAAAATTAGTATAGTTGGAAACCTTTATCCTATCAAAGTCTAAAAAGTGCTCTTAACAGACATAAAGAATTATTCTATACGAATAACGAAACCGTTCTATAAAGAGCCAATTTATCCGATAAGGATTGGCTTGGTAATAACTCCGTAATTAAATATTCAAATTCCCATAAGGCTGGTTGCATTACCGTAATTTCCAACGCGAACGTTCGTGTATCACCGTGCACAACCACGCTGACCGATTAAGAGAACACGTCAAATTTAAACTCGTTGCCCTGCCATAATTTCGTTCGATCGATTCCGAAGAAAAGAAAATCAACGACAACATTTTTATTTGCGACAATTCTATTAGCTTTAATTATTGAAAGGTCGCAAAATTCAGAAGCACAGCAGCTTTTGTTCTTATAATGAGCAACATCAGCTCATTATGACAAACTCGAACGAGGCTGTTTTAAGCTGTCTGGTGTAATCAAGGCAGACAATGTCGGATATTGCTCTATCAATCTAACAACGTCCTTTCTCATTCTACTTCCTTAAACTTCTTGTAACTTTAGCCAGTCTTTAGCGACGAACGTTGAACAAATGACTAAAGAGGAGATAACGGATGCTTCCAGATGGTCGTTTGTAAAGAATTGATATTGAAGGGTAAGAACGAGGAAAAAAGATTGTGATGCGTGATGTAGAGAAAGAAATTAATTTTATGAACGTTTATACTACGCTAAAAAAACACAACAACTGTATATGTTACAATACGTCATGTTGTAGACGTAAATTTGTTCGATAACAACTTTCTCAACGTAACAAAAATCAAATTTCCATTGGATTCTATTTTAAAATGAAAACATAAACCGACAAGTAAATTTACAAAACGGACTGCCATGTATTTATATTACATTTCGGAATTACGCATATTGCAGACACAACGTGTTCTCGCCGAATCATTTAACGTAATTACGCGTCAAGCGTGAATATCTCGTATCGAGATAAGTGAAATACAATAAAGATGCAGGAGACTTATCGTCTGTTCTTGTAGAGTTAAATCGTTTGGACTGAAACTGTGGGAAATGGGTTTGGTAGACAGAGAGAGGAACGGCCGCGAAAATGAATGGTAATTGGAGCATTTTAAAACTCATCACCATCATTTCCTGCAGCTCGTCCATTGTGGCCGTAGCTTGTTCGTTTTATCCGGAACGTTCGTACTAATGAACGACTCGGATCCCGGTTAAATTCGTTTTAAATACCTGATAGCCGCGGCTTTCGCTCGGCTAGGGCTCAAAACAACAATGTTAACAAGCTCCGGTCGACATGTGACGACGCAAAAAGGTCAGGTGGTTTTGGAACAATCGCGTTTTCGCCCATTTCACGCATAGTGTTTTTCTCTTTCTCTTTTTTTTCAAATGTTTCGATACTGCCCAATTAGTATTCGTTCAATCCATGGAACAATTCGTGTTCTCGCGAGCAATAACGTTGTTAACGTTCCAATAGCTTTCATTGAAAAGCATGCGTGTTCCGACGATTTGGATTAAATTTCAGTACAAACTTTCCCAATTTTTTCTAACACGAATATTTCTCATTCTCGTTTTCTCATCTTTTCTTGGAAGTTCCTTCCTCTTAGAAGTTTTTCGTTAAGATGAGTATAAGAAAGAACTGTCACGTAGAATTTATTACGTAATATAAGTATAATATTTTAAATATTCTCATGCGACTGCGTATGGACAGTTTGATTCTATAACACTCCTCCGTTTATTTCTTAATTAATTAACATCTTCCGCAACGGTTCTTAAAGTCTATGTAAAGTCATCGATAGTTCAAGTTTGACTTGATCCTCATTTATGAATGTTTTCGGAGATTGAATGTTTAAGCGAAATATATCAAGACGAAAACGAATAAACCATCGTTGATATGTTCTTTATTTTTTATTAGTTGTATTCTTTCTTTCAAATTAATTTCGTATTTAAGTCTATCGTAACGTGAATGAGAAAGCAATTCTATTGATAGATAACTCATAACAGGATGTTTGTATTCATCTAATATCGAGTACTTATTATATTTTTGGTTAAATTAATATTATCATCCATCCGTTTCTGTTTGCTTCCTATTTGTGATTCGTAAATTCTATTATGGAAAATACACTATGATCTCGGAAAATTTTATGAGGCTATAAACTTGTCTTACGTTGGATTCGTGACGACAATCGCAATACTTTAAGAGACATAGAGTTAACAGAAGAAACAAGGATTTATGTGTTAGGCGTTGGGAATTATAAATAAAGCTACTTGGGATTGGAAAATAGTATCCTCTTATTTCTAATATTTATTGACAGAATTCTTTAATTTGCCGAGGTTTGTGTGTGATTATTAAACATCATGAAATTTCAATAAACATTTTTTGTGTATATGTTCAATAAGAGTAAAATAAAAAGAAATTTAGTAAGTTTCATTTCACTTAAAATAGTATTTGAATTTCACGAAGATCCTTTTTAATCGATGTACTTCTCAGAAATTTAATTTTTGATCCTTTTTATTTCTTTAGAATATATTTAGTACCTTCTAAGCTACTTATAAATTATGAAGTAGAAGCTCTGACAGTATTAAGACACTAGTCTTATAAAAGAAGACAAAAGGTATATATTTATATACAATACCTTAATTTCTAATTTAATTTTAATGTTCATAGCCTTTAAGAACACTATACAAGTTCACAAACGAACTTGTATTTTACTATTTCACTCGTACGAAACACGTATAAATTTTTATTAAACAGGTACATTGATTTATAAAAGGTTCAACGTGACATCGCAGTTTCAATTCACTGTTCGGAGCTATCGTTTTCCATTCTACCATCGATTCGCAAAAGATCTATCGGGTGGGATTGTTTAAAAGCGGCATTATTTCGGTTGGACCAACGGCGATCTAATTTCTAGTTGGACAATGGTTCTCGGGTTCGATCAGAGCCTGGTCCTTCCGTTTCGACCTTATTCTATCTCACCCTACGGAAAACCTTTCGACTCTCCAGTCTCACCCCTGCCCTGTATCGACGATAAACAACGCAGAGGGCTGTTCGATGTCAGTCCGCGGATTTTAATTCCGATTTCGGACGTAAATCTGTAAGGGTGTTTACAACCACGAAATCATAAAACTCGGAGCGACGTCATAAATTTAATATGGAACTTCCATAAAGCATAAACATAAACGGAAAGGCAACCAGGGTTGCGCTATGAGAGGGACGGAGTTGGCGGCAATTGTCGAAGGAGGAGCGTGAAACGGAAGTTTCAAATGGGTGGAGGTAGCTGACCTCGCGACCGAGGTGGCAGATGACAACAGTAAGCCAAAACGGTGTCTGTAGTTGGCGGTAGAAGGGAGAAAGAGAGAGAGAGAGAGAGAGAGAGAGATAGGTATTGTTAAGGGTGTCGGAGGCCACAGTGAAAAGTTGCTTTGGAAATTAAAATTCGAACAACAAGCAATATCGTAGGAGCGATGGAATTTTCTGCAGCGAGTGGAAACTGAAACAGAGTAATGTACACTGCCTCACAAAAATATTTACTTACAAGCATAGAAAACTTTTATGTACGTATTGTAGATACGTATACACGACATACATAATTTTTGTGGGTTCGTTCTATTTTCTTTTTTCGTACATTCCGATTCATTCGATGGCTTCGATTGGCGGCTATATATCTATGTACAGGTTGCAATTTCATTTTCAAACTACCTGTATTCTCTTGGAATGTTCGCAAAGATATAGAAATCACGTTTTTATAAAATACGAACCTTTTCTTATCGAACGCTAGAAAAGTTTTTATTTATATAAAGAATCCAACAAATTTATAAATATTTTGTATTTAATAGTAATTTTACTAATAGTAGAACGGACGATTACTTAATTTTGCTCGTGTCTCAGCTCAGTGACGATAGAAAAATCGCTGACAGGGCTAAGGCATTCGGGTCGAGTAGGTTGTAATTATCGGTGGATTTTTGGGCAGCGCGATCGAACCGTGAGAACGCGCACGCGATCGCTCGTTAATCCGTCGTTTGTATCCGATTAACGATCGTTTATATCTGCATAAATTTTCGAACGCGTACAAATCAGATTTCACGCTGGCGATTGTTTAGGAGCGACCGACGGATTCAGTGAAGCGCTGCGGGGTCTCGATTGTTGGAAGTAATTCAGGGATACGCTGTTCGGATAATGAGCCTCTTTTTCAGGCACAGTGATTAGATTCGAGCGACATGAATAGCAATTAATTGGGTAACAACATAGGTAAGTTTCGAGAACGATCGAAACGCGTACAACGAAAGATTCTATTATCTATTTCACGATGAGAAAATTATAGAAGATTAAAAGCAGAGAAACGTGATTTCCAATAAAAAGTAATCGAACCTGCGAAATAAATAACTTACAAGATAACGCTTCTTGGAAGACGTTCGAAAATGATTTTTCTGCAAAGATAGAGGAATCGTCGGTGCTACTTCAAGTGCAAGGAAACACAATTCTTATCGTGATGAGGTTCAAAGGGCTTAACGAGTTTCCAAGATTATCTTCTTCCAACCGGACTTCGTGCACGTGTGTCAATCCATTTCTCGGTTCTCGTTATAGTTTCCCCTTTGTATGGGGAACCAGCTTCTTTCAAAGTGATCGTACCACCGCGTAATTACGAGTTCCTTTCGCGGGAAACCATCTCTCTCGTGTGTATATATCATCTCTGCTAACGAGTCGGTCCGTTGTAAGCGCGTTTGTATCGAAATCGCGTTGAAAAATCGACGATAATCCTTCCTGAAAAAGCACCGGCAATTTTTTGACATAGGTACATGCGCGCAAGTCACATGCCATCGGTTTTTCCTTTTTTTCTTTTTGTCTCGCTCTTCGCCTTTTTTTTTCGCTACCGGGAAATCGTAGCGAGTTCGGTTCGACGGGAAGTGGGTCATCGGATTGCAGTACATTCAACTCCGTCGACAAAAATTGGTAAAAATATAGTAAAAAGTGAATTAAACGTAACAAACTGTGTTACATGGTGACGGCGTTTACGAAACAACATTAGATTATTTTTTACGTTTTCGACAGACCGATTTTTGGGTTTGTTTTGAAATATCTCCTGAATGTGGAAATATTGTGTATGCGTTACGGATTAAAGTTAGATAGAATATTATCATTATCTTATTTAATTTCGGTCTCATCTGCCTAGTAATGGATATGGCTTACAATACTTTTCATTCGTCCTTCCGTACTTATACTACCTGTCTTACCATCGCTCCTTAACTAATTGCTTATTTATTTCATTTCTTCTACTCCATTACTATTTTATTACCAACTAACCTACCTACCTTTGGTTTTCTTTGTCGTTCCTTTTCTTTTCTAGTTCTTTCAGTCAATTTACTGTTTTCTCGCAGTATCTTTCGTACGCCACTTTATCCAGGCTGTTTCTTAGTCTCCAAGTTAGATAGAATACTAATCTCCATAAAATTCTGCAGAAAGAAAATTATTTAGGAAACGAAACATTTTATTATACAAATATTTATATTTGTAGAAAATTAATCGTTAATACAAAATATGAACGATATTTATTAATAGCAGAAACTGAAAAGCCACGAACTAACTGCTTTCATTGTATTTCATCCCAGAGGAGAAGAAAAATTCTCGAGTCGTACGTCGCGACAGGAGCACAAATTTCATGAAATTTCTTCGTCGTTTAAGCTAGCGCTCTGCCATAAAGTGTTCGCCATTTCTTTGCGAGCGTTGTTGCGTGGACTAACTCTGTCAAGAACGATTTTCTCCAAAGAGTCGCGTGTTTTTACGAAGCGAGAACCTAATCGTTGATGTAAGAAGGATAGAAAATAGTTGAAAAATTAGCTTTAAGATGAAGAGACGAGAAAGCTCTCGAGTACCGACGAGTTTCTACGTGTCACAAAATGTTCACCTGTTTAATTAATGCGATACAGGACCGGTCATAGAAAATAAACGTTGCGAGTTAATTGCCTCGCGAGTCATTCTATCTCGTTTCTGCTGATTTTCTCTCTCTTTCTGTATCTCTTCGTCGCTATTCTTTGTCGTTCATGGCCTTTTCCTATTTTTCTCCTTTCTCTCGTTTGTCGTTTTCCTATTGGCTTCTACTTTTTTTCTTAATCCATGGCGAGAATTATTCCGAGTCGATGAACGCGCGCACAGATAATCGGATTTATCGACCGAGACAATGAAGAATACACCTGGAAATAGCGGTGTCCACTTTCCATTCGGTTCGTTCGCCCGTACATGATTTGGTTTACGTTTATGTCAGCATGCCCGTGGCCTAAATTTTTGCTTCGACTCGCACCATGTGGCTACGCGCCAAAGAATCTAGTTAATGTGGTTTTCGCCATGGTTTATTGAAAACGATCTGTCCTTACACGACAACGAACAGCATCAAATAATGCTCGTAATTCTTCACGTAATCCTTTTCATTATTTTGTTATGTTTGTTAAATATATTTAATGTTAACAAATATGTTTTTAATTTGTTTATTAAACAGCCAGTTTCGCGGTATGGTGCCCTTATCACAAGGAATATTTTTAATCTCTCTCATATTCCTCTGTGTAATTGGTTCCCTTTTTTGCTTTGGTCATATTGAAGGATTGTATGCTTTTGAAATCGTTCTATTTTATGATCATTGCGAGAATTATGTTACCATTACACGTTTTCATGCATATGCGCACACACGTACCATGGTATTCGATATTTCGAAATATTCCAGCAGATATCCACTAAAGCCTATCCCAAACAGATCAAAGAGACATTATTTTCTATTGTGCCTTTCGATGCAAATAATCTGTATTGGATTTTACTTTATTTATTGCAAATAAAATGAAGCGTAATCCGTGTGAGCGCAAAACACGTGTAACAGAGAGAAAGAATGGGCGAGAGAGATAGAGAGTTTCTGTATGGTTTTATCGGGTATTTGGTGTATGAAAAAATAGAAGGGCGACAGAAAAAAAGTTGGAAAAGTCAGAGAGACACCGATTATCGATTCACCGCAAACAGAAAGATCTCAATAGTCCATTCGAGTTCGTGATCGTTATGGGAATGCTGGGGATAACGCGTTTGCAAATACCAACGGACACGGTGTACCTATTCGAATAAACTGCTTCTCGTCCTAGATAATTTGTCACTGCGAAATCCACAGGGATTATTTGTCGAGCTAATAATGTGGGTCCACTGTCCCTGCCCGCTGTGCAAACGATAAAATCAGCGAAAATGCGCCCGCAACGAGTAATTGCACGCGCAAGTATCCATGTTCGCATCTTCCTGTATAATTATCAATGAAAATCAACAGTTATATCGACAATAATGCACGTCCATGTGCTTAACATTTATTGTCATCTTCGTTTTCTGTTATTTTTCTTTCCTTGCTCGAAATAACAGTGCACGCGTGAAATGTGTCGTTAGTTATGATTCGTGATTATTTTCGTGAAACGTTTATGGAAGAGAAGCGAAGAAATATTCAACCATAGTGAAGTTCTTCAAAGTTAATGTACTATAATAGATCAAAGCATAAATATAATTCTGAAATGACAATTGGTTTTCGTGGCAATGTAGCAAAACCTTTAATGATTTTATCGAGCGCAGTGCAATTTTCTGATGGCGACTAAGACCATGGAACAGTCAAATGACAACGGCTGATCAATTTAGAATATTCACATAATACAATGTTGACGATTTAATCCGGGTAATAATTAAAATTGTAGCGTTAAAAGGAAAAAATGTACATTCTCGACGACTTTATGGTGTACAACGCACTTCTTTAATTATAATTGGGACCATAAAACAGTCGAATTTGAAAGATTTGGTATACTACGTACAAGCAGGCAGTATTAACCTTCCATCGAAATAAACAGAAAAATTTCGTCGAGAAATTTTGTTATTCTAAGACAAATAATTTTATGATGCATCGATTCATCCGTAGCAAATGCGTGAGAATCAAAGTATCTGCTTGACGATGTGTATTAATCAAATAGCTGAACATTCATTCTTCTATGAATATCTGTATCGAATTCAGTTAGTATTAGTTGATTTTTTAAAGAAACATAGTTTTCTAAATCATATTTGTTGAAGTGGTCACCACTTATAAGAAAACTCTACATCTGGTCTTTTTAGTTTCTCAAGCACTGAAGCCATCGACAGCGCGTAGACAAAAGACTGCGACGAAGTCAGACCACAAACAGTAGACAAGCGACGTTGGCTTCGGCGTTTTTTTTTCAGTTATTGGGTAACACAGCTAGCGTGCGGATCTGGACCAGCTCAAATTGTATTCTTACTTATAATTACATTTATATTTAAATATATTTTCTGCCTTACAATTTATCCACTAGTTTTTCTCTACATCTAAGGTTATACATCGAATAACCTCAACAATATTTATTATTCCAAATTTTGAAATATTTCTAAAAATAAACTACGAAGAAACAGACGAGTAATTTATTATTGAATAAATATTAATATCAATATTATTATCCATTTACTTTCAAGGCATATAGAAATTTCGTAGCAATTCTGTTCAATTATTATTTCATACAAGTTTCTATAAAAATACACTATGAATAAGATTCATGAATTTTTGAGATCTTTAATTTCATCGTAACCTCATCTATTATTTATAATCTTGCGAATGCGTCCTCTATCGTAAAATGGAGTACGATCGATTACGGATCACTTTTATCGTTCCTATGGTATGTATTTCGACTCCAATGCATTAATAATAATGACCGAAACCGTTGAACAATGTATCAGCCGAGCGACATACCGGGTAATTACACTTTGTCGGCTCCGTTAAATTTGTAATCACAAGTTCCACGTTATTACCACCGATAACGTCGAACTGTTCTGTTGACTGAATCGGATTATTTTAATATGTTATTCATGTTTTAGTACCGCAACAATCGCGCACGGGGATTCGAATATTCAGTAACAGATACGCGCGATACCATTGTGTAGCTCATGCTAATTCGAGATTATATCGATTATGCTCGTGTTATCCTTTATTCCAAGACACACGATCGCATAAAGTGTCGCATTAAATGACACAATTTACCCAAATTAAACATCGTTTATTCGATAACGCTCGATCATTTGCATACGTTTGATCGACGACAGGCAGAATAAAAAAAAAACCGTGAAACAGCTAGGCAACTGTTCCGCGGCTAATCGGATGCGAGCGAGTTCGAGTGCTGGGTTATAAATCGTGACGGTTGAATATTTCTTTCTGCCAACCATCGATATATCGTCTCTTCTCAGGGCGTATTTAAATATTTCACGTTCAATTTGCGTGCAAACTATTCACCACGCCCTTCAAGTTGTCATCCATTTTTTCACGTCGTAACAATGACGAGAAAGCTTTGTTTAATTCATCGCTTGTCCTCTTCTCATATTTATTTTAATGGTTTTCCACAACACGTTAGGTGACTTATTCAAAGAAGATTTTGTATTGTCAATATCGTACATCTTTTGTGTATTGATATTGGTTAATTGTTACCTTACGATGTAATTCCACTTGTCTCAACTCCGTTTTTTATTTATCCAACATTTGCAGATTTAATTTAATTTAATTTGCAGATTGCTCGATTTAACGAACATTTGCAGATTAAAACCATTTATCTAAACGTGAATTATTACACGAACGAAAAATCACTTTCAAAAACACTTTCACATTTACGATATCCTGAGCGATTCTCAATTTATTTCATGAAACATCTTCCACCTGGAATTTAATTCAGACAATATTTATTGTTAGACATGCAACGATACATAACACCGTTCAAAATACGTATTATATAATTGTCTCTAGTTACAGAACTGTTTCTATGTAGTGGCGCACGAAAAACTATTCTCGTTATTTCAGCTTGATTTCCAGCGCTTGTATGTCGCTGTTCGCTCTGTACCCACCCCTTCTACCACCGTTAAAATGATAAATAGTGGACGAGAAAAGTTATCGTGCAGCGTTCATACACGAGGTGGTCACTGATCGATATTATAGGTCAGGTGTGCTCTCTGAATACTGTGCCATAGGACCAAACGGGAGTGAGTTTGATAGTGATGATACAGTGACGCGTCACAAGCGAGTACTGTTAGCTATGTTCTATCAACTTCTCCTGTGAAATTAATTTTTTAAAAACATTAAAGTTATGTTCTCCATGTTTTGCGCTGATCGATTACACTAGACATATATACATATATATATATCATTTTTCAGCAGATATCTGTTGTCCGTATTTTAACGAATAAAATGCGAGTTCGTAATAAACGAATCGGTTGCATTTATATTTGAATGTCTTAGAGAGAACAGAAGAAATATTTCAAATTCTAATCTCGTGCTGAAGTTTCTCTCAAAATATTAAAACGCTCTCCGTTTTACTGAAACGAGAACGAGCTATCCGTTTTTCAGCGTGGACACCGAAACATCTCTGCCATCGACGTTTATTCGCTTAAAAAATTGATTGTACAGCATGCGACGAATGAAGCTCGAGTGGCCAATAGCTGGTCTAGTGCTTTTCAACCTCCCGCTAAGTTTTCTCCCTTCTGTCCCTGCTTTGTCTCGCACTCAACCTGCTTTCGACCTCTCCAGTTGAGCCGGCTTCCTTCTTCCACCGATTAAGATTACCCACGTAAACATACTCGAAAGGAGGTAAATGCGAATAGCTTGTGCCCCTAGTGAAAAGTATTAACTGTATTCACTTGACCTTTCGTTGAGTGTCGATCGGCCAAGTCCTGGCCGCCATCTCGTCGACCGGTAAATTGTCTTTACGGAGTTGACACGGAGAAAGACAAAAAATGAGAAAGAGATCGATGCCGAAAGCTCTGCCCTAATTTCTTGCTCGTTCGTCGCTCGTCGAAGTGGACGACAACCGAAGAAACGGGATTAAATTCTTTTCAACGATCGTTACAGAAAATGTTACGGACTCTCAAGACCGTCCGTCGTTTTCAACACGAGAAATCTTTGCAATGAGAATGCGTTAATTCAATTGTATCTCTTTCTCAACGATCCTTTTCGCGTTTTTGTTCCATTGTCATTCGATTAATCTTCGCTTGAATCTCGATGTTACCGTCACCCGTAAGAAGCGTTCTTGATAATATCTACTTGAATGTTTTTTCAAACGAAAGAGAAGAAGATGATGACAATGCATCGGTGCTTTTAGTATAATTGTCTGTATATCAGATCGCGATGCCGTATACTTTCAATTAAGTTTTCTTTTCGTACAGAGATATTTTTAATCAAGATTGATTGTTAGCAGCAACTTTTAGTACACCATTTTCTTATATCTATTAGGTTCACATTTTACGAATTATACTTTACTAAGCTGGTTCTTTTCGTGTTTCTTTTTGACGCTATCCAGACTAATGGAATAGTACGTTGCCAAAGAACTTTTAAAACGTCTGCTGGATTGTTACAATTTTTTTTAATATTACCGAGACCTATCGAAATGTATGATCCCATGCTAAATGAAATTACGAATTCTATTCTGAAAATCATGCTTAACTTATTTTATTTCGAACCATTGAAGTGAATTAATATCCATTTTATTATATTATCTGCATCGAGAGGGGTTACCTAGCTAAATAGGTAAATAAGTCTAATAAGTAAAGATGTATATATATAACGCAATAGATGACAGATAATATGTATATAATAGTTAAAACTGACATAAATAGATGACAGACAATATATGTTTTTGAAGTCATCCTTGTCTCCCGCCTTACCCGTGTTCCTTTGTTTAACGCCATCTTCCTCTGTTTAACGCCATCTTTTGTTTCCCTGCCTTACTTTATTTGCCGCGCTTTTGCCTTCCTAACCTAAAATTATGCTGCAATCTAAAATGTCAACTTTCATTATTTCGTCAGGAATATCCTTATCAATATTATATCAACAAGTTATTGGTTATAGCAGTGCCAACAATAATACTATTAAAGTACTATTTTTGATACTCAATAAGTAAACGGTAGCAATCAATTAATTTCTTAATATAATTTCAATTAATCACTCGAAATTGTGATAGTTCACGTTCATCGTTTCATCCTAAAAAGGATGGAGGGTCCACTTTCGTATACAGTCGTTCATATTAATAGGATTTAAGAGTAATACTCTATCAGTAGTATGAAAAAGTGCAACAGACCATAAATAAATAAAAGTTTTACCGCTATCTCGGAAAAAATGGCTGGCGATACTTCAACTAGAATATCGTGCATGAATATTTGTGTACGTTATTTGGGTTTTTTTAAATTTCATAACTCAGACGCATATAATCCTGTACAATTGGTATTTGTCTGTTTTACTTCTTACTCCAACGCGTAACACTTGAATCAATATTTTGATAATCCTCGTTCCTAACAAAAGAAGGACAACATGGAACGAAAGAGCATAAATCGGTGTTCAATTTTATACGAAACATATTGCAAGCAGATGATATATTTTTAGACACAATGCAATCAGTAAGTGACAAATCTGAAATGTCTGCAACTGAAATTTCATATATTATCTGAAAACGCGTATACGAGTATGTATATCGCTACAGATTGATAATATTATTAGAGACGAATAAATTTCACAGCCTATCGTCACTGAAATTGACAAGTTAAGCTATCACGCTTGTAATAAATACATTAACAGCTGCATTTACCTCGAAGGATAACAAACAAACCTCCTATACAATTTTACGATACTACTAGATTAGAGACATCTGACAATAAGCTGACAAGACAGTGTCGACCACATTGCATCTATGTATAATACATTCCAGTAATGACACGGCATTTTCGCAAAACAAGCCATCATCCTGGTACGAATTTTATCGCATACCAGAAGAATCAGGGTAGAAGTAATGGCGGTGACGCAACGCGGAGAAAACGGCTTAGTCGCACTATTATTAAGCATTTTGCGTAATCACCCCTAACGCTGTCTCTGGCTGACTACGGAGTTTCCTTTGTCCCTGCCCCTAGGATTCCCATGCGCGTGATCGTGGTCGTGGTCGTGGTCGTGGCCGTGGTCGTCATAAGTGTGGTGGACAGGCACGGTTTGTCAGAACACGTTAAGCCCCGTCCTTCTCATTAATTACGTGCTCCGCTTCCTACCAGAAATAAACGTATTCCTCTTATTAATTCCGGCGTCAGCAATTAATCTTACACGACAATTAAATTGTTTACGGACAGAAAAGATGCACGTTCGTTGTCAAAATCATCGTGCAAATAAATGGACAAACGCTTCGTTCGGCAAGAGCTCCGGTTTCAACCACACCGCCTCTTCTTTCTTTCGTTCGTCGAAATTATAGCGGCGAATACTCGATCGTAATGCCTACCTCCGTCGCCCCTTGGTTCTTAATACATCCTTTTTGGGTTTATTTTTCGGGAAGTAGGGCTGTCTCTCGTTCCTCTTCCATCGTGTTTACTTTTGTAAGAACCTACGTATGTATATACGTCACGTACGCTCGCTTGCTTTTTAAATATTAAATACGACAGAGGAAAGACGGAGCTTTTGAAATCGAGCGTGGCTTTAGGGATGAATAATTTTCACGTTATTTGCTCCCTGTTCATTGGATTTGGAAGTCGAGCGTGAGCGATTTTTGTATCATTCGAAAGAATATAGTTTGGAGTCAATTATATCTTCGAATCTCGAAATTTTCACAAATAACTCGATATATTATACACCTATCATAACCTGATTTGATTCAACCGTCTCAATGCCAACATACGCCCTCACAACTATTAGGTTTATTTTCCTCGAACGTGAAGTAAGGAAACCTCTTGGCAAGCGGCTAGGTAGAATGTAGAATGCTACAATATCGCTATAACTTGGAACGTAACCCAGGCACCGTGCCATGTATATCCTGATTTTCCTTTATTATGCATCTGCTTGGGCGATCCCAAAGAACCCTTCTAAAATCTTTCAGCCTCATAAACCGTAGCAGCAGCAGCAGCAGCAGCAGCAGTAGCATTACTAGATATCTCTGTCCTGTTTCCCTCAAATTTTCACCTTTGTTCGCCACGAAATATTCCTCCATTCTCTTCGATCCGTGCTTATTCAGTTTCAAAGTCACGAATATTCGCGTCTGAGCGTAATAACCAGTCGTACGTCTTCTGCTGGAAAAATCGTCCAGATAAATAATAAGAATAACGTCTACGAATCCGTTTCGTCCGAAACGAAAGAGAGCGCAACTTCGCAAACTTCTCTCGGGCTGAATTATAGCTCGTATTATGCCTACCCTACGAAATGCTTACAAAGAAATGCAAATGGCAAGAGTTACGAGGGAAAAAGAATAAGCAGCCTCGAAAGCGGGCAGGCTACGAAAAAATATTCGTGGATCGGTTATAGACAAGTTAGAGGAGGGTCTGTCAGTCGCAGCTCTAACTCGTTGGTTGAGTGACTCACCGCGCGTGGGAAAAAGTGAACGTCCTATCGCCCTTTCTTTCCTTTTCCGCCTCTTACCATGGACAAGCGAACGTAGTGTCGCGAAAAGGCAGAAAAGGCACGGCGCGCCTCGTATTTGTCACTCGGTGCTAAGGGGTTGTCGGCTTGTCGCCACATAACTCTCCGGATACCTTATACCTCACACGGCTGTTGCCTTAACTTCAACCCTCTAACTCTGCCTCGTCTTTTTCCTCGTCTAACTTGCGTCCTCCGCGTTGTCGCGAGTGTTTGTCTTTCTCGAATCTCCTCCCGCTTTTCACCGTTTCTCCTCTCTCTCTCTTTCTCTTTCTATTCTCTGTATTTCCTCTTTCGCCTAGGATCTCGGTGCGTCTTTTTCTTCCTTGACTCTCGCGACACGCGGTTCCAGAGCACAGCTGAAAATTTACATTCGACCCGGAATATCTCGCTCAGTGCCGGGCGAGCTGCAATTTGTTTCGTTCCGTCCTTCGTATGTACAGCCTGTTTTTAACCTGTTCGTGCTACAACCGATCCACCTTATGGAATATTTATGCGCCAGTTAGGCCCTTGCAGCGGAGGCAACAAATTGGCAGCCAGTCGTGTTCGAAGACGAACGAGATATTATGGTCAGCGATATTCTAAACTCCATGTGATTTGTTCATATCTAACGCGAAATTCCGCTTTCAAACGTGTTATTCCGATTATGGTTTCTTCGGGGCACGTGACTTTTTCCAACCAACAAACAAATTTTTAATGTTTTGTTTTAAAAGGCGAACATATCATATTTTCAATTCAAAAACTCTCCATATTCACTAAGCGGATCATTATGCTCGATTCGCGTAAATCGGCGCAGACTTCGTAAGAATTTTCCATTTCCGCGGATTATTCAAAGCGATTAAAAAACTTGGCGATGTCAGTCAGATAGATTAAGATTGACTTGCAAAATTACAATCTAATTTCAGCGTATTCCAATAAATTGGATCTGGACATTTTCACCGAGCTGAATATCTTTGCCAGTTGAAATCCTTGACATTTTGCGATCAATCTTCGCGCCAATCGAAATCCACCGAAAATCGTGCACCAAGCAGCAGCCTGAGGGATGTACACGATATCTATATACATCATAAAGATTTCAGGAAATCGAAAATGACAAATTCGATGTACGTGGCTATTTCGTATTCGCACGTTTCGGGAAAACGGTTGAATTTGCGCTCGGAATTGCGATTCGAGCCACTCTCGTTTCACGGACCACGAATATTCTGTTTGAATCGGATTCGACTTCGAGTAAACGCGTGTCGACTTTCCTTAATCCGGCTTGGGAAATTGTACGGCACTTTCACCGAGTGAAAAATATTTTTCGAGTTATTCATGCCGTAAAAGAGTGTAAGTTTTCTCTTCTTTGATCTTCTCGTCCTTTCGATTCCATGTTTCTGCGGTTCTTGCGATATTCTGCTGCAATCAACATCGAACAGGGAATAAAAGGAACAGGGGTACGAGACTTCGGCAACTATATTCCCTCGACATTTATTTCGATCTTCGGCAAACTTTCTTTACAATAAAAATTTCATTCGTTTTAAGTTGATCAAACAGCCCTTGCGTGGATCCTTTTTATCGGGAAACTTTTATGCCGGTAATATTTTTGAAATGAAACAGAGAAGCGGTCAAGAGAGGTTTCCAGAACTTTGTTTGAACAAAGAATCTTTCTCTTTATCTTTTTAATATTTTCTCGTACTTGGATCGTAGAAAGTCAGGAATACAGCGATGTAACGGGAATGCACTTATAGTGTCTGTTACTGTCATGAAATGTTATTTCATATATAATATACAAATTATTTCTGCGTAATGCCTTTTTCTAGTAAGATACGCAAATACCTGAAAGCTTGTAACAACTGCTATTGCAAATTGTATCTCATTTACTTCATTTGGCACTACACGAACCTATATATTGTACGTACTACGTTTTTCCTACTATGAGAAGAATTTTTAAAAACGCTTTTATTTTTATAGTATTCAAATTGTTTAATGATTTCTCGTGAAAAGAATGTTCCAAACTTTGCACTCTCTATGGACACAATCTTCTTTTTTTGTCGTCTTTGAAACTTGTGGAACAGTCTAACTTGAAAACCGCTTTTTCCTAAAATATACCAAGTGTGTTTTAAATCCTTCATCGAGGTTTCCGTTTAATTCGACTCACCAGTTTGAATAAACTCAACGATTAAAGTATGCAAATCCTAGGTGTCAAGAACGATCCGATTTTTATCCAGCAAACGTCGAATCGCCGTCGATTATTGGTGAAACGTAAGGAAGAGGATTCCTATAGTGAAAGGAAGTAGCTCAAACGAAGGAATATTTTACGAAGGAAAAATCGCGAAGTTGACAAGTGTTGGATATCGGGCGTGAAAAAGGAAGGTGGGAAGGTAGCTCGAGATTATGAGAGGAAAAACTTTCATAAAACATCCTTTGCACGACTAGTTTTCGTCGACTTGCGACCATTTTGAGCGTCTGCTGGGGAAGAATTTGAAAGCGTAGGACACAAGGATAGGTGGGTCGATAAGTACGTGGATATTACACGAGTTTGGGGACAGCCGTCCCCTGCGAATTACGCTCCTCACTATTCAACTTTTAACTGCTTGCAGAAGAAAAAAGTCGCTCATCGGATCACGAGATTGGGGGATTGCTGCCAAGTGTGGTAAGTTGATTTTCAAGTATCACGTACCGAGGATGCTTTTGTTCTTAAACAATGCAAATTTTCATAGTAGATATGTTTAGGTTGCATTGAAATATTTTTACGAAATGGGATAATTTTCCCAGGCAGCTTTGATTTACGATTTAACATTATCCATTGATATTAACAAAAGTATCGAGAAAAATATCGACGTCTGTAGTGACAAGTTAAGAAAGTCTCGATATATTTGCGTGCACAAAAGAAACAAAATGTTATAACAGGAATACAAATATTCTTTTATAGCGTACATATTCATACGTATAGTTCTCAGATTCGAAGAAAAGTATGGCGAGCAACGGTTTGATTCTAAAACGAGACAGCTATATGCAGCCCTTTTGAGAGAAAAGAAAATACGGGCCACTTGTGCAGCTTGGCCTAGCTTTCTTTCGGGATCGCTAAAATATTGACCGTCTTTTCCTATACGAGTTCTTACACACATTCGTATTTTCGACCAGAAAGGAAATTTCAAATTATGTTTGAAGTTAAACATTTCACGGATGTAGTTCGTATGACGTAACCTCGTATTATTTCCAGAACATTGAAAGAAACAGGACATGTTTCTGCAAGCTCAATGCTTCTCCCTGAAATGACGAATGCCTGTGTACTGTACATACTTCTGCCTGAAGGTATCTTTTCTTATTCACCTGTGATCTCGAAATATGTTTTTTTTTTTTTGGGAATGATAATTGAACTGTAACTCGAATACACGAGATTTTATTTGTAAGAACGATGGTTCGATAAACTTTTTATTATTCCATTTACGTGTTTATTTCGCGTTTGGCGGTAAATTAAACCTGTAAAACTATAGAGTTAAAAAATACTATATCGATATACGATGTAATACGATAGCTAAGATCTAGAAATATTAAAAATGCTATATACATGCTGTATATTTTACTATATATTAAAATATATAGCTACCCTGGAAAATGGTTCGCAAGTAGCATAATGTACTCATCGTGGATAAAAATAGCTAACGGGAGGATTATTTATCGTCAGAAGTATTTTTCTCGAATGATCGATGCCGGTTTTAATTTAAGGGCACGATCGATTGTTGTTTTTACGATGGGTATGTAAAGAAGAGTTGTAGCCTGTAATTTCATTAAATTCTTTGTTGCCTCTCCAAGACTCGCTTGCGCAACGAACGATTGATAAAGGCGTGGCCCTCGTATTAATTTTAATTAAGGGAAGCCTTCTTCGTTACCATCGACTGTAACTTATCGTACTTCTTTTCTGCAGCGAGTGTTTCTTTCGAACTCGCGAGAAATTGCCTCGGAGATTCATTTGGAGATTGTAAAGAAAATTTATCAAGTCCTTTATCTAATCAAAAAGTCTTGCCAGACATCTTATTCATTTTAGATATATATAGATATGAAACATTGTAACATCGCTACATGCACGCACTCAAGTTTTGATCAACGTGTGGAAATTAACTTTTGTTTTAACATGTTTTAATAACATGTTATAACAAGGGTAGAATATGCAAAACAAATTCGAAAAAATTCAATTCGAAACTCGTTTTTCTACGTTTGTGCGAAATATATTATTATTCTATGTAAAAATGCTTGCATTTTTTACAAACAAAAGAGTTACGTTAAATAATAATCTATTATTTACATCCACGATCTCAGATATTATAGAACGATAGCGCTAACTGCGCAATTACGATAAATAATAAAAATGCAACTACGGCGCATGATCTGCATGCGTGCATTAATGTTTCGATTTGATAAATATGCAAAAACAAATTGTGTTTCCGCAGCCGTATTATGAAAAGCAGATACAATTTCGAAGTGCTATTTCAAACAGATGAAAAATATTTTCGAAGATTTATTTCATTCGACCGTGCACCTTGTTTAATAACAAAAAAAAAAAAAAGAAACGTAGTTTATTGGTGGTACTGCAAACAACATATACCTAACCAATTGACACTGTCGTACTGGGAATTTTGGAGAATAATATGCATTTACTCGGTTTGTACAATCAACGGGGAATAAATTTTATACATGTTTTCCATTCAATATTTTTCGAATCATTCCGTCCAAACCCCTTTCATGTTTTTGTTTTATTTGCAATTTTATATTTACGCCATATCAAGGTATTTATTGGAAATCGCTTAAATTACAGAAAGGATTGTATCATTTAAATTTGATTCAGAAACATTTTTCATATTACAGCTAAGGTTGAAATATTTTCGAAATAAATTTTTCGTAGGAATGTTGCATTGCAGTAAAAACTCAATAATGTCGTATAAAATAATGAAACGTATATATAGTAATAAAAAAAAAGCGACGCTGCGTCTCAGAATAGTAGTCTCAATTCTCTCAAAATTCTCTTAACTTCTCCTTCGACTCTGAAATGACTCTCGACCTTTCTTCAACTATTTACACAAAATTCTCTCGCTTCTTTTTATAAATCTCACGTGTACAACATGCATTCTTGCCACATGCAACAAAATTTTCACATAGTATCATGCATTCTACTGGTCTACTTGTACATTCTTCGAATCGCTTCTCACCTGCTACCGATACTCCAGTATAAACACTCGCCACGGTGTCATTGTCATAGTATCGTAAATTGTTGCGGCTAAATATACGCTAAACTCTACATGCACTTATAAATTATATCCGCAAATTATTACATACAGTTGAAATGTTATAGAGTCAAACAAATACAAGGAATAATCGTATACTCTGACCTTTCTATGCTCTGATGATTCTATGCTTCTAATTATTTACAAAAATACCTCAATTTCATAAGAATCGTATTCAAAGTAAAAATCTTAAGAACGTGAAACACAGAAGAAATAAGTCAAAATAAAAGATTACGATCGACTTGCTATGTAATATGTATATATTGACTTGCTCATATACCTACTTACGATTTAAAAAAAAAAACTGCAGCTTAAAAATTTAATTTTCCGTTATTTAATTATCATTTCACGATATCTCTGTTACAGCATTGAAAACATCCGTAGTATTTAAACGTTTCGAGTACGATATTGAACAGAAACTGAAATTACAAACAACACGAAATGGTTTTTCGAAAATCACCTACCACTGCGCCAGTAATACGATACTTTATCAAATATCAAACACGCTTTAAAACCTAATACCTCTCTATCCTACGTCTTTTTCTTTTTTGTTTTTTTTTCTTTTGTTCTGTTTTATCATGCCATCCTAGTGAATTAAAAAACACGACAGGTGGTAACGCAACGCAAGAACGCACGAACGTTGTAGAAGTTAAAGCCTTTCAGCAAGGGGTGCTTAGGCAATAATTTATTTGAGGTTTTAATAACGTTTCGTTAGCGATGAAATTCTAAGATGCGGCTTTACGAAGATAAGTTCGTGTTATTGTTTCCCTTTAACTAAGCAACTTCAAATTACTCGTTCACCATGCGTGTATCATCCGCCTTTGTCTCGGCTTATTATAGTAGCGAGGATATTTTATTAGGAATATGAGCACAGGCTTTTATTGCGATATACATTGAATTATGACTGGAATTTGTGAGATTCCGCGAATTTTGCTTTTCGTAATTATTAGTACACGGGTTCACGGTAGTGTTCCAACACTTGTATATATTTTTTTATGAATATATTACATTTATACAATTTCATGTCCAGTATTGTGATTACCACTATGGGACTAAAATAAAAAATTTAATTAAACCAACTGAAATGAAAAATTTAATTAAACCAACTGAAATGAAAATGAACGAAGTTTCAGATTAATTAACACATAATTTATTATTTCAAGATGTTACTGTTTATTTTTATTTCGAATAAAATTTCTCCAAGATTGATTAGAAAATAAGATAGATATCACAAACATAGATGGATTATATTAGAATTAAGTTAGAAAAATATCATTGATACAGTTGCTGATCATTTTTACGATCAAGAATCGACCAATGTTCGCGACTAAAGATAATATTTTAATGCAACAAAAGTCTCTCATTTGCTGCTGGTATTTTCACAGTCTATTATCCTAGGCAGCTGTTCGTTTAACGATCTTCGAGAGACCATACTTCTAGGTCGTCAGCTTTACTGAATTCTCCTCTGCTCGTTTAGCAATGCAGAACGCTGGAAACTTTCCGAGCGATTTCTTTCGCGAACCGGAGTTTCGTTCGCGATCCTGCCGTGATTAAACAGAATCTCAAAGTTCGATGCGATGCTTGCTACCGTTGTTTCAGTTCAACAATACTTCTACGATGCTCGGTAATTAACACTACTTATTTCGTCTGTGTGAAACTATCGACGAGAAGCTTAAACAAGTTTTATGAACATCGATTCTGTCTTCAAAATTAGCTCGAATAATTGTAATCAACAATAATTTGCAAACATTTTTTGTTTCTCGAGTATTTTTTTATTCTTTGAATATTGGATCAGATACGTGTAAATAAGGTAGAATTTAACGATATACAACTGAAATCTATCTCAGATATTTTTAAGACTAGAAAATAATTTGCAATATTTAAAATAATAAAAATAATTGCTTAAGTAACAAAATACCGACGGGATGCACAAAAATTTCGCAATATGTGTCGTTTTCCTAGCAGATTTGTATACAATATTCCAAGTGCGTTAACCATTTCAAGACAACGTTAAGTGACTTTATCTAGTTCCGAGTGTTCTCCGAGAACATTGGAATATTTCCTTCATAATTCTTCTACAACTATTTCCTCTTCACGTTTATTCTTTTTATGTAGTTTAACTTGGGGTTAGAATCGAGTTCGGATACACGTTGCAGTGGTTCAAGTAAGTTACACATGCATCGACAGACGCGCTGAAGAGGATTATGCGATAGAAATTTTTCTCGGTGACACACGCAATTTTATTTTGGAGTAAAATGTTATTAGTGGACGCCGAGAATTACGCGGTTCATTCTGGTTTTGCGTTTTACGATTTCAGAATGATATAATTTTGGAAATTTTAGTATTATAAGTCTTCACGAAAATGCTAGCAATGGGTGTTATTCTTCTAATAATTAATCATCTTCTTTTCGCTTATAAATCTCTCTTTTTCAGTTTTCTTTGACATTAAAATAATCCTACATAATAAATAGCTTTTTTTATTTTTGGTATTTATACATATACTTTGCTTACTATAACACGATATAACATGTTAATTTATTAATTTCTACTAGCTTCTACCTTATATTTATTCAAAATAGAAAGCTACAAGATCAAACTTACTTTGATGTTCGAATATTTCCACGATCGACTATAATTATCGACTATAATCTCTGCTTTTTGATGATATACCGATTCAAACGTTTATTCTCTCGTATTTGGAAAAAGAATTATACCGACATCGAATGAACGTATCCAGCTGGAAATCCTTTCAGCAGCCAGACGTCGTCAGAGTCTGACTTTATCGTTTTTGCAGCATCGCCGACTTTTCGTTTAAGAAAAACGAGATAACGATGCGGTATATAGTATCGTAGCGATGTTTAATACTGCTCGTGGAATTTCGCTTTTTAAATGGTTTCTTCTCTTTCTTTTCTGCTCAAACTTTTTACGTGCCCGTCTGTGCATCATTTCGGTGGCCCCCGAATCATAAATTACGCCTTCTTTAAAAATTCAGACCAGACATCGTGGTAAAAAGTAAAAGTTTCGAGTACTACGGCTTTTCTTCGAGTCGCACTTTACGCTTTGAAGTAGTACACGAAGGGAAGAAAATCTAATGCGCATCGTTCTTAATGTAGCCGACGAAGATGTTTGAACGCTTACCACAGAAAATTTGTACGCATGTATACATATATCGCGTGCATTATATTATTTCTTTGATAGCAATTAATCGATAATATTCTGAATTTGGTAAAAAAGATGGGAAACGTGACTTATCACCTTTTTCCTCTCTAGTTTTCATATGCATATGCACGTGGCTGTGTTTGATGAAAACATTATTAATTCAGAAAAATTAAATATGTCCATATTCATACAGCATCGTCAAATGATATATGGGACTTTAAAAATATTTTCTAAAAGCGCCGACTTGTATAATCAACTAAATCAAAGGGATTTCTTAATTTAAATAACATCACACTCGGATTCTACCAGCATCATTTTTAAATTGATGTTTGATGCAAAACAGTACCTACCATCTGAAGTTCATATTTTAAGTCTCACTTTTATGAAATACACAAAATAAAGCATTGTTATTGTTGAAATTACAAAATGATTATGTAAATTGCTTTTTCTGTACCTACATGAAAGTTACATGAAAGTAAAAGATAATAAGATCAGTGTCCTGAATAGTTTTACTTGAAACATTTATTTTAATTATTAATACAAGTGGCCGTAAAACCTTCCATTGCGTTATTTAAGTGAAACTGAAAAATTATAACGTTTAAAGTTAAACGCACGGAGAAGTAGACTCAACAAGGTACATACTTTTACCGTGAATTATCCAAGAACATTAACTTTTAACGACAGCTTTCGTCTTAGACCTAGATAGTGAAACATAGATACGTATTAAGTTCAGCTAATAATTGTTAAAGTTTCACAGTCGTTCCATTATTGTATCTACAGTTTCTATTATCTTATCAGTACAAGATTATGCAAAACACTTTACCTCTACAATTATACGAAGTAAAACTATTAAAGCATTTCCTTCGTATCGGAATACTGATTACGGTAGAAGATTCTCTTTACAAAAGGAACTACTATAGAATTAAGTAAACCAACTGAAACTATCGTAGATAATCAACGACGAACAATATCATCGTCAATAATTTCACAACGCTCTTTCAACATTTTCCCATAAGCTTGCTAACACTTATGAACAAATGTGCACATCGTTACGTACACGCTGTATGAAATCATTACCTCTGAGGCATTACTTACATGTGTAATACTTACACTAATAACCGACAAATCCAATTATTCAACAACGTCTGTGTCATAAACGTGAAGAGGGCTGCTCGACACGGAGGCATCTTTCACGCATCTGGAGGTCTCGTAAATCCGCTAACATACGGAGCTTACTGTGAGAAAATCGTCGTAGCGTTTGGCCGTCGCGTCTTGTGTCACGGACGTTTATGACTTTCAGACTACTTTAACTGTGACATACCACGTTGTTCTCGCCAATGTGCACAAATAAACCGTATATATACATATAGAACCATACGTTCTACGTACAACCAATGTTGTACGTACTTACACGGATGTACATACACATTCTCGTTCATAAGTACCAGAACACTTACGCGAGCTCCATTAAATCTGAAAAATGATTAAGAAATCATTCGAATCCTTAGAAATTATTACTTAAAATAACTTATTGAAAATAACAATATAATAGATAATTTCATAAATTTTTAATATAGTAGAATTAATTTTTATAGTCGTACAGTGTTAATAAAATTTCAAGATGTTTTAAATAACACACATAATGACTGCGACATGACATACGACAGAAATAAGTTCAAGTTTAAAGAACATAACCGGAAAATTTTCCAGAGGCTTCTCTCGAATAAAACGAATTAAAGAAACGTAATATTGGATAATATTACGTTTTATGAGAAATATTTTCGACAACACAGAGAAAAGACGCGCGGAAGGAACAGCCTAAAAACACAACGTGTAACCTGTTAGCTTGACAAGCTAGTAAATCATTCACAAGCATTGGTATTTGACGATCCGTGAAAAGCTGAGAGTGTAAAGGGTGCAGAAGGCTGACCTATAAATTGTGAGACGGACTATACCATTACGTTGCACTCTAAATCCATAATTCAAGGAGCTCTTTGCTTAGTAATTGTCAACGATACATACAGTCCCGACTGTAGGTAGGAAATTTCAACAGACAATTGTAGTTTTCGTATAACGCGTTTAAATCGACTGCGAGCCCTATTGTTCTAAATTCCGCGTACAATCTTGTTTACATTGACAAAATTCGCAGAATTAACGCTGCCCTAAAAAAGACACGATATACAGGAATGAATTTCACGGTCCAAGCAACTATTTAGTGAGGCGAACAAGTTAATCGTGACTTTGTTCAAAGTAAAATCATTAAATGTGCCGCAGAGAGTATATTTAGCTACAATTAGAATTAAAAATATCTTTAAGTAATGGTTGATCAATTTTTTAATAGAAACAAAATGAAAATAGTCGAAAATTAATATTTTGTCTTGGAATTGTATAATTCTGTTCTGGCCTTATTCGCCTTTGATGTTCATATTCTTGTTAATATAATTCAATATAGTTATACAAATATGTACATTATCGCTTGTAACGGTATATGAATTTCAACATTACGACATTAAAAGGATCAAAGTTACATTAACGCAACGTTTCATTTGCAATTTTGTTCTGTTTTTTCAATGTACACTGTAGCGACTCTATTCAATCGTGATTATGAGAATAAATTTTCAAGAATTTGCTGGATATATTATATTAACCTAATACATTCACTGTCACTAAAATATAGTTATTTCATAACTTGCATGCATCGATAGCAGCGAATACGTTACGTAAACATCTTTCCTAACTCCTTTCAATTTTCTGAACAACATTCACATTACTCTCTTAACCCCCTGTGTGTCATTTATACCGCAACAAGAGACGAAGCAAAGGAAAGGTAAAGGAAATAGAGACGAAGTTTTCCACTCGATTTTCAGAGCCGCTCCACTCATCCTCGAAGTAATCACACGAATCTCGTACACGTAATGATTGTGCAACGAACAATATCAATTCAGTCTCGGCAGACAGGAAAATCGGCGAAAGTCGAGAGATACAGTTCCGAAAGGGGTAGGCGAGACGAGCTGCGAACAGGAGGCTAATTTTCCCCGGAGAGGGATTAACCCCTCACGGACAATGTATAGTCCATGGAGAAGCGTCAACGTGGTAGAGAACCACGAGGGACGGAAGAAAGACGAAGAGAGGATCTTAAGGAAGAGACTCTTACCAGTGGTAGATACACGTAAGAAGAACTTGCGGTCTTGAGAGGCTAAAGATGGTGGCGGTGTGGTAGAGAAGAGCACTGTGGGTGAGGAATAGCCGGTGTACAACTCGCTCTTACCAGATTTCCTACCGCTATCAACTATTTTGCATTTCGTTGTTATTCAGAAACAGTCGCAAACCGCGCCGTCTAGCGAACCTGTTGTCTTTCTACTATCTTTTCTCGTTTCTCGCCTCTTCTCTATCCCTGCCATCCCTTTTTCCATGGAACTTCTTACCCAACGAGATGTTTTATTAATGAAAATGAAGAAGCACCCTATATTTTCCTTGATCCTCTCATTCCTGCCCTTTTTGTCGCTCTTGCCTTTGCTCTTTGCGATTCCTCTTCATCTTCGTTCTTCTATCGTCCCGTGTTGTCTTCCAATCCGTATCTGGCGCCAGCTTTGTGTCGATTGTCTTTCGTTCCTGCAGCGTCCGTTTTCCCATTTTCCAGGATATTCTCAGCGACCAAGTATCTCGTTCGAAACGATTTCGACGCTCGTTCCCTCTTCGTCCTTCGGCTGACGACTCGCTTTGTCCATTTTTCCTTTTTGCTTTTCCTCTGTCGCCATCTTGCCGTCACCCTTCGTACCGTCACTTCCGCCGGTGCTTCAAGTAACGATATTACTTTCCGTACAGCGCGCCACGGCGGTCCGGTCTCCGGGGAATGCGACAACAAGCTATGCGCGAAATTAATTCAGACTGGCAACAAGCACGCCTCGGTAAGCCGACGCGAAGCTCGCGAAAAAGGGACACGGCCGTTCTAATACCTACTAAGCAGATGTAATAAACACACGGACATGTTCTCTCATCTTCAATTTTATTACTTGTGAAGCGCGTGTTTCGACCAACTAACTGCTTAAAGAATCGTATTTTGAATGCGTAGACACTGAGCCGATCTACACCTTGAAATCAACATTAAGATGGAGAACAAGTTATTTCGAAATATAACTTCTTGTCGCAACTGTAAAGAGGGCCTGATGTAGATTCGGATGAAACAGAATTTTTAATTTATAGCGCATATCGAGTGTCATTCTCTCTAATAGAATTTGAAGCGCTAATAGGAATCATTTGAGGGAATTTTTAAGAGAAAAATTACTCCAACAGTAGACGCATTAATTCCTGTTAGAGGAAGAAGAGATTTCTTTGTATGTTACATGTATCTCAACATTTCGAACAAATATCGTAAGCGCAGGAACGTGCTTTAGAGTAGCTATGCAGCAGTAGGATATGGTTATATGTATTGTCAATCCGAGTGTATTTCCTGATAAATACATCCTAATAAATATCAAGAAGCTCTACAAAATCAACGCGCGTATCGTTTGATTATAAATTACTGTAAAAATGTTTAACAAATTTAAAGAGTTAAATCATAATCATTGCCAATCCTAACAAAACAATTGTACACAATCTGCACCAAGAAACAATTTTATTTCACCGTAACATTGCCAAATCGTAACTCTCAAAACTTTCCTAACAATCCCAACTGGTCGCGTTCTAAAAGGACGTTTATCACTGGGAAACACGAGATCACACGTAAATCAGACGTGCTACACGGAACCCCAGGCGAAACACTTTTCCCAATAGTAGTCTCCTTGCGTTGTGGTTGTAACGGTGTGCATTTATGGCGTGGAAGAGGAGTTCGAAGCGGATGACCGATGAAACTGATGACGGGCGGAAGGTAGCGCAGAACCGGCTGCTGGTTTGGCTAAGCCGTAGATGCATAAATGTACAGTCGAGCGAACAGAACGTTGGTTCGGCTTGGTGGCGTAGTTTGTCGGGATGTCGTGCAGAAGCAGGGTCCAGTTGCACGCGGAAATGTAGGTTCGTCCTGTTTCAGCCTTCAGGCTACTACCTATATCCCTCCTTTACCCTCCCTCTTCTCTGTCCCTTTTCCATGGAGGAATTCCTCTGTTCTGACCATCCCATTCGCGAATCGTGGTTTCATACGCTAATGTGCCGGAACCCGTTGCTTTATCAGATTATGACAGATTGAATGACTCTAACGAATCATTCAAGTTCGTTATTGGTTTTCATTCCCTCGTGTCAGAGGAATGTGATTGATTACCCCTTTCGCTATTACGGGCGACTACAATCGCTCTCCGTAAAATGCCACTGACGTATTACTACGGGCGGCTATAGGCGCTCTACGTAAGATGCCGCGTTTTGTACCTACGACGAGTATTCTACATCCTTAAGCCTTTTATTAAAATTAAAATGGTGTGACAAGAGGGCATATGTTGTCCTCTTTTCATAATGAAGAATTTGTTGACACGAAACGTCATTATCGCGCGCGAAAAATGATGAAAAAACCGAAGTGTGTTGTCGATTATAATCGATTGATGGGAACTGTGGAGCGAATCGCGATAACAGTGTCAGATTTGATGTTAACCTATGTGTAACACCATGTTTCGAAAAATACCACACGCAATATCATTATTAAAAGCTATTAGTATCGTACAATTATATCCTATTATATCATATTATTATATTCTGTAATCTGGTTGTTTCCAAATTGTAATTAAAAGTGACTGTGTTAAGAAGTTATAAATACTCTATTTTGAGGAAAGTATTTTTCTTGGAAAAACAGCGTCAGAGCAGCTCGGTTTACAGTGAGACGTAAACGCGGTCGCTGACGATCTTCCTCGCGCACCGTGCACTGTTTTGGCGCGGCGGAGAAGCCGCCCGTAGCGAAAGGGTTAAAGGCTAAATATCTGTGAATTTTAGACGCTTAAATCTATGTTTGCTGGAATGTAATTAAATCTTGGGTAGCTGTGCTATTACAAGCGTGGAAGTGTCCAATTGTCTATGGTGAAAGTCTATATAGGGTGTCTGATTTGAATTGAACGACTAAATTGTCTTTGTGGATGACTGATCGTGTAGATCATTTTGCCTTGATATCGAATGTAAGTTTAATTACTGTAAAATCAATTGAACTCTTTTCAAGGCTTGTTCAATGTTTCTTTTTTCGTTCTTTTCCTTCTTTTTTCTTATAAGTAGTCTTTTCGAATTCTTCTATCTTGCAATAATATTCAACGTTGTCGAGCGTTGATCCGTAGAAGAAACGTGTATTATGTTATACGTATTATGTATAACGTTGAAGTATCTCAAGACACATATTCTACACCACATATTTAGAGAAAAGAAAGTTTCGCGTTATGTTTTATTCAGCCAAGAATGTCTTTAGCGTTTTGTTGGATGATAAAATATACAGTATTATGCATACCTGTATAAAACTATGGAAGATTTCTTTTGAAAGATTTCAGTGCATAAAGCATTTTAAGAGATTCCCTTCCTGTATTTTTTCAACTACATACTTTACATTGATAAGTATAATTTCGTTGGAATTTTAACCTATACAAAACTTGAAAATATCGAATATTTATGTAGGCTTAAAGAATATAATCACATTTCATAGTTGAAAATCAACGAACAGTTAATTGTATATCTTGCTAATCGTAAAATTTGTGTAGTTCTTTACCTCTGCCATGTAAATGCAGTTTGTAAAGGATTTCAACCCTAATATAGTTGTTACACAACATTTACCATCAATGTAAATGACACGTGCTCGTGTTTCCGAATAAAACTCACTGCCCTTTATTACAAATCGGTCAATTACTTTCAGCGTAGAGCGAAGGCAATTTTGATCACGCAATTTGACACACATATACGTACACACAAGTAATTAAATCGTCTACGCGGATCATCGTTGACGAGAAGATCAGTCGAGGTGCGATCGTAATTTTCTATGCAATAAATGACTGTTTATTGGAGAATATTTTTTAGCAAAGTAAACAGATGATCTTGTCAACTAGTCCAATGAATGGTAATCGTTGTAGTAATCGTTGCGATCAAACAGCATAGCCACAAATAGCGTTTATCCCTCCTATTTTGTAGCAAGTTAATTACGAGAGCAGAGTCTATTATTCCGGCGCAATGTCAACTCATAGCTGTGTTATTGGACGTACATTTAATACCTAAATTCTTCTGTGACCACGTCGCTGTTAGCTCTTGTCCTTTGTTGGAACTGCAATTTCATTGAGCACAGTTGTTGATGTAAACGGTGGCCACAGCTATTCGAAAACGCGTCTTTTCCAAGATTAAATTATTCGCTGTGTTGAAGATCCACTGCATAACAGGACGGCGTTTGTATCTGTTACAATTTTAAATTTGGGGGTTGGATTCTATACTGAATAATTATAGCGTATTATAATAGCATTAGCGACTTCATTGTCAAATTGACGACGAGGAAAGAATTATTGGAATTTACTAAAAAATTTGTATTTAATAACGTTTAAGGTTTAAGATTCACGAACTCTTTTATTGAGATTTTCAATATTTTTATAAATACGATTACATTTGTCCGATTATACCACCAATTGCGTTTGTATTTTCAACTATACTTTACGTTCAACGTTTTTCTATAAAGTTTAGTATCTCGCGACAAAATATATAGCGACACGATTTCATTTAAAAACGTGTTAAATGATGGAAGAAGAATCGTATAGTGTAACATAGGCAATAATGTTGCCTTCTACGTAAACGGTGAGTACAGTTAACAACAAAACTTCGCCTCTTTACTACGTGCTTATCGTAACATATATATCGATTACGGCAAGAACGTAGCACAAAAAGAGCGGCCAGTTGCTAAACCGCGAACTCAGCAGAAAACAAAAGAGCACGATTGGCGAAGGAACGCGGAGCAACTCAAACGGTCACGATTGTTGCAAGTAGTAACAGACGCCGCGAGTCAGCCAAACATTTTAACGATCCCTATAACCCGCTGACTTTACAACTCGCCTCGGCGGCGATCCACTCGGCTGCTTGACTGAGACTTATACAGCAGAGCATCCACATGCTTCTCCGTTGCTTTAAAGCATGAAAGTATAACAACACAATAAACCTGTCCCGTTCTCCGCCCACACCGTTCCCGACTCGTTACCTACTTTCGCTCGTCTTCTTCGCGTAATAAGCCTTCAACATTGCACGTTTTCTACCAACTACGCTTCGCCCTCAGCCAACCTCTTCTGCGCTGCTCACCCCGCACATGCGCCACGAAGCCAGAGCTTCTGCCTTGATCGGTGCATAAATAGGTTTGCCAAAAGTTTATCATGGATTAGTCTCCGGCATTGTACTCCGTTTCGGTGGTAAGGAACAAGCCATGGAGAAGACGAGGATAAGCATCGCCGGTAGGCGAGTACACAGGTGGAAGCAGCAGCGGAGGAAGATGACTCGAGTACACCGAGGGTGTCTACCTACTCGGCTACACACTCATCCTCTCTTCTCCACAGCCGAGCTAGTGCACGTTCGAGCGAGTTCAACGAGGCAACTGCTTATGGCATCATAACCAAGCTTACGAAATGCTCGTCGTTGTCGTCGTCGTCGTCGTCGTCGACGTCGCAATGGCGACGTCGCACCCATTTCACGTCGAGCCAGAGTCTGGGGCCAACGCTGGAGCTTGCCTCGAGGTCGGTTAGACCCGGTTGAAGCCGCTTGATTCCACTCTAGAGTGGAGCGCGCTTCCGCGGGTCATCCGACCGTACACCGCGAGCGGAATGAAGACGTTTACGTGGGTAAACCTCGACGCCTTCAACGAATTTTCCGCGAGGATACAAGCGCGCCGTTAGTTGAACACACGACGGCACTACCGCGGTATCTTCGTGTGCTCCATCGCGTCGCGAACTGTCTGCTGCAGCAACCGACGACTCCCGCGATTTTAAAGCTTGGTAATGTGAAAACCGGTCGTAGTAGAGGGGTGGCGAGTGAAACTGTTTGCCGAGTGGGGTGTAACGTGCCGGAAGTCGTTTACGGGAGAAACGATACCTGCTGGCAGCAGTTCTGCCAACTTTGTTTAACGCGATACCAGTCGGCACGTATTTTTCTTGAATTTTATGATATGCGTGGTATGTCTTATACGAAAAATTGAAAATCATCAGATTTTAGAAAGCTGAACTCAGTTCGTGTAAAGTACACGTATACGAGAACACGTTCCTCGAAGAAAATTGAATCGAATAAATCGCTGGATCTAAAAATGTTAATTAAAGGTAAATAACTAAAGAGTTTCATATGCAAGAGATGTAATTTCGTAGGAGATTAATTTTTTCAACGTAACCAACCCTTTCTTTAATCGATAAACAACTGTATATACTAAGTAATAAATTTTACATAATGTACAAATACTCCAGGCGAATGACGTTTTACGAAGTTTCAAATAGAAACGATTTGAATAAAACGTATATTCCTTCTTTCCATTAAATAAGCACAGCACAACTTACAACGAAGGAAATTAAAATAATAGAAGGAAATGAAATATCATTTTTCTTCGCGATTCTTAAAGAATGGTTCTAAAGAATTTTTCCAAAGAAATGAGCGAGAACAAAGCAAAAATAGTTCCTCATATTTTCAAGATAGATTCCGAGTTTAATTTCGATCAACATTATTGCTAGAAAAATAATTGTTCTACGAAGAAGTATTCGTGGTCCTTTTTCCAAGTCCCGGATTCTCGAGACAACGTAACCAACGAAAACCGCTAGAGGATTTGCCAACTCCGGTGTGTACTGCCCCGTGAAAGTTTTCTCATGTTGAATTCAGAAAGCTATTCTTTCGGAAAACGAATACCAGTTAGATACTCCTTTCCAGATTTAATTCAACAACTTCGTGCCTCTGACTCTCTGAAAATGTAATGTCGGCGTTTAATAAAATACGAGTAAAATGCAATTACTGTGAGATATGGCGACACGAACGCAAGTTCGCAACGCAAGAATATCTTTTATACCTTTGATTACTTAATAATGAAATTTCGAATTTCAGCAATTCGTTTGATCTATGCTGGACGACGTACTAATTCTATGAAGCCAACCCTTTTATTGCACACATGCATACAGTATGATTCTAGTAATTATGCTTGGCTTTATATGTGTTTCAAATTAAAGAAAGATCGTGCAGACAATTTTTACTCATCAGGATCTATCATTCTGTAATATGAATTTCTTACATTGTAAATCCTCGACGTTTCGATCTTAAATTAATTATCAAAATGCAATTATCCAAAATTATCGATGAAAGCTGGAACTACGTAGTTTTTGTACCGAGCGATAGAAAAATAATATTTTACACGTTATTCGTTCAAAATTCCTCCTAGTTTTATATCTGATCTCGCAATAATATCTTCAAATTTTATGGCAGTAAAATGATTCATAGCTTGGTATCTTGATAAACCCACGAGATCTCGAATTTGGAAGCAAACGATCTATCAATTTTATAACTATTTTATTGAAAACCGAAAATCGATTTGAATCAGAATCAGCAAGAAAAAGTAGTTGGAAAGTTGAAGGAATTATCTACACCATTTTAAAACACGTGGAATAATAATGCAAACGTCGTTACTGTAACAGAATAAATTTAGCAAGGGTGGAGGCAGAGGTACAGCTACCGAGAACGAAACGAAGCGTATTCGTTGAATGTTCGATAAAGCGGGGAACGCTGACGATATATTATTCAAAGGTCCTTTATCTTCGAAAGTAGATTCTATCGTGCTCCTTATTTCGGACTTGAGTTCTTGCCTCTATTTACGGCCACTTAGATCGAATGGATCCCACGGTACAGGCTCAATTAAACGAGTGATAGGGCTGTAAAAAATTTGCTGCTTCGCCAAATCTTTTTTCATGTACACGTCCTTCCTTTCATTTTCTTTTATAGTCGATGTGTCGTGGATTTCTTATCACAAAGGTGGGGGCCATCATTTCGAGGTAGAAAACTCGCAGGCAACGCAATGACAAGAAAGCGTACGAAGTTTTATTCGAGTGCACACGATGACATATAAAAGTTTTCTCATGCAGCAGTCAGAGAGTTGTTCTGGCGAATATGCGAACGTGATCGTATTCTGCGTCTGAATTTAATACACTTCTGCGTTATTTATACGTTTAGCTGCAGACTGCAGAAACAATATATTTCAATAATAAAAATTTCATAGATTAGATACGATTGCTTCCGAGGAATATCTTTTTATTTTTTTAATTACGATATCTATTAAGTTTGGATAGTTTTATCGTCGTTGAGAATTCACATGCGTGCAAATAACAAAATGCTTCGCGTCGCGTTCTGTAAAATTCCTTGATGTGCGTTTCTAGTTCATTTGTCTACATGCTAATTTCATGTTACGTTATATAAAGTAGAAAATCGTTGTATAAGGCGTGTAATAGAATGACACATTGTTAGTCGGCTAGTTTGCTCTCAATTGTCAAATATTGGATCTTGTCATTGAACGAAGTGCATTTACGTACAGAAGTTCTACGAATTTACACACGAAGACGAACAAGACATTTGCATGAGAGAAAATGTCCGCGTAGTATCTAAAGTGGTGTACAGTCTTGGATAAAATTTCCGTCCAAACGCTTATACTTATCATTTATTGTTATAAAAAAAAAATAATCCTATTTTATTCATGCTATAAATATTTTTCTTCCAATGAACATGTATCTTCAAAATATTCATTTTATATACGACGATATATACGATGTTTTAAAATTCCATTTATATGAAATGTTAAGTTTCGTCTCCTCCAAAAATTACGTTCCATCGTTTCTTCCATTGTTTTTCTACAACTTGATATTAAATAGGGCAGTTAGGTGAAAATTACGACGAAGTAGAGTCTTATTTACGACCCCCGCGTCGCGTTGCGTCGTGGAAGCATACAATATTCGCTCTCTTCGTATTTCGGACTGTACATCGAGGCTCTCTAGGCGCAAGCTCAGGCTTGGCATGAGATTGGACCACATTGCACAGCTGCAAAGTACCGCATTTTCTAAATCCCATGGGTCGAAAGGCGCAAAATTCTTCCTGACGAAGTAGCAGAGAAGAATATACAGGTGCTGAGAGTTATCTTAAATGACTAAGAAGAACCACGAAACACTCTTACGAATGGAAAGTATTGTAGTGGCGCGACAATTTTTCTTAACAGGAACAGCGTAATGCATTTTGTTGTTGATTCAACGTTGAACGAAACTTATATATAATATCCTAATGAGAAAAATATAAATTGTACGCAATGCTATTTACCGCGTATATCGGTATTGCATGTAGGTGGTACATTCATTATCTAAATACGACTGCTTGCATTAAGGTTAGAAGTCCTTTTATAAATCGAGAAAAATCTTCCTAATCCGACTTATGATGCAGAAATTGAAGAATCCAAAGACGAGGAGCTAATCAATTAACAAAGTAGTTCCACCAGATTTGACACATACAGACGCTGGTTGTAGTATTATATATTCGCTATTAGTTTAAACTCGTCATAATGTTTCATCCTGTATTGCCGTGATTATTATAAAGAGTGAAATCATTGCAGTTGAATATACCCGTAATCTTGTAATTAAAATATATTTTGTCAAAAAGAAGGGTCCGAATATTTTCGAACAGTAGTGCGTATTACAATTTTCGTGTCAAATAATAATTAACTTAATATTTTTATCATTTATCTGCCACTCCTTTCTTTCGCGAATATTCTATTTCCAACGCTAATACTGATTATTTAATCCTTTATTCAGAATCTAAAGCATTATTTCAATTTTTGTTTAGTGTATCCCAACAGTGAAAAATATTGCTTTGTGATATGAGAGTACAAGGTTGGAAGTGGGAGATCGTAACGTGTAAAATGTCGAACACGTAAAATATGAGGATGATATGCCGGACCAAGGTACTTCACGGTTATGTAAGATTTCCTGCTAGATGCAAACCTCAGCAGTATCGGGAGACATCACGTGTCGGCAAACGTGAAAGCAATTTTCTATAGATGGCTCGCTGCTTTGCCCTAATAATAATGAAATACTATTTAAAAATAGAGACAGTACTTTAGTTACAAGTATTGTTAATAAAATACTAGTTCGAGGTTGATACCAAAACTGCAACTATAATCGTACTAAATATACATTTAGTACGATTTATTATACGTATCATACGAAACGTATAATACATGTTAGCGTTCCTTCGTGCCAATATAATGGTAGATAGCCCGTCGCTACTTAACTTTACCGATAATTTATGACTGGGCCGAGGGCTCAGTAAACCGCAGATTCGAATTTGCCGAACTATAAGATGTCGATGACACGACTATTCAGAGGATGCGTGAAACAGTTTGACGAAAAATAAATTAAATTAAATTTAAAGGATCTGGCAACAGTTTTGATGCTAACATATATATCCAAGTTGTAATATAATACACGATTCCTCTTGCTTCTATTCTGTTTACGGCTCGCGGAAAATTTTCCGAAAGAGAAGATTGGCTTGTTGCTTCGAAAGCTGGTTAGGGAATGTTTGAAGGAGTTTCCGTGGAATTCTGTGGAATGGGAAAAAATAGAAGAGGTTAAAAGGCTGACGTTGTCGGGGGTGTCTCTGGTCTCCGTCTCGTCTAGGGGTTGTAACAGGTACATCCGGCTCGAGGCCGTTTGTTCTTAAACAATGGTTGTAAAAGTGTCCCTCGTTGAGCAGCGGCTCGACATGGCACAACACGCGGTTTCCAGATTCAAAGAAAGACCAGAATACAACCGTAACATGAATCATAATTTATTAATCATACATTGCTAGAAATAAAACTCCAATCAGAAAAAGATACGTAATATATTCAATTACGTATGTCGTTTATATAAAATACGCAAAATCCATTAAATATGAAAAGTACGCACTTGTATAAAAATCCGCAATCTACTAATAATAAATGAACGAATAATGCTCCTGCATGTAGAGATATTACCTGGTAGTGGTATTTTTGACACCCTTTTTTTCGAGCATTCGCTTGAAAAAATCTATCATAGAATTTTCTGTTCGTTGTACTCACTACGTTCTGTTTTCACAATATACTGGTCGCACTCAATAATTCTTTGATCCCTACATATACAACAATACGGGTTAGGATTTTATTCTCTACGAGCCTCTACCACACTCAATATTCAAGAAATATTTGTATATCGATGCTTAATTCAGTCTCATATTAATAATAATTTAAAAAATTCTTAAAAATATGTAAATTATTTATGTTTTCATGTATTTACATTTTATATTTTTCTATATTTATACTCGCATTGAAACGTGGTAGCATCGAAATATAAATAAATATCTATCGAAATAAAAACTTCGGTGTATACAAATGCTTGAAATCTGAAAAGGGGAAATTCCATATACCTTTTATATTTTCTTTTGTATGTTTTTACTATAATACGATTAAATAAAATCTCGAAATTTTTAAATATAAAAATATCTCCGAAATTTAAGAGAACAATATATTGCATATTAAACGAACAAAAACCCTTTTTATTTAAGGAAATCAACATATAACATCACTTCAAATCGAACATCTCCGTCTTACCAATCGATCTTACCAATCAAACATGCATTATATCTGTTTCCTACTGAAGAGAAACCAAGATTCGGTTGAAATTTACGCGTTTGATTTTCCTGAAAACACTGGAGCAAAGGAGCGATACAGAGATCAACAATTCTATGCAATTCCTCTAATGATTTGGCTCGTAGAATTTCCAGCACGTCGATTCGAGGAGGGCAATAAACTTTCGAGTACCACTTACGTCTAAGAAGTTTCGGTAACTTGCTCTAAATTAATTATGTTATGCGTACGATCCTACGTAGTATATCACATCAAGCACTATAGACGCGCAACAAGCTAGTGGCAGCGTAACATCACCAAGTATCCCATGGATTGACACAGTTAATGCTACCACTTGCGACAGCTTTCTCAAGGATCAACGAATCGGCTGTTAATTATCGCAGCAATGTAAACGTTTGCCTCCATTTAATTATGGATCTCGAGAAATTACGTTAATCGATCGTTCGAACGTATAAACGAACGTGTTACGCATTTACGCTGGATCCGTGGAAAGATCCGTAGAAAGAAGATCAGCTTACGGCTTGTTTTAAACGACGCTCGGTACGAAAGGTACGATTTCCTGTTTATCAGGCGTTTAGCAATTATAATAATATTTCACAAACGATTCAACGAAATCTCGTATAAGCGAAGAAAAAACTTTTCTCGTTACTTCGCCGAGCGTATTTCAGTCGGTTAAAGAGTGGAATTTTGTTCTGAACGCAAACCATCAGCCTCTTGGTTCCGCTTCTTCGCGGGATTAAATAGGGAGGATTAATTAAAGGTGAAATTCATCGGCGTTGAACGTATCGCGGCGCGGGTGCGTAATAAACGTTCGCCTAGAAAAGAAAAGGGGGAAGAAACGCGGATAAGAGCGGGCAAAGAGAGGCGATGGGTTTCCGCTGCGGTTGATTTATGAACGAAAATAATGATGCACGCTCGAACGGCTTCGTAGGTTAATCAACAAATGATTTTCTCTCTGTCTCTCGGTTTTTCCGTGAAGCACACGGCACCGTTGGGAGGAGAAACACGAGACGCTCCAGTGGTTCGCGAGAAACGAGCAGTAGAAAGGGCCGTAAGGATAATAGGGTCCCGAGTACAATAACGTGTGATCAAAGGGAGAGTGTCTAGTTATCCGAGTGCAACGGCACAAAACACACGGAGAATCGCAAATCGATAGAGGTGAAATCGTGTTGGCGAGGGTGCAATGCGGCAATGGCTCACCCCCTCCACCACCCTTCTCTCCTACTCTCTATCCCTTCTCCTTCTATCTGTCTCAATATCTGCACCCTATCTTTTTCTTCATCTCTTCTTTTCCATTCTCACACCGTCACACCGTCTTCCTCTCACCCTATTCAATCCATCTTCTTTTTTCTTATTTCTCTCAGCATATCCTCGCACGTTTTCCAGCTTTTCCTTTCTAACCGGTTTTCTCTTCGTGTATATACTTCTCTGTTCTTTCTGTCCTTTTCTCTTCTTTCATGCAAAGTTCCTTCGTTTCTTTTGTAGGCGCAGGCTACTCGACGCTCTTCATTTTCCTTCTTTCTTTTCCTACCACGGTTTGTCGTGTTTTGCGATGGTAGAAGCGAAATCAGCAGGCACCCCCATATCAAAACACCGGCCCCGTCCCAGACCACAAGAGACTAGTCAGTGTTCACGGGGAGATTCTTCCTTCCTTCGTCTCTTAGCCACTTCTTTGTCGATTCTATAGTCGAAATCTTTCGTTTTAATCAGAAATTTTGATAGAGCCACTTCCTAGCCATTTTGAATTGCCACGATTATATCAAGCGCCGTAGTGAACGTAGATTTGACAACGAAGGCAGATTGATAGTGTGAATTCTTGTTTCAGGTCAATCTTAAACGTTAAATGAAGTTAATATTTTGACTACTTTAAACCTGTTGCTTGAATACTATATATTTGTGGCATGATAAATGTTTTTATGAAATTTGTTTGAAAGCAATATCTAGAACACTTCAAATATTAATACTGGAATCCTATTAGATACATTAGATTCATAAATTTTAGTTCTTTGTATCTTCCTTTGTTTTAGCAATTTCACAGACGAAAAGCATAAGGAATAGGACGATATGTCGCATCATATGCTATATCCTCACCTAACTGGTACAAAATAGTTTAGCTCTTTTTAGTTCAGACTACATACGTTGCTTCATTTTCACTAATCCACTTACTTACTTGCAGTCGTATTTCTCAATTTTCTGCTATTCGCACACGTTACTACTTAACAACTAACAAGATATTCAGCCAACGCAAAACATACACAATTACTATTATTTACGACTCAGAATTGTCTACTATTCATACCATACTACCCATACTATCGATGCTATTCACACTATTCAAACTTACTACTATTCGTAACAAAAACCAACATATAGTCAGACTTCACATAGAAAAACTTCGACGATAATTAAATCAATAAAAGATATAAAAACTACTCGATTACCGAGATCCTTTAAAGATTGGAAGAATGTTTTATATTGCTATTTGCTTCCCTATAGTTCGAATAGTCGGAAAAATCAATCTATTCGCTTGGATTTGACTGAGAGGGATCGATGCAGCCATTCGCGAAGGTGGCAACCGGAAGGAGGCCTCCTCCGTAAGCTGTGAGACACGTCCTTGGCGTGGCGGCGAAGACAATGGGATATTAGATTGTAGCCAACGACGTGATTTGCCACAGGGGAAGGATTTTGGCTAGCCATTTCGCGTAATTACTGCGGTATCTGAGAGACGTTTAATCCCGTTTACAAAGCATTACCAGTTAATGGATATGTCGGGTCGCAGACTCGCGGTGCAGTAACGGTGTTCAAAGTCGGGCTACTCGATACTGGCCACGGGGATTCATTGAAATTGAATATACTTCCCTTCGCTAGTGCCACCTGACCGTAACGAAAAGAGCCTGGATTTGTTTGAAAACGGTAAACATGGTGGCGAGGTGTAAATACGTGTACCGGCTGAATTTCAAGAGCGAGGTACAGTCGACTGTGAAACGGAGTTTTAGTCACGGTTTACGGAAATTGTTGCGGTTTCCATTGTTCCTGAACTGTTCTTACTTCAATTGCTAATGTCTTAATGCGTTAAAAGGTTGTTAAGTTAAAAGTTGTACTTTGAATTAATCGATAACGATGCACAAAACTTTGACAATTTTGTGTTCTCTTACATTTACGATATACCACGTTTATAGTTTATTTCTTTTATCCTAGTTTCAATGACGACAAATTTTTCGTTAATCCGAGCTCTATTTTCACCATGCATTTATTACCACGTAATATTTAAAAATCTACAGACATATTCTGATTCGTTTCTTTTATATTATACCTTCTATAATATTTCCTATAATACTTTTATCCTAATTCGAACACCACCAAATTTTCCAATATCCAAATATCTCTATCTTCGACACAAATACATTACTCTCATTATTCTCTTACGATCTTCATTTTGCAATAATTTGACGATGGTTTGAATTACACGGATCAGTTTCGCATGGGGTTTAATAGGATCAGCCGTGAAATCCTTGACAAGATTCGAGATGCAAGGAGGGAACTCACTTAATGGTTGTTCACGATCACCGTCGTCGTCTAGATCATCGTCTTAGGTCCGTCATTTGCGGATGCCATAGAAACTTGGTCTCATAAAATCAAACGGTCAAACTTGGTCGTCCGAGGTAGCACGAGATCAGCCCCAGTGCCGTATAAAATAGCGTAATGCCCGAGGTACGTCGATCGGAATCAGGTGCAGCCAATTTGGCCGCCGTCCAAAACCCTTGGCATGTAAATCCAGTTTGGAGGCATCAATGCTGATGGTACCGACCGGAGATCGAGCGGAATAGCATGCTCTCGACGGTCAGGGCCGATCAGCCGAGCTACACAGACTTGTTTTTCGTTCGTTTCACGTACAACACCCAGTCGAACCTTGAAAAATTTCTTGTTGAACCCGATAATTCGGCCAGTTGCATTAAAATTTTCGCGATCCTACGGTAACTACATGGTTTCACTATCGATTTAACTATTATGTACTTGCACTGGGGTGATCGCCCAAGTAACTGCAATTGCGTGTGCTCGCTTCTATTTCAAATCGAAGCATATAGAATTAAGAAAATGTAAGAAATGAAACGTATACGTGTACTAAATTTATTGTAATGGTGTAACTGAACTTTGACTTGAACGTAAATATAGCGTTATTAGATCGGTTTATATGAAACGTCGTTTATTGAAATAAAATTTTAACTATTTTTTCAAGACATCGTGCACAGCATATTCCTAAAGAAACCATTCGCATCCACGATAATCGAAATACATAAAAAATATAAACTTACGACAAAGAATGCTTTCAATCAATTTCGCCAATTCCATTCACTGAATCCTTTCGCTTATCCCGAAGAAAATTCCTACAGATGTCTCGTACGTCACATGCTTGTCTTCAGAATGCAGAATCCAAGCTAATACGAAGTATTCTACGGAACGCATCAATGATAGAGCAAGCAAACGTCAGGCTAGAGGGATTATCATCGGCTGTAGATCGAAATCAGAGCAGCAGGTTCAGGAGAACCTGCGGATTGTTCGTAGCTGAGTGGCACGATAATGGTATCGAAAGCAAGCCTGAAACTGCATCGAGGTTCGATTTTATTTCCCTCTTGCTTTCCCATCGCATTTTCCACGAGCTTCGTTGCGTGCAATTTCCTCAGTCTTACGTAACTTCCTTGTCGCTCTTTGGAGCTCCTCACTGGCCTCCGCCGGCGTTCTCACGCGAAAGTTCCGTGCCACGACAAACGGTTTCCTTTTATTAATGTTCAGTGCCGACGAATACGTCAGACGTTCCTTTATTTTCCGGTCCGCGTCTGAGGCGAATTTCCATATCGAGGCATTAACGACGGAAGTGCAAGCTGCTCAACGGCGATAAAAGTAAACGTCTCGAGGAAAGTACCGTGCGAACCTCACAGGCGACGAGCACGCGATCTCTTTGCCATGACCCCGCCTGTGTATGGTGAAGCAACGTGCTTGTTGCTTCCCTTGTGTGCGTCCTTTGTCGATGATTCACGAACGTATGACGTTTCCAAAGAACGAACTCACTTGTGCAACACAAATTTAACATACACTCGTTTCAACGAGCATACGCTTTTGTGCGAGTGTCGAACAATCGGAAAAAGCGTGGCGTAGGGAGTACAAGATTTTGAAGCAAATCTGCAGCAAATTTTAGGTGAAATTTTCACCCGAAATCTGGCAATTTTTGGCTTGCGAAATGATTATAAAACCTTGCGAGGATGGTCGAATGGTTCTTCGTATAATGGCTTTTAGATATAAATGTATATGTTTGTACCGATTTATCTAAAAAATTTGTAGTGGAATTTGAGAAATTTTGTAAGCCAATGTATTTTTATGGAACCAGTATTTTATTGAATTTTCTTTCAATGATTTTTTCATCATTTGTTAAACGCTAGTATCGTGCTACTTTTCCAGCCTTTTATCTTACTCTCGCACCTTTAATCAGTGTCAAAACGCTGAATTACTCGCAGCACGACGACCGAGCCTCCCCTTTTCCATGTAGGTATTCTCATCAAGCGTGCTAACCCTCGCACGATGGCACTTACATACGTGTCAGCAGCTAGCTCGACCGGTCGGAGGAAACTCGGTGCAAACTATATCGCGGCACTGAATAGCTCCGAGCTGAAGCGACCCTTCCACGAAACCGCGGCATCGGCCTCGGTGTTTATTAACCCCAGCCTACGCCATGCAGCTTCTGCTTTGGTCATGACACTCCTTGTCGAATCTGCGAACCAACTGCGTGACAACGCACCTGAGGACCTCTAGAGTGTGAGATTCTTGACCTAATTCTTTGGTCAGTTTGAAGAAGATTGAAGTATAAAAAGGTTTTTTATAAATAATAAATTATAAAAAGCTGATACAACTCAAAATAAAATACAACATTACTTTGTTAAAGAATTTCTCATCCAACATTTTTTTTAATGAAAACACATTTCTCAAATTACATCGCATTTGCAGCATTCGTTTATTCCAGCGTATTTTAAAAAGGTTTAAGAAGTACTCGTCACTTCAATAAGGTCACAAACATGATTTCAACGAACAATCTGATAAATAATTAATGCCTTAATTATTGGATCGAAGTAAATACGAATCAACTAGCGCAGAATGTCTAACTATATCTTACAGCTGGTTTTGTATTTTGCTGATTTGTCTATCGAGAACTATTCTCGATCAACAAACTTTTACCCAAGCAACGTCAACTCTTCTCCACTCGACTGGGCGCAAAACTTTCTTCAAACTTCCGAATCCGCCGTTTAACCTAAAGATTCCAGGAACATCTCTTCAAGAAATTCTCAAAAATTGTAACCACATCTCTTCTACCAAAGAGTGTCTAAAATCGTTGCAACTGTTTAGGGAATAAGGTAAAAATGTTCAAACATTTTCACCGCTGAAAATAACAAACTCTAATCTCTCCCCAGACAGGATGTCGCTTGTATTTAGTAACGGGTACACCAACCACGGAAACCAAAATCTTCCAGCACGAAAATGTCCATAGCCAGCGATCGTGTCGCATATCCAAGCCACCAGAATTTCCGACAGCGTTGTCGTGCACACGTAGCCAAAGCCAGGCATCGACAAAAGTTGCCTTGCATCGAGCATTCATTGAAGCTGTTGCGGTCCGTGGGATCGCGGCCGTGCACAGAACTTCGTGTGTACGTACTTATCAGCACGTCCGTGACATACCTTTCTCCGTACTTACACGCCGCGACAACGTTTCCATGGAACTTTAAACACGCAGCCAGCCACGTACGGACAGAATGGTCCGAGATTAGAAGCGGCTCGTTATTGCGAATTGCCACATAGTTGAAATTGTACGAACCTCCGGAATTAGAGCATATTCGTATACATATGTATATAGGTTACGCCAAACTGTTCGTCAAAATTCGATTGATTATTAAAATATATAAAAGAGAGAAAAGAAAAAAGGAATTTGATGGATACAAGTAGATGTAGATAACAAAGTATCTTTCTTTTATCTTGCTTTATTTTGTTACCTTGTTGAATTTCATGTAACCTAGAATTTGCTAATATCCAGACTAAAATATGAAATGCATGTTACACTGCGATGAATACAGAAGGAAGCAAGTAGTTACATTGATGGGATTTTGTAAAAAAAAGAAAAAAAGTTTCAAGCTACAGTGACAAGAGTATAAGTAGGGAAATGTACATTTGTAAATTTGTTAATTTTATTATGGAAAGCGTTACTTTTATTCGCTTTGCAGAATATAAGATTTAAAAATTCATATCTCGTATTTTAGAACATTTTTGAAAAACCCTTCGCGTTTTGAGTAATAATTACAAACTCGTTGAATTTTGCGCAAGGACCGTCCCTATTTATATAATCGTCACTGCAGCTTGTAATTAATAAATTTGTTCCTCTGTAACGTCTGTTTCATATTTAAAACATCGAACATTATTTTTACTTCTTTTTGTTAAAATAAGAAATCTACCCATTAAGGAAATTAAATATCGAAAGATCGTGTGAATTATCTCTGCTTTCCTGAATTTCGTAGTTTCCTTTATTTTCTTATGTTTCTGCAGTCATCGATTATTACACATAAAATTATTAGATTATTCGTAAAGATTAACAGATTTCGGTTACAACCACATCCATTACACAACCGTGATGGGTTAGTCGGAGTTTCTCTTGCATTTCAATCGTTCTGCGTTTACTGTCATGGAATGCACGTTCACTCGTTTTCCAGTTATTAAACTCCTTTTACTTGGCAGCTTATCGGGATAGTGCTTTCGATAGGCAACGGTCGCTGATAATGGGCCGCATCCAGTCGATTAAACTCTGATACTAACTGGAAACTGCTTTTTATGCATTGTGTATACTACGGGCTCTTTGAGCAGGGTAATCGGGTTTAAGATTACTCGACCATCTACAAACGTATTTTTTAGTTATCTCTTAACGATGTATGATCCTTATGTCATAGTATCGGTATTGGACATCATCAAACGAATAAAATTTTTAATTCGATCAATTGATAAATATCTACGATTAAAAGAAATTAATCTTAAAAAAATCCGAATACTTTAATATTTATATGGGATGCGAATAGCCGCAAGATCTTTCAACAAAGAACGCTGACGAAATTAGACCATTCAGTTTAATGAACATCGGAAACGTTCTTCCGGTTCTGTTCCGTTTAAATTAAGCTCCCCCAGTTCGTTCGATAGGTGGCCTCGGTCAAGTGACTCGAATTCAGGCGGTTTAAAATTATATTCATACATACATTTACAATCATACAAATAACGTCAAGACATTTGATTTCAAATCAAGAACTCTGACACGCTGAATTTAAATAAACTAAGATGACTGTAATTGAAAATGTATACCTAAACTTGACTTGCTTTAGGAAACTAATATACGCACCAGTCAGAAACTATATTGATCAACCCTACAAAATCTAATGTTTGAGTTTTTGTATGCATTTGAATATTACTTGAATATATTGCATATTGATATGACTCTAATATTGTAATTCTACCATATTACTTCTTCTAGTAGCTTAATCATTTTTTCATTTTGAGTTAAACCTTTTTACTACTCACTCGAGTAACGAAATATAGCGATAAAATGTAATTTATAGTATCAATAGTAATAAACAAATATTCTACTTTTATTTCAAAATAAACACTCGAGATACGTCGTTCTCTATCAATAATAACAAAGCTGTACGAAATTTCTCATCTGCAGATATACTGTCAATTACGAGAATAAACTTTTAAAATAAAATTCCGACGTCGTTCGGTACATTTCCGATTATACGGAAAACGATGAGATCAAATTCGACAATAACGATCCGCAACGAAGGATACGAAATTGGATTGGATACGCGAAAACCGTGGAAAAATTGACCATATTTGCACCTCGTAAATGGTTAATATCCAATTCGGGAGTAAAAGCGGTGACCGTGTTTCGTTAATAAATTCCTCGTGAGCTGTTCCTTGTTTCGTGGTTGGTTTATTTCGACATTTTACTCGCGTGCCCATAATAAAAACCATGGGGGTTAGTTTTAAATTATTTTTTAACAGCGTAGCGTTTAAGGGTTGGCCGATTCGCGACCAACGAAGCCACCGTTTTGCAGAACAATAAGAAACGAGAATAACATTGGAAATCTCGGACGTGAAATAGTCAGTCGGTTAAAGAATAACTATCTTCCCTCTTTTTTCGTCTCCATTTTCTATATACCTTGTTTTCCACGGTAGAATGGTTTTTTGAAGAGAGCTATTATTGTTCTTCTTGACGTCGAAGATGAGAGAGAGAAAACGTAGATCGTATATACCTGTAACGTAACTCGTGCTTGTTTTCGTTCCATGAAATGAATTAAACGTGTAATAGATTTTCCGACGTATGCTGGTTAAAAAGGAAAACGCGAAAGAAGATAAGAGAAAAGATCTTACATCCAGAGATATTGGAAATTAAAAAATACATTTCTTGCGTTTTACACATTTTTGGTGAAAAAGTGATGCTTGTGGTGTATCAATTGTTTGTATAATTTTAACGAACAGGTATCTCATTCGAATAAATCAATTTGATAAAATTGTTAAACCGTAATTACTTTCAAAAAATTAATTAATAAAAAACATTCCAACTGCTGTATGAGATGTCATTTATCATGTCAACTATCTTAAGAGTAATTAATTTTGAAATATTCTTAAAATGATATCAAAAATTGAATATTAGTCAAGAGGAGCTGTTTTTAAGGAGGGTAACACGTAATTAATTATGCAGAGGCTCTACATAGAAATTTCACGTAGCTATCAAGCCAGCTTTAGTACGTGTCTCTCTTCGTATTCTATTTTTTATCCTGTGTGTAACTTGTCTGACGCTAGAATTAACTCCGTAATTTGATAACAACGAAAATTCAATAACATAGACATAGTTCTATACAACGTGATTCTAAAATCTTCCGTATACATATTCTATTACAAAATATTTATATATTTCAGCTAATTATCATGGAATTAATCGTACCAATTATTCGTAGAGCACGAAAAGATCTTTCAGAATGTTCTGCGAAATACATAAAATAATCACACAGAAATTTCTTCTGTTAACTTACATAAACAAATTACGGTGCAAATTCACAATCGTCATCTCGAAGACCGACTTATCACATTTATCCGAAACACTTTACGTGTGCATCGCGATTTCGTCGAAATACCATAATTTACATTTTCATGTGACTTCTTCGCATCAGAAATATCGTTCCCGGAAACTCAGTTTGTCCTATATGAAACGAAACACGCCTATATATGGTCCCCTCGAAATAGAAGGGGGAATATCCCATAATACGCTACTGATATACGCACGAACCCCAAATGTAAGAATATATATTACAGGGCAGCATAAATATTTATACGCGGTCGCATATTTAGTATCAGCAGCATCATATATCTATGACAATGTCAGGCATGCTAAGATCTTTTCTCCATGTTAATTTTATTCTTACGGATGCCGTTGGTTCCGGGCGGCGACGATGGCGGCGGTGGTCGGTCGTCGGATTATTAATAAAAATTTTCCTCGTTTTATTCTTTCTAGACCATCTCTCGTAAACCGACGACTCATGGCGAGCTAGCTCCACCTCCGGCCTTTCCTTTTCCGTTGTCTCTTTATGACCACCATTCTCCCCTCTCCCCCTCCCCACCTACTTTCGTCCTCGCCTTTCTTCTTTCACCCCTTTATTCAACCAGCCTCTCTTTCTTCTTCATCTTTTCTATACAATTCCAACCCACCAACCCGCTTTCGCCTCGGTTTATGTCTCTTTTTCCTCTTTGTTCAGATTCCATCTTCCACGTTTTCCTTCCTTTGATCATCCTCTCTTTCCAGCTCTCTCTCACTCTCTCTCTCTCTCTCTCCCTCCCGTCCCTGTGATTTTCATCCCAACGTCCGTCCTGTGTCCCTTATTGCCCCCCTCACGATCTCACCTAAAGCCACTATCCCCCCTTTTCATCCTCCATTCACAGCGGTCCCGAACGCGCACCGATGTAAGTGCAGCAAAAATTCGGCTCGCGAGTATCGCAAAACCCGCGCCATTAATTTTAAATCCGAGTAAGTCACCCCTGCGGAGGACAGTGACTAATGATTCATATAATCGGCGCGCACCAGCAGACGGTCCGGCCGTCTCTTTAAGCCACGAGAAGAAGCGCCGAGGGTGAGCTCGGGGTCCTCTCAACGAGAGACACCAAGGGTGTGCTTCGTGATTCATAAAGTCTAACTTTTCTCACACCACTGATGCTTGGACGAATCTCTGCCACCTTTAGTGACTGATTATCATCCGTACGAGAGACATCAGTGCTCTAACGACCTTCTTGATTGATAAATAATTTTCGCAGAATTTTTTTAATTGTCTTGCCACACCTTTTACGATTTTAGAGAAGAAATTGGCGGAGGAATTCTTTGAGATTAAATTGGCAATAAATCGCTGCAAAGGAGTTGCAAAGTACCGACGAATTTGATGTATTGAAAAGATTATTTTCTCAATAGAATTTTATGCATTTCATTAATCCATTCAAATTAATTATGTCTCTCGATATCTGGAATCCAATCTTACGATAAAAGAATGATATATTTGCATTTTTCATATATATTCCTTGCTTCTTTAAAGAGGAGCTTTTTTAAATTTTCATCTACGAGTACGATATTTTTGTTAGAGAATCATATGCAACGTTTCACGCAAGGAACAGGTTTTACCTTCTTTTATAATACAGTAAACGCCCTCTTATCCGGTCTCGCTTTAATCGGACCCCACTTTAACCGGCTGTATTTTCATTGCGAGGTGCGAGAGAGTAAATAAGGAAACTTCATAAAGAAGACTTGAATTGAAAAGACGACGATATAATACGGATTTAATTTCGAAATAAAAGAGGGGAGAAAAAGCTAAAAATTTAAGAAATTTGCAGAGTTTTCTCTGTACAGTTAAATATTTTAATCCCATCTTCTAAATTAATTTTTAAAATTATATATAACGTTTAAAAAATGTAATGTTTTACAAGGCAAACCGACATTCCTTTCTCTAGATAACCTTTTAATCATAAACGATATCTGTATAACCTTGGAACAATTAATAAGTTTTTATCACTGAAAGATCAAAAACATAGAAAAATTTGGTTCTAATTTAACAAGCAGGTGTATTTTAATATGTCGCTATTTTGAAAATTTGTTAGTGCTACAATTACACCATCTGCAGAAAATCCTGACGCTTCTTAACACATTCACCGTGTCTCGTCTCGCGTTGTTCAACATCTAACATTTCCCCGTGATTATGGGCGAAATTATTCCGACTCGTAGCAGCCGCTGTAACGCGATAAGCCGGCTTGTCCACGCTCGGCCAAGGATGAGACCAAAAGAGCTTGATGTTTATTGTCGGCCGTAAAAATGTAAAAGCCACAAGTACGGCTTAGGTTGGCATAGTTTCCGGCATCAGTCGTGAAACTCGGGGCCAAGGAAGCAGCGACTGCGTAACTGCTAGCCGCAAATCAACTTAAACTAAGCGGACCGTTTTATCTCGCGCGAAACGGCCTCCTAGCTCGCTCGTGTATCTTTCAGACTCCGTGGAAAATCCGCGCTACTGAGAAGCATACTCGTGCTCACGATCTGAATGCAACTTTGCGTATTTAATTGTCCATCTTTCGCGTGATCCATCGCTTCGTGCCGTTTCCACCCGCACCTTTAGCCTAACTTCGGCGAACAAGTCGACGAAAGTCCTTGCGATAAGTTCTAAGAACTACGTAATCTTTGCGCTCGAGTTTCGAATCTCAACAAGCTCGACGACGCTTCCACATTTGGCGAGAACTTATCCATCGGACGAATCATCGACGTTATCGAATTTGCATGAATCCATTGCAGCTGAATAGGAGCTGTCCTCCTCGAATCGCGGTGCAGGCTGGTTGCATGGGGCGTACACCGCCCGAATCGGTATAAGGCGATCGAAGAAAGACGCGGACGGGCTGTGCAACGTAAGGCCGTCATTTGCATGGAAAACGTTGTTCGAGTACGGATGTGATTTTACTATATCTCGTGGTATCTTCTGAGTAGGAGAATATCGGCACCATTTTTGACAACGTAACGACTTTGCTGTACACCGCAGGGCGCTGTATATAAGCGTATTCTGCCAGCAGGTAGTGAGCGATTTTGGGCTAGGGTGCTGTTAATGGATTATGACACAGATTAGGTAAACGACACTGAAGTGGAGGCTTCTAAAGTGAGATACGGGACAAGAAATTTCTTCTGTTTCCAGGCATGCGATAAGGAGGCCTATAGAAAGTCGATTTTTACTGCTGCCATGGTATGTATTCTACAAAATTCTTATAATTTCATAATATAACGTCAAACAGGACAGTCATTTTCTTGTAATTTAGAAATTCTTTTTTTTTTTTTTATTGCCTAACCTCGTAGCATTGGTAATTTGCAATTTATGATTCTTAGAACTTCGCTAGCAGTATTAATTCAATTGCACAAGGTATCTAAATAATAAAAAATCTAACGAATCTAAAATCGGGAAAGTGGGTGTATTTAATCAAAATTTACTTACTCTAAATAATCAAAATTTTAGTCTAAATCAAAATTCTATTTTTTATCATCGCAATGTCACGAAATATCAGTTAAGATAATGCCTTAAAGTATTAAAAAACGTTATATGAAATTGTAAATTTCTATAGAAAGATAAGGGAAACCTCGAATTGTGTTTAGTTGCTGTGTAAATGTTTTATGTCACGCTGGCGTGTTTATTGAGAGAATGTTAAATAACCCTATGGAAAGGTATCGCTAATTACAGTAATTAGGTACATAGACAACGGTTGTCCTGTGGCATCCGATCATTGTTTGGCGGAAACATGATGAAACAATTATGAAGTGGTATGTACACTATTGGATACTTGAATATTCAATGAAATGCGCTATTAGCTCCTTCTTGTGTTGTTTGACGTCACCAGATGGGCTGCAGACGAGTCACTCTTTGAACTATTCATCACGGTTGACGCGCCAGAAATGAGCACGTCGCACGATTTGCAAGCTTATGAAATTTCGTGAATTACTCCTGTCGTTACCCAATTAATCAGAAGAAAACATCATCGATGTCAAAAGTTTACAAATATATTTCTATACCTATCGCTTTCCTTAATCCATGATACATTTCCATTATATTGAAATACCTAATTACCTATTCATATATTCTTAAGTCACTTACTTTATTAAGTTAGCTTATAAGTTTTTTATATTATTCAATTACCTTTAATTATTTAATCCTGGAACTATTAAATGCATCTTTAAATCTGTACAAACAAATTTTAACAATATTAAACATCTAAAAGTAATGACTAATCGAGTTAACTAATGAATATCTAAACTTCGGTAATAATTATTGGTGAACTTAAATGCTTAGTTATTTTTAAAAAATATTAGGATTTAACATTCGATGGATGAAATATCGACAAGCGTAGAACGACCGAGTATACGTAGAAGAAACAAGAACCAAAGACAATCCTAAAGAAATGAATATTCAAAGTGCCAAATGTGGAAAACACTTGAAAGGATGAGATATTTAATCTCTTCGGAAAAGCAACGTAGAAGTATTAACGTAATTATACATAGATTCTCTTTGATTCGGTATATGCTGGCCGGTACTCAAAGTCAAAGGTGAATCTCGTTACGCGCGAAAGGCTTAACCAAGAATTCCGGTTCAAAGGAAAAGTACGAGAAGTCAGTGGAACAGTGGGACTAGCTTCGTTCCACTCAGCTTCTACTCTTCCATTTCGTTGATTTTCAATTGTATTAGCAAAAACTGCGCGGTGCAAAAGTTGTAGACAAACCGTATGGGAAATGATTGAAAATATGTATAGGAAGATGAATTGCAAATACAAAATGTAAGCACTGTTAAAATGCGGATACTTATGCAAATTCGTATTTTTATGAGCAGAATAAGAAAAAAAGAAAGAAAATTAATTAGCTACTTTTGACACGAAATAGCAGAAACTACTTCATATTTTTTTTCAAAAAGTTTCCAGGAAGAATATTCTCTACATGAAGCACGTGCATAACAGAAATGTAACGTCTTTACGTTGCTTTCGTCCTACTAAAATCTAAAGAACAAAGCAGTAAAGTAATATACCATATCAATCCCGAACAATCTTAAAATTATTCGACTAAAATTTGACACCTTTATTCATTCTCAAGTTTCTCTAATACTTCACTTAACACCTTCCTTTAACACCGTCGCTTCTCTCGTTGAATTTCAGCGAGCCAGCGACGGCTGGCAAAGCATCCAAGTTGAAATTCCAAGCGATCCTGGCGATTCCGTCCTCGAGGAAGGAAAGTTCAAACTTCCAACAGGTCGGGTGACACTGAAACTCGCAGAGACTGTTAATAAAACCGAGTTATGAGCGCACGGTCCGATCCTGTATTCCGTTATAATTCCACTTTCCCTTGGCTGCGTGATAAACACGAGTCGACCCCGCGAGATGTATGCCACATGTGCGATTTTTCTACGCGTGCATGTGAACAGGTAGGGACGATAATGTCGAAATAAAAGTTACCGGAGCACCTGCAGCCGATGTTGCTCTGAAGATAGTGAAAAAAAAAAAAAAAAAGAAAAAGATGGTGGGGCAACGTGGCGTCGCACAGTGTTTTAGAACTTAGAAGTTTTAGACTATCTAACTACAAAAAAGTCGTAGAATACTGCGCAGACTAACATTGCAAGTAATATAATTCTTTAGAAACATAATGAGCAGATGAAGGAGTTCAAATACCAAATTTATCGTAACTGTTGGGAATCTTAAAATATAAAATTAATTGATTGGTATCGCCAACGAAACGCACGGGGACGCGGTTCCATTGTTTCCAAATATGATAAAAAGATGTATCAAATTTTAATCTGATATCAAAATCCTAGAGATTGGTTGGATGTATCGTATGGATACATGAAGATTAACATGCAAAATACGTTTCTTCGTATAGAAAGTATCATCTTTGTATAATCCACAGATAATTTATAGATTGTAGATTAGCAGCTTGTATTGTAGGGACTAGTACAGTAACTTTTGGTACTAAAAATAGTAGTAACTAAAGAGCGAATGTGAGTATCGCGCTCAGTGATTGTAAAGTTTCATTTTACTACGTCATTGTCATCTTTTGTTTTTGAACAAATACTGAAATTAAATGGAGCAAATACAGAATAGGAAACGCGTATGATCGGTTCTCTTTACTGCGATTTGCATGCAGTTCATTTATCAGATGATAATTCTCATCCAGGCAAACTTTTCAACTAAAATATCTCGCTTTGTGAATGAATTACGAATATATGGATCTGGCTTGAAAGCATATGACGGGAAAGTGAACGTAATTTTTGAATGCGTACGTATAATATGAGATTCGCGAGGACTTTACAAATATGTCCGCACATTACGTACCAAAACGTTGAGTGGCAGCTAAGCAGACATTCATGCGTGTGCAACGCATGGTGAAAATATTTAAAAAATAAAAAGAATTTTTTTAACTAGGGCATGAAGATAGGGTGTAAGAGCTTAACGGCTGAAGCATATTTGGAGAGAAAGAATTTTCCATATTCTGTACTCATCTTGCTATTCTTCTTATTAAACGCATAAATCTACTTGAGTCTTGTACCTTTGGAATAAGGTACCTTTACCATCGGATAAAAAGTATTGATTATCTGCTTACTACGTGCATCTTAGTCGTGTTTCTAATTCCTTTTCTCTTTTCTCATTTTAACCGTGCGTTATACGTCGCACGGTGAATCGTTTCTTAGCAACGATCGCATACGTACGTAGTAGATTTTCAAACTCGATTTTCTCCAAAACTAAGCCTGGGGCGGAAAAAATTTGTTGCATATTTTCTCTCTATTTTTTTTTTTTTTTTTTTTTATGAGAAAACATTTTATGCCCGCTTTGTACATGTTATTTGGATGGATTCCATATAGCATTTGTCATTTTGTTTGAATCAATTTAAAAATCCTTTTTAATAAGCGAATTTTTCAATACTATTTGTGTTCCATATCTCTATTTACAACATTTAAAAAATGTTATTTCTCAAAATATGATGGTATATAAAATTTTCACTCGAGTAACAGAGAGTATTTGCTTATGGATATATTTCCAACACAAATTCATAAATTTACTAAGGTATTTAACGTAATAGCCATCTGTAAAGAATTTTAAGGTATCTTGATTTCTAAATTACAAGTTTCTGCCTTATTAATTTTCCAGTTTCCCAAGCACGCTTTATACTTTATTCGCTGAATGTCGCTCGTGACCAGAAAATATTCTTTCAAAGTTAAATGGAGGATGTAATCGCTTCCAGACATAACGAATCGCGGAGTTCTTTAACTTGTTGGAATATCTTTCACGTTCGCAAATTTATGTTATCATAATATGTATGTTACTCCATTATATACGTAGTCCATCCACCATGGTTTATACGCATCGGGACAGCTAAACCCTCTTGCACAATAACTTGATAAAACACAAAAACCAACGAACGATATTAGTAAATTGACGAATTACAAGTTACAGATTATATTTGTTTATAAATAAAGAAGCGATGGTATAAGAAGTGATGGAAATAATAATCGATTCTAACAACACAGAGTTCTAATAATACCTATATTAAATTATAACCTCTATTTTCTAAATTCCATATTTAGTGGCATATTTTTCACGATGAATAATTCTAGAATTTAATACTAATCATAAGGATGCGATCTATTTCTTGTCGAGTACAAAACCATTTCAGCTTTCTACATATTTTTGCTAACATAGAAGATATCAGAAATGATATAACGTACAATATCATACGTGTCTTTCTACAAGTCAATACAGTACTTTCCACGTCTACATCAGTCTTGTTTCACCGACAAAAATTCTTCCATGTCTACCATTGCCGTACCATGCCATACATTCCGAATGCCAGAATGTATTCTCATATTTTACGAATCAGTTCTCTTTATTGGTGAGACGCCCTCTTCTAAATTTCCTTGTTATTTGCGCTCTGTTTCGCTGTTTGAACGAAAGTTTAAACTGCCGGTAGAACAATTACCTCGCAAGCGTTCTTATCCGAACATGAGTGGGAATTTCAACGCCATTGGCGGAAGTGCAACACCTGACTGTGTGAAAATCTTGTGAAAATCCTGTGATTCCATAAAATCACGTCTTTAAAGGAACTTTAAAATTACGTAGATGAGGTATACATGTTACTGTAGGTATGTGAGTAATTGGATTACATTGTCAAGTTCATCGTAAATAGACGATTTATTGTTCAAATCTCTTGCAATATCATTTTTTCATCCTACCAATGATAGCGCATAGAAATGTCTATCTCACAGTCAGTGATCCTTTGATCTCATCAGCTAGTCGACCGTCTCACCACTTCTAACATCGCTACCATTCGAGCACCAAATCGAATCCCCTGCGCCTAATATACTCTTGGTTCCTGCCGAATCAGCGCGTCGCAGATGTCGTTTCGATAAAATGTCATAATTCATCGTTCGCGGAGCACGTGGCTGGGTTAATACGGCGGCATGTCAGCACGGCGACTGTCAAAGTGCACTCAGCACCAGCGAACCTCATGCATAATCATATATTTACAGTAGCCGCCCGAGCGATCCCCTTGCCAGCTTCGAGCCACCCCGTTGGGTGTAGACGCGCGGACACAGCGGGCACGACCACATATGCCACTGCCACTAGCGCTGCTTTAATTAAATATTTGCATGCAAGTACGCATACTTCCAAGCGACGTAGAAGCCAGCGGCCGGAATACGTATGCACAGACATCGGCCGATTTCGCGAATGTTCTTCACGGTTCTCGCCGTGTATCGGTCTTCTCGAAAGATTAATCGTAAAGTCGGTATTTATAAACATTCATTTGCGATTAGGACATTTGTGGATAGCATCTTTTGGGAAACTGTCGTCGTGATGCGAGGGGGAAAAAAGACGCTGATTTTGACAAAGTTAATGGTAGATATCTTTCGTTAAAATAGAAATATGGTTATAAGTCGACCGTGGATGTTTATGCAATTGTAGAATTTTGTAAACATAACTAAAGAAATGGAATTTGAATAGAAATTTGTTTCGTGTATTAAATATTGTAATAGGTATTCTACTTTAGATATTTGATATATTTTTAAACATTCTAGACATTCTGTAGGCTTTTGCGTTGTTAAATTTCTCAAAAATGCATAAATATCTGCAGCCAAATTATAGAGAATATTGGATCGTAGTAAGATGTTTCTTCACTGAATATAAAATCAAATATTAAAAGCCACGCTTGATAACAATATGACAAGAATAACGACGGTAATTTTATATTTAACTTTCAGTAATTTTGGATGTATCTTGATGAAAAATTTAAAAATATTTCCCATCGTTTCCCCAGAGTAACCATCGTCCATATCGCTCCTGACGATTCTAACAGATTCCAATTTTCCTTCTTGACGTTCTGAGTCCAGTGCCATCGTTACATATTCAATCCTCTCAAACTGTGGACAAGGCAATAGCATGTACCAAACTGCGACATGCCGTTGATATCACTACGCAACATACGTTACCATAATCGCATTGAAATAGTCACTGGCATACGAATATCAAATAACTCGTGTAGCAATACATAAATTTGTCAACAAAACGAAATGTCTTACGATTCTTTACGAAAATGACATTAACAGCGAAAAAGGAGGAATGAAACTCGCTACTATGGCCATTATACTAATTAATACGGCCATAAAATATACATAGGATATATTGACAACATTTGATTGTTAAATCCTGGCACACTCTTTATATATATTTATACGATTGGATATAACATTGATTATATTATGTACAGGATGTGGCATTTAAATAGAAACACTTAAATATCAGAATGAAAACTTTCAGGATGAAATTATACTATTTAAAGGAGAATATTCTATAACGATGGAACATATTCCTTCTTTTATAAGATTTTCAAGGGCATTAATATTTCTTTGAATAGACCCTATATCTCGTATACGTACCAACTGATGCGTTTTCTTGTTCTCGATACCTATACAAGTATAAAAGTACTCATAGTTGAAAGAAAAGAAACATAAAATCTACGATATAGCTACATAAAGTGCTATTTTACTTCTTTTCTTACCTTTCATAGTTTTAGCAAAGTTTTACAAAGTTTAAATTTATATATAAGTAACATTGGAATCTTACGAAGTGAGCCTTACGTTGGATATTGGCATCGTAAGTAGCTATTGAACTCGATTCCGTTAGTATTCGTTAGCCTACTGCAAAGACGACAAGTAAGAGACTACGTTTTAATCGAAACAGTTCACCAAACTCCGTCAAACTAAACTAATTCGTATATATTTATCGACGATTAAACCATTAAGGCGTTCCACGTCGACGTTAAGCCTTCAGAGTAGTTTATCCCCTTGATAGTTTCGACCTGCATCCTTACAACGCTGATCCTCGAGAATGTGCGATCCCTTTGAGGCACTAAAACCTCTAAATTGCTTGAATCGTTGGGAACATTCGCGTTTGCTGTCTTCCGAGACCCGGCGCTTCGATTACCATTCTCTTTGGGAAAGTATAGCAAACTATAAAGAGCAAGAGGAATATGTTAAGGGCGAATGATGTTAGCGTAATATTGAAAATCGATACATGCATCGTCATAATCTGTATTGGCATTTTTGAAGAGAAAAAGAAGGGATTCTCTATATTTTTAACTGTTTTAAAAATGCAGTTTATCTTTCTTTTATAAATTACTCTGTTTTCTGTCGATGTCCTTTACTGAAAATTTTCTAATATCGAGTAATAACATATATCGAAGAGGTAATTCATCGGAAAATAACTGAAAACTTAATAAACCTATTCAACAATTTTATTCAATTTATTCGACTACTTATTAAAGCGACATATTATAACTCTAGTGATAAAGCGATTGTATACTGTTATCACCGTTATATGATGGTTCTACAACTCCGTTTAAATTCCAGAAATTTAGAATTTCCAACCTTCTCTACTATTCTACCGAATGAATAATATCGTAACTTATATATTGTAATTCTATAACGCTATAGAACTGTATGATCCTATTACCTGAAATTTCGCGAATACAATTCTCATTGTACCTACACTCCCTTTCCCTGTCATAAGCATAAATATAATAGTAATAAATAACGTTGTTCACGAGTTCCTTCAACGATAGCGATACCATGTTAGATTGAAAGTTTATTAAGCGCGTTGAATTGTCGCGTCGTGATTTACAGCGGAGATCATCAAGACAAGTTAAAGCGTCTCGCCAACAATATCAGTCACAAAAATGCTACAAGTACTTCAATTAAAGGGCACTAAATCTACTTGGTAGAATCTTGTTTATTGCGGAAAAGATGAGAATGAATGCGACTCGTGTAATATGTGCACAATATAAATCAAGCGTTAGAACGATGTGGTATCAGCTGTGGTTTATTCATTATGCACACATATATGTATGAAACTTTTGACATACAGACGTATGCTAATTTCCCATACGTGATATCTGCGAGAAGAAAGACTTGTTATGTACGTTAACTACGTTTCGTGCAAGCGGACTTGAAAGTGTGAAATATTCGCTCTGATTAAATTGTACCTATTGTACGATGATCGATTAGTGCATTAAGATCCATCATGCAAATTTTCTGAACCTTCTGGTGGAACCTTTTAATTCAAATGTTCGAGGTGAATGACTTTCTCTTGTGATAGGAAATTGCGAAGACGTGTATTAATTAATAATTTGGCGAATAAAATAAATTACTTGTAATTAATGTGTTTTCTAAAAAAGTACTATCTATTATTCTATATCCATCTTTAATCTTAAATTAATTATTAAAAATTCGGACATTCTCCTTCAGGATATAGATCATATCTAAATCTGAAAAAAGAAATTCGTTTCTTACGGAATCACAGCGTGAAAGCAAGATTTCACGAAACGATGCAAAGTTAGGATGAAATCCTGGATTAAATAAATGCGCTAAATAGACCAAAGTCAATTAATTAATTAATCTCGTACGATAAACAAGCCGTGCTTTTTGTTCAAAATTTCTGAAATTTATTCTCCGGATCTATATTTAGATCCCGTAAATCGAGTTGAATATTTTTCACCGTGATCCAACTGTGCAACACGATGTCCGACGATACAAACCTACGTGACATACACCACTTTTCCTTTGTTTCCGAAAGAAGGCAGAGAAAAATTCTCCATATGCCTGTTTCATCGTATGAATATGGTTAAGCATGCCACTTTAATCTAAGAGGGGAAGGACATAAAAAGAAAGAAAAGGATGAGAAAGAGACAGGAAAGAAGGTATCTAAACTCTAAACGAAGCTGGACCGCGCAGCGAGAATCGCATCGGACGTTGGACTTGTGACGCGAAGCGCCGCTTATGCATGCAGCATAAACTAAAACTACCGGTGTCACCGGTGATATACCGTTGGTAGACGCTGGACGAGGCCGGTTTATTGTCCATTTGCATTCCGCGTCCCGTATTCGCATAGCGTTCCACTCAAATTTCTAGTTTGCCCACCACCCTCCGTGCTCCAGCGCCATTTACCCAGTCTCCATTGCCCGCTTCCCCCCTTTTATCCTTCTCCCTATATCCTCAAAGATAGTGTGTGTCGGGAGAGAAAAGGTGTACATCCTCTGCGCCTCCTCCTTTTCCCTCACGACGGCTATTTTATGAAAGGGAAGAGGAATTGCCAGCTTTTAGTCGTTGGTTCAACCGACACGGACGTATAAGTGTTGGTAAAAGATGGTCAACTTTTTTTTTTTCAAGCCACGTTGCTCTTTTACGGCGGTTTTATGTCGAGCTTGCTAACTTTTTGGAGATTACAGTGAGAAAATTACGGTAAGTATGGAAAGGAAAAGAAATTCGAAGAATGTGAGGATAAGGAAAGGGAAATGAAGGGATTGGCGAGGTGATTGATAATGAAAGATCGAGATTGAGTTAAACAGGTGGGTGGGATTAAGTCGGTGAGATTGGCAAATACGAATGAGTTGTAGAGAATTGTCACGATTTCGGCTGCTCTTCTGGCACAGAAATAAATTTGAGCTTTATATTTTCTTTTCTATTAATATGCTAATGTTTCGGATTATTTATACGTCAGTTATGCATTTAGATAGCTATGGTAGTCTTATACACTCCCGACCATAAGTATCGAACTGAAAGATTTGTGGAAAATGAAATGAACGTAAAAAATGAATAGGAATATATCGAAACCTCTGTAATTATTATTTCCTTTGGAATCATGGGTTGGGAAGAATCCGTATATTCTATGTGATAATAAGATTTTTCATTCTGTGTCATAAATAATAAAATTAAATTTCTTTTTGGTAGACAAACCATCTACCGATGTATGTAGAATGTATGCATATCTATATAACTAAAGGTAGCGAAACGGAAATAGATTTAAAAACAAGCAGATCTTTTGTTCTTAAAATTGTTTATCCGTATATATGGGCAAATAAAGATTTGAAAGCAATCGAGAGGTAAGCTGTCCGGTGCATTTACCGAGGAAAAATAAAGTGCACGCTTCCAAGGGGTAATAGTTTTTCCCTGAAACGACGAGACCTTTTTCCTAGGTCGTAGACCCGCGTGATTTATCGCTGTGTTCATAAACTATAACGTGTTCGCGCAACTTCTCATTGCTTTACGACCGTCGAAGGCTCTTTTCTGATTTATCGACGTTTACACTTCCGGCTCGTGTACCTACGTTTTAATTTTCCTATCTGTAGCGGGAGAGCGCGCGCGCCACCCTATTCCCGTAGAATTAAAAAACTTGATCGTCGCCGTTTACGAAATAAATTTACACAGCAAATTCCTGTTGGAAAATCGCGCCACGAAAAAAATCGTTCTCGTACAAGCGACTTTCACGTGTTAATCACCGAGTCGATAAGCATCGCGCGAAAACACGCGCCCCGAAGCAAAAAGTATCTTCGTGACCAAACTACTGGTCACGTTCGCGTGTTACTATCGTTTTTCCCTTTTCTCCTTTCCTTTTACATTAAATCCGATAACTTGCTTCTTCTCACTAACTATTCCGTGATTTTAGCAACACAGCGTAACGCTTGTTCTTTTGTCTTGGTCCATCATTTAGCCTCATTCACTTCGTTTTCTCTTCTCTCGGTTCTCCGCTTTAACGCGCTAGCTTCTTCTCTTCGACGTTATTTTTATTTTCCGTTTTCCCATCTCCTCTTTCGTTACCTCCTATGAGTTTCCTATCTTCTTCCTTTGCCCTTTCATCTCACCTTTATCTCCAACCCCTACGCTACGTCTCTTCATTTTCCTCCTCATACTCTCCCGCACACACACTTTCCTTCTTTATCCCTGTCAAATGGTTCCTCTTTTTCTCATGGACTTTCCTTTCTGCCTCTCAACCACGTGAAAACCTTATCTTTATCTGCCTCATCGGTGGCACACCAGTGTCTCCCCATTTTGTCGACTCTTCTCTTTTTCCCGTTCTGTCTGCTTTTTCCTCCATCGTGGCCGATCCCAGCCAAGTTTTTTCGGGAAAGCGTTCTCGCGCGTGACACCCGCTGCGAACGCGCGATCTGTTGATAAATATGGCGACTTCCGGCGGTCAGGCGGCTCGACACAAAGAGACCTCGCGTGTCGAGCCGCTCAGCACCGTGTATACCGCCCATGGAGCTTTTAAAGCGGCACTTTTCTTGGCTTCTGACGTTTCCTCTATCCGTCTCTTTCGTTTTCTCCCGGTTTGTCATCTTTCTTTGTGTTACATGCTGACGTTCGTGTCCTCGACCATCGCCCCGAGAACTTGTTATAGCGGACACGGGATAGGGTTGTTTATATGTACCTGTACACTCGTACGGATTCAGAAATTGATGCAATTCATCCAGTCCTCGGAACCACGCTCGATCCACTAGCTGCTCGTAATTTTTTCAGAGAGTCGTACCTGCGTCAGTTATTGTTTCCATCGTACAATTTGACATCAGGTGCTGCCACGAAACGATGGAAGAGGCAATATTGCAATTTCGCAATTGTAGGGTTCTCTTTCGTCTGTATAAATCTCAGCCGTGCTTCGATGTGAATACATCGGTTGTATAAATTAATCGAATAGCGCGTTGTTCCAAAGATTAAAACAAACGATTATGCTGCTTCGACCGAGAAATCGTTTCGAAGCATTTTCTTGAGAAACTATCCGCGTCAAAATTGATTTCTGCATCTTTCTTGCGTTTCTGTTTTGTTGTATCTTGGAATTGATCATCATTGGCATTGTCTTTCCCGTGGAATTTTCTTTTTTCTTTGTATTTATGTCATTTTTAATGCAGCCGAGGAATTTTTGATAAATTAAATTCTTTCATGTTTTATATTTAAACAAACCTAAATTAATGAGCGAATAATCTCTTTTACTTTAACTTGTAAATAACGGAGAGATTAATTAATTAAGACGCAAAGCTCCGCATACGATTCAACGTAATTTACACATGACATAAAAAAATACGCCATCATAGATCTAACAAGGTCATTATTAGCACGAACATGAAAGGTTTAAATTACCTCGTATATCTACATTAGAATCAACTAATTGCTATTTATAATCGCGTCGTTGGAAGTGTAGTATTCTCAGAACTTGATTTTGAACGGTACACATTAGTTAATTTTTGTTGCAATACGTAGTACACGTCAATTGTTTGTGTCAATTTGACACGATTTTCTGCTAAAAGGTCATCTCATTCGGTCATTTATAAAACAACTTTCTGAAATTTGTTATCTTTTACTTTTTTTCTTTCTTTGTGAAAAATGCGCTATCTCAATAAAATAATTTTCACGATTAATTATTTATCTCTTCATCTCATTGATTCTTTACCATTGTATTAAATTGACATCGAGGAACACGCTAAGATGAGAAACTTAGGTGACAGGTGAGGGTTAAACATATTGAAAAAAATGTGTAACTAAATAATGGAGAAATTTGTATATCTAATTAAACACCAATCTATCTACGTTATATATATATTTAAATTACTGTGATACCTTTTCAATTTATCTTACTTAATAAGCTAAATTCTCGAGTAATTCGTCTTCTTCAATTAACAAAGTGAAATTGTATATAACACAAATTCTTGTTAAATTTTAATACAATCGAGACTATTGGATCACCCAGGGTTTTCTGGCAGTTGAATTAAGATGATTGACCTTAGAAGCTCATGGTTCTCGAGGAAATGTTCAGTACAGACGGTTTATCTCCTCTCTGTGATCATTATAACGGCTTCAACGGAACCCTTCATATTTTCCCGTGGTTGTGGGCGGTTCAATTTTAATCACAACACAGCAGAGGTTGTTGGCTCACGAATGAACAGCACGTGGTATCTCTCCGAAATAGAATTCGCAGAAGAACCACCAACCAACTGAAATCTTTTCAAACCAGCAGTCTTTATGTTTTCACAGTTGCGCCATACGTCTCGTGTCTTACACGACAAAAGAATTCTTCTCCAACTTGTAATCTTAATATATCTTATAACGCTAACAATCTCGAGATCGCCTTCTTTTTAATTTCTTCGAAATATTTTCAAGTTGAAGATAAATTTGATCATATGAAATAATTAATTATACAAAATATATAACGTATGCATGTAATGTAAGATATTTGTCATATAGCTTGGTTGTATTATTTTGTTACGAAATGATTTTACAGAAAGGTGTTCAGCAGAATATGTCAGAAGAATCGATGTGTACGTAATAAAAGGAAAGGCTAAATAAGCTATTAATAACTAAATAAAATACTACCGAGATAAAAATTCGCAATAATCTCCAACATTGAAACCCAAACAGAAATACAGAAATTTAAATTCGTTTTTACATAAAAACAATATAACTAAAGAACAAATAAAAGTCGATACAACTGTATTACCACTTATTTCCTAAAGTTGTCGAACCGTTTTAAATCCAAGTGTCTTTTATAAAGATGTAATATTATAACAACGAATGACCCAAGGAGCAATTAGTATCTGAAAGATGCAAAGATAGACTGCGGTTAATGGCATTTGTAGTTCCTTTGATCGCTTGTCATCGGACGTTATCGATAATAATAGTGTTGCGTTTCATTGTGAAAGCTTAAGTAATTGTAAGTAAGATTGACGTGGCCTGGGTGTTAAGAGGTTAATAGTCGGGATTGCACACCAGCGGATGCCTCCGCGAATAGATTGATTTTTTTTTAAATACATCTTCAACGACTGGTCGTCTCAATCGTCTAACTCTACTGGTCATCGATGTAATTAACGCGTTCACCAAGGAAATGTCGTTGACTAATTACGTAGAAACGCAGAACATCTGTTTTATACGTTCATTCGCGAGCCACAGTTTCCTTTCCATTGAAATCGTTTATCGCTGTTTCGTAGTATTTGCTTAATCGTGCAGTACTGTGTATGGAATTCTCACGCAAGCATTAGCGCGCAGTATGAATAATGTTTCCATCAGATCTATCGCATTTTTATCTACTACTGATATTGCTAATTCCGTTTGCACCGATGGAAATTAAGTTGTAAACGTTTTGATAACTCCATTGTCTAGCTTGATAATGTTCGTTATTATTAAACTACGGATGTTTGAGCATTTATAGAAAATTTATATACGGAGAAATGTACAAAATATACACAATATGGAAAAATATATGAAATATTCAAACTATCTAGATCGTTTATTTAGTTATTTATTTTATTCCCATTTCATTACTTCAATCCTCAAAAATATGCAATTGTATAAATATCCGCGCTTTAGTTGTCCTCTCAACGTAGATATCAAAGTATTAAGCCGATAGTGAGTGTTGTTTTATTATTGTTTTACACGAGACAAATGTTATTATATAACGTTATATATATTTACATATCTCACTTAAGCAAGAGCGACCTATTCGTAAATGTTTAGAACGCTGTGCGAAGATTTCCTTGAGAGAATACGCGTACATCTTGTAAATATTGCAATGAATTATAAATTTACCCGAATTTTTGTTATTCGTATGGGATATATCGAACAGAATTAATTTTCCTAACTTTCTAAATATATGAAGACAACATTTTAAATTGCTAGTAGTTGAACCTAACAATACGATATATTTGCGAGTGATCTATAAGGATTTATGTCCACTGGGAAATCTTATTAGTGTTCTCTTGCACTAGGTATTAAAGCGCATCGACATCGATAGAAGCACTGTACACGCGATATCGTCGCAGTGTCTCCTGAAAGTCGGCGATAAGTCGCTCGAAACTTTGCTGGAAACATTTCTCCAGGTTCTACCGGCAATTACATAGCACGTGTCATTGCTGGAATTTGATAAACTTGGTTGAGAACACGAAAGAATTTTCCGTTTACAGTAAAGTAAGGAACTATCGAGTTGGAACAATTCGTGTTTGAAAATAGAATAACATAGCACAAGAATTGGTTGCCGAAACTCTGTAATTTATTCTGTACCAGCGAAATAGATAGAAATAAATACTAGGTGGTACATCTTATATAGAGAGTTCCAGTAATTATAGAGTAATCGAAAAGGAAGTAATTCTACATAGAAAAATAAATTGAAAATATAGCGTTAACTTTCTTTCATTTTAGGCCCTGTTTTTGAGAAAAATGTATTCAATACACATATATCGGATTATTTTTTAACTAAACATATTCATACCCTGTTTTCTCAAAATCGAGAGCTTAAAACATCCGTTTCTACTGTTGTTTTATGATGAACACGTCGCGTTATGTCAATTATCTAATGACTTTTTTCATGTAAAACCATCATTTTACCAATTGTACCATAATTATTAGGAAACTCTGAACAATAACTCGCACAACGAAACTGTAACTTGTGTCTTTATAATTTGCAACGATGTTAAAATTGTGTATCTTGCTTTGCAAATACAAATAGTTTAAAAAATACACGGTTTTTAAATCGTTTCTCTCACATTCGTAATAATAATTTTGTTCTACGGTGAATGCATTTATTATTCAACGATGCGATTTTCGGTTGTTTATTGGAAAATTATAATGCTGCTGATCTATGGAATTAGTACTGACTATTATAATAATATGCACAGCGAGTTATTTAATTTCATGAATTGTAATTACTTGTAAACCACTCAATTTACAAATGCATACATATTTCAAATAAAATCTGCATAATTCTGAACGAAACACAACTACATTTGGGTTATCTTGTTTTCACAGAAACCTGTGAATTGCTCAGAGTATTTTAATAAAATATTCAACTACTTTAAAACGCAAGAAATAGTTTATTGAATGGAATATATAGAGTGGTTCACGCAATTGTTTCGGTATAATTAGAAAATTAGAAATGTGTAGCTTTAAAAAAATTTCAGAGGAAAAAAATAAAAAAAAAGTTAAAAAATAACGATAATGTAATATACTATAATAAAATAAGTTCGGATAAATAACTGTGTTCAAGTACTAGTACTAGTTCATTTTATGTAAAGAATTATTGAAGTAAAATTGGTAAAATGAAACTAATTAATTCAAAAGCTATACAAACACGGATATGTTTATCCCCCGTATAGGATATGATAATAAGGATTGTATCAAAAATAATGTCATACGATATTAATTAAATTGACAAATTTTCATCGTTCTGCAACTCTTCATTCGGTTACCTTTGCTTGCTTTATTTACAGAAAGATGTAAAATCAAGTTCTAACGGCTTGGATCTTGCCAAGGTAAATTTCCAAAGTATCGAGCAAGATTACGTCTAATTCGATGCATTAGCGTGGAAAGTTATATTAAAGCGGTAGCAGAATTTTGTCGTCGAGACAACACCACTTGAAAGCCGTATCCACTTTCAACTCGACTTTGTAGCTTCGATCTACTCTAGTTTCCCTTTAATCCGCAACGTGGCTGTCTACACAGGATGTGTCGGGTTATTGAACGTTCAAAAAAACGCTTTATAATTTCATCGTACAAGTACACTTTACTTTAAATATCGATCACTTTGTTGCAACTTTCATCACAGTTTGAATATCGTTAAATATCGGCAACATAGAAAATAATTGTCCTTGTATTTTCTCGTCAGTATCGTGAGAATGTTATCTCAACTGAAATCAATCGCATTGTCTTGGCAATAATTGTTAAATCATGAAATTACTTTTATGTTGTATATTTCTTTTTGTGTAACTCTGGATTAAATCTGGATAACACGAAATTTATAAAAGAAAATAATAGAAAAAGATTATTTTACAGAGCTCGAATCGCAAAGTTATTTCCTCGTATTATTTTATTTCCTAGTAGATATCAGTATGGCTGGTTGATTATATAATTTCATGTGCATCTCTCGAGCTCATTAGCCGCCTCCGCAATTCAGTCTTTGAAATTCGTCGAATCGTGAACAACCACCACAATCATTCGTTGACAAAACAGAGAATATGCAAATTCTTGTTATTTATTTTTGGAATAAGAGAGACATGGGCACAATCCACAAATTCTTGTTTACCTGTCAAAGAGATAAACCAATAGAGTCGAGAGACGAACACGATACGGTGAAACGAAGGAGTAAAAGAGGGAAAGGAACACCGATGGAATGACCTCTTAACCTCGTTTCGAGGCCGGTTGAGTTGAAGTAAAGTCGATAAATCTATATAGCGGGAGTAATATCTCGTTGAAGGTAGTTCGGGATTATAATCAGCAATGTTGCCCTTAACGATAAGGTTGGCTCTCGCGTACGATGCACGGTTTAGTGTCGGCGTAATTCAGGATAAGAGCGTGCTGCGTGTCCACAAGGAATAGGCTGACAAGCGTCTACGCCACCAGCTGATATTAATTTTATTCAACAAGAAAAGTTAAAAGTAAAGCTTAGAAATCGTAAACGTGTCTACTAGAAATTGCACATAATATTCATTAACATTAACATCATAATATTCTTTACCAATTGATTGCCATCGAATATTTTATTCAAATAAACTGTTAATTATAATTAGGTAGCCATGTTATTGATTTTACGGGAGAAATTTATTTTAAATCTTGCATCGACATTCCATAGACGTTGTAGTTCATTTCTCCAGGGCAGACTTGAACAGTTTCAGGTCTATTTACTTTCGCATTAATTGTAAAAAAAAGCATACTGAGCGTTAGATTCATCTATTATATATCAGTTACAGTTACACTTTGCAGATTATTGATTTTATTAATTCCCTTAATTGAAACTGTCACTTCAGGAAGACTGATTTAAGAATTGTTATCGCACTGGCATGGTACAGCGGCATGGAATGCAAAATAGTATATCACGCAGCCCGAGGCTGTGGCCAAAGACTCGCAGAACGATGAAATCTTACGTTCTAAAATTAACCGCAACCGTTAGCCCGCTCTTTCGCGCGGTTTAACTGCTCTTCTTCAACCGCGTGGAAGTTTATGGTAGCCCCGAAGTTCTCGATGAACAAAGCGTTTAACGTCCAGTCGGTTGCTAGTTTACTGAACTGTGTTGAGTCGACATGAAGAGAGCTACTTTATTACTACGATACTGTTTACAATGGCTCGTCGTTTGTTGTCGGCCGAAGCAAGGAGTTTCAGTAGTAAGCTGCGAGTACATTTAAATTAGATTCACGAGATTGTGCATATTTGCCGACAGTGATTGAAAGACTGAGTGTTTTTTGAATTTCAACATCTCTGTAACGTTGATGCATCTTTATGGAATATTGGATCGTCGATGAACATTTTATTGATCTCACGAAAGAAACCACTTTCTCATTATTTTCTATCACTTCAATATTATAATGGATTTACGTTGTAAATATTATAACGCGTATCTGAACAGATGTTTTTATATCAAAAACAAAAATATTTTGAGTTTGCAGACATTACTAGCCCTGTCACCTTCAATCTGACATATGTACAATATTAACAAACTATTAACTAACTAAAGGACAAGCGTATTTGTTTCCACTAAAACTAATTGTAACTTTAATGTATGGTGTCCTTTTTTTTTATAAAAGCATCAGAAAATATATATTTTTAGTTTTTATTATTAACATCTGATATTTTGGAATTTTTCTCACAGCTTGTAAAGTATTAACGTGTATGACGTGTGACGTTTTTATATAATACGTAGAATACAGGACGTGAAAATGGATTACGGAATGAGGTCGTGCAACTTATAACATTAAAAGGAAAGTATTTCTCCCTTCTTTTATATCGACTTCCACTATTGGGGTTTGCCACGAGTTTTTGCTGGGATCAAAAAGAAAAGCTCCGACACGCCCTAGCTTTCGGCCCCTCCTACTACATGCGCCCTTGTCAGGATCATCAATGAGTTCGTAACCACTGAGGAATGCTCCCTACGACCTTAATTCCTGGAACTCTTGTTCTTCGCGCGTCGTGTACAACGACCTGTGGATTTCAACCGAACTACATCGAAACGGACATTGTTTTACTAGAAATTTATCGTCTTATTTTATGGGATATCCATGTACATCTTTGTAAAAGATACATCAGGATAACTGTCTCAACTAACGATTCCATAAAATGACACTAAAGCGTTACGACATTCATTCTGTAAAGCGCCGGAATGAATACTGTTATTCACTGTTCTTAAACATTATCTGATAATTAAATTGACCTTTTTGACCTATAGACATATTAAATATTACGGTTTTTAGAAATTCTCTTAAGCCACGAAGGCGCATTCATCGGTGAATTCAATTTTCTAGCATTCTAAGGTTTCGCAATAATTTGTTTAAGGGATTATTCAGTTTGCTAATACATTGAACTATCTACATATATTCAGAAATTAAATTAAAATAATTCCGTTTCCTTTCATTTCTCCCCTAGCGTTCATAGCCCCCAACAATTATATTTGAGCACTAAATCAGTAAAAATAAAAAATTTAAACGATATTTTAAAAAGTTAAATAGTACAAATTTTAAATCTAAACTCTAAATCTAGCTCTGTGCTTTCAGAAAATATTAGTAATTACGTTAGAACGGAAAGTTTCAAATAAAACGATACTGTCACAAACAGTATCCAGAAAAAACGAAATTGACTCAATTGTGAAATGGCGGTTCTCACTAGCTCGTTTTCAGCATTCGTTGATGTCACACGTATAATGAGGCATGGCGAGGGCTTGACATCGAATATAACAACGACCATCAACACCGATGAGCGTGCTATACAGGCTTGCGAATGTAGAGCTCGGCTATTTGTCTTCATTCGGTCCCACGTGGCACCCAAGGGTGGCGACCCCTCATTATCACCTCGCCATATCCATCCTGATTAGACCTAAACATCCGGTAAACTCTCTAGCCACACCCCAGCTATCCTTCAACCGGATCTATTCAGCGAATTAGCGGCAAAATATTCGTCCCGTTTAATTACCAAGCTAATCAATTATGTATCTTCTTACCTCTATTGTTTTGCAATTGGAACAATTACTCAGATAATTTGTACATATCAGTTTAATTAACATTCAAATAATTTTCTTTAATGTTTAACTAATGACTGAAAGTGAACGTTCTGTGATTTAGGAAATTAAAAGGTAATATGTATCGTATTATCAGTGCTGTGAAAGTTCATAATAATTTACGCAATAGTTTATTTCTATCGTATTTATTTTAAAGATTTTTCTTTCGGAACGATTCGAAATACTTGAGAAAAATATTGAATGTTTTTAAATGAAATTAGTTTCACTTCTATTTTGCAACAGTCAAATTTAGTTACATGTATTACTATTTATGAAATGTAATAAACGTTATCAATTCCCAAATCGTAGAACAAAGTATATCTGCTGTAAAGAAACGAAATTTTAATACGATACATATTAACGCTTTAAGTAGTATAGAGCATTATTGCCATATCATTCTTACATCTCTCTGAAGCAATTTTTAAAAATTGTATTTTAAAACATAATACAAAACAAAAAATACAAAAAATACTCGTAAATCAAGACTAAGGAACGCTAATACGTTAACAAAAAGAATTCCTTAGAACAAATAATACCTCTTGGAAGAAAATTCCACTGTCCGAAGCTTGTGGGATCAATAGAACCGCAATGAGCGGAATATCTAACAATTTTTTCTCTTCCCGTTGCAGCGTTCTTTAATTATGGTTGACCGCGTTTAATTAAAAACGCGCTCGCGGCTTTTCCGATACACGGGATCCAAACGTACGGCTTTTCAGAGGGAACGGAGGTTTAGATCTCTGTAGTACACCTTGTAAGAAAGTTCTAACAATATCGCGGCTACGCCGCGCCAAAACTTCGATGCCGCGAAGGGAAAAGCAGGATTTGCCGTGGAGTTCCGTGCTGCCCGAACTCCCTAGGACCCCGAATACTTCAAAGCCTGTTTGAACTTTGAGAATTTTTCTGGAATATTCGACGCCAGACGGATTACAATAAATTCTCGATCCCGTTCCGATAGACGTACGGTTGCTTCGCACCGCTCTTTTCAGAGTGCTTAAAGATTTCTGTGAGATTTTCTTCCCGCTCTATCGTTTCCATATTTCGTAACACGACGAGTATCGGCTGCAATAAATTAGAACATTTATGTGCAAGGAATGCGTTAGGGTATTTAAGAAAGATATAAGAAATATTGTGGAACGAGCGATTGTTTAACATTTGACTGAAAACGTCTTGTGATTAATTACACGTAAAATTAATTCGTTGAATATAACGTTAAAGTTCAAGCAAAATATTTTAAACGTATCTTCTCTCTATATTCTCTCTCTATTATAACGGACAGTTAAGTTAGAGATCCATCGCCAAGCTATGCCAATTCGAGGGTATTTGCTTCAATGTAGTTATGTGGAACCGTTCCCATTGACAAGATAAACTGGCCCAGCTATTTGAAAAATCGATTCTGTACAAGTATATGAAACCATTTCCGCTGAATCCAAGTTCAAGCTATTTCTCTCCGCACCCATAAGTTTGTGCCACAATCGGCTGATCGCCATTGTTTCTATCGTTGTTGTCAGTTGTCAATTTATAAACTTGTTACGATTAGTAAGAAAAATTTATTCGAATGACGAATAACAGAAAGGAATAGACACCGCTTCCGATCAGCTGTATATTGTAAAACCAGGGACTTGCACTTTGAAACAGATCTGTACAAAGGGTCTGTGTCAAGAACTGTGGCAACTCAGCGTGACACAGCTTCGACTGGCTGAGCTTGGCTTGGCTTGGCTTGGCCTCAATGGATCTATAGCCTTCCACTCGAGATCAATTCAGTTTATAAATATCTCTGATTAATTGCTTCGGCAGGATGGAGCACTTAAAATTCTTTCTTTCGTGTTTGGATCAAAGTATGAAGTGAAAGATTCGGTAATCTCTTTGAAATACAGTTATAATGTATTATTTCAGAATGAAGTTGACATTCTTGTTACTGAGAGAAGATACAACAACTTTCGAATATGTTCTTTTATGCGACAGCAATAAAATAACATTAATCTGTTTTTAAATATTTCAATTTTCTATGGGGCTATATTTTCGTATTTTAGTTATAAACCAAATATAACATTTACAGTGTACTATCGCAATCTCTGCAATTTCCCTTTTTTATATATTTCATTGGTTCAGTTAGGTATATGTAATACTCCATCGCAAAAAAAATTCATGATAAATCACCGTAGATTACAATCGGATATATGTCGTTTATTGAAATTGTTATCAACCCACTGGTTTTTGCAGCCAGGCATCTATATCTGTCGATGATTTTTTTCTCACAGTGCAGACGAAGCGGTTCTAAATCTTTTTTAAATGTTTTTTAACGTTTCGCTTTTTTACTCAAATAATTCATAGAATTTGAAGAAAACACATCAAGATTATTAATCTTCCATCATCTTAATAATCTTATTAATCTTTATTCTTCGATTCATTACCAACATACAATGACCAACAGTAATATAGCTACAGTCTCTGTATTTAATTTTGTTACCATTTGATACAAGCTTTTACAGGAATATCTAATCAATCCTGTGCTAATATTTTTATTCATTACTGTATATGACACAAAATACTTCGTTCTAATTTCACGGCAATTTTCTAACTTATCAAATATGGAGGTGCATATTATCGAATTTCTAAACAATGCCTTTTTTCATGCCTTTCGCATCGTTCTATTAATTCAAGTTTCTGGTCTTGGCCGTCGAACACATACGACGATTTATTTTCATGGAAAAAGAATTTCACTCATTTATTACGAAGCAGCTCTTTTTGCGGCACACTTTTCAAATGCTCTTTATCAAACGTGAAACTATACTAAACGAATAACTGCATATCATTATCTTTGATACCCCGCTATCATATCGTCATTCCAGACTTGATAAAAATTATTCTCTGCGACGCGTGTTTTAGACAACTAGCTAACCCGTGAAGAGGAAATAATTACATTTCTCGATTCGTTTAATTATACGGATGTTTGTTTGTATACTTCTTTCATAACAGACATTTTTATGAACAATTAAAAACAGGTGTGTTCCTTAAATTCAGATTCAATCTTTCCCCGCGGTTATTTAATCTCACATTTATTAAACGAAAAAGAGAAGAAATAAAAGCTGATCTGATTTTAGTTATGAAAATTTGATTTACATATAAGTGGTTAAAATAGAGATACGCGATCTAAGAGAAAGCCGAGAACTGCTACTTATTGAGTAAATATCAGGGTGGAGAATTTTTAATAAAAATCTGTATCATAAACAATAGATAATAGAAGGCAGACTTAAAATTAACAGAACTAAATTTCTAAATTGAACCAGATGAACTCCAACTTTGAGTTATCGCCACACAACATTACAAATACTTCGTGAAGTATCTTGGCGAGTCTGCAGACACTTTTATATTAGCAATAGAATCACTGTCATGTCACCGCTTAATCGTGTCAGTCATGTTCCTAATTTTGTTATAAATATCTTATACAATTCGGATGTCTATAATTAAATTGACTATCCGAGTGCCGGCAAAGATAGCTAAATTTACTAATACACAAGCTTTCCAATTTCGGTAATGAAATCCTTGGAAACTTTATAGATCATCAATGACATTGTAGGTTACTTAAATTATTATCTCTTGAATTCCTCGTTCCTTTTCCAACATTAATAATTAAAACAAAGAAAGAAGTTTACTTGCTTGTTTTTCCCTAACAACGAAAGACGATTGTATTAAATTTGGAAAACAGAGCTTTGAAGTACAAAGAGCAAACACAATTCCTACATGGCAAAAGGCTATTCGACAAGAGGCCAAAGGCAGGTAACCATAGACTAACCAGCGTATAAACTCCTCGCAAATAATACATCACGTTCCCGTAGTTACAGCCATGAAGTTGCACGGAAGGAGGAGAATTCTCTTGGTCGCTTCCTGAGAACGTGCCTTGGTGAAATCACGGTGAATCAATTCTATTTGTGGTTATAGCTATAAGGTAACCCATTCGATTCCAAGGTTCGTCAGAATCTCCACGCCATCCACCCTATTATATAATCATGCGGCCCTTTGTCCAGAGAATCATAATCGTTTCAGTTGAACAACGTTGCTTACCAAAGTAATAGAAGAGGAAATTTGAAGAAAGCTATGAAAATTTTACACATCCATCGGAAGATCGTTACAGATACTGGTTCACTTAGAAAGCGCGCTCAGGTATGTTTTAGTTGAAATAAAAATAAAATGTCTCTATTTGAAATAATGAGTCGCTGAAACTACTACTATCAATTTACTTTAGTATTTTAGTAAAAATGTACAAACTGCATACAAGACTCTACAAAGTATCGAAAGTAAACTACTAGAAAGTCGCCTATTTACCAATACATATGTATTTATAAAAATCTAAATTTGCATAAATACCCACAGTCTACTCATGAGGGTAAAAAATAGCAAATCTAACAGTTTCTCCCTGTTATTTCTTGTCACACGTAGTTTCTCTGAAAACGCGAGAACCAAAACGCGCGCTCAAATTCCTCTCGGAAAATTTTAATAGGAAATTTTTTAACAGGACGTCTGTTAATCTAGCACGGACGGGCGCGTTGCATCCAGGAACATTCATCACCTCGCGCCGCGGCACGCCAGGAGGATGATGTACATCATTATTAAATACGGAAGGTTCGGGTGATGGAGTTTTTTTCGACAGTCCACTAACGTCATTCCGCAGGATTGCCTGACGTCATTAGTCGTTTTTCGCCGTTCGTCCTCCGGAAACTCATTTCGCCTCTTGCCCCTGCGACCGTTGATTTTCACGTTTACGGACGGCCATGCTATCTCTTCCGTTGAAAATCCATGATGCATCGCGCGTCGCTCTCTCACCATCGACGAGAGTGGCTAAGTACAAAACGAACGGGCCACCGAGATCGATTCGTCGATTTCGTTATAGCCTGGCGATTTTTAGCCAGCCACTAGCTAGAAATTCACGGCCTCGATCGTGGAATCGGCCCGCGAACGTCATTTCGTATAAATGTTCAGGGCTGCGGATAAATTCCAGGGAATAGCAGCGACTCGATTTCGTGAAACGTTTAGATTGCAGATAAATTTGGATCAGGGATAATCTACCGAAAGGGAATTGAAAGTTTGTTCAGATACGTATACAGGTATATTTATATTTGTTTGACAGAAAATGTATTAGGTCGTAAAGTGAATTTGTTCTATTTTACGTTTGGTATAAAATTTCAGGAAAGTACGAAGTCGGTCATCAACGTACTCCCATTCACGTTCTTCGTCGCTCTTTACTTTCAGGAAGTACCTGTCTTCTCCATTACTGATTAAAATATCCTTATGCTTTAATATCTAGAGAAATTTCCTTGAACCTTTCAAACTCGGAACTTTCTTGCCGATTGTCGCTGCTGTATTACGGCCTGCTGTATTATGTTTTATAGACATTTTGTTAAAATTCTGTGTCATATTTTTAACTTATTTTGAACGAATTTGTATGAATGAATTACAAAGTTTTTATAGATCACTGCTAACTTTCGAGATCAAATCGATTAAATTAAATTCGTCGAGGATAGTTTAATAGCTGCAAATGAACTAACCTAATATATGTACATATATTTCGCAATCATATTACCCGATCTTTGTGTAAAATTCACTAAACGATATTCTATAAATATTATACATTCATCGATTACCTCAATAATAATAAAAATTCTCAAACTCAAGTAGAATAGCGGAAACGCTATCGGATATCGGCATCTGTTAATTTATCGCTAGATCTAAATCACGATCCATTCTTATTATCGGTAGCAGAGATCACGATGTTCAAGAAGTGGAACGTTTCGCTGTACGCTTATAAAACATATTCACAAAGAGGTCTATCGGTCGTGGAGGAAAAAACTCGTTATCTCGAGGGTTAGATTGAGTTATTCGAGCTTGTTGGTCTATCCAGTCGCTGGCACGAGGTGTTGCTGCTGAAAGCTTGCGAAACACCGTACGCGTGTTCAACACGCACACCTGCGCTCGCGTGTACCCACATGAGAGGCTGGTAAACCTCGTTGCGGGGCCGTACCAGTTAATATACCCGTGGACATAGGAAGCTAAAGGGTGGATGTTAATAAACCAGGTGGATACCAATGTCGTCATTCTCACCATATCACCCTCCTCCAGAATTTCAGCATTAGCTTCTGGATATCGAGCATAAGAGTTAACCGTCAGTTCCGTTAATAAGCTACCGGTTTTAGGTGGCTTTTGATCCCTTCGAGACTCATTTTTTTCTTAAAAAACAACGCAATAATACCATACTAGAAACAGTAATAGGTATAGTCAAGTTTGAAAAAGTATGAGATAATTATAATTTTTAAGAAGATCGTAATAATCATAAAATACATATCCGTGTATTTTAAATACATATCCGAGTGCGAAAGTTTCGCAGTAAACACGCGTAGATAGAGATTCGGGCTGATAAATATTAGTGTCTAGAAATTTTATCTGATTCTAAGAAATGTAAAAAAGACATAATATATTACTTCTTACTGTAAAAAATACATATAACATAGTAATTTAAAAAAGGTAAATACAATATGAGGTTATATCACATTGCTAAGATTATACTGTTCTGTTGTGCAAGAATCAAGAAACTCAAGACTGACCAACCTTTACATTTCCTTCATTGTATTTCCAAGAAAAAGATAACAAAGAAAAGCAAGGAAACCATAACGTAATATCACCGCGTTTACAATATCATCAACGATGTGAAACGCTTTAAGGTATCCAGTTGCTTGCAAAGAATGGATTATGTGATGTTCAACGCGAAACCATTGGAAAGTAAAAGAAAAAAAGGTGGAAGAAAACTGAAAGCATCAAGTCGAGCTAGGAGCTACGTGCTGCTCATACGTGAAACGATCCTGTAACTTGATCGTAAACGAAACGAAGCCGGAATTCTGGAAGAGTAGTGGATACCACCGCGCCTGTACAGGCCGACAGGAAGAGCCCCGAAGGAAAGGATCTCCGGTTCACTGTCCTACTATAGGAACATCCGATCTCACGAAACTGTCCTGAGGGATAACTTAACAGAAAGTTCGTGCTTCCTTGATGCTACTGCACCTAGATCTCGTTGCAGGTTCAAGGGCTGATTTAAGAGTTTACGTTCGTATCATTCGTTACTGCTTAAAGCTTCAAGTATTAGGCACTTAGTATTCTTTTGTTTTAAATGTACATTGTCCTTCGTTTTCGTGATTTTGTAACCATTATATAGACTGATGTAGAATCGAGGATGATGTAGAATGTTAATTAATAAGAGAATTAGGGAGGAATATGCAAAATTCATTCCATTTGCTAAAACGATACAAGGATACTAGCGAGGAAAAGTGAGACTAATGATACCTACTATATAAATAATAATCAATAAAGTTACAGCTGATTAATTTAGCTTTTAAACGGTAGCGTAAAGAGTTCCTGAGTAAAGAAATGTTAGATGGTTCTTTAAAATATAATTTCTATAACTTTTATTATTCAATAGTTTAAACAAAGGAAGATAGAAAATAGCTACCTAAGAGCGCGTTATTGTTTGATAACGGTAATAATAATTAAACAGTTCCATGTATTTCCACTATCTACGGAAGGTATTATAGAGCGACCTGAATATTATATTTCCCGATGGCTGGTGTTTTATTTCTACGGAAATCGATCATGTGTTAGGTATTAATTGGAAATGAATCGTATTGAACAGATCGGTCCTCTAATTGAAACCCACGAGTGCTGGTGTAAGTTAAACAATGACATTGATTGATTTTATGCGCGGCGACGATGATTCTTTTGTGAACTGTGATCGATCATTGTTGACCGGGAATTGTAATGGAAAAATGGGGATGTTAATTGACAAATGTGCTTGACATATTGGATAACGTATAATATAAATAATTCTAAGAACAGTTTTTATGTATATATGTGCCATTTTGACGATCGGTGAATCAAAATATTTTATCAATATTACGTTCAAATAAATATATTGATTCTAAGTAATGTACTGTAGTTCCTGGACAATAGATTCTGTATTTTGCTCGACAAAGATATAAAATATGATATAAATTACGATTAAATACTCTAAAATTAAATAATCTAAATCAACTTAACTAGATCTTTTGCAGTTACTTACTCACTGCTTGTAACCTAACTATAGCAGTTGAGGATTAAGAATATTCAGACTCCACATTGTATTTATGTTTTAAAATTATGACATAATGATTTTACATTTAATTTAACCATTTTGAAAAGCGAAGTAATATCGCAATATTAATTCGTGAAGTACACGCTCGTTTCCTCAATAACAACTACTTTGAAGAGCATAATACCAGTGCTTTCTAGGAAACGATTAACGATAGCCCGAGGATTAAACGTGTTTCACGCAGACAACACGTAAAGCTTCTTATCTTTAGGAAATCCGCGAAAAACCGTTATCGCCGCGCAATTTCTTGAAAAGAGAGTTTTCAATTGACACATGGTAATTTATACTTCTCATCTAACTTTCGATAAAAGTCAGCAACCAGTTAGTGCTTTAATGGAGATAGTTGTACATTTTTATATTTTACCATGTAAGTACTTGAAGGAACTAAAGAATATAATGTAATTTTAATTATGAAACTTTTAATTAAAAGATACTTTACTAATTTTAATATTATAGAAATATACATTAAATATGTATATCTTCTTTGTTTTCCAATGTGCTTTTCTTTAAAATTTTTCTTCTAAAATTTTATTTTCTTTAAAATGAGTTCCTCAATGACCCCCACTTTCCAAATATGTTCTTCCGATTTTAAATAATATTTTCTTATTAATTTATTGATTTCCTCTCGTAGTTTCAAAACATTCTGTTTAAATCAAGAGATCGTGCACGAGTAGTCTATAAATTCTGCAATAACTTCTTTAAATTGTAGATATTTTTCATGCAAAATGGAATCATAACGTTTTATACATCATCCTACTGCTACACTTAAAACACACAAACCCCTATCTATCTTTTTCTGTGACCTGCAGGAATATATATATGTATTTACATATATAAAATCTCCTCGCAAGATAGTACAACGTGAACTAAATTCACTAGATCGTTTAACAAGGGTTTCGCTACAATAGACCCGTTCCATCGTTGTCAAAGATGATGCAAATTAGAAGACAAAGCCTAGGCGTGTCTAATCATCAAGCAAACGGTGTCTCCAGGTCAAAGAAAGGGCTCTTTGACAATGTCTCTGCAACAGGGAGAGGTCGAAAACCACCACCAGCAACGTGGTTTATGACACAGAATTGGGTGACTATTCCGCCGCATAAATAGAATATGAAAGGCAAAATATCTCCAGAGCGATCCTATAGCGACGACACTCCTCCATTTCCTTTGACATCGGCAATAGCCCTCTGCGCTGTTGCACTTCAATCACCGCCCCGTCCTCTCATCGATTGGAACGTATCGTAACATGATTTCCCATATGAAATAGTTTCCTGCATTTTTCTCTGTGCCGCATCAACGCACTTCCCACCGATCGTTCGTTCCCCCGCGCGAAACAAAGCGACAGATATTAGCATCGTTTCAACGGTGCCTCTCATTTTTCTTCCGTTACTTTTTCACATCCATTCCCCATTTTGCTAGGTTCCACTGTTTCCCATTATTATATACATCATCACTTATGGCGCACGTTATTCACGCAAATTTTGCTAACTTAGTGCTTTATTCTTTTTTATAAATCTCTTTTCGTCATAGCATGTACTGCACTGTTTGCTATGATAGGTATATCATGTTGATTAAGTTTGCTTTAATTATATTTTAGCAAATACAATAGAAATTTCGGGCATTTCTAACTATTCAAACAGTTTCACGAATCGCTGTATAATAGCGAAATATCGCATCTTCTACCCAGAACCATTTCTAATCCAATTCCATGTAAACTATTTAAATTTTGCTCCATACTTTCTCTTTAAACAAAATCCATCCTGTACGATGCTCGCATGGGCTAGTGAAATAAATTCACCCAATTCCACTCGTTCGAGTCACCGTGTTCCCATTGTCAACGATCTTCATCATCCCTGTATCTCCATATTGCATTTAAGGATTTCGCGTGGGCAAATGGTCAGACACACTCGTGCTGTACGATCGCGTTTTACAATTTCGAAAACGCGTCGATAATACCGGCATTCGATAGTCGTTGTATCTATCGTTTCGGGCAGCACACTGGCCGCGTAAGCTCCGTTATCCGACAAAACCATTTTGAGAATGAAGGTACTCATATCGGTGAATGTCATTTCTGCCATGTGACAGGATCAGCCCGGGGTAACGAATGAACCTGTACGTTGCATGATAACGCCCCGTTAAAATATTACTACGAACGTAGGCGCTGATGCTATTCAGTCCTGTATTAACAAAGGTGTTCGTTAACCAGAGCGAACCGACGCCGATTCCTGGAATGATTATTCAAATGTCGCGCGAGCTTGCTTCGAGTCAGCAGGTGACCAGGTCGCGTGCACCATGTAGAACGTCTTGTTGACCAGGAAATGTCGCAGTCGTAATGTGAAATATTAGCTACTTGTTATTTGTTCACATTACATTACGGTAAACACTGTGATATTTTCCCTTCGTTTCTCATTTGTTTATTTTCGTTCTTATTACTTTTTGTGGTAGTTTCGCTTGATTTATAGATAGATGGGAGTTTCACGATAGGAATAAATTATTCCGTTTGTAAATATTCATGATGTATTTCTCATGTTCTGATGATTTTTTGTGTTCGATATAAAATCGGTGCGCAAACTTGTGTTTCATAACTCACTTTAGTGCGTTAGCTATCAGAATCGTTTGACAAAAAAAAAAAATTGCAACGATAAGAAACATACATGGACCAGAGTCAAAAGCTTTGTAAAAATATTTGACACGCAATGATTTATCTACGTTCACATTGAGTTCTATCTGTGATCGTTCGCATTAGAAATATACGTTTTAGAATATTTCAGAAACTTTAGAAGCTATTTCATTTGTTTCAATAATACACATACATATGTATATCGAAACTCGAATATCAATTTAGAATTTTTCTTGTAATTTCATAAAAGTTCGTGTATACGCGTGCAATTAGTAACGATGAATATTATATCGAAGACTAACTATGTAATATAAATTATAGTTAAAACAATTGAATTCCTTTTTTTAAAAAGCCGAAACGATAGAATGTACAGGTCAACTCGAAACTCCGGAAACGTAATTGCATTGTACCAATATAATCAATCGAAAGTTAAGCTATTTTAATCCTCAGCAGTACGATGCTGTTCGTTCTCGTCGAATGCGAACTTGGAGATTACGAAGCGATCGTGAGTACAGACAGATCGATCGTAATCTGACGACGAACTTCTGTATTCGCCGCATAAATCTAGCTTATCTACCAAGCCGCGGTAACCTAAACTATCCTTCTCGTAGCCCGGAAGCATCGGCAAACTTGTTATTGTTATTAGGCTCTCGAAACTCATCATGATCTCGCGCCGACGTAATTTTCACGACACGTCGAGTAGATACCCGCAATTTTGGCCGCTTGTACCGCTATTATCGCGCATCTACTTTCGAAATAGCTATTTCCGTATCGTTAAACAGCACCCTCTCTTTATTTTGTAACCAGCCTCCCGGAGTCCCTATTTTCTTAAACGTTTAGGATCTCAATTTCCTCGACACGATCCGAGATATCGCAGCTTTACGTACGGAATCTGTAATTTTTTTGAAATCAAAATAATCCATAGGGCCAGCTATTGGCCCCTTCTTCGTGTCCTTTAGCTTTCAATAGCATAGATAAACTTTCATTGTGTTTAAAAACTGATAAAGAGGAAGATCGGTGTCGAAACACTGTTTTTGTTTTTATTAGAAATGTTCACTTTTGGCATTTACCTTCATTACCCCGTAACTTCAATTTCTCAATTATCTTCAAAACTGGCTGAACAAATACGAAGCGGAAAAAGAAGCGAATCATTATATAGCAGCTCCTAAAGCTAGGGAGGCGAGGGAAGTAATCGAGTCCAATTCCACGTTCACCGTCTCCGTTTCCATAGAGATCAAAGCTCGAGATGTTTCGCGCGCTCGCGGCAAAATGAACGTTACGATGCTCAAACTTCTGTTCCTTTCACCAACTAGAAAGGGTGTCAGGCAGGGAGAGGGGGCAAAAGGGAGGGGTTGAAACGGTGTCGTAACGAACCGAGCGGGCTGTTAATCGCCCGCACGTTTTTTTCTACTCGATTCCGAAGGGACTAAAAGAAACTACGCGATTGCACCACCGCTCTTTAAGTTCCACGAACCGCGAACATAGGACAAAATAGTATTGCAATGACTGTAGCAGGGTCGGACAAGGAGAACGTGAACAGGAGCGGTTGTAACGGCCTCTTTAACCGTTTCCACTTCCTCGTGCAAATTTTAGTGAAATTGTCGTGCACTCGAGGCTCTTCCCTTCGAGATGGGCGAACCTATTCAGGGACCACTCGAAAAACATTCGAGTGCCCATTGTACGAGTACGTCCGTCTGTTCAGGATGCTTTACCTCGTTGATGCACACCCCGTACACTCCTTTGCAACCTGGTAAATACCCTGGTAAAATTACTCACTCCAAGTATCGTTTTAATAGAGGATGTAAGACTTTAATCAGATTTCAGATGAATTCGATTCTATGTAGTTCTGATGCCAAATGAAAATTCGTATGTATTTGTTAAATTCGCGCATGTCGTTCTTTATGACAGTCGATTTTGTTCGATTAGAGAATCGATAATAAAAATTAATTCGAACTTGATATTTCTAATCTTCCTTTTTACAGCCAAATTGCTCGATTCGCCGAATTTAAAGCGACAACAAACAATGAACCATATATGTCAATCATGATATGTTATGGAATAAATTTATAAAATCTACTATTGTGTGAATAGAGCTAGCCTACTTTGTTGCTAGATAAATAATCCTATCGATGACTTATTTTATCTCGCTTAAAGCACTCCTGGAACAATGCACGTCTAAACTTTATGGTCGCGACACATGATTCTTTACAGTCTTTAATTAAATTAGTCAAATAGTTTCGTTTCGAATAATAGAATTAACGAATATATAGTACATCTACTTCTATTTTCATTGGTAAATTAATTTCATCTTTTTCAAAGTAATAAAACAAAATCTCTAGATATTCATCGAGTATTCCACTAATTGCATTAATCTCTTCTGGAATTTTTAGAGACTCGGTGCGATAGTAATACACGTAACCAGCAATTTGAAGCAGTTTACTATGCATTATGCGATTGGATTTACGATTTACGATTTCCGATTTCAAAACGCTTATGCTTAATGAAACAGTGGAGCAGAAAGCAGTCATTTACAGTTTCCTACCATGCACTCGCGTTTATTTCAAATTGGAATCATATTACAGTCAATGATTAAAGTAAAGATACGATTCAAAGGGAAAGCAGCAATGCGCCATTGGCACTAATAACATTATCGATTAAAGCTTTATGTATAAAAAAAATCTCCAATTGTAATGAAATTCATTTTACATATTGCATACTTTATGAATGGAATAATTTAAGGTGGATTTTAAAGAATTCTGTTCTAGTGAATAAATTGTTCTAATTGAATAAATAAAAAAATATAGTCTTAGAAACGTCAATATCATTAAAAGTTTTACCTAATAAATTAGTACAAAAATCTGAGCATACCAATAATCAGATTACCCACTACTAAATCTACCAACATTCCATTCCTCAGAAGTTCTCCCAGAAAAATTTTAGTATGAGCATCGTATCTTTTTAAAACTTATCACATCATTGACCGCGTCTCTAACAGAATCTCCAGTACCGCTATTTGCCAATTTTCACTATCCCTTTTATTGTCATAACTTGAAAGCGTATAAATGCCAGAAAGAATATCTCCACGTCCCGTAACCGGAGGCTCTTCATTTTCCAGCATTGTTGAATCTCGCGCTCTACACCTGGAAAAGGGGCGAGAGTACACGTGCGCGAGCCCACTACGATTAATCATTCTGTTTTTCGATGCTGCCTCCCCCAACCTCGAGCTACCTCGTTTTTTTTCTTTTTTTTTTTCGTTTTCGGCCAGTTTTCACGGAGGAGTCGGGGGTAATTGTTCGCTCACGGTACGAACAACAAGCGCGTCAAAAGCCGGACGAGCCAGCGGATTCGTTAGGCAAGCATTTAACGAAAAACGACGCGGCGTTTCCCCGAGCTGTCTCCACCCCTTCTCGTCCGGCTAGTTTTTGTTTTAACCCGTTACGTTCATCCCTTTCTCCGACGATACATACGAACACTTGTCAACGTCGCGTGTGTGCACCAGGAACCGCGGAATTTACGTGCGATTTTGCGATCCGTTTTATTTTTATCCGCCTTTTTTTTCTTTAACTTTCTCTCTTGTACCGTTTGGTTCTTCACACCTTCTCAGTCTGTAAATTTTTCCGATGTTTTGCTTGCCGTTAACTTTTTTATTCTATCCTTTGTGTCAACCCTCTTCTCATTTATTTTCTTTGTCCTTTCATTCTTGTTCCCTTCTCGCTGTTTCCTCTTTTTTATTCGATCCTTTTTTTCCATTTTCTCTTCGTTTTTCTCTGTTTTCTTCTTCCAATGTTGTCCTTTTGTCCGTTCTCGAACAAGAGTATTGTATCTACTAGTTTTCTTTTCGTCATATTCTAAGATAGTAGCTATATGTATTTTTCTAGAAATGTTATATTTTATAACGAATTTATAATAACTTCTATAACATTTATAAATGTACACAAGTAATTAAAGCTAAGATACTTCCTCTAAGGGAATAAGAACCTATGCCTGCTTTACATGTTTCACAGAGAAGTAGCGTTTGTAATAAAGTTAATTAATTCCAATTTTAGATCATATTTCTCACACGTTATTTAGCAAATCATGTCATAAAATCTTCATCAACGGCCAAACTCTCAAATTACCCTAACATTTAGGCGTTTATTACATCAATTAATTTCGTTTGATCCACCAACTGATTCTAAATTATTTAAGAGGGCATTGTTTTAATGGCTGCTCAAATTTCATCGCCCCAAGCATGGTCTGATTTACGCTATACATACTCGTGGTATCCGATCACTGCGATGCACACACCCCCTAGCAGTTTCCTAGAATTTAATCGGCGCTATTATACTGACAGTTAATCTTGTTGAATTGTACCCTGTTCTGCTCGTAAATGTGTAATGTTATGATAGTTGGCTCTATGAAGATTCCCAGATTTAATCGTAGAGAAGAAAACCATGATATTCCGAGACGTAAACGACCCTTCACGATGTTTTGTAAAAGAAATGTTAGATTGTTATATTATCATACATTAAATCTGCTTACTCATGGAAATTACATGAAAATTTTCGACTTTTATTGCCGTGGAAGTGAAAACTAATTGATTACGGTTATAATAATTATGATTAAGAGTTAAATAAAAAGGACAAGAGAATAAATAAGATGAAATATGTGCCATATAGAATTAACCGTTACATAATATATACATTCTACAATGCCATGCTTTTACTACGATGCCATACTTCTTACTACTATGTCAAATATTTACTACCTACACCTTACCTACTCACTTAGATTACGACCTCAAAGTAGCCTACCTTACTATAAATCACACCTACGTAAAAATCTAAATATTTGCTTACTCTAAAAATAAAGTTGTTTATGGGTGGGGTGGGGTGGGGTGGGGATTAAAAAAGAAGCGAAATATTGTTTCGATGTTTTTCTTCTTTTCTCTATCGAACTTTTATTTAGAAAATACTGCTACTTTTCTTTTCACACTTAAGAGATTATTATTAAAAAATTGGAATATGTATGAAAAATATTAGTTTAAAATTATAAGATATTTCTCGATATCTAACAAATGTTTACGAATACCGTGAATGCAATGCAATCATTTGCAGAATTATACTGTGAATGTTCTTTACTAGAATGTAAAATATACACTTCACTAATACATTATAGTCGCGTGTTATAAATAGTTGAAAATATTTGGAAGAATTCACAAGTTCACAACTAAATATACTTAAATAATACTACAGAAACACATGCGAGATCTTGCTCTGAAGTACTTGAGTCTACTTGCGCGCCACCTCTATGAAAAGGATATAAGTTACGAAGTTGCAATATATGACGTTAACTATAGCGAATTCACACAATATAGTAAAATAATTTGAATTCTATATGTGAATGTTATGATCCCTATCGAAATAAGTTAAAGCTATTATTATTAAAATTTCTATGTTTCAAACTGTCTACATGGAGCTATCTTTAAATTATCAAGAACTCTATATCGCGAATTACATTGAAACAATAAAATAATTCCTTACAAGTTTGTTTGAAATAAGAGAATGATTTCATATATCCGAAATGGAACAATGATTATTTTAATCGTATTTGCTTTCATCTTAGTATTCCAAATAATTACGAAATTATCTATTATGAAATATGTATCAAATATATTTCAAAATAAATATAAATTGTATATCAAATGTTACCCATGATCGAATAAAAAGACAATAGAATTGCTCATATGCAGCTGTCTTAGTTAAAATAAATTAAACATTACCAAATTTCCATGAAGATTCATCGGATCCATCATTAATCGTCGTTGCGTCCATATATTGATATTTCTGTTACTTCTATATTATCCCTGCTATCGATAAATAACCTACACAAAAAATAACTGCAAGTCAAAACAAATACATAAAATAATTAAATGAAAACACAATCAAACTCAAATTTCGTTACGAAAGCTTACAATAGAAGCTATCGGTAACAGTATTATGTAATAAATAGACGATAAATATTAATAACGAGATATAAACGATAGTAAAAAATATAGTAATGAATAATGCGAAAAATATACTAATGACAGTAATAAAGAACCGACGCCACCAACAGGTTATAATACATTACAAACCTGACGCAACGCGATCCATGTTATCGATCGAAATGAGACGACTGAATGACTCCTTGTATCTTAGTTTCGTCGAGAAACTTCCAAAGTGGTGGGGGTAGGGGGGACACACGAGCCGATGGCACAAGCAGGTACACAGTTAACAATTGCACGCAGTTACAGATTAACGATCTAGACAAAAAAATGTATACATCAACAAAAACATTCATCTTCTACGCAGCGCTTACACGAATCTTTCTCTAGATCGATATTTACAAACATCGTACAATAATTCGTAGCCCTACTGGCAGCATTCAGTATCACAGACACATTTGTCTAACTTGGAACGAGAGAAAGAAACTCATCTGGTAAACTCGTGGACGGGATAATTGCAGTATACGTCTCTGAATACCATGGTCTTCTCTACGACTTGTACGAGGTAAGCTACTGTCCATGTATCGTTAGAATTGACGATCACTGTGCGTCTCGTTGCTTAGACTAACCTCCTTTCGTTTGCGTAAGAAGATTTTCTCTCGTGCAGGAGTATTTTGACCGATTTTTAATTGTCTATATAACTAGAAATGAAAGACGAAAACGCAATTTTGTTATGCTTGCATCCCTTAAATTTCCTGATATCTGTATAATAGGAACCCTATGTGATTACTTATCTAAATCATAGTCAAGTATTTATTAAAAAATCTCTTCTTCTCAAGGTGCAATTACCAAATTATATTCCTATAGTGTGCTCATCGGTTTTACATTACACTGGCACACGCAACACTTTGCAGATGAGCCTTTTTCATAATGGCTGCTTTTAAACTACACCATCGTGACTTCCTAGCATTTGCCGTAATTGTTCCTTTGGATTGGATATCATAACGGTTCCACCATCCAGCTGCCTTTAAATTGAATTGTTTTATGCAATTCTTCTAAATTTAATACGTCATATTTTACATGGGTTATAGGTGTATTTTACATATATAATATAGTAATATACGTAATTACAATACGTAATTACATATTATATTATAATATATATATGGCTTTTGCATCTACCATATTTTTATTATATATATTTATACAATGAATTTTTAATTATTTTTCATAATATGTATAACAATATATTTTAATGCTTGAAATCCTATTGATGTTTGCATTGCTTCCGTTAAACTTAATTTTCTCAAATTAAAAGTTTTATCACACGTACTATTTTTCTTTTAAAGACTTCATTTATATTAATGATTACATTCAGCTTTTCATTATAACTACTGAGATCAAATTATGAGAATGCAACGCAACTTACGCAGGTTGCGTTAATAGTCTCATTGTAATTTCTAATGGAGTGTTTTTGTACGGAATGCTCAACGATATCCCGGAATTTTCGAGACTCCTAGCAGTTGAGCAATTTTGTTGGAAGGGAAACTTTAAGATGGCGTATCAGGTAAAATTTCATAACAGTTTCCATTGGGACGGAATATTGCGAACGAACATTGTGCGAAACAGGTTGCGTTGGAAATCGTGCATAAGATTAGTATGGATAAATCCAATGAGAATTTCTTTAGTTTTTGTGTCACTTCGTAAGTACAGTCCTTGTTATTGTTGTGAAAATTGTATATGGTGAAAACAAAATAGTTCGAGATGACTTCTTTTAATATTTGGATTTAAGTGTTTTTAATAAATACGTTTTTGTTCTTGTTGGAATTGGAAATCGCGATTTGCTTTAATAAAAGGAGGATTAAACGTATTGCATACTTGAATTTGCATACTTGAAATACTTAGCTTTTTAAAGATTTTCGTATGTTTCTTTATTATATGAAATGTGAAATTTTATAGTTGATTTATTACTGAACTTGTTACTACTGTGCGGGAATATTCATTGGTACTGATAGTAATTTATTACTGCCAGCTTGTCAAATTTTATTACTAATATTAGTTCAATTTTGCAAAAGATAATTTTTTCAGCAATGTTACATCATTTTGTACAGTATATGTTTTGACTACTAAAATACAAATATATTTTAATTATTCGCTCACTTAAATAAAGTTACAAATATGCAAAGAAAATCTGACAACAAAACCTAACCTAACATTTACTTCTTACAGTACTGCAATGACAACGTTTTGGTAACAAGTTAGTAATATTATTAACTGATCAATTATTGTATAAAGAGCTCAGATTATAGAAATCTCTATGCAAAAATATTATAAACGATCGGATATTTCAGAAACCATCAAATTTATTTCTTACATTCTGGTCTTGACATACCCAAGTAAATCTAGAATTATCCAAACGCTATTTATACAATTAATTAAATTATTAATAGCTGGAATTCTTAAAACCTAAAGGACAGCACAGAGTAGAAACAAAACAAAACATATCGCAGTTCTCAACCACGTTTCTTATTCGCGACCTCAACACACCTCATCGCGTAACAAGTTTACTCTTATCGCAATCAGTATTTCCAGACATTTGAGCGGATCTCCTTTTACTTCCGCGCGTTTTATCTTCCACGAGGGCGCGCCGCGGATGACGTGACGAGAATGTTGAACATGACCCGTCGAGTTACATCGACTTTGTGTCGGTTCGACCGGTTTTATTGATCTTAAAGTATTTCTCCAACGTGGAAAAGAAAAAAAAAACCGGGCGCGCAACCATAACCGTAACTAATGTAAGCTTCTTTCGGGGCTTGCGGAGAACTCTTCGCCGTAAAGTTTCCGCACGGCAGGCGCAGCCGCGAAAAGTTTCTGCTACGGTGTACATTTGCACTCGGGTGTTTCTTGAATTTGAATATCGCTATGGGCACCGTTTCTCCCCCACGTGAATTTATCTCGTGAATTATCTCTCTCAAGTGTGCTCGCGCTCACTCAGCTGCATCCAAATGCGTACACGCAGTGCGATTCATTCGAGTAGAATCCCGAATCCACGGAAAGAATCCGCCTGAAGAGATTGAAATCCGTAATTACGATCAGCCGTGTCGATTTACGAATAATTATAATTACAATAAAGATGTACAAAATAATAGCACGAGAACTACTGTTGAAACAACCAAATGATCAGTTTACACCAATTACTTTCACAGTGGCGCAACTAGCTTCTAATATGTAGCAAGACAAGCAATTACTAATAAAAAAAATCTATAATTGTACATACTTTGATCTGAACAAAAGTTGATGTTAACTTTGTTAAAAACATTTATACTAAAGACTACCTCCCCAAATGCTAAATTTATATTTCCAACAACTTTCGTGGCACTTTATTAAAATAAGAAAATTCATGTTTTATGCGACGTGCTTTTTATTCCACTTTAATAAAAAAATTTACATTTATTTTTTTAACGTACATCCAAAAGTATCTATATATATAACATAATATGATAAGTAAATAGTATTGCGCGTGTCGTGTTTATGGTATCAGAGGTGAAATACGAATTTCAGTCGGTGCTCTGAATTGAATGCTCAGTTAATGGAACGATACGATTGAATTGGTCGCCGCTATTGTTTGAATTTTACTCAGATGTCAATGAACGAATTGATATGTAAATGAGTTCCTCCGACTCCCGTCGCTTCTCTTCGTGTTATTCTTTTCGTGCAGCCCCGTTGGATTATCAAGACTCATCGTGGTGTATTCGCTGGTACAATCATTCAACGATATTTATTGCCTTGACGTCGTCGTCGAGATAGGAAAGTTTATGCTGTCGTTTTATCGACGATCACCACGATCGTTGATATCAATTCCACGCATCAGGATTTTTCGCTAAGATCGCGCGTATCTTGCTTACAAGTTCGATACTTAAGTCTGCATTTCATGAAATATCTACGAAGAATTGGACATTGAATTTGCATAATACTAATACCAATGCACTAATAATTTATATTTGCAAGTTTGCAGATTCGTGTTAAGTAGAAGATAAACAGCCTTTCCTGTTTCACATATTTTTAGAATGAAGGAATCTCTTACATCATGGAAATACTTTAGAAATGTGTCTTCTACAATTACTTAATATAAATTTTACCAACAACTTTCAGTAGAAGGAAGTCTATTAATACTTCTTACATAAATAAAAATTTGCTAGTGCGATAGAAAGGAGATACAAATAAGTATTATATATTTTTGACATTTATAAGGCATTAATACCTTCCTGTGGCCGTTCGATACTCCATTGTCGATGGCTATTCTCGACCCCTTTTTTATCCATCGATAAAAATGCTATCCCTGTCCCGAAAAGCAGCTTACATGGAGAAAAAGGGAAACCGCGAGATTGAAAACCTTACCGCGCATCGTATCGTTTATTTGGAAGGTCCACTACACGTAAGCAAGTGGCACGCTGAGATAAAGTTTAAATCACTGGAGTAATAAAAATGAATACAGGGACAATATATCTCGCCATGAAGTCTTTCTTTTCCCTGTGCCAGACCGCTAGCCCATACAACTATGCATTGTCTGTCAAAGATTCGTTCATACACGTAATTTTTATCGTCATCCGTTTCCTTATGAAATTGATACTTCTAGATACGATCTCGAATAGTCTTAAAAGTTTCTCATACTTGCGTATTTTATTTCTTTTTTCAATATATTTTCCGAATTCTGATAAAATCAGTTCTTTTATTATTTATTTATTTATTTTCACTGATAATCGATTTTACAAACGAGTCATGCAGTAAAATGATAGGATAAGATAACAAGTAATTCATAATTAAAAAGAAAACGCATATATTGTATAAGTACGTGTACTTTTCCGAGAAATGACCCTATTTAACAGAAACATCATTTTTAGAAATATTATTAATATTTGTATATAGTTTTGTTACATGTTAGTGTTTTTGTTACTTGTTGTCTTTTATTTCAAACGAAAAAAGAGCTAACAGTCTGTTCAAGGAAACTTTACAGGCAAAAATTATGTTGCAAATTATATTGGAGAATAAATTAAATTTCCTTTATAACCCAAGAATAATACACGTAAAAATAATTATTGAAGCTGTATTTTATATATATATATATATATATAATACATATATAATACATATATAATAATATATATATATATATATTATATATATATATATATATATATATATATATATATATATATAATATATATATGTATAAGGAAAGGCAAGAGAGCACAGCTGAGACAATATTTCATAGTAACCACTTTCGTTCACTGACCTACTCTACGCATCAGCTTTCAAAAGTATTCAAACTGGCCGAACAAGCAACAGTTCTCTCCACAATCCCGATCGTTCAAACCCCCTTCTCCGTCTTTTCTTCTCTCTTCGTTCCTCTGCATGGCTCCTTGACAGTCCCGGGCGACAACAGTGTGGCAAATTAAATTAAATCCGCCTACAGGGCAACGCGATCGATAGATTTTCATTTGGCGTGGAGTGTTTTCGATTGGAGCGAGCAGGACAAAACGTGGGAAGAGAGGAGAGAAGGCTGCAACGACGCCGTAGAGACGAAAAAGAGAAGGAAAGAACAAGGGCGAAGTGAAAATATTGCCTCGCGGCCCTTTCGTCCCCATCGGTCTCTCTGACAATCGTCACCCTCTCTTGTGGGTGCCACCCATCCACCCACTCCCTCTCTCTCTCTCTCTTCGCTTCTCTTCTCTTCTCGATTCTCTTTCGCCGCCGGTTGCATTTCCAAAGATTAATCTCCCGATTTATTCACCAAGCACGCAGCTAGTCGTGAATTTTTTCTGCACCCGGTATCATAGCAATAGCGTGTAATAAGCGAACCGGACGCTGCGCTGAAACGAGATTCGGTCAACGAATTATGTATTTATTGTGCGAAGATAAGGTGGAAAAGCGAGAATCATGGACATGGTGAATATTGTATTACTTAAATGTCAGTTAAACGATATTCTTGCGCGTGTTGTGTGTCTAATGCGATTTTGGTATTCAGGCGTCGAGATAAACTAGTGGGATGTTCAGACGATGAAAGTGAGACGCAGTATGGTAAAAATGTTGGCTGGACATTTATTGATAGACAAGTAGTACTCGTAATATTTAGCGGATTCAGTTTCAAATTCTTTAGATAAGTTCATGAAAATATAACTTTGTATAAATAGTCTATTATACATAGTCCAGCATTAAAATATTCTAATCAAATTCCGATTCGTTTAATTGTCTATATGGTTGAGAGAAATTTTCGTTACCATATGTACCTTTCTCACCGATTTCTATCAATTAATGGAAATATTTTTAAAGGGAGATTTTGAATTATTGCTTGATATTTATGCAATAAAAGCTGTCGATTTAAATGGAATAAAAAACATACTTCAGAGATAATTATACGATCTATCGATAACGCAAAGAATATTGAGCGAATTTTACATATTTACAAAAAGAATATGTACCTGGAAAGTGGAGGAGAAGACTCAATAGGATTCACAATAAGTGGGCTCACAAGAAATTGAAAGAAAGGAATATAGACTATAACGACGTTATTAGTTTCAAATGTTAATTGAAGTTATCGATTTATTACTGAAGGAGGTAACAGAATAATTAATGCACGAAACCTTTGTGATAATAACCAATCGCTCGATATATTAAAAGGCAAAAACGGCCAATAAACGCGACCAGCTCGATTATGAAAGCATTTGAGAGAAGACTTCTATTTGATTGAATTTTAGCAATAAGTGGACAGAGCCATGTTTTCTACTTATAAGCGGCGAACTATCCATACCGATCAATGAGGTTAAGTGTCTGCATGGGTTTATTTCGAGCAGTTTCGATAGTAAAGTACGCCGTACACTCCATCAGCCGAATAGTATTACGAGCGCTATTGCTACTAACCACTCGTTATTTCGCTATCGATCGGTTCTAAGCTTTATTTCGGCGCGCGTGTACGACTAAATTATAATTCCGGCGGGCTATTACGATGCAGGCAGTCCTAGTTTCACGATGGCATCGCTTGAAAATTTACTACCTATTTCTTCGTACAATAAAGAAAATGTTAGAATATCTTTTTTGCAATCTCCATATAAAGTTATTTTACAGTGTGTTTATTATACATTATATACCATCAAACAAATTACAATTATAATTATTATGTATTATTTTCTTACATAATTCGACTCGCATAATTATTAACATTCTTGGATGTATCGACGTTAAAAATTAATAAGAACGAGCATAGAGATTAAAGTCGATACACCACCGACTACATCATTACAGGTCTCACATAGAACCTAAAGATTTTTGTAAAAAAAGTTAATTTAGGATTTTGTTTTCTCGAAAGACTTTATGATTCAAATTTATTAAAGGAAAGCAATAAAACAAAATGAACCTTGCTTTGGCAACTAAGAGAAAAGTGAGAAAATCAACAGATACAAATAAACATATAATACAATTATATGGTAAAAACAATATCAGTTAAGGTAACTTCAATAATCTGAAGGTTTTATATCGCTTCTTTCTTAATCGAAGAGTCACAATCAATATTATGTTTACGTTTAACGTTTATGATAATCCAGCGATTGAGATTTGTCACGTCTGATTACCCTTGCAATGTAGCAATATCCATTCGTGAAAGCAGCTTGATGTCGGAACCAATTTTCTCTATCGAATACAATAATAGATCTGAAAGGATCTTTTTATCAGATCTGCTTCGGGCGAACATATTGAGAGGGATATTATACGTGTACACCTCTCAGCTTGTAAAATTAAATTACGCAGGTCGTTTCGCGTTTGCGGCTCATATTGGAAGAAGAGGGAAATTTTCTCCTTCTACGTTCAACGCCTTGCACATAACGTTATTCACCTCACAATTTTGTTTCAGGTTATTCGACAGCGGTTCGATGCAGAAGTTCAAGATTCTTTTCCACGATATCGAGGTAAAGGTGGCAGCATATAAATGTAAACTCGCAAGTAACCGAGAAGTTACACGGAGTTCGCAATAAGAAACTCGCTCCCTTGCTTACTTGCACTGCGTAACGCTGCATTTAGTTCTATGGATTTACAAAAAATTACTTTCGAAATTAGTTCTTATAAATTGCAAGACATCCTTTGAGTGTAAATTCGAAAAGAAAATCTTTCTCCGGCAGGAATTCTGCCAGGACAGTTTTACATTTTACATTCTTTAGTTCTTGTAGAATATATTCATATTCGAGCGATAAACAGGCTAATTATTAACTGTTGAGTAATTTGTAGCTTCTTTATACATTTCCAGATCAGTTTCAAACTTTAGCAATATCACCATGATAATTGTGCTTTATGGCAATATTAACAATATTTCAAAAAGTTTCGTTTTCTATGATAAATGTTCAAGTACTCTCATAGGTTACTGTATAATACAATTAGGGTAACATTAACGGATCATGTCAGTTAAGGGTTAAATGTCAGTTAAATAAGAAGAGAAATTAGTTAGATCGAAAATAAGGAAAGACTTGATTTCTCAAACAGGTATTCGGGGACGACGAAATTGGGCAATAAAGCTGGTTCCTGGAGTTAAACAAAACGTATCTGTTAAACGGAATACTGTTAGGAAATCTGCTCGCCAAACAAGGGCACTGCCGTACTTCCGAATGACATCGTAGTCTGTTCTCTGTGTAACGGATTCCCAGACTCGAGATTGTCAATCGAAACAGGACTTTCGACATGCTTGTTACCACGTGACTTAAGCGTGTTCTAAGACATGCCGAGTGGAGGCAGGGAGACGAGGAGAGAGTTGGAAACTTTGAATCTTGCAAACAGCCTCGAGGACTTGTTCGCCACCCTCGTGAAGACTAATAAAGCTACGAACTGCGAATAGGGACGGTAAATGGCGGGATTGCTAGATAAGAAGTGGTCACCACCCATTAAAAGTATCCGGTTACTTACGAGAATGAAACTAAACTAAATATGGAAATAATTAAAAACAGTTCAAAGTGTACCGTCGGTCACAAAAATTTACACACACACTCGACGAATTTTATGTATCCAACTTATCAGAAGAAATTAAAAATGTAGTTTGTACAAAATTATAAGAGCAAAATGATCTTACTCGATATATTATGGTATTTCTAAAAGGAATTAAAAATATAAAGCATTTACGCACAAAAATTATGCTCGGAAAGTGCTTTGAAAAGAACGAAGCCTTCAATTTTATCGATGTCGAGAATATTGCGGGCCGTAGGCTGTTATTGAGTCTTATTAGGACTTCCAACGTATTGATATTAAATCTACTTGTTTCGTGACTTCATGTAAGTATAACGAAGATATTTACACTTTTATGAAATTGTATTCTTTTATTTCTTACGTTCTCCATTCGATATGTATAATATTGCGTTATCTTTTATTTATTTTTTCATGTACCATGATTGCTTGGACACCATATACGTACGAACGTTTTAGTAGTTCGGATCAAGACGCGTTCAAACAAATGAGGCAGGCATTTGAAATCCTTACAGCGAGAAAGCAATTAAATTGGCGCCCCGCTGCTCTCTTCTTTCCTGAAATCAGCCGGTGAGAAAGCGGTAAAATTCGATTATTACCGAGCTTAATGGCGCGGCTTAAACATCTTTAGTTCATCTTTGCCAATGTCCATCGCGATTTTCGGCTTCACACTCGAATGCTTGGCAATTTTGTGATCGTCAACGACTCGAATAGAACGGCAGTTTTCACTGCCACGCATTTGCGACGAGTTCCTTTTAAAAGGTACGTAGATTTATCCCAAGCCTTTTTTCTTGGCTTAAGAATTTTCATGGAATTCAGGATGAAAAGACATTGTTCTTCGAAAGCGTTTAAAAGGGTTTTATTTTCTTCTTATTCTAGTCTTTGTGTTTGGCTTTATTACCATTGCTTTGTTCAGGATGTTCATATTTTGTGCTGTTTTTATTCAAAGTAGTAGTTGTAATGGACCGGATTATACTTTTATTTTTAAATTAAATTTTTATTTAAATTCGGAAAACTATATCATATCACATATTCTCTACTCCCGAGATCATTTAAAGCTTCGCAAGTTTTAATTTCATTGTGTCTGAATCCAACGAATTTATAGTTTCCATGGAGCAACTGGAGTAGAAAAATCTCTTTATGTTCGATATATAAAAGGAAGGGCAAGAATAATCGATAACTTTATTCCTCTGCCACTATAGGATTTTGAGGAGAAATAAAAAATGTCTAGTGGGCGATATAAAGGTAATAAAATTAATTTTTTTATATAGCTCCATAATATGTTATGCGTTTCAGCATATTGCCATTTTTAATACCTGTACTAATGACATATTATAGTTTTTAGAATGGTATTTGCGTTTATACAATTATTAGTATATTTGAGGAAGCCTGAGAGTAATGAATAATAGGAACAGAAGTAAAAGGGAATGGAAATAACTATATGTTAGCGTCGACTCTTCTATAGAGATGATGTCAAGGTCGACGCATCGCGCGGTGTCGAATCCATCTCCAAGCCGGAACCATAAATGTGTCATCGTGGTTTAGGATCGATCTCGATAGCGGCTTTGAATGGCGATACTCTGAAGGACTGTTGCGGTTCTAATTCGTGGATGTTACAGCTATAGTTTCGGGGTGCCGACTGTCAACAAGAGGATCAAGAGGATCAACCGCTCTCTGTTGTTCCACGCGCTGCGCCGCCGATGACTTGGGAACACTCGGGCTCACGGTAGAGAGCGATAAGAGTTTTCTAGAAGGATCTGATCATGGAACGCTGGCAGGCTGATAAATCCTCTGACAACAGAACTGACAATGAGTGAAAAACCTCAGCACTTACCTCACAATCTTCGCGAGATTCCCATCGTCCAAGATGGATATATCGTCGAATTTCGGGATACGTATTATTTAACAAGTAGAAGTTAGAAATTAATCAATTAAATAATGATGTAGAATACGTAGAAATTTAATTGAAATCTGTGAAATTATTTATTAAGCTTTGTAGTTAAGAACTAAATTTTATTAACAATGAAATAATTAATTTAATGTTCCTGGACAAAAAAAGGATTGATATTTAATGAGAATTCTAATATACTTCAATACGTACGTACATACATTCACATGAAAAATTTCTCACAAAATCGATCCATAAATAGATGCATTATTTCAGGTCGCAATTTTATACAAACGAATAAATAATTTCACAATTAAAAAATAATAGTTGACGTAAAACACGAAGTTGTATTGACCGACTTTCATGTCTAGTCTGTAATTAACACAAGTTTTTTTCACAGCGAAACCAGACAATCTTATGATAATTACGTACGATTCTATAACGAACGCGACGCAACGTCTGGATCGACTGGATTCGACGAAAGCAGCCTGAATCCTGAGACTTCCTAAACTTATTACGCTTCCTTGACGTTGAAAATAAACGATGAAGAAGAGCGGCAGACGGTAAAAACCGGGGAATTTTTGTAAAACAAGTGGCTGCAACTCAGCTTGACGCCGCGCCGTGGAAACCGACTTCGAGGTTGCATTAAGAGCTCCGCGGTAAAGTGTACTGTCAATAATTTAGAAACCCTCCGATGAGGTTTTCTTTTCAAGCCAGCTACCGTACAGCGGAGACCAATAGAATGGTAATAAGATAAAGAAAATGGGACGAAGGTAAAAATTTTTGTTGTTTAATGTAACTTGAAGTAGAATGAAATCAGAAATAGTAATACCTTTTTGCTGTTTTAACGAAGTAATTTTGAAATCATTCTTGATTAAGCAGCCGCTTTATCATTAAAATACATAGAATTAAAAAATTGTATATATTTCTTTTTTCTAAAGTGGTTAATAAATTATTTCATACAGTACGATGTAAAATACTAATCGCAAATAGAATAAAATGTTTGCTTTTCGTGACAAACTTTTTTTTATTCATTTATTTATGCAAGCAGGAAATAAGATATCCTTTGGCATACAGAGTAAATGTAAGGAATACTAAATACTTAAGGCCAGCAATGTATAAGTGATATTACTATGTTCTGAAACTACTAGCATGCACTCTATTTTAGTTTTATTAGAAACTTTTTATAGGTACTCGATTATTGATTGATTGGATATGAGAAGGATGATGTGAAAGTACGGAAGTTACAGATATATGATTGATCGGTGACAGGCTGTCGAAGACAGTTTGTAAAAATAGAATGTGCTAATAAAATCGAATGGATGTCAAGTGTTTTTTAGCTCTGGTTCGAGCTTGTTCTGCGCTTGAACGCTAATAAACTTCACATTACTCAATCAGCCATTGACGTGCTGAACAAGTATCACATCATATCTACTTCTATGTTCATCAAATAAAACTACGTCAATAGCACTCAAAAGGTAATCAGTAACATGAAATACAAGTTATTTATACAAGTACAAAATCAATGGATTGCAGTTCTAAGTAGTTCAATCACGTTCTTGTAGCCGTGTAAACAAAAACAGGTATACATCTTCTTGATTCATTGACAACGAGAATTTAATTTTCGCACGCTCGATATTGTTCAGATAAAGAATAACAAACAATCAAAAGTTGTAAACACACCACGCATAGGAACGATATGGATCTCTGTTTCAATGAAATCGTCGTGCTCTGTAATTGTTTTATTACGAATAATATTTATCGGAACTCTGTGGTAAAACCCCATCTTGTACCGCGGATGTGTCTACTGGCTACATGCTGTACAAATGCCCATGAGGTTCCGGATGGGGTTCGTTTTCCCAAAGCTACCTAACCGCCAATGCAATCTCGTATCTCACGATGTAACATTCACCCTTACCACCATCGAATTTAGTTTAGGCAGGTTAACGAGTACGTATTTTCCACTCGCCACGCTGTTCTTCACTTAACTACAATTACTGTTAATATCCAATACCGTATAATTATTCTTACAATTATTACACCGTATAATAACTTTAACAATCATTATTGCATAATATCTTTCTCAATTATTGCATTTCACAGTTACTATATCGTGGTAGAATAATGAAACAATGAAGCAGCGCTCAATCGTCTTCATATATAATAGAATGCATTAACTTCCCAATTAAATTTCGTAGCATTTTATGTTAACAAAAGCAGCTTCGTACTGAGTGTACGAAAATTTTTATGGGTTAACATGCATCTATTAAACACTAAACTTTTAAACTTTTTCGTGAATCGTATAAATTCGGATAATAACATCCTATATTCAGTTCCTTTCTACTTAAACAATAGTGATCCAAGAATAAAAATATTTCCAAAGTCTAGAAGGATACTCGCGGCAAGAAGCGCCGTAGAACACCGGAACTGCCACTTCTGTTCGGAAAGCAATTCATGCTTTCGTTCATTCTTATCTCTATCCCATTCGAAAATTTCATTTCCCTCCAGAGGCGATTTCTGTCCATTGTAATTCAAGGGAACTGCAAGTTTACGCCTCGGTCCGATTTAATTGCCATCGCCGTGGCTGTTTCTATTGGCATCGAGACGATCGTAGAAAGAACGTTTCAAGTTCTGTTATTGCAGTTTCGAGTTTCTACACGAATCTTCCCCACTTTTTTGAGTTCATTCGGGATATTCGCTTGTGGCAAGCAGGGACCAATGAAATCCAGCCATTTCGAGGCGACCAGTCGGCGGCTGATCTTAAAGCTGCAACGCCGAATATTTGCAACCGGATCGAACGTTGGTTGCCCATCCGACTGAGTTTCCGTCGAATAAATTCGAATGGCCATGAGGGTGAGAGTCGTGGGGGACACACGATGCTCGTATACAAGGATTATTCAAATTTCCGGCAACCCGTTCCCGTGGAAAACTGTCGAGACGTCCCGTGACCGAAGGGATTTGCTCGAAAATATAAAATAACACTATCCAAGCAACGATTCAAAGAGATTTCCTAAGACAATGGCCTCTATTCAGAACTCGCTTAGGATGCAGAAAGATGTTTTCCTGGTCTGTTTGTTCTTCGTCCGGGACAAGTCCTCGGGCTTGTCCTTTCCTGGCACGGACGTTTTTAAGGGAATCGTTCAGGCTAAAAGTACAACGTGGTACTAATATGAACACGTGCTGGCAGTGACTACTGGAATTGTAGAAATAAGGATGGATAGAGCATACTCGAATGCACTTGAGAATAGAGAATGTAGTTTGTCGAGTGATGGAAAGGAATATCGAAGTATTTCTGCATCATTTAGAAAAATTGCATATAAAGACTACGCAAGAATAATTAGTTTCTGTTCATTTTTGTATCACTTGGTGGCTAAAAAACAATATACACATGTGTACAGTATAATTTAATGTTACTATATATATTTATTAATAATTTATCATTGTTCATTGTTTAATGTTACACAATTTAATGTGTATAACAGTGAACTTAATCGAGGAATTGCGGAGTGTATGAATAGCTGTATATGTTTCTACGTGGTTTATAACCCGTTTCATCTGTTAACTGAAAGTAATTAGTGTTGTACTAATGTTGCGAAATATGTGGAGAGCATAATTTATCAAGACCTTCCGTACGAGTTGTGCCGTACTCCGCGAGTTTCGTAAGCGTTAAGAGCGAAACACAAGCTTGTATCTCTTTCGTGCCATATAAATACTAAATAGCGTCAAGGAAAAGTGATGTACTCTGCAAAATAAGAGATCGGAAACATAAAAATAAAATGTAAATGAATTGTCAAGAATTTACAATATTTATTAACGATACATAATAGAAATGTGAAATGTTATAAATCGTATTAGTAACGTCAGCAGCATTTGTTACAAATATTCGATCGCAATGAGGTTTTTACAGAATCTTGACGCTAACGCAATATCACAAAATAAGAACCATAATTGCCAAACATTTATGTCCCATTTCGTCGTTTTAACCATTGTCGAACTTCCATTTTTGTAAAAGCAAGCGAAACTCGATAAAAACAAAAACAAGAGAGCAAAAAAGAACGGGTCTATAGCCTCTCTGTGCGCTTTTACGCGACCGTACACCTTCGTGCATCTCGCTTTTCTGAAATATTACCGTCCACGCAAGCTCCACACCCGCCTCCGCTTTTAACAGCACCTCGACTGTGACACGGTTTGTATCTTGATACGATAGTCTAGGCCAGTTAGGACGGTTCCTCACGTAAACCTGTCGCAAACCGTTGGCAACCGGTCTCGACAAGCTACTGCATTTTGTAGGTCAACGCCGGTTCCACCGTGAGGGTGGTTGACAGTTTCTGAACGGGAGAGGGAGAAGTAGGGGATGAGCGGCAAAGGGTGAGATAGTCGAGAGTCGACGCTGGTTGTACGTGTCGCGAACAATAGCCCCGAGGGTACACGGCAACCTGATGTCACTTCCTGCGTCGGTGAAACTGCCCTAATTGTCCCCAACTGTACTCACAACGGCCACCTTCACCTCTATCCTCTCTCAGCATCGAGCGTTGAGAATCGTTCTGTTACTTTGTCCACGTTATACTTTCATTCAGATGGTGTGCAATAGAAGTAAGAAGAAGAGAGAACGGAAGTATGCGAAGACATAAAAGTGGAGGGACATTTTATTCGTGTGAAGCAGACGTGTGTGTTGGATGATTGGTTGCAACTAGTAGTTTCTGCTTTGATTGTTATATCGCAGTAAAATCTCTGTAGAACGCTGTATTATATTTGTAGTAGAGTAAAACTTTTTTCTTTCTTATAAGCAGTTCTCTGTTTCGGGAGCATTTACGGACGAACCATTTAAAAACGAACAGATTAAAATGGTTTCTTTAACTGAAGTACTAATGGATTTCGGTTTGAGTCAAGTAACCGACAAGAGAAGAATAATTTTATATAGAACAGGCTCTATACGTTCATATGTTATGTATGAATTTGTTTTGAGCAATTTGATCAAAAATCTGACAACATAAATTTATAATATTATTCCTAACTATGGTTGAAACGAAGTTTATATCTAGCACTCGTCATAGGCTCAACTCATTTTAACTTAGCACTCACTCCCACATTAGACAATGAAACAGTCAAGTCTCCTCTCTGTTACGTCGTAGCTGATAAATGCTTTTGAGATAACAAGGAGCCTAATCAGGGAAGGACAATAGGGGTGGCCTATCTTGCGTGGAAGCGAATTTTGCTGCCGTTTCATGCCATAATACGATATTCATGAGCCGATTATGACAGCACGTAGCCGTATAAGTAGGGCGCGCTGATGAGTTATTAACTTCCATAATTTAACAGACGAGCGTGCGACGATAGAGTGAGAGAAGAGAGGGGGGATACTGTGATGCATTGTCAGTAGTCCTGAGCACGTCGATTACGGATTAGCATCTACGATTCCCTCACAGAAGATTCGTAATTGCTTTGCCAGGGTTTCAACCAGCCTTTGCCCCGACTTTTCATTAGGGATTCAATTATAATTTGCCCGATTGTTACTGGGAATCTCGAACACGCTGGTGATAGAGAACGTCGTCAACGACGGCTCTCGAAATATAAGAGATTTGAAGTAATTAAATCTACTCTTTGCTGGCACACAATTCGATCAGAAATTTCCTTTCATTTATTTTGTTACGATTGACCGAAATTCTTTTGTGGATCCTATCAGGGTGAATTAAAATTTATTTGTCCTAGTACTCATCGTTCGTTCCTTTTTTCTAGAATAAAAGATATAAATATTCTTTTCCACTGGATACATTGGATTGTTCGATAAGCTCATAGTGAAATTTAATCAAGTACCTATAAGCGAGATTTCCTTTTTCCAAATTCCTTTTCGCTCTAACAACGTACAATTAATTAATGTAATTTAATTTGGCACTAGTAAATTAAATATCAAATTTACATTTGCTTTTCCGAATCCCTATAGCAATATTTTACTTATTTACGTATATGCTTATACTCTAATCTACTTCGTAATCTAACTAATAATGCATATGTTAACAAATTTTCAGGAGCAGAGGCGAAAGAAGTATATATATAAGAGGGAGAAGCATTATACTAGTAGTACGCAAGTAGTAGCAGCCTATCATTAGTCAGGCTGAAGATAACAGGCACTCCTCAAACTTGGTACGTATAATTATCGTTCTAGGAACTTCTAAAGAGTCATCTATTTCAATCGATAGTTTGAAAGTGCGATCACATTTACTAGCAATACCGTATAACAATTTAGAGCATAATAATTTTCAAGCTTTCCTTATTTTCAATCGCATTCCGCTGAGCCAAGTGTCAGCGGACCTCGACACGTGCGGCACGTGTCGATTCACGTTTTCAAAATGACCCATCCATCGTTTCGTATGTTTCCATTGAACCTGCGGAGAGGTTAAAGGTCTCTTTTTACGCCTCGCATCTAAAGATGGGATAGCTACCGTTCCTAGGAAAACGGTGTGTCTAAATTTAAGGGAGTCGCTCCGACGTTATTACATCGTCAATATCAAACTTATGTACGAACGTGTCCTTGAAACGTTCGTACATAAAGCAGATCTCTTCGAGTATCGTATCAGGATACACGTAACGGCTTAATGCCGCCGTCAACTTTTATCACGTTCGTTGCAACAATAAGTCTCCTGAGCGTGCAGAGAAAACGAAAGCTCGTTACACTCTTTGCTTAACTTAATTATGGTCGCTTCGTTTGTGGATGAAGCTTAAATTTTTGGGGGTAAAAATAAGTCGTGATGTTAAAAATGTTTCGTCGTGAAAAAATAAAATGTTGAAATTATGATCGCGGATGTTTTTGCGAATATTTGTATTTGTGGGAAAGAGAAATGTATAAGAGAATATAGGATGTCCATAATATGCAAAAATATATGAAGTTTTCAAAGTAAGGTACCATTTATCTACTATTTATACTATACTTAAAACAAATTCACTGTAGTATTTTTTGTTTGCGATTACTATATCTCTTTGTTCTATTTTTCATATGCAAGCATTGTTGAGATATAATGTAGTTTTAAATGTTACAGATATCAGATAATATTATAAATGGATAAAATTTGATTAGTTTACAATATTGGTTCTTCAAGCTTTTTATAATTAAACTGAAGTTCTTTCGCTTCAAAATACAAATTGATTAACTTAAAGCTTTGATTTTTGATTTTTAAATCTTTCCATAATTTGATTAAAATTCATTAAATTGATAAGGTTTATTTATTTTACAATTTGGATTTTTTCAAGCTTTCCATGACTCGACTGCAATTTTCTGCTTTCGTAAAGTTTCAATTAAAGTCGGTTATTATCTGAATTTCCATCTTAATAAAAGTTAATTAAAGTGCCTATTGGCAGAGAGTTTACAACCCATTGGGTACAGTTTTTGCAGATTGCACGATGTTGTTGGAATAGAACCGAAGTACATGCACGTGTAGAAAATTCATTCACAAAAACTGTTATTTAGTTAAGGGAATTTTTCAAATATTAATATGTGTAGCGAATTGAATTTTTAACAGTACAGGATATATATATATATATATATATATATATGCATTTTAAGTTGAAAATAGTTAATTTTCGTTACAATGTTAAGACACGATATTTTTTATCTATTTATCAATAACCTTACATGAAACCAAAATATATTTCCGAACCTTTTAAAATAATATATTTTGAAGGTTAAAGTTTAATATAAACTATTCGCAAGAAAGATGTACAATTAAATATGTCGATGGGCTAAAAATATTGCACTCGAAGCTGCATTATTCTCGTCGATATTACGAAAACTAAGCACTTAACATCGAATACCTTCGAGTAGCGCTGAAGTGATATGCGATGCTCGCGTACCGATATTAATAGAAACCCATTAACTCAATCGTATTTCACGGGCTTGTTAAAGTGAAGCATGATCAACGTTAACGATAAAATTTCACGATCGTCTCGAGAGGCTTGTTTGTACGCAATTTTCTTCGAAACTTATCGCTGATACAACTTCAAATACGTGTAAGTCAAGATACGTATTGAAATACAGTAGTTCACAAGATTGTTTGAACTGTTATAGAAATCTTTCATGAATATATTACGCGTGCTGCTTACAAGTTTCCGAAACTTTTTGAAATTATATTAGCACTGCTTTAAGGCACAATAATTATGATTATATATGTAGATAAAATTTCAAATCAGTCTGGAAATGTGTACAGTAGTTACAAGATTATTATAATTGCAAATATACATTTATTATTAATCAAAAATTATATAACAAGAATAACCATACTATTAGTTTTCTATAGCAAGTATTCCAGATATTTTTGTGAATATTTCTATACCCTCGAGTGTATTGATCAAATTGTGCATTCGAGGTTTTTGTTCCACTTTTCCCCAGGGAATGTTGCATGCTCTTTCTCACTGTGTTACTTTTTTCTATCTCGTATGGAAGATATTGAATCTAACAGGATTCGTGTCTACGCATTCGCTGTGATGAAAAATGGCGAACGAAGAAAAGAAGGACGTTCCTTGTCTTATGACAGGAAAATGTTTTGATTCCACGACGTCGACAGATTTGTCTTCTTCTATTAGTTGTTGAGATGTGGGCAAATAACTTTAAGACCAGGCGAACGATATACGAGTCAAAACCACTTATGCGTCCTCGCGGTATAAAGATATTGCTCCTGGGCGTTTAAATTTTTCAAGTCGCGTCTGTCGAGTTAGAAGCGAACGAATAATATTCTTTGCGGATTTGATACAAGAAGAGAATATGTTGCTGAGTTGTTTGGAGAGTTTGTAGCATTTTTGATAGCCACGTGCACTACAAATTGACAGGATATTTATTTTAAATATCTTATTATAGCATTACGTGTGAATTTGTTTTCCTTTCTTCTGTATAATGCATGTTAATTATCTGATACGTATTATCGTTTGTAATATCAATATTATTATATAAACTTCCATTTAATAGATTAAAATTTATCAGCTATTCTTCACGCGCTTGGTAAAACACCAACATATCAATTTCAACAATTTCAAAATTAAACCTTTTCGTGCGAATTTCAATTCTGCTAGACTGTACGTGCGTATCGCGCATAAAATCGTGTGACGTGATAAAAGAAAAGCGCAGCAGGAGATATGAAATGAACTGCAACATCATCGTAATGCAATTTATTCCACTGTCGCTATTTCTAAATGAAAAGGAAAAAGAAAAAAGTAATTTACCTAGTTTCACGAGACATTCGTATTTATTAGAAAATTAAAGGATAACTGATCGGAAAAGGGAAAAGAACATAAAGCGGGTCATTCGTATACTGCAGGTTTCATTTCCATTTACAGTAATCAAACGTGCCAAATGGACTTAATCGTTCGACTATCATCGACCGTGTCAACGGCTACCAAACTTCTTTTCATTCTTCTACATTGAATAGTTATCTTTGTTGTAATCTTCTGTTTCCCTTTCTTCGATCCTTATCTTTTTACATTTGACTAATTTCGATCGGTTCTGCTCGCTTTATCAGCAAACTTATTTGATCAACGAATCGACAGTAACTACGAATATTATCCCATCGATATCCATCGTTGAAACTGCTTTCGAATTTAAATAAATCGAGACTCTGCTAAAGCCGTGAATAAGAGAAGGAATACAAGAGATTCGTTGAAAGTTTGCTAAAGTAGATTCCGCTGTGAATATTCTATTTGACCGTTGCGTGACTACTTCGATTAAAGTTAGTTGTAATTAAATAGGAGCGTTAAAAGTAGCTTACAAAGTGTGCAGTGATGAAATGTAATAAGATTCAAATTAATTACCTTTGGTGTCGCTAAATGTGATTGAATAGCAAGATTTTACTTGCTACGACATTTTTTCCGTGATACATGAAACATAATTACAAACATGGTAATTCTGTTCATCCTTTTTATTCTATCTATATAAATTACACACCTTTAACCAAATTTATTTGCTTCTAATTCACTAACTATTTTCGATGGTAGCAGTGAAAATGAACGCGAGTTACATCTTATAATATCTAAAATATATTTCCTAACTCTATTTCATTTCTATATAAATTAAATTATACCATCGATTTATTTCTATCAGTTTTTAATTTCGTAAATATAGAAATTTGTCACAGAACTCACTGACATACCATTTTCGAATTCTAAATTCATCACTAGCAAACGTAACAGCGTGGCGGCTCAGATTTTACAAGCGTAATAGCTTGGATAAAAGCGATTTAATTACACGTTATTCTCGTACCGGTTTGAGAGATAAAAGTGGCAGTATTTGGTCGATCGAGTCGATCTTTGCCGAGCTGGAAAACAAAATCCCTAGCGAATACGGAACAACCCAGCCGGAGACCGAACCAGCTCCCGCTTGGAAAATTGATGAAAAGTGAGATTTGACACAAGCACTTCGCGCTAAGCGGATAACTGGACTGCTCTCCTCTTCCACTATTTTCGCGTTTGCATCCCGAATTCCGGCTTAAATTATTGCGTGTACCTAGTTACCATCTCTGTCAAGGGCACACACATTCCACCCTCTAAGCTTTCAATTACCAAACCTGAATGCGACTTCGCATTGCGATTGCGTGTGTCGCTGCAAGATCTCTTTCTTTCTCCCTCTGTCGCTTTCTCCCGCTATCATCTCTTTCTTTCACACCGTCAGTCTCTTCTCTGTCTCCTAGAGGACGCACCGAAACATGGCCGAAGTAAATTGGAGGATGGTAATCGTACTCGCGCAGTTTTCCCTAATTCAGCAACCCTTCTTCGTGCCATCTCTCTCCCATCCCTTGGTCCCGTCCGGGTGCAACGTACGGCCAGAGCGCGAAATAATGAATGGCTACCAAGTTTCCACGGCTCTGAATCCTACGGATATCGTTCCCCACTCGCTCGTTTTGTCCACCTCTCGTCCACCTTCCTCTCGTACCGAATATTCAACCGAGACTTCTGAATTGTGCGCGCCCGTTTTAAATCCCTTTGTTACGCCGCCACGTTATACATACTGATGACGCGAATTAGAAGCGTGCCAATGCCAACGGGTTATCCAGAAACGGAAGTGAGCTGTCGCTGGGTTTGCGTCGCGCGTGAACACGCGGAATTATTTCATCAGAGTGAAAAAGTTTAATACACGACGATTTCGCGTTACTTTTTACTACTACGATTTTATTAGGATATTAATAAATATTATTAGTAAGAAAACTAATTCACGAACCAATCATTTTTACAAATAGATACAATCGACTAGTTAAAATTATGATTCTTCGTTTATGGAAATAAAAGTTACGATTCAACGTACTTTCGAACTTTATAACCTACGAAAGAATAAATTTCTTTGCCATTTTAATATACCATACGCGTGCTGTTAAAAATCAAAAGGTACGATGGAAGTAGTAAAAAGAAGAACATAAGACAAGAATATGAGCAATTTGTGTTTGATTTAATAAAACGAGCAGTAGTTGCCCTTTCCCCATTTCTTTAAATATCGTCCTCGCCACCCGGTCGTTCGGTGAATCTTACTACGGGCTGCAAGCTCCACTACTACTGTCCAGCTTCTTCTCATTTGGAATATTCATTCGAGACTTCTGAATTGCGTCACTTTAAATCCCTTTGTTCCACGACTACGTTATACATACTGATGATAAGAGGTGAGCGTTGTGCGCAACGTACGAGTATACGTACGAATATGCTGGGCCAAGCCGCGAACAAAGTAGAAGCTTTTATTTTCTTTTGCTATGCTAAGAACGAGGAACAACCAAAGGCAAAGGGGGAGCAAAAACGTCTTTTCCAGTGAAAATAACTCTTAACGAGCTTCCAACGTTTCTCATTACAGAAGAAAATAACGGAAAATATTGTACGAACGTTTATTGTAATTATTATTTATGTAACGATTATTTGTATATTAATTATATAATAATTAAGGACCAAGCAATGAAATAACGAGAAATAACGAGACTTTGTATATTTTGTCATTATTTTTAACTCTCTACATTCTATGTATTCTGTATATTTTTTCAGATTAAAATTTCCCACGATTATGTTAAACATTCGTGGTACAGATATAATCGGAAGTGTCTAAAAAAGATAAAAGTACAGTAAACAAACAAATGAATTTAATTAATCCGGCACGTCGTTTGTTGCTTGCTCTTCTCCTAAATTTGAATAAGTAACGAGTCATGAGAGTGCGTAGACTTCTAATAATGAACAATGTAAGTAGCAAAATTAACAGAAGTTTTTGTATCTATCGAAGATCTTCACACCTGACACTTACATTGTTTACCATTCCAACTTCTCAATTAAAAACAAAAAGAAGGCATCTTGTCTATCGCCTATACATAATATTATCTTATGAAACAAACTGTAAAGTAAACTATGTCGTTGGAACCAGCGAACGTCGTTGACATTTTCAATGTTCGGGTACAAGTAATTTCATTTCGTGTATATCAATTTTCACTCTGGCTAGCCCTAAATCGTCGAGGCGAAAGAAAAGAAGCTGGGGATTAATTCCAGGGCAAAGTTTGAACGGACGATAACCTCCGATAACATTGGGTCACCTTTCTCACCGCGTAACAGAACTTTGATACGGAAACGGTCGGATAACGGCGAGAAAAGGGAGAAGAAGAGGGTTAGAGAGAAGTGGAGGCCGCGTTCAGAAACTCGAGAAACGCGAGCCGAGCAACTATAACTTAGCCTCAGCCAGGGTTAATCGTCGTAATGCCGTGATTTAATACCCAGGCGAGACGAATATCCTCCATTTCTAGAATTAATGGCAGGATGCACTTTGCAATGACAAAAGAAAACGGAGCTGAATTCGTGAGACATTCGTTCGTAATGCTTAATTTATTATACATTATCTCGTCGCACTGAATAGAAAGTCGACGATCCTTAGACACTAAGATTACTTACTGAATAATACATGTGTATACAACAGAATATGTATAATATGTAGATATGCGTAATGGGAGAGACGGAAGTTGCTTGAAAAGAATGTTTTGTGACATAACGTTGACAATTTTATTTTAAAATAGTATCATGGTTTTCGATAATATACTCTAATCTTTTTCATTGACTGTTTACAATCACATCAACTACTATAATCGATCAACAGTATGAAAACATATGATAAAGAATTGTCAGCTCTTGATTTCTCATCATCTTCCTTTAAATGATTTTTTCGATACTATTATAGAGTAGAACACGTTAAATTAAAATATGTATTTCAATTTCGTAACTACATACAGATAATTCTTTTTAAATGTGCACGAATGTCCTAGCAATTCTGTCAAATTGTTGCAACAATTAATCGAACATCGGTCGAAGTTTCAACCGTTCCGTCGTTCACGAAACTAATTACAACCGTCGGGAGCAATGCACGATTCTAGAGATTAGGACAATCATTATTCAGATCAAGGTCTCACGTGCGCTCGAACCGGAAACGGATCTCAATAAATGGCCATGCCAGATGGGCCAATCCTTTCCGAGATATATAATAGAGGCAGGAAACAATGTGCTCCCTGTGTGCCGCAGGCATTATCCTTTCATTCTCCTTGCGGCTTAGAATCTACTCGACGATCCGTAGTTGCAGAACCGTCGAGTTTTCTGCGTTAATATCCGAAGACTGTTTGTATTAGAATCTATAGGTAATACATAGGCTGCTTCATTGGTGGCTACGATTACTTCAATGAAAATCGATTTCGCGATTTATCGTTCAAAGAGTTCCCGTTGGCTTCACGTTTAATATAGAAATTATTTGAAAAATTGACAAATATATACAAATTGACCCAGCTTTCTTTTACAAAATGTTAATACATTCTGTGAGTAAAAATAGGGAACTTTTTTAAAAGTTCTGAGAAAAATATGAAAATCTCTTGATTTTTCGTTATGGTTTATTTTTGTATGGTATATGTATTTTTTTTTTATTTTTACTTGTAAAATGTGTTAACCTCGTTTCACTGCAGGAATATGGGACATTTTGTATATGAAAGCTACGTATTGCATAATATCGAATATGTTTCCTAATAAAATTTTTCATTCGTATAGGGCATCTTCTTAACTGTTCATCCGTTTCTTTCCTATTGTAGTATGTACCAATATCAACTTTTGTATATTGAGGATATGTCTTATATATTTATGTTCTCTTTTCTGTTCCTTATATCGTGTTTTTCGATATATATGTATGAATATTGGTCTTTAAGGAAGTAAAGTTTCACGATACATTTATGTATATTTAATTCAGGAATTTTAACCCATTTAATATAAACTGTTACTTGAATATTGTATCCTATATATAAGACAAAAATAACGACAAATTGCAGAATGAATATTGAATTAATTTGCAGAATGATTATTACTATCTGTTAACTATTAATACTTCTGCGAACACAATGATGCTTCTAGAAAATTTTCAGACCTTTTCCATCTGAACGTTGCCACTCGATAGTGAATTATGTTTCCGAAACGTGCAAATATGTATTCCAACGATACACGAATATCGTAGATCACTCGTGCAATTTGCAAGTAGTACAAAGTGAACCGACCAATACATAGACCGCCGCAATCTTCATATATTTCTCCTCGTTCGTTCATTCAGGCAGTTGCTTCAACTTTTAATTTAACTTGTATTCAAGCGGAAATATGTTGCCACTGGTAAATTGTATAGTCTGCCGGTAACAATATCTCGGAGCGTTTATGCGAGAATCATGGTTTCCGTTGTGGTGTCCGTACAAGGTAAAATATGCTGGCGATAATTTTACGAAACGCGCGAAGAAAATAAGCGTACCGATATCGGTGGATCGTTCCGCCGGAAAGTGTTTCCATAGCAATTTTTTTATTGCTTTTATCTTCTTTTGTTTTTAGTAACGTATCCGGCGTGAACAAGAAATATAGGTGTCGTGATTTTAATCCAAATCCGACCGGAAATGGAAGTAGTCACCGAATGTATCGACGCGTCAACTTGTCAAACCGATCCTTTCGGCCGTTTATCTACCGGCGTGGCCAACGTTTGTCACTTTTTTCACTCTTGTGCCACCGTGGGGAATGAAGTTATTATCTTAACCCTTCTTGGATCGACGCGAAACCTCGCGTTACTGTTCGAGTAGATTGTTTTTAAATTAATTATATTTTTACAACCAGAATGATGTTTAGCGTTAATAACATAGTAGCGTGTCCTGTGATATTTATTATATCTTCAAAACAATATTTAGACTATGGATTTTTATGCATTCGTGGTATAAAATTTATGCAAAAGTATAAATATTAATCCTAAGTGATTATAAAGACTAACTCCGTGATTTTCACGGTTCAGATAATATGTGTATAACATACGAAGATATATAAAATATCTAAAATACAGTTTAAGATTCAGCGGAACACCCGTTGAAAGGAATATTCGAAGATTCATTTCCTCGTAACAGCATGTGTTGTAGAACCGTATTGTAAAATATACGTATCTCATCGCTATTAGAAAACCAATATCGTCCAAAACTTTCATAGAACTTGCATCCATCACTTGCTCCTGATTCAAAGAGATCGATACTTGAAATCCGAGAAAGCGATGTCTCAGCGTCAATGACGTTTCCTAGTCCAAAAAGAAAAAAACGGTTCGTGAGCCACATAAGAACTCGAAACAAACTTGCCAGGGGTACAAAACTTCGCGGCTACTCTCAAGCTAGGTCAAACTCCCACAGGGTTTGCATAATTAATTTGAGAAACCAAGATTATCCCGTACGCTTCTCTCGACCCCCAGTACCAGGATTGGAACTTCTGTTACTATTCCTGTCTTCTTTTTCAGTAGATGGTATCCCTTTCAGCGCACGTATAAAGCCGAAGACATCGCATCGTAATCATATTTATTTCATTGGCCAACAGAAGCCAAGCCACCGTTGGCTGCTATGCCTCTTAAAAGCAATCCGAAAAAAGAAGTAACGGCCTAGGTTTTCACAATTCTCCTTTTTTTCTCTTTCGTCGGACTATCGTGCGTCTTTGTCGAATTTGCTTGAGTTTCCGTTCTCCGTCGCAGTCTCGACGGTCGTTATTAAAGGCAGCGAATTGCGACGATGCGGCACCGTGCCGTGAATAAGAAATTAATTTTCTTTTCCTGCATCCGGATTCCGGCGTGTCTGGCCTCCACCCACCGATCCTCCTTGTGATCCATTCCTTCTCTTTCCCTCGTTATCTCTCCCCTTACAACCTTTCCTTTTTCTCACAGGCTAATCCAATCGCTAATAGGCAAGGAAGCCGCTCAACTTTATAGTTACAAGCGTAAACTTCATTAGCAGCTTCCAATTACTTTTCTTTTCCCTTCTCTCAGCTCTCTTTACCGCGTGCTTTTCTTGGACCGACTTCGTCTTATCGTCTCCAACGCCCGTATTATCTTGCTGGCGCAGGAAATGAAAGGGCGCTTCCGTTTTAACGAACGCAACGGCGCCTGTGTGAGACAGCTCTGCAACGTGGTACGTTGTCGAAAAGAACGTTGCCCACTTAGCGTAATTATAGTGAGATTTAATTAACGTCGTTCACAAGCAGCATATTTTTCTGTTCCTTCTTCAGTTTCGCCCGGGATGACTTAACAATGAAATTATTCGTTATAGGTTTGTTTTATGTTTCGACAAGAAACTGTAAGAAGTCGAGGATGTGATTAACGGATAGTGCTTCTTTCTTTAGGTGTCACAGTTTCTCAATTTACGTTGCGTTATCTATATGTCTCGGAGTAGATTGTTTTATTTAACATGTTGGTTGGTTGATCTCAAACTGACACGTTGCTTTCAGTATCTATAATAAAACTGGTATAAAATATCGATTTCGAAGCACGTTATACTTGCATAACCCAGAAGTGTGCATCCATTACTCGGCAATTAAATTTTTAGAATGAAAACTGCTCTGCAAGCATGAACTGACTCCACACCATTCTGCATATAACGGTATGCTTACAAATTTTGGATTTAACAAAAAGTTTTGAATCGAAAGTGTGATGGTCCCTGAATATAAATACTTTAATTAATACTGATATTATTATATACCGTATATTACGTCATATATGTATGTTTCATGCATTTATTTGTACCATTAATAATGCATGCATATATACCAGATGTAAAAAGCGTATTGGTCATGCTCTCTGCAAATGAATCTACGATAATGGCACGATAAAGGCTATGACGTTATTACGCATAATATCTGAAGAGTAGCTGCGAGTACATAATAATTGTGGATTAAATCAAATAACAAGGATCGATATCTATATATATATATATATATATATATATATATATATATATATATATATATATATATATCTAATGACTGACTGCATAGTATTAAATTTATTTTGTGTTCTTTCAGTACTATTTATACTTGCAATCCTTTTGGGAAGTGATTATGGTCATGTCCAAATGATAATATCAAGATAATATCATTTGAAATATCGACTGACAGTGATTCGAAATTTAACGAATACGTCCGATTTAGAACTGTAATAAAGGGATGACATTATTAAAACGAAACGATTACGAAAACGTCGAGTTCCTAGATGAGAAAATATCAATACACCAGTTTTAAAATGTTTAAAAACGAGGTATTAGCTTGTTTGCAACGTGATTCTCTTTTTCTTTCGTTCTGAGATTTGATAAACGTGTAAGAATAGGAAAAAATTACCTACTAATAGAATGTACTGATTTTTAATTACAGGCTCGAAATTACTCTGGCATACGACCAACAAAAAGAACCATGACGTGATACATTTCTTTCTATTGCTTTCGTCACGAGTGTACACGCAACTGAATCAAATGGATACCTTCCTACATCTTGGCCAATATAAAAAAAGAGTTTACGAGTTCGATGAACGTCGCCGATTATGTCTGGAGCTGAATTATTTAATAAAAATGAGAAAGTATCGCGTGTTAAGTTGCAGTTCCGTTGTAACTTCCGGCAGACGTGTTACTACCCTTTTTCATGCCGTTAACTCGTGCCTGAAGAGAGGTGTAGAAAAGGACAACGCGGAAATGGAGGACGAAAACGTAGCGCGGCAAAATTATTACGAAATAATTAGAGTTACCATTAGTCACGAGTCGTTTCATGACTGATCGATGATACGGAAATTGAGTCATCAAGGGACGTTTCGTGTCGTACGTGAATATATATATATAACTATCAGCAGTTCCTTTACCGATCAATAATCCTCCATAGGCAAATAATTTTATCGGTAGATTTCATGTGTCGCGAAATTTTAATTTCTAAAACGTTACATCGTCTAGCGTTAAATGTAATTTTCGTTGCGTTATTCTGTTACAAATTTTAACGTCCTATTAACGCTAGAACCAAGTTCTATTAAATGTAATAAGTGCTTAAAATAATACGTGCAAAGGTACCACTTGTGCTAGAAATATTGAAATCACGTTTTACTGGAATGAATAATACAAGGACAAGGGGATTGCTGGTTCTCGTAAGAGTCGGACTAAAGTTTTTTATAAGTCGATAATAGAGAATAGTTATGGATACAAAAATTCTTCTCATGCAAGAATATGTAACGAATTTGATTGTCTGTTAAAATTGTCTGTCATGTATTACGTCTACGTTTTTGTTATTGATTATTTTATTATTGATTGAAATTTCAGCAGAAGTTCGTTTCTTCGCTAACATTTGGCTTTAAACTTTAAACGCGACATGGTAAAAGGTGAAGTAACGTTCAATTTTCAACAAACATAAAAAGCTCGTTACTACAACGACAACAGCTAACCTCATATTTCTTGTCGCTCCATGCAAGAATACCATCAATAACGGCGCAATAACGTATACTTACATATACAGAAGGAGTAACATACAGAAAGTGACGGAACCATAACTGTATAACACGTAACTATAGCTATTCACCTTTTGTTCTGTTAATTGTTACTTTCTTGTTCTTTTGGTACTTTCTTACTACGAAAATTTTCTTCGTTTAAATCGTACTAATTTTTAAATAACATAAATTTTGGATAATAGCAATATCTTTTCATATTTATGAAACAAATTTACTAAAATACAAGATATAAATTTTTACTTAAACAATAAGAAAAGAGTACTACTTGAACATATTTATATTGAATTCAATGACAGATCAACGCTTAGTTTGCGAATAATAAAGATATCATAAATATGTATTTTACACAAACTCAAAACGATCAGATCTCCTTAAGCTGAAATATTCGAAGTATTTGGAAAAAGAGTTTTGATGATTTGAAGTGTAAAAAGAAGTTACCCGTGTCAAAAACGTTATATAATTAGGCAGCCAAATAAATACGGAACAATTCGTGTATCGAAACAGACCGACAATTTCTTGATTACCATTTGAGTAAATGAAACTGTCTATTATCTATTGAATCTATTTGTCCGTTTATTCGTTCGAATGCAAATAATTATGTAATGTTACGTATACTGTAATTATGTGTAAATATCGCAGTAAATCCACCGAAATCGTCAAGACCATTATCTCGGGGCATGTGTCAAAAATTTAACCTTATCATACAAAACCAACAAATTCGAAAAACCCAATTGCGTCCAATCGCTACAACGGCCAGGCTTATTTACAGTCAGCAAGAAGAAACCGTTTATTAATCATAGCCCCATCGAGCTTTGCTAAAAAAAAGCGAATCGATAAGACGTAACTTTCGGTTGGAGTGACTCTTGAGTTTTTCATGCGATTTCGTCCCTTGGGAACAGGTTCTGTGACGTCTAATGGATCGTTCCACGGCATTTTTTCGTTCACGCCTCAACTCTGACTGCCCCAGGCGTTAGATAAAGACATTAGGATGGCCACTATCCCGATTCGATTCCCTTTTTCCCGAGAATTCGACGACTGGTCAACGACGACATCGAAATTTATACGCATCACTTCTCGCGGCGATCGTTTCAATTTCGAGCCACGAAATTGGCCTGGATTTCGAGAGAGAGAACCGATCTCGTAGTTTACGATAGAAGATTTCCGATTATTTTCTATTAACTTGGTCTCTCCCTATCCTTTCATATTTATAGAGGTCTTGTTAATACGATAGAATGTCCATTGTCCAGACTATCGTAATTACTCACACACAAAGCAAATAATTAAATTTTTTTATCGAACGATTAAAATCGAAGATTGGCAGCGAAAAACGCGATAAGTCCATTTTTATCGGTTTCCTGATCTTGATGTTACTCGATAGCTGTGAAAAAGTATATTTTAATATGAAATTGTCGCAATAGGAACAATTAGATCCAAATACATGTATTTTGTAAAAAGCCAATGATATTTACATATATGTATGTTTTAATCATTTTTTTTTTTTTAGTCTTCTAATCTGTATTCCCGATCTTTTCGAGCTACCAAGTTAGAAATTGTTTTTAAACTTAGTAGATCCGCAGATTTTATTGGATAGGAGAAGGTTGATTCGACGGTAATCGATTAAAGTTTGACAGATGCCATTCGAAGTGGGTTGGACTAAGGGATCGGTTGTTAAGCCGTTGTGTCGAGAGGATTCAATTAACGATGTCGTTTTAACGAGACCGTGTTGTCGCGGCTTGTAAGATTGATAGTTTCGGACGAATTAGCGTAAGAAAGTGAATCGATAAAATAATGATTAACGAGCGACTGTCCTTCGCGCGCGGCTGGTAAACACAACACGAACATAACATGACAATTACTGTTTACGAATATCAAATAATGACAAGGTTTAATTAGATTTAATTATTTTATATTTTTATTATTGTAATAAATCATTATAGTTTTATTGCTAAGGATATAGTTGAAAGCAAATTCGAAAATGTATATAACAGTTACGGGGAAAAATATATTTAGTTTGCAAATAACTTAATTTTACCTTCAGTCAATGATACGTATTTATCAATGGTAATGGTTAGTCAATGGTACGTGATTTATAGCAAATTTCTTCCTGTTTAATGTAATTAACGGAACAACGTTATAACCTAATAGTTCAAACTTCACGTCGTTATCTTCAATCCTTTGCAATGGTTTCTAGATTTTCGTAAGTACTTAGACTATACTATCGTTTAACCATCCTGATTTCAATAACGCGTAACTTGTTCAGACGAATGTGTCAAACCGCCGAAACTGAAGCGATCCCTGGGCAGACAATCGTTACGCGGCTCGTTTTCAACAGCTCTCAGCAACGTCACGTTGCAATTAACCGTATCTCTTGCATAATAAGCCAAAACTCTGGCTGCGTCGTACGACGCATCATGCCGCGCTAGCTGTCTTTGCAAAATTAAGCGTTTCGTCGAACGCGAAACGCGAAGCACCCTCCAAACATTCTCGCTCGTTTCGCGAGCGAGACTTCGTCGGCGCTCGCCTAAGAACCCAGTCAGGCCGAAACTAAAGCTAACTTGTAACCCTGTTCGCTGTGTAACTGCATCGCAAAGCGGCACTTGTATAAATTAACTGGAATCTCAAGAAGTAAAGTGGCCGAAGAGCAACGCGCTGGTTGACTTGTTAATTCCATTTACCGGCGCGCGCCTCCGTTCTCGCGTGTGTTCGCCGATCGCGTTCATGCAACTTGCGTTGCAGCTACTGATTTTAAGTGGCTATCTTATGTACGGTAGTCGCGGTGCGACTGGTACAGCGAGATTGTAAATTAAAACGTCAAGTAGCGATTGAGAAATGTTAAAGCGACGTATAAAATCCTTTTAGGAATTTTTGCAATATATACGAGACGATACTTACTCAACGTATATAAATATATATGTCGGGTTAATGTTGGAATTTTGGGCGTTTGACGAACCTTCGCTCGAATTTGCCATCGCGGTTATAGCTGATATTTATTGGTACAAGTGTGGTTATTACAAGAGGCTACGAGTAATAGCGGCGATCGGATGATCGAGATGCCGATGACAATGAATTCAGGTTCGATAACGAATCCACGGACGACGAATACGATGTGATACACGATCCTGATGTCACTCAACGTGCAAGTAATACTCCTCTGAATAGACTCTATAGACTCAATCACAGTCCAAGTGGAACTGCCCTTATATAGTCCTCTCTCCACCTCTCGGGTCAATCTTTGTTTTTAAGGAGAGCTATATAATTATTCCATACCTCTGTTAGGTACACGTCCCTCCCTTGACCGTGGCTACGTTCAGTGACCCGTTACGTCACTTCGAGCCCAAGCCCATCGTCGTAAAATCGGATTAGAACATTACAACTATTTCTTAGTTTCATTACATAAGTGTAGCTATAGTAAGAGTCTGGACTAGGGTATTTGTGTTTCTCCGAACATTCCAAAAGGGAAGCCCCGATGTCCTTTCATCTCCGACATATATATACACACAGTACATATACGTAATTAGTAAATCATAAAATGTCATATTATACTCGATATTATAAAACACAGTTGCTGAGCCTTACTCAAATTCATTAAGTTACTTGAATCGAAGTAAATTAACATCTGTATTAATCGAAAATGATGGAGATTATTGACAACTTTATCTGTGACATTTCAGATATCTCACTTGCCCGAGTATTTACGTAAATATCGGCTAGTCTAGTGGCTACGTAAGCATCCGAATACTCATACTCATAAATACTGAATACTCATCTCATAAATTAATAGCTCTAAACGTAAGCACCTGTTGGAAATTGTTCTTACGAAACAGCTATGTCCAGCTCGTGCGTCTCTTCCCTCTAATTTCCCGGCGGCGACCACGCGACGTCAAAAGTCGGCCTTTCTCTTCCAGCCACTGGCTGAAATTCCCCGCACGTAGTCCTGTATTAACATCCTGGAAAATGAATGGTTCGTTGCGACTCGTCGAGTCGAAAGAGGATCCCTCTCTCTCTCTTAACGAACTTTTCAGGTATACGTTTCTGTGTCATGCACCTACCTTCTCGTTCCTTTCCACCCTTTTTGTCATTTTGTTGCTCCCACTTTTGGATTTGATTTCGTCTCTCTGTTTCTGAAAGGTATACGTTTTTTCATTTTGAAATTCAAATCACACGGGGAAACCTACACATTCTCTGTTTGTCGGTGTTCTGCCTTTGTGTCCGATTCCAACGGAGAATTGCAGAATTACCGACTAGTTCAAAGGTCACGTGGATTTCAGTCGTCTTTCTAATGCATTTGTCTGCGTGAAACGACCGATTCGAAAGTTGATTGCGGTAGGTCATAGTGTCAGACGACGGTTATAGGAGAAATGGTAGCTCGATGTTTTTGCTTTCAGTTCTATTTCAGGTGATTTTTGATGGATGATGCCTTAAATACATGACGTTGCTATGTGCCAATATATCTATATATATTTCTTATAATACGACTGACACGTGCATCACATAATATTTATCACGCGATGTATTATACATACATACCTTTTTAATTTTATTGTCTTATTAACTTTATTTCCACACAACTATCTTCTAGTTCCACATACTTATAATTTATAAGTATATGTTCTTCGATAAATTTATCTTGGATATTATACTTATTATAAGGTGTCATGATAAGTCACACAAGTCACATAAAGGATGAAGCAAAATGTTAAACTATGGAAGAAATAACGGAAAATGAAGTATATTTATTGCATATAATTATTTTACATAACGCAATGTGGTCGGTAAAAAATATTTAGATACTTAGAAATTATCCTATTATCTTATTTTATGTAAAATTATAAAAGTACAAAAGACAAGTCTGTAATTTACAATTTGTCACGTATTAATTCGCTAACATTATCGATTAATAAATTATTGCATTAAAGGGCTCCGTAGTCAGGATTAAATAGAGAAAACTTGTATAATAACGTTGTTAACTCGTCATATTATCAACATTTTTTATGCTTCGAAACCTTTAACAAGCGAAATACTTACTACGACTATTTCTATGTCAATTTTCAAGATTGGCTCGGAACAGTTTTATCGACGTTTGATAGGCGAACCACTTTTTCACGTCAAGTCTCAGAGAATCACGCATCAATCGGGAGATGTCTGGAATGAAAATCGCATACGTGGCAACTTTTTTCGTTCAGCTGCCATGTAACTATTTAACTTTATTCGTAGAAATTCCCATTTTATTGTCTTGCTTGCCAATCGTTAATCGAAAACACGCTATTTATACATATTATGTAATACGTTAAATTAAAAATACGTTGGACAAAAGCATTTATTATCGGAAATAGTTCTGTGTCAAATTTCCGTCAAAATCACTGAACAATTATGAAACATAATAACCCCTAATTGGTTTGAAGAACGATCTCCGCCATTTAACGGTCAAAAGAGAAAACTTTCTGATAAGTCATCCCCGCGACGATCCTCCTCGATCAAATCTACCACTTTGCGCGAAACTTTTCCGTCGACGCGACGCCTCAAAGCGTTCATAATCGAGCTAGGAGCGTTGCGTTGTATGGCCGACGTTGCTATGTTAGACGTTTGTAATTTTCCAAGTTGCCAGCTTTAGGCTTATCGTATATCAGGCGTTGCCATTATTCTACGTCCCGTTTACGACGAAGGCTTGTATTCAAACTATACTCAACCGTACTCTTCGCCACTTACCTCGACTGACGTACATCGTGTGTACCAACGGCGTTTCAACAGCTCGTTTGGTTAACATGTGCCGTCGTATTTCTAACACGAAACACACTCAGGCCAAAGGAAACGAATCCTTGCCGCTTGTGCTTCTGCGCGAAGACGCAAATTGCGCGAGGCGATGTCGAGGGTGCGACGATTCGAATGGAAGAACGTAATTTCACAGGTTCAATCGTCGTACTCGCCCAGTGTTAATTACGCGTTAATTGACTTGCTGTCACGTTTTCAAACCACGTTACTGCCTGGCCACGTAAGAAATTACATTTGTTCCAAGTGGCTGTCGTTACGAAATTTGCGACGAACCCACGACTCCCTACCAGTTTTCTTGCAAATGAATTCGCGTTGGATCGCGAGTTTGCGAGTATTTGGAAAAGATGGACACCTCAGTTAGGACATTGGAATTGCCTGTCACGTTTCCGTGAAATAATCGATACAGGTAGTTCTTAAGCGAGGAACGACGAGGATATAAAATTTGAAAACATAGGAACAAAAGGTACTAGTTCTGTTTGTAGTTAGACGCGAAAAGTTGTTGAAGAAAGAACATCGAGCTTTCTTAAGATACTTGGTTACTATTTGTCGAATCTAACAATCGTAAGGTTATTCGGCATTTCTTATGTTCAATAAAATTCGTGATCTCGCAGTTCCATTTTCCAAAAATGGTTAACTTATCGCGCCGTGCATCACGGTGCCATTTCATCCATTCATCATCGATAATATTCCATCAATTCCTGCAATCATGGCTGCTGGAGACTATCGCGAAAATTACCGCGCGATTCTTTCGTGCAAGTCGACATTTTGCTAAAATCCTCTCGGCATACAATGTGGCCGTGGAAAATTACTGGGGAAACGATGGCGGGCCCGCGGTTGTTACCGCAGATTGCTACGATGCGAGTGACAGTGCTTAACTTTTCATACGCGCGGAAACTTCAATCCAAACTTTTCCACACCGCTCCTCTCCCTTTCCGTCCTAACCCATCGTTCTTTCGTATGCCGCTTTACAACGTTCACGGAAAGCGTCCAGATGCACATTTTCGGCAAGATTTCCCGCGACGAGCCGTCTTCGATGGCTCGTTCCCGCTCCTCTCCCTTTCCGTCGATCGAAACTTCGAGCGCCTACTCGTTGCGAATCCTCGACTGGGGCTGCATCGACGAGTGGCTGTGTTGCACGCCGGATGGGTTCTGAACAACGAGAGTGGCACCGTATGGCTCGTAAAAAATGATCGTAGCCGCCCGTAAAAATAGAACGAGCGCGAACGAGGCGGTCGAGACGGTTCGCGTTGCGTCCGCGAACAACGCCTGGAGCTGACTTTCCGTGGAACTGCGGATGAGGGATATACCGATACTGATAACAACGATGACAAGGGAATGGAAAAGCACGAAACCGTGTAATCCGGTGAATCGATGATGTGTCTTGCTCTTACGTATTTTTTATTCCTCAAATATGTATACGAATTGTTTGGTCGTGAACATACATATAGATATAATTTCGGATTTTTTTCGTTAAAATAAATTATATCGTAAGTAGACGAATTACATAATAAATTCTTCTACATAAATAGAGACCAAATATTTAGCGTAAAAAAGAATAAGAAGACTTAAAATTTGTAATTGAGAATTTTTCGAGATTTTTAATCGGATCTAACAACGTCTTCATTGACATAATTTATATATGTTATCAACAGCACTGTTTGGTACAATTGGTGAGACCATTAAACAATTTTAAATTAAGAAGTTTGCATATTCCCGAATATTCAATCGACTTTACTTTAGATATTTCATTACTCATCCAATCGTTAAAACCTACAACATAATTGGATTCCAGAGAAAACAATTTTAACAACGTGAAATTTCAGTATGTAATATTAAATCATATATGTATAATCGTATACATTGCAAGAAGCATTTTAATCATTTCGCACTTTAAAATGTACGATGAAATAAAAAATTGTGAAACATTGGAACATTTAGTGAAAAATTTCCAACGTTTGCTTTAATTAAAATGATTGTACGCGAATGAAATACACAAAATGCGTTCGGCGAGAAATATTTTTCGATATAAAGTTATTTTATTTCCAGACATCCGAAAGTCGAATGTTAAAATTGATTTTGTGCGTTCTTGATTTTATTGAAATCGATAATTCGTTACTTTACGCTCAAACTTACAGTTATATTTTCGACAATTTCTATCTTCTTTCGATTAATTGATCGTTAATCCCGATAGTCGTAATTCTGTCTTATGACGTATAATTTTTAAAAGCAATACCTACCATAAGTTAGATTAACTTTTGTCTGTAAAGATTATTTCAGTTAACTTCCTGCGGTTCTCATAATCAAATAACAATTATTATTTCAGTCAAGTTATTATGGCTATAAACTTCTAATCTATAAACGAAATAACTGGCATAATATTAATTTTAATAACGTAGATTGAAGAATAAAATGAACTTTAAAATCGTCTGTGAGAAAGGTTTCAAATATCCCTATGAATTCTTTCAATTGCGCTTCAATTTTTTAATTAAGAACTGAACTACCTTTTCAATAGTCTTGTTTAATTTTGTAGGGCTTTCGCGCTATAGAAACTCTATATTAAATTCACCATCACATTTAACGCTAATTAAATCTTCTAACTCCGTGCTTTGTCATTTGTCGTAAATAATACGCCAATTTTATCGACGAACTGTTTATAAATCGATCACAACAGAAATTGAACAACCTCGGGAAACATATGTAGGTGCGCGTAAATTAATTTTACGGTGTTTCCATCGTGAAATCCAATCGGAGTGATGAAGAAATATCGGCAGAAGCAAATAACTCGTCTTCCCACGTCGAACGACACGTATTGCGAGGAAGGTGGTACATTTTTATGGAAGTCAAGTCGAGCGACACGATGTCATAAACGGGTGATCTATAACATTTGACGAGATATTCGACCGTCGATTTCACTTCTTCTTCGACGGAACGATCGATGAAACGGAGTGACACACGCAATCGGCGCATTCGCCTTCCAACATACACCCGATACGCTCGATACACGTCTCTTTCAACATTCATAGCGTATCCGCAGCGTCCATTGGCTGCTTCCACGTGTCACTTCGCAGCCATCGATCCGCAATTATTTACGGGCCATTCCGGACATCAGACACTGTCGATTATCCTCGACTAGAGTTGGTCGCCTGTCTGAATCGTACGCGGCACGCGGCTCACATTTTGTATGCGCTACACGTTCATCAGCATCTCGCAACCAAAAAGCTACTTCTTTCCTGTCGCGGAACGTGGCTCGAGGTAATGAAATATTAGGCGAACAGGCGAATTTCTAGTTTAATTCTCGACCATAATCAAATCGTAGGTGAGTGACACGAGTTAAGTCGAATTGATAAATTCGAAAGAATAAAGACTGAAACGCGCAAGCTTTTATTTTAAGCGATTCACGGTTGAGCTCGCAGGGTTAAACTCTTAATCTGCTGTATTCTCTGGACTCTGCGTCAATTACGAAAGTGCAAAAGATTGCAATCTGAAATACAACGAGTAATTAGTCGCTAAAGCATCAAAATAAAATTTCCATAGTTTCGCTAGTGTATTTTAATCGCGTCTGTTATTTACATTGAAATAAAATAACCTATATTGGTATAATTAATATAGGAAGAAAGTTTACTAACATAAACAGATTAATCGTGAAATCTACCTGTGGACGTCCTTATGAATATGTAACGAGGATAAAACTGGAAGAACATTAATTATTAAGCAATACAGCAACTAGCAAAAGCTCGGATACTTCCATCATAAATATTTGAGACGTTTTTGATAATTAGGGAACTATAATTCTTGGTCGGTTACGATGATAACAGATCATTTTAAACAGCATGCAACGTTTAAAATTCTGCTTCAATAGGAACTATATCTTTCATTTCATTGTTAATTTTTTATTCAAACCTGCGCCGCTACTTTCCTATATATACCTAATTACGATTTTAACTGTCGGCTCTTATCGAGCCATTCGGTCCTTTATCTGATGTCAACGTGGCATATCACATTATTCATAGATATCAACACTGTCTATCTTTACATCCTTCGCGACTTTGTTTAAAGGTTTCGTGATAAAGCAAACAGTTGTAAAGAAGCATGTGCATGTATAAGTATGTCTAACGATCAAGTCGTAAAAATGAGTTGAGTAACGCGAACCATGAAACTGATTCTCCTTAACATCGCTAGATACGATATTATTGTAGAAAATAAACATTATCTTTGTTAAGACCCTTTTTGCTAAGGCTGACATTATTTCGGTCTTAATATTAGAATTTCTTTGCGATTACTATTTTACAATTTACTTTAGAACGTCGACAGAATGTAAATGAAAACAAAGTACTGTAAATGATATCCTGATCGGTTTTAACTAAATAGTTTCGCACGTAATCCTATTTCATTCATCTCAATTTATTCGACGAATTAAGAAACAGTTAGCAGAAAGCTCGCTAAAGCTAATCGTTAATTGAATCAGTGTGTGCCCGTACATCTTATTCCGGTTCAATACTCGCAGAACATTTTGGCTAATTTTCTGGTACGATAACATCAAGCCTATTCCACTGGGTATATTTGATGTAAGCTTAGAAGACAAATATGAGACAATAGACGGCACCAAAGTAAATGGAATTACTGCGTAAGCAATTGCCGGAGATGATCCAAAGCTACGGATTAAATTATACTGATTTGCTTAATTACGTTTAAACGAAAAATCGTTCTTTTTCGTAAAAAAAAAAATATTAAACGACTAAGATGTACGTTAGAAATTAGTTAGGAGAAAAATAAACAAAAAAATTGGAAGTACATATATTCTAATTTTAATCTAAGAATGATACGTAAATAATATAACAAGCTGATAATAATGATAATGGAGAAACAAAACTCTTTCAAAACAAAACAGAAAAGGTTGTCGTAATGCCATGTACGTATTTACTATTGATCCCTATATTAATAAAATAAGTAGCATAATAATGTATGTTTAAATATACGTACCTTCTATTTCTTGTAATCTTCTTAATAACATTTCTTTTCCTAATTTATTTTCTTACAAGAATAAAATAATAATACACGTAGCATACAAATTAAGCTTCTTACCTAGTCGACGATAAATTATTGCAATTATTGCATTGTACTCTAAAACTAAACTCTAGAATTGAATAACCGAACCTACCCTATTTTGAACTATCTATGGATGCAACGTACACCATCTACAAGGGAGAGAGTCAAATCTTACTACAAATTTTGCAAACGTTCCACATCATAAATCAACTACCTGTCAAAAACGTTTGTCGTTATTCCTATTTTGATCTCCAGTTAAAAGTTCACGATGGTGAGAAAATATGTCAAGGGCAGCGACAACGATTACAAGAAAAAGCTAAGCGTGTAATTGGGAATCCGGTGAACGTTTAAACAAAGTGTACAAATCAGGCTAAAGCCGATACTTATGCACCAGGCGTACGCTGTTCATATCGATCACAACAGGCTGTGCTTAAAATAATACACGTTTCTGTGTAGATTTAATGGGCGGTTTAGGTAGGTAAGTGCAGTAATTTAGACTACGATTCCATGACCATACCGCGAGCTCGTTAATTATTAGAGAACGATACCGCCCATGGATATCGAATACTTTACAGCGTGTTGTGTACATTTACATACCAGACGTTTTCAGATACAGTGTATCGAGGGCATCTCCGAAGATATTTTTCATGTTTTCAAATAATACGATACCGTTCGACCATTTGTCAGAAATATGGAATGGTTACCGCGATCAGTCCCCATGGAAATTTATTCGCGTATTAAAGCGACTGTTATCGACGGCGAACGTTCCATTATGTCAGGACGCAGGTACAATATTCTATGAACTGTAAAAGAGTTCTATCGTAATTTGAAATATCTCGTCTCTCTCAACGAAGTTTGACTTTGACAATTTTGTTTCGGGAATTTGTTGCAACTTGTATAATTACGCGTAGTACACAGTACAGCTTATTTATAAGTTTTGATTACCTATATTGCACTTTATTATAAGTTCTGATTAAATTTTGATTAAATTTTGATTAAATCGATGAGTAAGAATGTGTATGAATAGTTATAGGTCATGGTTTTCGATGTATATTAATCCTTTGACAGCGTAATAAAGTGACGGAGAATTGAAAATTAATGATTTAGAAAATAATTATTTATTTCCGTTTCTTGCGTTCCTCGTATCAGATATAAAATACACGTACTTATGATTTTTTATAAATAATAAATATCGATACGAAATTCCTATCACTATAATCGTTGGATCGTTCGAATCTCCCTCTGATTACGTCGTGAAAGGGTTAAACAGAGAAGCATAGATTTATGTGTATTATATCTTATATCTTAATACGTGTGCTTTTCAAAATTAAACGCAGCTCTATTCATATGCAAATCAAATTAAATTTAGTTCACAATAGAAAAGATACGATGTTTGAAACTTGTCGCCACGAATTAATTTCGCTAATGCGGTCACGATCAACCAGTTTTGGTTAATTTTGAGCACAACTGGTTAATTGGATATCGACTATGACAAAAGCAGGTCAAGGAGACAGCGATAGAATCGAGTTCCAACAATAATACGTGTATATCATTGACAATGATTTGCGGACATTTCAGGATAATTTAATATTAACTCGAATAAGTCGCAGTTGAATCACTTTTTTTTTTAAATATTGTAAGATACTTCAGGACATTTGTTAATTTCTCACGTCTAATTCATTTTTCTAAATTCTGAATGTGCGATAAAATATACTTAACATTAGCGTGTTTACGTGACAAGTAAGAAGCACAACTTACAATAACATTTTAACATCATAAAGAAACGAACGTTTATGAAAATGATCGTCGTTATTCTTATCAAAAAAGGATCGTGAAATCGAAATATAGTTCCAAGAATTCTAAAAAGAAATTAGATACCGAACATTGGCAGAACCGCTTAAATGTTCTCAAAATAAACGTGCATTATTGACCACGTTATTCTTATCGTCATAGAATAAACTACAAATCGTTAAGCTGCTAAAACAAATCAAAGCTGGCAAGTAATATAATTTACGTATATATTTTTAATAGGTTTTGTCGTTACGTTATCAAATACGGGTATGCGGATATTAGCAACGATAATGAAACACGAAAATATCGCGAGGATTAAAATTTGTTATAAAACGAAGATAGCTTTTGAAATTTGTTTTTATCCCATAATTTACAAATTTATGCCAGAAATACAACATTTTCGACTTCATCGTCATCTTTCTTCGGTTCATATTACGCTCCATTATAAGCATCGTTCGTCTTCGCTCGTGTCACTTACCTCACTACCTACAGTGGCAAACAAATCATCTCCTCAAATTAACAACAACCAGCACCAGTGTACCGAAAGCAACCAACGGAGAGTCGAAACCCATAGAATCGAGCCAACTCCCCAAAATAGCAATTAGAACAGACACAAAGATCCCCCATCGAACAAGCCATCGAAGCAAAATCAACTACCCTACGTCGTTCAAGTACGTAGCGTAGTTGCACGAAGTACAGTCAAGCCAAAATTCGAAGAACCAATTACGCGTCAGCACTGTAGACGCTTTCGCTGATGGAGCAACGACGATCATGAGTGTTCACCACATCTGTATCCACTACAAAATCATCGGATTACAATGCTTGGATGGATCGTAATTACATAGTGTATTCACGAGTAGAATGGGCGACAGTTGGAGGCGCGGGGTGAACGCTGCTTGAACGTTAGGTGTAGAGAGTCGGGGTCGTCTTAACAGCCCCAGAGACACGGTTGGCACATAGAATAATAGGGTTCGTCAGTGTGCCGGGTTAGTCCCTGTTAGCAAGACCGAAGGTGCACAATGTATGCAAACACCGTCGCGCCACGGGATTCCCTGGAAATGCTCTAATTAATGCGCTCTGCCCAATAGGGCGCATCCTCTTCTTCTTGTCAGCCCGCTCTGCGTTCGAAACTAACGGTGACAAGCCGGCCATTCGTTTTCCTTAAAATGTTGGAAAGTAGGTCGAGGTGATATTCGAACGTTTGTTCTTCGGGTTTGCTCGAAATCAAAGAGTCGAAACAATGTACACTACACACTACCGCTTAGAAGTACGTGGACTGGTTTCTTTGTTATTTTTTGGGAGTATAATTTGTATTAGAAAGTTAGAATTGGGGAGATGCAACATCATACCTTTAATGTAATTTAAGTTTTTGGTCTCATTTCATATTTTTAATGCAATCGAGCCTTTATCAGAGCAGTCGTGGGATATCAGGACACGATACAATTTATTTTTTAAAGTTTGTATATAAAATATGTACATACGTAGTATACACATAAGCGTAGTTTTTTAGAAGTCTTGCATATTTTGTTAAACTGCTAAACGCTGAAAACCCAGAGAGTTCGAGCAATAATCGTTGTAAGTGCCAAAATTAACGAAGATGCGTTTTTTTACGCGTTATTCCTATCGGGATAATTTACGAATGTGAAATTATACTTACCTGCGTTGTAAAGGTACTTACAAATTATAAAACGATAGACTCCAAATGGGCGCATGAATATACGTTTGATTAAGCAAACTTATTCAAGCAAATTTCAAGCTTTTTTAAGGAATACCTTCACCTTACCTTTACCTTTACCTTAAGAACGCATGTCACAGAAACTAAAATAAAAGGTAAAGTTTGAAAGAAATCGTAAAATTAACAACACAAAAGACAAAATGAAATTTATATTGAAGCAGTATAATACACAAAATATATCGACTTGACATTCATTTACGAATGACAATAATGCCAACGAAAATGAACCTAAACGATACATCCAGCTTCGTTTAAGACGAACACAAATAAGAGAAAGAAGGTTTACATGGCTTAATAGACAAAATAAATTTTTAAGATTAAAATGATCTCAAACGAGATAATAACATAACAACGCATCGATATTAGTCTGTTAACCGTGTCGTCTCTTAAATAAATACCTACTTCTGTAATCATGGAATTCAAAATTAATACGGACACGTTAATTTTCGTTAGACTCGATTTAGCTCTCGCAAATGTAGATATACTATATTTTCAAAGAAGATGAAACGACACAGGAAAGAGATAGGAGATTCGTCAATGAAAAAATTATTATATTCATCTTCTCCGGCTAACAGGGTAAACGTTAGAAGATTATTTCGAAATGAAAGGTTAATCGTGCCTTTATCGTTGTCGAAAATTTAAACGAAAATCGAATCGTCGTTCGATACGGTGGTAGATGTTATTTGATAGTCGAGTGGTTCTGCTGCGAATAAAATTTTCATGCTGCTTTCACCGCCGTAAATGCACGTGATGCGCTAAGATTTTCTTCACGTTCGGGATGGAGAATGGTTAGCGGTCAGTGAGAGGAAACGCGAAATGCGATTCGACTCACGTGCGACTGAAATTTTGACTGCTCGTTCGGTACGTTTTCTGCTCTCTTAATAGAGAAGATCGGGAAAAGGTTCGGACAGGACGACAAGTGGGCGAAGCTCGTTTCTGTAAAACAGATGAAACGTATTCTCTTTATTTCGTATGCCATCGAGTATTTATCTTACGTGACCGAACAATCCTCTCCCCGACATAACACGTGACTTTAGCGAATGAAATTCGGACATCGGTAACTATCCACTAGGACCAGGCTGTCTCGCCTATTTACAATAGATCTTTGTACAAAAACTAATCTCATATAAACAGTACGATGCACGATTCCAAGGTTCATGTACGCAACGTGAACAAGAACGAAGATCGTTCGAGATATCCATTTCGCGTTACAAACTGTATATTCGATAATTCAAGGACGCTGCCTCGTCAAATTGGACTTTGCTCTTATCGAGCTCTGTTTCCGTTCTCTCTGCTTTTCTATTTCCGTTTTATTCGTGTAACGTGGCCGTACTCTATTATAAAAATCTGCAGGTAGAAAAAGAACGTACAATTCAAACGATTCGATACACTTCGTCGAGCATCGAGTTCCTGTCTGATCATCAACGTTTCATTAAACCTGCAACTGGACATCCACTTGTCCAATCTGATGGTGTACGCGACTAAAATCGTCGACCCATCCGGGTGCAGGTCCTCGTTCTCGTCACAAACACTGAATTTTTCCGTCGGTTTCTCTCTCTTTTATTTTTTACTTCCTTCTCTCTTTTCCTCTCGTTTTCTCCGTTTTCTCCTTTGTACAGCGAATTGTTCGCAGTGTTTCGCGAAGATGCTTGGAATTTCGCACGTCGATCGTAGAAAGACGCAACGTGCGACTCGACTCGCGAGAATTTCGACTCCGTTTCACAGGCTCGGAAACGATGTTCGCGCACTTTGTAACTAGCTTTTCGTACGAACGCCGTGCAGAGTCGCTCAAGTGTCTGGACTCGGTGAGACTTTCATCGCGAGCTTTATATACAACTCTCTTGTATTCGATTCGAGCGCGTCACCACTTCCGGTTGATGAAACTTGCCCTGCGCGGAAACCGACGAGGAAACTGGCCTCTGCGGCATCGACGATAACCCTTTGCCTGACCTCTGGAGACTGTAGTATACCTGTAATCAATGAAACAGGATTCTTCGTTTCGAAAAATAAACGTTAACCATCGATTGCTAGTCCAGTAACGAGTTAATTCCTTAACGCTAAAGTTTTTCGTCAGTTCACTGATATTAGATTATCCTGAAAATTCTTACATTTTTTGTCATATTTGACTTTATAGCTCTTATTGTAATAAAAATATTTGGAATTTTATAAATTCGACATTGGGTAAAATGAATAAATTCCATGTATTTTATGAAACGCATTAATCTTCAATGTTTCGTGAAAAATTGGATAAATATGTAAAGCAATCCGTATCATTTAGATTTTCCGTGTTTCAAAGGTACAAGGAAAATGTTTTAATAGGATCGAACGCAATAAAAACAGAAGGCTACACGCATTAAGTAGGAGTAATAATTACGTAATTTCGAATTTTAATGGCTGTCCAGTTTGGCAGAAACTAGCGCTTAACTAGTTTACGATGCCGAGGAGAGAGATTAATTATTTTCTTTAACGCTTTTCGAAGGATGCAAACATTCTTTAAAATTGAGTTTCAGTTAATTGCGTCGAGAACGTAAAACGTTAAATGCTTTACGGAAGGTTAGTTCGCGTCCTTAGACTTTTCTGAAAGGTAAACGTGCTTTTTCTAACTTGTTTTTTCAATGTTAATTGAGTTTGCACGTTACCATATTGCATCAACGCGTTCTATTTTCATTTAATATATCAAAGCCATTCCAAAACAGTTTTAAAATTGACGATAAATGGATTTCATTTTTATGAGTGATTACTTATTAATGCATCGCATTTATTTTATAAAAAACAGAAAAAAGACACGCTTTTATATCTTCAAAATTGCGCATTTAAAACTCGTTAATTTCAGTGTAACTTATAACAAAATATACGAAAGGTGAGCCAAATAAAATGATGCCAACTGCTGTTTTTTCTTCTTTTTTTTTAATTAAGCTACAAAAATTTACTTCAAAATTGCAGTTCCTCGAGTTCGAATCACATATTAAAAATATGTAATTTACATATACCGCGAGTGTATAATTTAGCGTCGCTTATAACCGTATTATTAGCGCAAAAGCCAGATACGTTAAATCTGATCTCGAGAGCAATAAAATCTATATCGTATTCCAGAAGCTGCGTAAACTATTCGTTTGGAAAATAAGCAAAACTTCCGATTTACGATAGAGCCGCGTGAAATGCGAGTGGACGAGCGAAAGAGAGAGGCTACAAATGGAGGAAGAAAGAGAGAGAGAGAGAAAAAGAAAAACGGTAAATGCAAATGTATCGATACTTGTGAAAATTGCAAATTCGGGGTTGGAATTAATAATGGAAGAGCTGACGGGGAACGAACGCGCGGAGCGAGGTTGAAAATAATCGAAAACCGCGGCCGGCTACGTAATTCCGAGGAAAACAAAAACAGTGAAACGAAAACATCCAGGAGGAATATCGGGATCGGTTAATGAAAAGGACGACGAAGTAATGGTGTAGATAGTGGCTGGATGGGGGACTGGTTCGAATCGGTATTAAAATTATTCAGACACTCAACGGAACGCGACCAGTGTCGAAAGGAAACTGAAGTCGAGTTCAAGACGAGTTATATACGCGCATCGGAACCTCTCGAATTATCGAGGAAACTTCGATGTAATTAAACTGGCGAAAGCACAGATAACCCAAGGCCTCGCTAAACCGGAAAAGTTAAAGTAGAAGACTGCCGCATATTAAAACGGGCGATCCGTTTTCTTGGCTCGTGCTCTAGGTCTCCTGTGGTCGTCTTCGAAACTTCGAATATTTAAAACAACCTTGTCGGTTTGGCTATGCGAGACAGAGTAGAAATTATACAGAAGAAAAAAAGAGGGAAGACTGGTCGTGATAAAGAAGAGAAATCGCGTCGACGAAAGAGGATCGATTGTATTACTTCCTCCGGCGAAAAAAAGGAACGCGATCTCCCTGTTGAATATTGTATCACGTTTTATCGATCGTTCGTTCGGTAATTCGCTAGTTTCCCCTACGACCTTCCACTTCTTCCTCTCTACCCTCTTCGGCAGCTAGGGGAAGCGTTAATTGCTTCTCATTAATCAAACGGCTTCGACTAAATACACTCTATTAGATATCGCTAAAAAAGGCACCCGATTAAATTTACAGACCGTAATGAGTTTACGGGGCTAATTGTCGGAATGATTTATATGGCCACGGGACTCATCGATTAGTTCCGCTTCCGGGATATCGGCCATTCTGCTTCTATGCCATTTTTGTCATTTCTCGGCACGAGGGAATATGAGTGAAACGCGATTAAAACGATAGGCCGGAAAGGAACGAAATCTGTACGATATCGGAGATTCTCCTTTCGCTTGTATATTCGTTTACCTGTTATCTCGTTTCTTGTCCTACTACCCATAAGAATGGTGGCTCGTGAATTGTTCCTTCAGAGAAGTAGTCTCTATCGAACAATTTCGAGGGAAATTTAGTTCAAATCGAGTAAAGAAATCTATACTTTTAGCGGAATCCATTGTCACGATTGTAAGATTGTAATATCGACGCTTCTGTTTCGAAAATTATACGTTTATTTTCGGTCTTGTAATTAGTTTCGAGATATGTTTCTACTGTAAAATATTTAACTTCCCCTAGATTGCTGCTGTACGAATATAACTTCTAATAAAATTATCTTGATGCGGAATTATTCTTTCAAAGCATCGTGGAAGCTCCATTCTTTATGTCAGATCGATGGATATGAAATATATTTTCGTTATCCTTTGAAATCAATACATAGACGTGATGCTTCAAATTTGGATATTATAGAAGCTTGGACAACGATCCGTTTAAACTTCATTTTCACTTTGGCTTGGAATATATATTACGAAAATATTCTTGAAAATCTCACATTTTGGTTGTTTCGCTGGTTGTAAGCGTCCATTGCCATCTGCTTGAAGTCCGCCATAGTGGGTGGATTACTGTAAGTATTCGCTTGGGATACATGGTTTTGGGGATAATTTATGGTCGGCGTTGGCAGACAGTCGGTCAACATTGGATCCGGTGGTAGATCTAAACCGTGTTGCACGATCGGCCTTTTCTCTGGTGAGATCGCCTCGTCCATAACTCGATCTTTCTTTCTTCGTTGAGGCGGTGTCTTATATATCGGAGTATACGTTAGAGGTCTTCTCTCTGTGAACAGATTCGAACGAAGCCATGCAAAGTCGCGCATCCACTAAGCAGATTAGTCGATTAAATCTAGACGAGAATGGTCTCCGCGTACGATACAATACGTTACAACGGGACAAAGAAGTTCGCAAGCAGCGCTAGATTTATTTAATATGCTATCTTTTTAAATAAAAAGTTATATTTCTCAATCCCATTTGTTTCTCTTTGAAGGTCGTGAAGAAAATAATTTCCGTGAGATGTTGCGTAGCGTTGGCTCGAGGAAATTTAACGAAATAAAGCCGGGGGGAAGATGGTAAAAAATTATTGAAATCTGAATGCATCGATATTTGAAGTACGAAGAATAGAACCAATGTCACTCGTATGCGTACAATGTATTAACGATATTACCAATTATGATTTTATCTCCTTTCGCAACTACTAAATGCATGCAATTGCTTTTAAAACTAACGTTGACTTTGATCGAAATGAAAACATGGTTATACTATACATATAGCTATTAATTTTCAACACATCGCTTTAATTATAATTATTTGCGTGGAATATATTCAGATTCTATATCTAGTCGTAATATCAATAAGGTATTATCAACGACAAGGATCTAAGTAATTGTAAAACAATAATTATTTACTCTAAACTTGTTCACTTAATGGAATTGAATATATTTTAAATATCGGAGGCATCTAAATTCACGTCACGATCAAGGAAATTCAAAGAAATTGAAACCGAAAGAAAAGAATACCTTCAGACTGTTATATTTTAAGGAGAAATAATAATTATTATTTCGTTCATTTTTCTTTCGACGTATCGCGCGTCAAAGCTTTCGACGCGGCGGACAGTGCTTTTGCGTTCGCCCGCGTTAATGCTGAGATAATAATGTAGAAGTTTGATGAGCACACATTGATCACTATTCACTGTGGATAAAGGCATTGCATTTCCGATCTATTAATGTGTATTGAAGCGTACCAATTTAACCTGACAATGCATTTCGAAATTCATTGCTACGCGACGCGGAAATATCTTTGATGGGAAAAGAACGCCAAAGCATTCGCTATTAACATTCCCGGGAATTTGAATAGAAAGAAATGACAATACACTATCATACGTTTATCGATCTTTTCTTCCGTTCGATCAACGTATTTTCCAAAATTAAACATACCGCGAATCAGAGCTTAAATAGAAAGCGAGTGTGTTTATAATTAAAACTCAAATCGGATGATAAAGTTTAAACGAACGAAATTGTGCATTTACATTGGACTTGGGCAAATTTTATTTGAAATGCATAAGTATCTAAATATTTAAAACAAATTATAATTATCTGCTCGTTCTACCTTCTACATTTTTTAATTTTTTTTTTTTTATTTTAAACGATTTATCGGAGGCAGAATAGGATAAGAAAAAAGCTCGGTATTTGACAGATGATATGTAACTCTATAAATGTTTTGCAACTGGTAAATTACAACCGAAACGAATAAACCGCAGAATTTCCACTTTCAATCAAGCGATTTAACGAGGAAGAGAGATACGGTACTTCAAAACCAATAACGATTCCATGAAACGATAATAATCTGTCCAGGGCAATCATCGCGTGAAAAAATCTTTCTGAAATTTTCATTTCACCCGAAGATTATGGGCTGAACAAACATAATATGTCCTACGGGGGTGCAGTGTCGTATCCCAATTAATTCTTTGAAAAATGAAGATTCTACGTGTGTGTGCGTGTGTTTGTATGCGTTATCTTTTGGCGGAATATTAAATTTATATTCTCGTATATACATATACAGGGTGATTTTGAAGTAATATTTAGTAATATTTGAAGTAATATTTATTCCTTGCAACAAGGAAAAAAAGTGATTCTTCGGATAAAAATAAATCGAAGATATAAACCGACGTTTCTTCAGGTTTCGTTTCCGAGAAAATCGACTTTGAGAAGCTGTCAGACTTCAATTTAATTAATTATCGCCTGTACAGAAGCGAATATATTTAATTTATCTACTTACAAAATAATTGGAAATGGCTATCGTTTCTTCATCGTAGTTATAAAATAATAGGTAATAAATTTCAACAGTTGAATAATACATTTTTCTACTCCAGGTGATATATTAATCATGAAAAGGAAAATACAGAACCAGAAGTTTATAGCAATAGCGTTATTCGAAGCAAAAATTGGCCTTTCTAAATATAAAAAGTACAAAACTAAAATCTAAGTATAAAACTTCGGTATATAACAGGTACTCGACATCCTAGGCATCTGTTATTACGTCCTGACCCAGTACGCGTAGCAGGGTTAAAGGAATCCATGAAATCTGTTTTTATCTCTACTGAAAATAGCCACACTTCTCAATGAACAATTGAAACAAAAATAGAGCGGGCCACGTCGATAATCCAAGAAATTGCACTATCCGAAGGCACACGGAGGTATAAGTACAGGCACACGAAAGCGGTACGATAATCGACCTGCGATTGTTCCAGTTACGCGAATCGTGGCTATCAATCGTGGCGAAGACGAGCAATTAAACAACCAATGAAATAAACAGATAAAGGTACGTTTTAACCAGTTTACCAACAAGAATTCTTTTTCTACCTGTACACGTATATTTGCCAAATCTAGTTTATTTGGCGAACTTCGTGCTTCGTGTACATTTTTTCTTTCTTTTGGACAGAAAAAATGTTTGCAGTGAATAGGACCATTGTACCTAGCTTTACGATACAAACACCGAATCCATCCTTTGTTTTCAAGCATTTAGGTTTTCAGCTTTTGGGCATAGCATAGTCGAATATTTCCACTCACGATTTTGTAACAACGTTCCACCCTTTTGAATTGAATTTTTGTTTGTTTACCTGACAAGAAACTCTAATTAATCATAGCTTCTCATTACGATCCACAGACTAGGAGCAAATAATTCTCGTAAATAGACTCTCTGGTACTGACATAAAAAAAGGTAGGAAAAATTAAATTAGCCAAGTTCGCTTGTCCTTGACAAATCTTCAAGGATGTTGGTTTCATTTTGAGTCATGGGATAACTTGTACCGATCTTTTCAACGTATTAAACCACATTAAAATGTGAGATTTTAATTGTCATAAAAGACACTTATATTTTGGTTTGGTCCACACGGTGATTCCGAGATCATGGTTGAAATTTGATTTTCTCAAGAACAAGGCGTCGAATGAAAAAACTTTATTATACGTTCTCGACATATTTTCACTCGTAGGATAAGCTCCTGCCGAGTCCTCGCTTCTGTACAGGCGATAATTAATTAAACCGAAGTCTACTTGACAGCTTTCCAAAGCCGATTTTCTCGGAAACAAAACGTCAAGCATGGAAAAATGTCATTTTATATCTTCGATTTATTTTTGTTCGAAGAATCACGTTCTCTCCTGTTGCAAGTACCGTTACTTCAAAATCACCCTGTATACGTATTGGTCTGTATGACCGCGTTGTGTACACGAAGGCCATAGTTTAGCGAACGTTTCGAACAATCGGAAAGCCGTAGACTCACCATACTCGTTGGGTATGATGTCCGGATCGATGTCATCGACCGCCTGCTTGGTCTGGGGGTGTACCGGAGTAGTTGCACCTGCATTAGGTGGCTCGCACACGATGGGAGCGTGCTTTGGACTTCCGGGCCGACCGTTCGAGTGCTTCCGGTAGAGCGCCATCAGGATTCCAGCTACAGCCAGGGCCAAAAGGGTCGCTGTTGTTGCCAGGCCCAGCAGCAACGGGTTCAACATTGATGCGTCCGTGTTCCCTGTCATGGCAGCAATGTAAAATGCTCGATCAGGCGGAACTTCCATCGGGTTACCTATCTGTTTTGTCCCTGCTTCTCGGTTATTGCGGCAAGTATATTTTTACCTCGTGATACATCCACCCACTCACCCTTTTTCTACCCCTTGCGATTTCGCCACCGACGATCCGATTTTGCCGGCAGACATCGCTAAATTTACTGTTCTATCGGTATTGCTCGTCTTTTTGGAATACACTGACTCGCGAAACAATTCCAGCATATATGACAATCTTTTACGAATATATTAAATACATGCGCTGTACGAAACATTTTGAAAATTTATTATCGCTGTAATGAGATTATGATCATGATTATATTGATAAAATATAAAACAAGACTGACAACCTGCGTGGAGTATAAGAGATATTTGTTACAAATATGTATTTAGTAACAAATTAGCATACGACATAAACAGCCATCTTAAACATATAATAAACGTTAGAGGTGGACCTACCGAATGGATAATCGCACTTTTGTGATTTTTATGAAATGTATGCTTAAAATATCTTGTACCTTCCATGTATATTTCCAATCCTATTTCGATTAACAATTATAATCGTAACTGTCGTGCCTCACTACAATGTTAATGAAATTTCAAAATGTTTCACGTAACGCGCGTTATATATTCATACAAGATTTCTATATATATATATATCGTATGTTTAGATTTAATTCAAAGATATATCTAACATTGGAGCAATAAAATATTTCTAAACAATCTGCAAATGTATTGCTATTTATTATGTTACCCAGACGCTTAGCACGATCCTCTATTTTCAACCGCATCATTATCCCCACTCGTGCTCTTTCTAGGATAGGTCAGTTTAATAAGCAGAACGATAATTAACGACGGTATGTCAATTACGCTGCTATCGCAGTTCAACCGTAGTACACGTACAGTGTCCCACTTTAATTATTCGATGTGACTATCTCTAAACCTTGTGACTGTTAAAAGAAATGCTATCGCTCAAAATTAATCCGCTTCCAGACGAATGGCCATAACTTTTTGAACAGCTTCCATGATTTAGTACGCTGTTTTAAAAATAGTGCTAGCATTTAAACAAAGGTCGATTCTTACCGTTTTCAGAAATGAAACGATGAAATATTCATATCGTGAAAATGTTTAAGTTCAATTTAAAGTAAGATATTATTCAAAAATAAAAGATCACGACTGAGCTCCTCTTGTATTCTATTACGGAGTCGTAACATCAAAAATAAAATATATTTTCGAATATTACAAAACTAATATTATCTATAAAAATGACATAAAATTCGATCGAGTTTAATAAAAAAACAGCGAAAGCGTCCGTTGGAAAACTAACAATTTCAACGCGATTTCCTGATAAACGAGAATGTTGATTTAGAGCGAAATCGTTGAAACAGGGCACCGCCCGTTCACATAACAAAGAGTGATCCTTGTGTCCACTTCTCTGAATACAAAATGCTGTTGATCCTTAGAAATATTACAAAAATTAAAATGAATCTTCCGGATCTCACGACGCAAATCCTTCTTTCGATTTCTCTTGAAACACAACGTATATAACTCATTTCTACCAACGTTGAAGCACAGCATCGTCTATGTATAGTCGGATAATACAGCATGATCCTTATGCCCATTTCTTGGAATACAAAATACGATTCAACTTTAAAAACATTACAAACAACAAAATGAATTCTGCCCTATAACGACGCATGAACCTCTGCATTGTTCTTCCCAAATACACAATGAAATATAATTTTATCAACTAAAAAAAAAAAAAAAAAAAAAACCAGATAAGCAATGAAAATTCTAAGGACAAGAGTATATATCGTATTATCGATTGAAATATGCTTGAACGCAGACGTCGCTCAAACACGCACGTTTCTTCCATCGACTTCGTATCGAACGCGTTTAGATTTTCTCTACTTAAAATCTGTTCACTTTCGTTATTTTCGCATTCTGACAATTTCATTAATCCGAGCAAACCCTCACAGCCGTCATATATCGACGCACGAAAGAAACGTTACAAAGACTAAAACAAATGTTCGTAGAACGAGACGACAGAAATTCTTACGTGTATTTCTTTCGGCACGCAACGCTACTGATCCTCAGCATCCGGCTTTCGTACGCCTGGTGCATGCGGATACATGGAAGCGTGTGCACGCGTCACTGCAGGGGGTTGAATCGTAAATCAGCCGTTAGGAGCCGTTTAAAGCTAGTCGCACCGATGTCGCGCGTTGTAAATTTTGTTCCGGCGTGGCGCGCGTAATCGTTGTAAATTATTAAGCGGCCGGTGTCCGTTTCGCACGAGGCATCGGTTCGCTTTCGCCCTTATCGATTTTTCCGCGCCGATTTTTCCGAGCGCCTTCAATGCTATCGTGTCTGCTAATTGGTGTTTGCGCGAAAATGTTTGCTAGCCGGGCATTAATAAGGCTGTTTGGTTTCGTTACGCGGCGTGTTTGCTCACTATCAAGCGAACGGATTATTCGTTAGCTATTAATTGGGAAGTATTCATAGGCATTGCTCGCGCGTTAATACCGCGATGAAAAAAACTTGATTGCTTTCAGTTCATAGAGAAAACATTCGATCAATTTTTATTACCGTTCCTGGAAATATGTTAATCATTATACAGCTTTGTGAGATCTCGTAGATGGCAAACGCTTTGGTTAGACAGATGTTGATATCGATACGTTTATTGGGAATTTTTCCAAATTTAATTCGTGTTGAAAGTTGTTCTATTAGGTGTGCTAATTTTTCTACAAGTATCATTCTTGCTGAGTATTATTATGGCATCGTTGCAGAATATAACGACGTTTATTGAAAACAGATCTCGAGTTGTGTTTTTTCTACTGTCGCGTAATTTTACATAAAATATACCAAGTAATTTATACAGCCGAATAATTTTGCGAACTTTATTTTATATTACAAACGTGAAACATAAATAATACAAACATAAAGAATAAATATAATAAAAGGGAAATATATGATTGATAATTGTAAAATTATACAACATTAATTGATATAATAAAAATATTTAATGCTAAAACGCTGAATTCTATAAACAGTTTGGTTTTCCCACTGCATCCCTACCCAGGTGTATGTAGGTTTCAAACCACATCCCTCTCATTTTCATGGAAATTTCGTATTCATTGCACCTTTTTGTTCGGCGAGAGTACGTTTTAAAACTTCATGAAATGAAATCGATAAATTCGCGTATAGCTCGCGGGCCGAAATAAATGCGAACGAAAATAGCCGTAAATAAAGAGTCGCAGTACGAGCGACGACACGAAAGAGCTCGGTGAAATGTTATATTTCAATCGTCGTGCCTTCATACGAAAAGAATCATTTCAAAAACAGCGTTGAAAATTACGAAAATCATTTATTTTCAACATATCAATTATCGGCTGCAAGCACTGGTCAAAGCAAGTATCAAGAAATACGTATTTTTCAATTCGAGTGAACTTTAATCTCACGAAAAAAATTGTGATTAACGTCACGTTATTTTACCTAAAAGAAAAGAATTTTTAGAAACTTTAATTCGTAGTTCATGAAATTGAATTTATTATTCAATGATAGGTTCAGAACAGCGGCGTTATTTTATCCGAGAAAAAATAATTATTCGATAAATAAAGTAATTTTTATATTGGACATATTGTATTTCGTGTTTGCAAATAAAACTTTAACTGCATGTTAGATGCATGTTTACGTTAAGGTATTATATTTAACTCGAGTAATTTCCACATGATTTTGAGCAATTTTATTATTTCAAAGTCGTAAATATAGGGAATTGACCACTAAATTTCACGATTATGAAGATGTTAATGACTTCATTTACACATATCACACTTAAACATTGGCCCGATATTTCCTCAACGTAAGAATCGAAAAATGATCTGAATTAAAAGAGAAATCCAGTTACGATTGATCCGAGGAATCCGCAGCTATTACTCTAAGTATTCCAATACCTTTTCAAATGTATTTCAACAATCTTACGACGAATATAACTAAATTTTTGGTTATGGCATTGCAGAAAAAGGTTTCAAATTTACGTTAGAATACTCTCTACTTGAAAGAGATCAAAAATTTATAATAACATACTTCAGGAACTTCGAGGATAGTTATATTTTATATAGGAGAAATATACACATACACGAGGAATATTTTATCTGATCATTTTCATCGGTCATTTAAATATCATTTTACAAAGGACTTCGCATTAAATAAATCGAATCGAAGCCGCACAACGACATTGTTTAACTTAAATACATATTTCAAGACAAATCTACCGATAAAATTAGCGCCGTGCATTGTTCAGAACGTAAAGCATCCCCTGGAAATAATCAAATTTCATAATATCGTTTGAATATTATTAAGTACCATTGCACGATTATTAATTATTAATGTCTTTCGTATTAATAGTAATTATAGGTACTTGTGAATAAAACCACAATGTTCAGCAACTATATACAGAAGAATATAGCGAACCGTAAAAATTTTTATAACGTGATGGAATTTGATACTTTAAGGTTTAATCATACTTCGGTTGAATGGACGTGGTCTCATTGTCAGTGGAAAAAAGGGGAACGAAACCTATCGGTAAAATTTAATTCAGTGGTCGGGACACACATCTGCCCATATTCAACGTTGTCGGCTGATCGTTGAAATTTTTAAAAGAGCCGTAAATCCAGCGTAACCCTTACCGACTATACTGTCGCAGATCGAGCCGGCGTTGAATTCCCGAGCTGGACGATCGTCCAGGGAGCATTCGTGATACTCGTTAAAGTTTGATTAGACTTTGATTGCCGGCAGAAAGCGGACCAATTTAAACTCCACCTAGCGAACGGCAGTCGGTGTGTACAAGATAAAAAGAGGAGCAACGACGAGCAAAAGGGTAGAACGATAACGAAACGACATCCGGTGATCAAGCGAGCGTCGCGTCACCATCGAGGAAGAATTCTACCTCGAGAAGAGTCGTCGAACTGTCTTTCTCTACTGGCGCGCTGTACAGACGTGTTTACACCGGAATATGTCACCAACGTTCACTGTAATTAAACTTTTTCCGCCGCGAAATTGGTTGCTCGCCACTCCCATCCCGATATCCCTCCACCGGAACCCGCTCGACGGCGGATTAATCGATTGCTGTGGAAAATGGCAACGGCGAAATTGCTCAGACGTACGCGCCAAGAAGAATATGTTGTAACGCCCGCGATTCCAAATGAATCTTGTCTAAATGAGCCATAAGCTTAACTACGTTCTCGGATATACCGAAAGTAATCATATATTTGTAAAACAATACACACAAAGTGTAGGCTAACACGCAATTAATAAAACACAAATCGTGCTACCCAAGGACAGAACGAACTTTTGATAATCGTTATCTGATACTTTTAACGTTTCTCTTTGGACGATATTTTTCTCTTTTATTTAGCTTTTCATAGCGATGTATGAATATTTTCGTTTGATCCATTAGCCGGAGTTATGGACGTTGGACGATTTCATCGCGTAATTTGTACAACACGAATAAATTTCTTAATTTATCGATGCATCGCGCGCAGTCGCTTCTGGATCTGATCGTACAAAAATTGCGTTTTATATACGTTTGCATAAATAACACCAGACTATTTTCCATGTGAAAGTCACTATATAAATTGTTAACAACACGATTGATACGGCTTTACTCGCTATACCACATACCATACGCTTTTACATTTTATTTATTCTTAACTTTTATTTGTTCATTTGCCAGAATTTAGGAAAACGAAGATAATATCTGTATATTTTAATTTTCCTGTTAGATTAGATTTACGCGAATGAACGATTTTATTGATAAAACTTTTCTAACTAACTCCTCGATTATTCTCTGACAACAGTTACTTTATTACTTCATTACGTGCTCCTTTCTGCAATAGGAACAAATGTCAGAAGATTCAACATCTTTTCCACACAATTCAAAAAAAATATTCATGTTCCATTCGGAAAAGAAAAGCATCAGAGTATTCGGTATAAATCATAACGCATCCCGCGATTATTTCGCTAGCACGACGCTTGCAAGAAATCACCCATCTGAAATCACAGCGACGATCCGTGTTCCCCATCTGCTGAAACAGTCTAAATGAGCTTCAAGTTTAACCGTAGAATAGGAGTCGTAAGACTGGTGTCTCAACTATTCCCATTGGTGAACCAAACATACTCAGCTAGCTTAAATACGTTTCCTGGACTGTTTGCGTTGAAACTCGTGAGCTCCGCCAACCTACCGTCCCATTACTAATTGTGACAGAAACAAGAGCAAATAATGAAGCAACGACGGGGAATAGGTACCACCACGTCAACTGTTGCCAAATATTGATATACCTGCTACTAGGTTGCAGTAACGACTGATGGAAATTACTACCACTACGAGGTAATAGCAACAACGGTAACAACAACGCATGTTACTGCCAGGACTGCCTTTTATAGGAGAAATAACCGGCTAAACACGCACGAAATACTTAGGATAGACGTTTATATATCCAACGGCAACGTAGCTTGCGTTGCGTGCTACTACGTTTCTACCGCCTCTCCGTATCGCCTCCTTTGAATATTTAGGGAGCAACTTTAAATAATGAAAGTATTCCTTAATAATGAACCGACTACCTTTTCGCGTACAGTCAAAGGGAAAACCAGCTGCAGATAGAAGAACCAATATCTTGGGGAATGTATATGTCGTAATGTTTCTGGATTTTTATAATTTTTTGTACTATCGTAGGTAGACAGCACGAATGAGAGTTTTAATGAAACATTGAAAAGTATCGATATTAAGGATTTTTACAGAAAAGGAGAACAAGGAATCGATAAAATATTGTAATAGTCTTATATCTTGTTGAAGTAGTTACTTCAAGAAAAACTCTATACCTTTCCTTTTGTGTACCCGTCACTTGGAGATCGCTGTTACGAAGAGAATAGAATTTAGTGAAACAAAAAAATATTCTAAATAAGGAGAGATCCAAATTATGTTTTGGCTTACAAGGTCTAGAAACAAAGGAGCTATAAGATTGCTATTGCTGTTTCTTGTAGTCTTTAACTACAGCTACAAGGTTAACTTTTTTGGTAATGTTCTTTGCTGTAAATATATGTACGTGCTCCATATCGCTTCTATTGTATTGTAACATTATAAGAATGAGGATCTGGATCAGTATAAATTATACTTATACCCTTATTTATTTCAAAATATTTTTCTATTACAAATTCATCCACTCGTTCTTCTATCAACATCAACATATTTAGTGATTTGTATTCTTTTTTTATATGGTTTATAAAAAGCCTTTCTCTCTTTTTCGAAATGAAGAAAGGTTAAAAATTTCGAAATTTATTGTTTTTTTTCGTGTTACTTGGATCGAACTGTAGTAGATGCCTGCTTCTATACTGAACTATAAGAATCTTATAGTTCAAAAAAATACAATGGACACGTACAGCGCAGAAACGCGTTCCTCGTTATATGGGCGCATATTTTTCTAACCAAAAATCGACAAATGTGTCAAAATTTATTTAAAGCATTATACAGAGTGTTCATGGCGTTGTAAGACTATTAGTAATTATTTTTTCGTCGTGTCAGGGATCCACCGTACAGCTGGCCAAATACTTATGAACGATAGCGTATATCTTGGTCCAATTGCGTGCAACACCGTGTATTGCTTGATTATTCCCGAGGCCATCGATCTTCATTTCATATCTTAATTAGTCTGTTTCGTCTCAACAAAATCAAGTTGTCGTTTCAATGCACCGCGGCGCCGCCCCGTTTGCATTTTCTTCCCATCTCGTTCTCTTGAATAGTTTGCCGACTATTGTCGGAAATCTCCCATGGAGTTCGCTGTAATAATTTCCCTAACTGACACTTATTATCATCCAGAACGAAATATCTCATTGCACGAATCTTCGAGCTCTATATATTTTTCTGGATGATACGCTGCTCGTAGGAGCTGGCAATTTTAAACGAACATATTCGCAAAGAGCTTTACGATCCCGCAGCATTTATTTCCGGATAGGAGTCAACGGGCGAAAAAAAGCGGAAGATTATGGGAACACATTTCCAACAACTGGCTCCTCTGGCAATTCGTGTTTCAGTTTTCGTATATTTCACGGAGAAATAACCATCGCATTTAAAAAGAACTTTTCATTCTTTCTTTTCTATTCTTTTTATTAAGAGATAAACTATGGCTATTTAAATTATTTGAATACTTATAAGAAATATTTGTAAATACTTTTATAAATACATTATGTGTCTTATATGAAACACATTTCGACAATCTTAAAGTTTGAAACAAGATACGAAAATCTACATAGAAACTAAACGATATTTTGTGCAAATATACATTTCATAAAGATGAAAAAAGTATTTAAAGTAACTTGAGTAGTCGATCGTCTACTGTATTAATAGATCTCATTTCACATTACTCTTGTATAATCACTAAAATTCTTCAGAGCCCCACACAAAAGAAACCCTCGATCTAATTAATCTTGTCTTTAAAAATTCCTCGAGTAATACATCAAGGCACGCCAGTGAACGAGTTAAAAGCCAATAAAGTTCCAACGAATTTAATTGCAGAAGGATACCGTGCGTCGGTCTTAATCGGTTGATTCTTTTTTTTTTTTTTTTACCCATTGGAAAGTTTAAAACGGTAAACAGAGAGCAACAGTAAATAAGGTTGAAAATGTCTAGGAATTTTAAGAGGACAGCTCCTCGTTCCTTTATGAGTGCAACTTCTTCAGGATGGAATTTGAATACACTTAAGACACTCACCTTGTCGTAACTTGGTGTTGACCATGCACTTTGTTCCGCCTGCATAAACAATGCAGTCACGGCACGCTAGTAAAGCGAAACGCGTGGACAACCGTGCGTTGGAAACTACGATGCAAGTGTATGCACTTGAAATCATTATGCAACCCTTCTCTCGAGTTGACAGATGCCAACTGTCATCTAAGCTATCTGTCAACACTCCTCCAGAAAGAGAATTTTTCTGCTGCATGGTTTCGGAATGCTGCACGCCCTGACAGTCAAAAGACACGAAGAAAAATGGGAGCTCGACGCGTAGCCTGCTTCTCTCGTCACCGTGTATACATTTAACCGACAATGGTAATTCGTATTTCAGAAGACGAAGTGAACATTCGCGTGTCGAAAAGTGACTTACGCGTCTGACAGCCGAACTTCGTAATACGCACGCTTCTCGTAATTATCGATGACTTAAATTTTAATTAGTAGCTTGATTTTTAAATCTATCGTATTCCTATGTACCGTAATATTAAGCAGTTTGCCAAAAGTCTGAATTGAAATTTGAAACGAAATATACAATAAAGAAAAACTATTGTAGTAACGCGAGTGTCAGAATAGATTTGGAACCTAAATTATTTATTTCTATTTGATAGCAAGTATTCGAGTACGAATAATCTTCAAGCAGGTAATAACATTCTTGAAGATTTTAATAATTTCCTAGTCGTATATCATGCAAGGAGAGTTACGTCCTCTGAGTGGTACGTTTTAACAAAGAAAAGGAATCGTACTTGCGTTCTTTTCCATTTTATAAACGTTCGCTAAAGATTTATTTACATACATACATCACTATCTTATTTCTTGATATGATCGTTATTTTAATCGATAATTTATTTAACCAAATATTTATTTCACTAAAGAATATGAAGATACATAACTTAAGACATAATTGCATAAATACAAAAATAAAAATTAACAATGTCGCAAATGAAGATTACTTATCTCTAAAACATACTAGGGACATTTCTCACAATCTTTAGAGATTTACTTCTTAGACTTCTCGTTTCTTTTCCGAGTTATACAAAATATCCAAAAGCGCAGCTTAAATCTTTGTAATATCTATCTGTTCGAGAATGAAGTTTAATGCTTCTTAGAAATAAGATCCTAGAACTCAAACCGTAATTTTGTCGCGATAAGATCGATTTAAGCTTCTTTCCTGTATCTTGTTTCGCGTTTGCTCTTCATAAAGTAAACATAACGAAGAGAATGGAAAAGAACAAGATGTCGCTTCCGCGGAATACTCGAGACTATTGCAAGAAAGTTTCGCAGACGTCGAGTTGGCCGAAACTTCTCCGCGTTCTAAGCTGGCCGGAAGTGTTGGGCATGCGAGCGTGCGACTTTAAGGCAGTCAAGACAATTCATCCTAAATCGAAGCAATCTCGCGGAAACCCGAAACCAATTTCGAAAGAATTGCATTCTAAAACCATCCACGTGCTAGCTTCCGGCCAAACAATCGACCACCGCGCGCATACGATCGAAATGTCTATCCGAGCGAATGCAGGAACTTGTCGAGGAGTTCGTGGTCGAAATCGATATCTTGCTAAGTCAAGAACAGGGAAACGACCCTGAAGGTACTCGATTCTCTTTTTCCTTTTTTTCTTATTCTATCAACCAGCGACTCGATCCTCCTGATTTCGTGCACGGTTTCTTTCTGTTGCGTTGCTTTCAACTCGTCGATCTCCTTTTTCCTCTGACTGAATAGACTACGTAGTAGACGGTGTACGCTAATTCACGGAAGTATTCAAATAGTCACCATAGAAAACTCGATCGATATATTATGTACGTTATACGAAAGTTTTCGGAACTTAATTAGCATTGTAACGAGACACGACCGTCGTGATCATATTGGTGAAATTTGAAAAAAAATGTGAAAGTATACATATATAGAAGTTACGAGATACTAAGTACAAACACGTGAAATTAGTAAAAAATTTCTATACAGCATGAATAACTATTTTCAACCTGTAATAAGTGTCAAACGTAATCTCAGTGAAGATCGAGGCTTAATGCAATGGATAATGTTTTTCGGAGAGTAATCTAAGATCAGCATATTTTGTGTCATGTTCATTTTCAGTATTTTGTTGGGTAAAAATTTGCTATAGTTTGAATCTATTCTAAAGGATATGTAACTAAAGATAGTAATTTGAGAAATGAAAAAGATAAAAGTATTATTAGATGTAAATTATTATTATATTTTAGTGAAAATCAATTACGTTAAATTTGGATGTTATGACGTCTAGGATAAACTTTTGATAAACTTCTTCTTTAGTACATCGCATTCGGTCGTTCTAACTTTCGAAAGTTTCCGCGAAGCGAATTTTAAGACACTTAGAAAATTGAATTGGATGCCGGATCTCGAAGGATGCGAGATCCTGGCAAGTAATTTTCTTTTAATTTTTAAATGATTAAAAGTTGCACGGAGTGGTAAATGAGTTTTAGAAAATAGACTGGACCTTTTCCTTTGAAAATTAGAAACCTCATCGTGCCCAAACTTCCCTTCCTTCGTCATTGATAGGTACCTCGTGCTACAATTTTTCAAAACTAAGGCAACTTTTCCTGAATATTTTTGTCCGAAATTTTTAAATCAGAATACTCGATGACATAAAAATTATAATGGAAAAGTTATGTGATGGGAGATATTAGAAAGAACTCGGAATATAGTTCTATAATTTCATACCTCGACAATTTGATTTTCACATAGACGAGTTGCTTTTTTTCATAAATTAACGATAAAATAAAATTGTCAAAGCATGAAATTATATAATTTCGTTATATTTCAATGGAAATATATGTATAATAAAAAGAATCAATGTTTATGATCTTATGATTTTATGATTCTATATCTGCATAGAAAATCATATCACATTTTCACCACATTGCCATTTTTGTTACAACGTCGAGAACGGTGCTTTCACTTTGAATTGAATTTTTATGGTTGCGCAGAATTCTTTCTCAATGTAGTTTTTAGCACGGATGTGGAGGTACTTTCGAAATTTTTTCGGATGAGTAATGAGATAGAATCTACTTGTGTATGGTGCCCTAAGGGTGTTCGCTGGCGAACTATGGTGTTCAGCTTCGACAGAACAATATCGCGCGACTAGTGTTCTATGAAGAAGTTAGCAGCTGCGGAATAGATTTTAATTTCAGGTGTACCATTATGACGCGAACGCATTAAATCTGTCATATTTTAAATTAAACTTAGCGGGTAATATTATTTTATCAATTTTTGGCAAAAAGCGATAAAATTTATGAAATGTAATTATTATCGCAAATTATTTCAATGTTATTATTACCATATCTTTTATAACTTCAGTATTCCAATTGTAAAAATTCAATTATCATCTCAATATTCCGTTTAATTTTTTCATTGTAATTTCGATCTGAATTCGAAATATTATTTTGCTCTCATACAAAGTGAAATTTAAGGAAAATTAAATAAGTGGTATTTAAAGAGTTATAAAGAGCTATGCAAATATCAAATTTTGCATGTTTCACGTATTAAAAGTAATAGTCACTTAAAACTTGGGAAATTGCTATAAAATCTAAATTTCAAATACCTTGATAAGGATTCGAGCAGTGCGTCTTACATTTTTCGAAGTATTTTAGAATTCTTTTCGTGTATGAAAATACATAAATAAATCGATATGTTATCGCAAAGTTCGTCGAATTTTTAATTTCAAATAGGTTTTTAACGTAAACATAAATAGGTTCACTAGAAAAATATTCGTTTTAAAGAGCATTTGTCAATATTAAATTTCCCTTTAATAAAGTAAACCAAACATTCAGATCGAAAGCAAGCAATTAAAATATTGAATTTCCAGCGAAAAGAAAACTAACAGAGAAATCGCGAAATAATTACGGTGCGAATTTCAATAGCTCTTGGAGTATAAAATTTATCGATATTCAGGGAAAAGCAATTGCATAAATTGCTTGTCTGGGGAACCAAAACTGAAGCGTTCTTCGAATAGTTCTCGACTGGATATGAAAGGGAGAATGGTGGTCGGAAAAAGACGCGGGAGAATGACTATTTATCACCTTGCTTTCGTTTCCTCATCTCCGATATCTTATTCGTTTTTTCACTCTCCGGGGCTATGGTTCCTCCCTCTATCTTTTTCTTGGCTGACGGAGCATGGTGTGTGCTTAAAGAAGGGACGGCCTGGCCTTATTTCTTATTCCACGATCCGCGACAGGTCGGGCGGGGCTAACAAAGAAGAACCAGAGGATACATTACTCCGTCAGGAATAAGGAAAGCCCTATCCCACGCTTAATTTTCCTAATGGATTAGCTGGAGCTAGTTCAACAGCCACCACCATGAAATGGAGAGAAGCGATTCTGTTCGCGCGTCGTTCGCGTTTTCATTCTCCGCGCTCATTTCCTTGCTCCGTCGCGTCATCATCGCCACCACGGCTCGATTCGCCGTTTTTCTTTCGTCTTTCCTAACGGCCAACCGGGTTCCTTTTCCTCGATACCTGAGAAACCGCTCGTCTATCCAGCATTGTCTTTGTCCACTGACAAAGAATCTCCTCGAAACTCTTCGCATTTCATAACGCGACTCGTTTTGTACTGTTGCCTTCAGTCGAAAGAGAGAGGCAGAGGGAGAGAGAATAAGGGAGATGGGGACAAGGAACGCGAGCAGGTTTCGGCTGCCATTTGTTTTTCCACCTTGGGAATTACGCTTGATGTCTTTCGGTTCCCAAGATGGAGCCTTCGCATAGAAGAATTTCAACCCACGTTGAATGAATTTTAATGTCAAATTCAATGTTAAGATATTAGATGTTCGCTGTCTCTTGGAATCGGTGAATTGAGTTGACGCACCAATTGAGGCGATACGAAGTGATATCGGTTAAATGCAGAAATTGAAAAATATAGGTAAATAAGGTGTTAGAAATAGCAATAATGGTAAATAATATGACGTAGTATCTGTACCGATTACAGTTATTGTCTCTATGTTACGTGGTAACCCAATTACCATGCAAACGAGGTTTTGATAAGAGAACAACGATAATGTAGCATCCGTGCAGATTATAGACTCGTATTCTATAATACGTAGAGAATTCGACTATCTTGTTATACATTCTGCTAGTTAGTTGCTTCTGGTAGACAACCAACAGACAATTGTGGATTTTCAAAACGAAATCTTCCTGAATCGTTCTTTATTTGACAATGGTATTAATGCCAATTGCAATACTAATTTCTGGCAAAAGAATTATAGTACCGATCGACACCCAGCAAGAAGAATATACTCCAAGAAACAATGATCAAATATTATCTTTACAATTTTCTATTCTTAACTCTTGAAATCTCCCTTTGACAATTTTCATACGCTTGTAACGCGAAACTGATTTACGTCGAATCATCATACTTTTGATCACAACTCTAATATCAATTTCAATTCAAATATAATACACTCTGTTCACATTCTGAAAAAATCCTACCACCTACAAAGGCAACGTAGCTTGTTGCAACATACCAAGTTAGCCAGTGTGTTTCGAACGGAAGCTTCGGAGAAGATACGAGCGACTCAGAGAATAGAAGCGCTGAATGCGCGGAGAGAGCGGCACAAAGGGCGGTGCTGCGACGACTTTCTCGAAGAATTGACCCCAATGGCGTTCCAACAAACGAGGACAAAGCAAAGAGGCCGAAAATTGGCTGCGACGGCTCCGCAGCCGCCGTGTCGTTCGGACAAATCAACGCCGCGGGCTTACGGTCGTCAAATCAATATTTGCAGCTCGCCACCCTTACACACGGACAGGCTAGGGTGCAAAGTCAGGCGTGTTGGAATTAGGAGAAGGAGGGACAGGGTTGCCAAGAGTGGTAAGGTCGAAGAAGGAGAAGAGGCGAATTGGATGATAGTCGGCACCTACTCTGTGCGGTTGGTCGCACCGAAGATCGCCGGCAAACTGAATTAACCCAATGTTAACCCCGTGACCGTATGTTACCAACGACTTTCTGTTATGTCCCACGGGCTGCCAGGGTAAAGTCGATTATAACCGAGACGCCTCTGGCGCGCCAGGAATCCGCCACGAGCAATTTCGCAAACATACAGGCCGATACTCTGGACCAGTGACGTCTTTGTCCGTGATTCCCGCGGGAGTCGAAACCGCGCTACGAATTCGCGTTTGCTCCGGCCAATTTCCTTGGGAACGACGATAAATTTGATCGTTGTAGAAACATGACGTGTAATGAAAATGCATGGTAAATAGAACCAGATACGATGTACATACGTGTAACTAAATAATTATCAAAGTTCGATGAATCTCATCGTGAAGCTCCTCGGAACAATCCGCTTTGATAATATCACGAGAGCGACTGGAGATAAAAGAAGTTAGCTTGATTGTGCCCGAGACTTTTGCTTGGAGTGTACATTGGGTCGTCGGTGTTATAGCGAAGGACATTATGCTTGATTAAAATTGTTTTATTTAGTTTAGCAGGATAATTTTCTCGAAAATTAAGACGATCTTGATATGTCCGATCAACTTATCGTTAATTTCCTGCTGCTACATTCCCGTCGCGATTATAATTTTAAATAGAACGACATTAAATACTTTGAAAGTTACGTTAAACGAACAAACGTATTCCGCCGCAAAATATTCTCACTCTACCGATTCTATCGAGTCTTACCGAATCCAATTCGTCCTCCTTTCCCTATCACTTACCCCATCGCATCAATCGCTTCATCAGCCTGCTACCGTGACAAGCATCCGCTTGCTACAATCGGTATCCATTGAAACTTCGATATCGCACACTCACTTCGCGCAATCCTTTCTCGTCAGATCCATGCCAACACGGAAGCCCTACCACCTGAAACTAATTCGGCAAACGATCGTAGCTATGGTAGAAACGGATGCGCCGTATCGACCAGAGGAAGAGGCACTAGCCGACTGGGGGATTCCGGTATTTATCATAGAGAGTCGGCGCTCGCAGAAGGCATCGCGGAAGGCCCGTGAAAGCCAGTGTAACGATTCTGACACACGGACACCGGAAGAGATATAGGTGCTCGTTGATTGTATAATCTGTTTTGTTAATTGCAAGGTCCGCAGAGTCCGATACCTGCGGTTGCGTTCTGCTATGTTCAGCGCCAGTAAACCAGCCGGGCCTCTGTTCGGTCCCTCGTTTCTACTTCGAACATTGTGTGTACCTGTAAAGGCCAACAACGAGCCAGACCACAGTCAGGCTCCCTTATGGGGCCCATGTCGAGCGTAGCGTCGGCGATGGGCCGAGTTTGAGGGGCGGTTAACCAACTAATTGCAATACCGACGCGTGCGCTTGGACTATTTGCGCAATTGCAATCATATCCGTCGTCGTTGTGTCGACTATCGCGAGTGTAATAGACACAGAGGCGACGTGCAAGCGCCGATGGACCGTCAAAAGCGGAATTCAGCGTTTTTCCTCCAGTTATTTTTCAAAAGCCATCCTACGCCGGAATCGGCAGCAGTGATTCGCCGTCGCGACAGCGGCTGTTACCATTGCGACTCTAGCGTTTTTCTTTTTTTTTTTCTTTCTTCTTTTATTTATTTCGTTCGGTCCCCTCGTCTCACTGTCCTCTACCATCGTGAGTCAGTTTCGGCAAGCCGCGTGAAAAACGACCGCGCAGGATTTATGTGCAGCTTTGTACGCCGTTTTGTTCCCCGAGACCTTCGGGCGACTTCGACGAACGATCTGTGGGTTTTGTTCGACTCTTAGCCAATTACGGCTGAAAAATATCGACGGGTGAAGTTTCTGTGATTGTAAAGGAACGATGAGGGCACTTAATTTCTGGGTGGTTTAACGCGTTTAATGGTATTGACACTTTGAAACCTGGTCTGGCTTTGTGAAACAGTTTGCCACATTATTGCAAAGTTTTCTTCACTGTCGAAGTAACGGTTATATTTCTGACGAGACAAAGAACGAGTCAGTATTTATATATAAAACGTTAGAAGCTGTTTCAGAAATCGTCGCAAATATCTTTTTACTTATTTTTACTCCTTGTAAATCGTAAAACCTCGCTCTTGTAACAACGCATCAACAATATTAGTCGGATCATGCAAACGAGTTCCGAGTATAGAATTATAAATATAATATTATAGAATATAACAAATATAAAAGAAGCATCGATCTTTTAGCTCTGGTATCTTCTAAATTTGAACAGATTAAAGAAATTTCGAAGAATCGTGTCATTTAACGTTTAACGTTCGTCCGACTAATAATTCACAAAGGATATAAACTTATTTACTCGGCTAATACCGAATGCTTAATAAATATAAATCTAATTAGTTTATTACAAGCCAGAAGTCCGTCTTTGAGCGTAAAGCACGTTGAAGACCGCTTTTTATTTCAGAAACCTCAAGTACTTTAGAGTTAATAATAAAATGTTACAAAGAGTTTGCGAAAGTTGTATGTTTCAAAGGAAGGAAACTGTTGAAGGGAGAAAATTTGAACTACTTGCAACGAAACCTAAAATAATGAATGTTATCGATCGACCTTCTTTTGCTCCTTGTAAATAAGACGCTGCACACAACATTACGAATAACGATGACGTAAAGTATCTTTGATTAAGTTGGCTGCATCGTGTTAACGATAGTTTCATAGCGTGTAACGAAGATAAAGCGTTCGCAAAGTTCTTCCCATATCGACGGTACGGTCGACTAGGAATTTTTAATATCGCGTCAGTCGTTTTTTCAAACGCTAGCAACATCAGCGTTCGTGAATTATAGCGAGATTCGTAAATGCTCGATAGTATTCGTGCACTCGCGTAGCGTATTAAAAACAACAATTACGATTAAAGTTTGCGTCGCAGCGAGATTTGACAGTTGTGGATGTCAACGATTTAATTAATGCCGATTACGTACGCTTCCAATGTCATACGAATTTACATTTTTTGTCAAACGAAAATCACGCTGCATTCGCACCTTTTCCTATTTTTCGCGATTTTATGCATTTTCCCTGAAATTAAAATTTTTATAAAATCCTGTCGATAATAATTTATATTTCGAAGGATATTTCAACCTCAAAGTAGACATAGTTGTCGAATAAAATAATACCCTAATACAATCGATACTTTGTAACCGTAATGAAATTTACCGCATTTAGTAATTTCTATTAACGTAGCGTAATCGTCGTGCGATCTTTTACTCCTAAAACCTACAGTAGTGGTTTTTAACCTATTTGTTAAAAAAAAAAAACTACACTTTATTTGATGATAAATTTTCCTTGGCTAGCAAACATATATACATACGTACATATATCAAATCAATTTTGAATTGTTTATCGATCGACTCTTAACGTGGTTCGCGTAAAATTATCATTTTCGAAAATGGATCTAGGCTGGTAAAAATTTCAAAAGGCTTGGTACAAAACAAAGCGATAGAAGTTTCCACGGGTCTTGATACGATCAATATGAAATCATTGCTTAACGAGTATCGCGACATATTTTCCACGAAAACAAAGAACGACGATAACGATCATTGAATATTACTTTCAGATTAAAGTAGGTTCTCGGAAGGTGTATTTAAATTCGATATTCGATGAAGGAGATCTGAATACCTCCTTCAATTATACCTCTTCCAATTTATAATCTGTTTCGATCATTTTCCTGGCCGTTAATCGCGCCGTGCCACGATTCGAGAACAGCCTCGTGACCGAGGCTTAAAATTTACCGGACGTTCCGTTTTCTTTTAACTTCTCGTTTTCTCAATGGCAAGAAGTTCGTTCGCGAGAACCGTCCCAGTTTCTCTTAGCTTCCGTTCTCCTCCTTACAGATAATGCGAAAATAATCATCATCGGTAACGAGAAAACTTCTCGACGCTTCTTGCGCTTTACTGAACTCGATAATGTAAATACACCCTCCTGCTATCTCAGTCGAATTAGAGAATCGTAGAGAATATGAATGCCCAGCTTCGTTTTCCTATTCATACGACAACTCGAGAAGCGTTAGATTCCATATCGCTTACACATAGAAGTTGACTCGATCAGCTATCTGTTGCGCGGTTAAATTAATGTTATTAGCGAATTTTCATAAGCTGCAAACTGCAAATTGCCAACACTATTCGATTCTCTTATATGACGGGAAGAAAATTAATAAAACAGATAGCAGTTCTACAAGTGCAACTTTCCAAACTTGCCAGGGTCTTCTTGCACAATAACTTAATACCTAATTAATACTCGATGCTTTTATTGAACTCTTTTAAAAGTCAATAAATTTTGGCAATTTTCCACCAAATAATTTACAGTAAGATCGTTTGGCGCTGGTACGGTTAATAATTTATACAACTTACAGTCGTAATCGTAAGTCATTACAGAGTCATTACAGTGTCATTACAGAGAAAAATACTCTGTCCGTACAAAGTTTTGCCAATTTTCCAAAATCATCGTTCTTACTGAAATTGAAGGAACGAAAGGAAACAGATCGCTGTTAAAATTCAATTGGATATGACACATTTAACCGATTCCCTTTGAATATCGTTCGCCACAAAAATCCTTCGAGTGAAAGTATTTCGACGTCAGCAAAAATAATTAATTTGCAAGTTTGTATTCACTAAGATTTCTTACACTCCTATAATTACTGAGCACAACCATCATGGTGTTATTCTCTCTCTCTGTATCGTCGCTATCGAAATAACACTCGAATAAGCAGTAATTACATCCTTGATCGCTTATCGTTGAGAAGCAATTTTCGTTTAATTGTTTCTGCTTCAAACGATTGCGTGATTGCCAGTTGTTGTGACTAATACTCGAAACGAACGAAAATCAGTGCACGATCGATCGGCCGGTGCAAAGATTTAAATCGAGATCTTCAAAACGTGGTTATTTCGTATGCAACTGGAAAAGGGCTTGGCGATATTTATTACCTTTGTAATTGCATGCTTCCTCGTAACATTACCATTTTCGATTGTGGTAATTCTATTAGATCGTTCAATAAGTTCGTGCTAAGATGTCGTTTTATGACGAATTTCTTCGAGTAACAATTGCCTACCTGCAACGTATCCAGTCGTTTCATGAGTTTTGCTCTTTCTTCGTTGTTCCATTCATACGAAGCATTATTTCCTATTTCGGTTTATATTCCAAATTGAAAATACTTTGAATGGAAATCTCGATCATCACAAGCGAATATTAAAATTATTCTTCGTTTAAAAAAATTTAATTACGTAACGTAAAATCTATATAACAAATATCGCTAACGTTAATGATCACGTAGTATATGTAATGATTCGTGTAGTTATGTAAGCAGAAATGTAGGTTAATATTTCAGACTATCATCTCATGTGGATATACAAACTGGCCTGCTTTCGCTGTTCAGGCTAGAGATGTTCAATAACCTGATTTGCCACGTGACATTCAACGACAATGTGGCGAAACATAAATTCTAATCATATCGTAACTAATTATAATAAACCCAAGACGAGATTCCGCAAATTCTTTATTTATCATATAATGGGAATTGAGCTTAATAAATTTTTCCTGTTTATAAGATAATTCTCATCTAGTACTCGTCTCGATAGTACTCGTTTTTTTTCTAATACATAGAACTTAAAATCCTTTCCAAGCAGGAGTAGAATCTACAAAATGTCGCACAACGCACCTTCTCGAACATTCAGATAGCTTCCAAACATGCACTATCCCATAGGTATTCTATCGCAACATATATAAAATAGATTCGACGAGCAGAAAACGCTAAACGAGACTGGTGGTCTTTTAACGCGTCGTTTAACGCGAAGAATCGTTTCTCATTAGAGAAGTGATTTGACATGTGTCAAACGGTTCCGCTAAATGCGATACGCATTAGAAAGTCAATGTACTCACCGGTCGTGTACATGGCGACACCCTTCAGGGTCACTGGCTCGAGAATGGCAGGTTCGCTCCTCCCCTTTGCATTAATCGCGTACAGAAAAAGTCGATAACTCCTTCCTGTCGTTAGGCCTGCCACCTCGAAAGTTGGTCCGTTCGGGCTGGCGGGCATAGTTTTGTTCAACAGAATTGGCCCGCCGTCTTCATCCGCGACCACTTCCAATTGATAGCTATAGATCGGAAGACCGCCATCATAACCCTCCAAGCAGCGAACTATCAGTCCGGTTCCCGACTTGGCGTTCAGTTCCTCCGCGTCTAAAGGCGCGGACATTTCTGTCGTGCTGCAGTTGTGCAGAGCGTACGGACGTCCTGCGGCTATCACCTGGAAAATGTGACCATTCGGCTCTCGATATTGGATGTTTGCACTTTTGAATTTAATCCAGTTCGAAAAAGTTCGTATTAGATTTCGATTTAGAAGATTCGATTCAATTATGGCACCCTCGATGCGGATGAGACATGCCATGTGTTTTAATTCATTAAAGGTCATTGTTGCGTTAACGCAACGTTTCATTCGCAGGTATTTTAATTACAGTACATTGAACGTTGCTTTTTAACGTTATGATTACGAGAAAATTCCAAGGGTTCGCTTAATATCCTTTTCGCCGAGAGTTATAATATATTAATGATCGCTGCTAAAACTGAGTATTCTGTGAAAAAGCGATTTTAGTAAATTACGATGAAAATCTATGGCGCACGTAATTCACCGACACAAAATGACGAAATTTATCGAAAAAATTTCCAAGTGGCAGAAATTTAAAGCAAATTTTGCTGTTGCTACAATAGTTTACGTGTACATGTGTATGTAGGATATTACGTAATCGATATAACTATGCTTAGATTGAACAGATCAACGTAGCAATCATGTGGTATTGTGTTGACTTAATTAATTGATAGAACTTGATTGATAGGGTTGATTGAAACCGATACATAATGTCGTATGGGGTTGTTATTCATCGCTACAAAAACTTTCACATAAATAAACGAAACACGAAGAAAAGAGCTTTTACGAATAATCTTGTTAGGCATAGATATACATTGACGATAGTAAATGTATTAATTCGACCAAAGATAACTTACTGATTGAAATTAGCTTAATTTAATTAGTCCTATTCAAAGTATCAACCGGTGCAAATATTTTTCTTCAAACTTCGAAGAAAAAACGTGCTCTATTATAACTAATTTCATTTTCGTTTCACTGTTCAAACATTCGTAGTCTGCTAACAAATACGTTAAATAACAAATTAGAATTCTTGACAAAGATATACCATTTTTATTCATCGGCTTATTACATTGTTGATATACCGTGCTGGTCCATGAATGTACAAAAGTGCGCAACTATCAAACATTTAGCTAGATGGAGTATTTTCCATTTTGGAAGAAATTCGATTCCGGGCCATTAAAAGCAATTCTATGTTTGCATGGCCGATCTGCAATACGCTCGTCGCATACAAATACGTACTCGAACATTTCTCTCTAATAGACTCAATTCCTGTAGATTTTTCAATTATACAATACGTAGATCTTGCCTTAGATTCATTCATTTTTCTTGTTCTCTTGTTCGTGTAAACTAATCGCACACTTTACGTAAAATTCAACATCAACCAATAATTAAAATGAAAATGAAATGTACCGATGTGATTATTAAATAGGTATTTAATTTTTCATTGTTTAGGTATAATCAATAATAATCGTTGATATTAACATTTCACAGAAAATGCACATGCAATGACTGATGAAAGTATTTGAATCTTATCGTGTCACAATATTTTACTATACTTATTTGTAACTATCATAAAAAATAAAACCATTACAAGTCCATTCATTTGTAAAAATAGACGATCTAGCTTTCGTGTATTTTTGATCGGGAATATATCTCGCGCATGCTGTGTAAATCCAAACAACTATAAACGTATTTAAATTATTTTCTATGCTAATATCCCTAATATCGTCCATTCCAAGTAATATCGCGTAGTGAACAATTCGGAAAATTGCAAGCTGCCGGTGCAACGTAAGATAAACGAGAGAAATGCATTTACCTGAAAGAGGCATGGCGTCCGTTGCTTGCCAACCTGGTTGCTCGCCCAGCACGCTACCGTACCATAGTCCATTTCCGTTGCGGGCGTGTAGTTCAGCCTGGACCCATGAAATTGTGGATACTCCTTCAGGTTTTCGGCAACGGACGGCGTCCCGACCGCTGCCACGTGAGAGTAACGAGAATGAGGAACCTCCACCAACTCTCCGGAATTATTGAATGTCCAGTGGAAAATCAACGGTGCTGGGTGACTCTCCACGGAACAAACCAACGATACAGTTTCTTGCTTCAGCGCGCCAACCACCACTTCGCTTCTGCCCTCCTTGCAAACTGGCGTGTCTGTGAAAGAATGTCACGTTTGTTTTTATTATAACGTTTTAGTCGCCGAATTAAAGATCACTTAACGCGAATCAATTTTAGCGAAGAAGGTCTTGGTTATTAGAAATAAATAAATGGGGGAAAAACATAAAAATTATATTTTTCATTTTTTAAAAGAGAGCAATTTTAAAAGTTGATGCGCCATCCTATATTATCACGATTCCTTTGTGTTCCATTCTAGGGTTAAATACGTGTTCTTGGTGGCATTCGTTCAAATGATATCCAAGGCTGTCTGATCCATTCGTATAAAGGGGAGTATATTATAATTTATCGAATTCGATCATCGAATCACAACAATGTCTCGTACTGCAATGTAAATTGTGCTTTAATGTGATCGAAAGCTTATCACAAATCCGAAGCCGTATATCGTAACAAACTGAAGCGGTCATGCGGATCCAATTGACCTAATACACGGATAAGTCGGACAGCGTATTAAAAGTGGCAAATTAAACATACGTTTTAATGTTTCCAACGTTTATGCAGATACGATATCGTTAAAATTTAACCAATTTTTAACTTGACACTTGCCGAGGTAATCGCTTGATGCTTGAGCTCGTATCCGCGCTGTAAATGAATCGTTTTCGAGCGAATTGTTACCTCTCCGATGGGTTTAACTTGCTTGCAAAAGTCTTCAGAAATGCTTGAGCTGTACTACTTCACTTTCAAATATTTGCTCCTTAATCAAGTAATCATTTCTCTTAACCCAAATCTGATTGGGAAAGTTTCATATCGGATGTAAAACTCGCAGAAGTTTATCCAATTCCGAATCGAAACTTGGAACCAAACGAAGGGTCCATGGTAAGAAGGTATAATATTTTTTTCGCATGCTACTTGCGTGCTCTTTATTGGTGGCTATGCCGCATTGGAAATTAATATCTTCCGAGTTTTATACCAATTACAACTGACATGTACAATGAAAAATAAATACATTTCATTTTTTAGAATTTAACGCGCTATACATTACGTAAAGTGACAATTGAAAGTTGAAACTGACGCAGAGTATTGAAAAATAAATCTCCGTTTTCTGAGAGATGCTGAAACTTGATATTCTTCCTTTTTCCCATGGACCCTTCGAAGAAACGTCAAATACGATAGAGAAATTAATAAAACGAGTGCCAGAATTGAATGTTCGGATCAACTGAAGCAACGACTTAATATAAATAAAGAAGTTGAAAATTGTCGCACATAAGGATGAGATCTCTCTTATTTATTTACATTAAATCTCTATAGTCTTTGTATAAGTTCGAAATCAGATAACGATTAATAGCTTTAATAAATCTTACATCCAGATGATAATTAATAACTTCGGTCCCTGATGCTTATGAATATGGCTGTATCTCTACCACTCAAAACTCGATTATTCGCAACAAACAACTATCCAGAATTGTCATTCCCTCGAAATTACCTACAATCCTTTAAAGGATCTAATCCAACCTTTCCTTAATTTGTTCTTTCAAGCAGAAGAAATTACGACCGATATGGAAAGCGTCTAGAGAAGACGATGCTCGAGGGAGCGTTTAATATCCAAATGTGAGAGATGTTGGCGCGTGAAACGGAAGAAGAAGCTCGACACCACTGAACTAGCGACTGGTTCGATCGATCGCCTAATAGGAAATTCCCTTGACATCGGTATTTGCAATAGGCCATGGCATACGGAAATTCCAAATGGCACGAGAGATGATTTACGGCGGAAGTACGGGATCACCAGACGGCTTGGTTTCAATCTGATGCGTTTGATGCACTGCCGAATTAATTACTAATACGAGAAGTCGACGATACTGGATGCTCGACGTATCACCGGCACTGCATTTGTCGAGTGAAACGCACAGTACACAGTTCCTGATTAGTACGCATTACCAGTCGCCTGATGTTAATCGAGATGCGTATAATGTTGTCTTACGGATGTACCGTAGGTTCTTTGTATAGCACAGCTGTATATTATTTGAAATTTACTTCTCGAACTATCGGGTAAATCAATTTCATTTAAACGGATGGCTTGCCAGCTCAGGTTGCAAATGAAGAGCGACGCGTTGCAGTGATATATTACCATTTGATTACCAATATAATGAAAATGTTAGATGTTATTATTAGACTGAGGATTATTAAGGGAATTCAAATTTTATGAATAGAAATGAAAGAAGATTATATAACGAAAGGAGAAATATTATCACGGGTATTTTACCTTGGATATTTTATACATCTTTACGCATTGTGCGTTTAAATTTTGAATCCATAAACATCTACAGGCTAATTTATTCTAGATTGAGCGACGAAACTGCTGGATAATAGTTTTCGCGTGTTTCATAATTGAATTTCCTGTTTCTTGAGAATATTAATCCTCGGATGGCGAACAACGGATGGTAGCGAGTGCTTAGTTATCTCTTACCCAACGCTTTCTGAATCACGTGTTTGTGTCATTATTTTTATCTACTTACATATGCAATTTTATTTCTTTAAGCAATTTCACTATCGAGTAAAGATCAGGTAGAAGATCGAATAAAACGCGTACCGCTAGTTAAATTCGTCAGCGGAAATAATTCGATTTTCGAAATTCTCGAGCGTCTCGACTCAAGGATCAATGCCAACGGTCGAAACAGCAGCGAGTGACGGAGAAATCCTAAAACATTAGGGCGAATTCGCGGTTTCCTTTAACTCGGCGCGCCCCCACTGTTGTCTCGCGTCGCGTCGGCCTGGCTTAGCACATTGCCAGGCTGCGTTCACCCACACATGAATATTCAGTTATGCTTTACATACATTGAATATGCATCGGAGTCCTTCCTTCCCTCTTAGGTCATTTACAAGATGCAGATATGCCGGGCTACCAACGCCGCTACCGACCATTCTAATAGAATAACTCGTGCTGTGTGTTTTACAGAAAACTATCCGCCCTATCCTCATCCTATCTTTATCCTCTGTCCTTATTGCCTCCTACGTTCCTCTTGCCGCTTCCCTTCACACCAATTTTCTCTAACGGAGGCTAGGAAAGGTCCTTTCGAGTCTCTGATTCCAGTATTCGACCGCTACTTGCCATCGATTAAGTAATTATCGAACAGCCGAGGCGAGAGCTGGCAAATTAGAGAATTGGCGAGAGAATATCAAGCCCAAGCCGCAATTCTATTCGCGACCTCTTCCGTTGTTCTTGTGATTAACGAGTGGAAGCAGGGCTTGAGATCAGGCCAATGGAACGCCTTTGTGCTCACGCGGGAGGAGAACGGTGTTGCCCGTTGTTTGGCTAAAATTTTCGAATCGTTGTTTCAACCAAGTTTCGTTGGCCGATTGTGTTAGCGACAGGAGCGTTTGTTTATTCGCGAAAACAATCGTGGATCGATTACTCCAAGATTAAGAACGAAGAAAATTATTTAAAGCGTGTAAAACAGCGTGGTAATCTGAGAATTAAAAAAAAAAAATCATTTAAAGCAAGAAGATGTATTCAGCGAAGAAATTATTTCAATTATATTGCTTCTTGTTAGTAATATAAATAAGAATAAATTATAGTGAAATTAAGGCAAACGAGAAGAAATTTTCATCTTGTACTCACAAGGAGAAAAATTAAATTACACTAGTTTTTTATTTCACTTGCTAGAATACGAACAAAATTCTATATATACATACATATATTTTCAAATTCTATTTTTCTCCTTGTGAGTACAAGATGAAAATTTCTTCTCGTTTGCCTTAATTTCGCTATAATTTATTCTTATTTATATTACTAACAAGAAGCAATATAATTGGAATAATTGATTGAAATACTCTAAGACTAACTGTTCGATGAAAGAACTTAAACAATTCTTTTGTTAAAATACGTGTATAACTATATAAAAATTCTTTCTATAGTACAGCATTCGAAAATTTTCCAATATACGTATCATAAAGTATCATTCGATTAAATTTTGTACGTAGCATTAAGAAATTAATCAATCAAATTAACGATGGATATATTTAAGAGCAAATTTATTTGTAGAATCGAGAAAATAAAAGTGAGAGATACGTAAACTCACACATTATTTGAAGAGTCACCGGGTTACTGGCAGTTTTCCCTTCGCTATTGGCAACAAGACAAGTATAATCACCTGCCGAGTATCGGGTTATACGCTGAAGTACCAGAGAATGATCGCTGAGGACGATACCTGCCGTGGCATTGTTCTTTAGCTCTTTGCCCTGCAACAAATAGCTCCATTCCGTGTAACGACAGTTGCGAAATTTGATTATTGTACATTACAAAATCTTATTATTTGTAAGTTATTTGACAGCAAGAGGTATGAAATTTATTTTAGAATAATTACTAATCTTTGAAATCTAGATGAAACATAACCTTTGCGTGTAAACATTTTTAATAAAAATTATTCATTCCTGTTAAATATCTTGTTAAATATAAATCTACATAAAGCTGTTTCTCATGAAAATTATCAGCGTTTATTTTCTTCGTTAATTTTAATATATAAGATACGATAGTACGTGGAACACAGAGAGTGGAATAAAGGAAAATTAAATTTCTAAGAGAAATATCCAATAATTTTCTAATCGATGTATACATCATAATCTAAAGAATCAAAAGAAACGCAACTAGCTGCTCATCTTATCGTAAAACCCTTAAATATTATTATGTATAATGTATTATTTATGAATACGCTATGTCGAAACTTACGTCTTTGAACCAGGCAAGCTTGTACACTTTCGGATTAGCCCTGACTGAGCACTCGAAGTAGACATCGTCACCCTCTTTGATATCATCTGGATTCAAGGTCTTGCCCATTTTCAAAGTGACTACCGGCTGATACTGCACGTCCAGTCTCCACTTGTCCTCCAAAGCGCTGCCAGAAATAACGGGATTCTCCGCTCGACAAGTTAAGTATTTGCCATCGTCGTCGATGCTTGGCACGAAACTCAGGACACTGAGGCTCTCGTTATTTTCCAACGGATACTGTCAATGAAAATATTCCAAGGTCTAGTTATAATTGCGAGAACGATCGAACGTTTTGATATAGAGTGAAAGGTGGATGTATAAATTACGGAAAATGAATCATTTTTGTAGGATACAGAGTGAGATGAATTAAATATTAGAATCGAAAGCAATATTTTCAGATGTAAATTGAACGTTTGACCACGTTTGTCGGAGGGGGTAATGCAAATCATACGTTTTAGATTTTATTTAAAAAGCGAAATATCAGCTTTTTTTATCTTTGCAATTCAGATCGATATTTCTAGCGAGGAATTTCGAGAGAAAAAAAGCTACCGATAATATCAGATAAAGATCAAACGGATGATTGAAAGTTTATACGAAGTTAACAAAGTTACCGTGAATAAATATCGATGCTGCTATCAATATCTTTAAAAGAGGTATTTCTTATATAGACAACTATTCTTATTTCTATGAAATTAAATCGTCATTATATTTTCTTATAGAAAAAAAAGTTATTTTAAAAGAGTAAGCATTACTTGATATTTTTTTCACATCAACGAGCAATTTCAAAAGATCGCTATTCGTTACGAAGAAGTATCGTAGTAACGAAAGCGTATATCGTTTCTATCAAACAACGTTCGCTCCATGCTTTTCATTACCCTCTGTCCATCACTTACCCTAATCCCTCGATCTAACAAAGATTAACGTTTCCGATTTTACACAATCAAAAGCTAAACAGATTTCGCAGGCTGTAATGGCTCGGTTGCGTAAACGAAAGCATCCAAGCGATTTGTCACTGGTTTAATATGAAAATCCATTCGACAGTGGCTTGCATCGCCGCGCAAGAGAAATGAGAAAATAAAGGGGCACGGTGACAAGAGGCGGTGGGGAGGGCAGGGGCTGAAAAATAGATTAACGATTTTTCAGAATTTACGATGCAGTCGCGTGGAATTGAGGAAACTGTAGCCCGACCAGACGGGCTAGTATAGCAAATGGGTGGCAGGTCGATGACTGTCTCCTGGCTGGATTTCATCTTTCTGTTTCTCTTATAACGCGCCGCGTAACCTTCCGTTTCCGCGATGTCATTTTAATGATAGCGCCACGAGGCATACGTATCGAGAAAAGCCGCGCATTCCGCATGAGTATCGCGAGCACGATGAATGGAACTAACAGTTCGTCAGGATGAATGTCGCTTCGCGAGCTACCACCGCGCTTCTTCTCTCTGTCTCTCTGTTCTCTCTTTTGCTGTTTTTCTTTTTCCAACCCTTTCTGACCAGCAACGCCATTATCCGTTTATTTCACTGATTTTTCGTCTCGCTCGCTCAACGTTGACGGTTCGTCTCTCATTTTTCCAGCGTAAGCTACGAACCGCACAGACTCGGTTCGCTTCGCCTCGTTGCGGAGCGATCGAATTTCTCGATAAAATTCTGCGGATAGTCGAGCACCAGCGTCGATATATCTTGCAGGGAGGATAGTGTGCGCAGGCTACGATGGTGCGACCGCTATGCCGGATACGCGCGAACGCGAAACTTATCCGCGCAGAAATTGAGGCTATCTCTTCCGTGAATGATGCAAAATAAATCAGATCTTTCGCGGCTTTCCCTCGCTTCATAACGCTTTCAGTCGTCAACAGCTGACGGTTCGATCGGGTTATGGAACTACGCAATTTATCTATTCCGTTCTTTCGTACATGATCGAAGTAAGGAAGAAATGAAATACTCTATTCTGTCAGCGTAACTAGGCATACGTCAACGCTTGAGTAATCGACTAGGAATTTTGCAAGAATCATTGACAACGAACGGTAATTTTAGCGAACAGTGAACTTAGTGTTATTTCTTCTTAGCTTTTAATAATATTCTACCTTATAGATGCGATTTTTTAGACATCTCTTTAAGAAGACTATTTTCTTAAACGTTGCATGCGTCTATATGTAATAAAACTAAAACGCATGGTTGCAATGAACATAAATGCAAATGTGTATACCCGATGGACATGACACAACGTGGTTATAAATAAAATAAGGAGCGGCTAGCATAATTTAATGCGAGAGAATATCAGATAAGGCATATAGCATTTTAAAACATCAAAGATAATTAGGTATCATATTAAAAGCAGTAGAAACTTGTGATACCTACACCATGCAAGACGAACAGAGCTCTCATATTTTTTACTCTACCATATCGTTTCAAATAAACTAAAAAACTTCGAATTACGCTATTATCGATTATAACTACTAAATTGTAATTTAGTCTATATCTTTATGAACATAATTAGAAAAATAAAACTTAAGCAAAGTGTATTTTCCCGTTACGATTGTAATAATCCTCTGATTTCCGTTAAGATAATAGGGATGATTAAGATAGTATAACGCTGCGATTAACAGGGTTACAAGGTTTATATTTCCAACACTTATGAGGTACACTGTTGAGTATGTATACGTTAAGTAAATGATTGATTTAAGGAGAATAACCCTTTAATGACTTGTTGACTATTCTAACGTTGAAGAATAAGTAAAGTACAGTGACGATGCTGTGTCGGAGGAAAGCTAGCGATGGGTGTGTCTAGCGCACGGGACCATCGGATTTGTTCATGACACAAAGATTTGCTTCTTCCCACTTCTTTTTCTACCCATATTTTCTCCGCGATAATGTAGCATGATCCAAACTATCGAAAAGTTTCGAAAAGTGAAGAATTTCCGTTTCGAAACACGGAAAAAGTAAATTCGGTTTTCAGATTGTACGATTACGAAGGAGAAACAGCCCCGTTGCAAATAAGAAATGAAAGTAAAGTCTTCGGTAATTTATCGAGGGGCGTGGAAGGAGTGGTAGAAAAAGAAGGGAATGGAAAGGGAGTATCCAGTGGATTTGAAGTTCTATCTCGTCAGTACCGGGAAAGGTGTCGAGTCGACTCAGGATCGAAACGAAAAAAGAAGCAGACCGCTTGTTGGAAAAACGGAATAACTTCATTGCGCCAACTTCCCGATGAGTCGTTGCGAACTGGAGAAACTCGTGGCGCATCGATTTCCAGAATTCTCCTTAAAATCGCGTCACGAACCTCGCTGACACATGCGTAACTTCCACAACTCGAAACGCTAACGTGGTCGATTCGATTGGCGACTTTTGCGATTTGCTGATTCTGTAAAGCTCGCGGTTTTCCTTCCGTGTTCCTTACTTTTCTCTTCAATTTGCATCGTAGATGCTGTCGAAGCTCGAAGCTTGTTTCTAAAACGACGCCAATACCGTCTAAAATCAGTGAAAACGTTTTATGCAGCACCAGAGAAATTGTAGCGAATATATGGAATTGGGGATTTTTCGCGTATCAAGTGGTTATAGAGGCATACAGTCTAACAGAAGGCAACGAAAGTCGCTTAGATATTCCTCGAACAGTTACAATTGACATGAGAGTTTATAGAAACGCGTATCTAGAAAATGACGGAGTGATACTGAAATGAAAGTATGCCATGTGACAAGTAATATATTAAATGCCCGATGTAAATGTAGACAAACCGACATATTTGTATTATATAATTACAATAAGAAATATTTGAATTCGTATCAATGGAAGAATTTCATTTTCATTGCTTATCGTACAAAACTCGAGCAGTTTTAGAAAAGGAGGTAAGAAATTTTACGGCATTCGTCGAGAGAATAGTAAGGTTGGAAACAGAATATCGAGCGAGAGAAATTATATTGAAAACAGGACGTAGCGGACTATTGGATTTTGCAAAATTCCAATTATCGGTAGCGGAACGTTTTTAATTATCACGAATTATATTACACATTGTTTCCAACATCGATGCATGCTTTCTCTTTAGGCATTGTAACACAGTCGTTCGAACGATAAAATTACATCGTGAATAGAGAACGAGGCAATTTCCATTGTAACGCGAACAGTATTTTCATAATAAATCCGTTACGAAATAAATGCACGCTTTCACATCGGCGTTTGTGGAAATTGTTAGATATTTATCCTCGACAAAGCTTACATTTTGCGCCATTTTCTTAATCTGCTTTTCCGCCTTCCACCAAGTAATTACTGCTTCTGGTCTAGAACCACTTGTCCTGCACTCCACATCGTAGTTCTTGTCAGCGGAAACTCGAGGCTCCTTCGTCAAAATCTGCACGACCAGTGGCTTTACTGAAATAAAAGATACAAAATGTCGGTTTTTGCATAAGATCGATAAAAAGCAGATTCCAAAAAAGAATAGCCTGGTTTATTAGACACAAGAAAATGTTATATAAAATTCATCGAGGAACAACGAAACGCGTAAAGCTTCGATATCGTCGAATACGTAATAACAAGTTGTTCTATACGGGTTTTAAATCGAAGCTCATAGATGAAACAAATGATAAATCGTATTTCCTATCTTTTGTAACAAAGAAATTTTAAAATTCGATACGATGTCAACCGATTGTACGACAAAAACATCTTTTTCGTTTGATTTCAAATACAGTGGCTCGCGAAAATACTTGGCCACATACTACACGAACTTTTTAAGCGTATATATTAGTAGTATATTAATTTCAATGTTAATAACTTTCAATAACTTTTTCTAAATACGACGCAACTTTTGCATTCGTTAGTTTCTGTTTGAGAAGTAGTCGTCGTTCTAAAAACGTTGAATATGAATTTCGATGCATCGTTGAATTTCTTCCAAGCTAACAGGAAAACTTTCTTTCCTCTAAAACTGAAATTTTCCTGTAACTTTGTTAAGTTGTATAAAGGATCGAAACTGATAGCGAGCAATTTCTGTTTCTACTCTGTTTTCACTTCTTTACAAGAAACTTCAAACATTGAGTGCTCGATTTGCGCTGTTACACAAATATAATATTTGTAATACGCTACTTCTCTTTTCACTTAATAATTTTACATAGTTAGAATTCGCAACGAACAAAAATCTGCCTAAAATATGTGACTAAAAGATGCACGACGTAACATCCTCTCTAGAACAGTTGTATCCTTCTAGATACTAATTTTACAGTATATTTCAATAATTTTCTGTATCCCGTATCTCTAAATTTTCTGATTTTTTTTTTTAATTTCGTGCTAAGCTTTCCAAAGATCTTTTTAAATAATTTTCCTTCTGTATCCAAGTCCTTGTACGTATACTATAAAACTACAAGTCAATTTGCATTTGCGTTGTATGTGAGTGTAAGTACATAAAGAACATTAAAATAATTCAAATCTTCTTACCATTAAAACTCGCAAAAACAAGATAACATTGGATGCGATATCAGCATAATTTAACGCGAATAACGACACGATAAACATGCAACGAAATAAGTAAGAAGGAATTAAAATTTCGAGAGAAGATTCTTAACTAGACATAGTTTGTTCTAAAGCACGTTATATAACCAACTCTCACCTAGTTGCAAAAACAAATTTTCTCCCTGAACAACTTAACTTTAACCAACTTATGCGAGCGCTACCACTTTCCGAACTTATCCTCTTGGCTCTGTCGTTCGTGAAAACTGCAAATTATTCCGACGAAGCGTCCTGTCCTGTCGTCCCATTTTCGTAGTGCTCCGTGCGTCGAGATAATGTGAACGAATCCAAGGGAACGATAAGACAAGAATGTCTAATTCTGTTTAGCAAATAGAGACAGGCCTTTCTTAAACTCCATGTAACAAGTTCGTATTCAACTCGATCGTCAAAAATGTTTTACATCGTTGCGCTAACGACTCGCCGTACATTGCTGTACATAAATATATTTTGAAGGTTTTGGTCGATTATTAGTGAAAATGTTTGAATTTGCCAATAGTGTACGAATTACTATTAAGGTCTGTACAGTAATTGTTTCAATATTTTTATAATTCACTGTATATATATGTCTGAAAAGTGTCGAAGCATTGTACTCTTACTGATAAGTAAACGATTAATTATACCGAGTAGTTGGAACAAGGCAACTTCAGAAATAGCGTCTTCGAAATTACAGAAACGGAATAGAAACGTATAAGCCGCACGTGTTTCGCGGAAATATTACGTTGCTTAGGGTTAAGGAGAATCTTTCAAGGCGTTTATTGCCGCGTAAACGAGCGAGAGAGGCTCGAAGAAGGGCGTTTTACATGCCGAAAGAACCTCTTAAAATGCCGACGGCATGGTACTGCGGTAAATCTCAATTATTTAATTTCTTGGTTATGTCAACAACCCCTGTGTTTTGCGGTCTATTGAAATTAAACGATTTTCTTGCCAATTTCCGGGCTTTAAATTAAAACGAACTGAAACGAATTAATGCGAAAGTATTCAAGGAAATAAAGTTTCACTTACAGAGAGTTAATCATACGTCTCAAGTACGTAAATTATGATATTCTTACTTAGAATTAAGAGTATCATCCGTTCGTATCGTACTCTTAAACCTATTCAATCACTTAAGTTTAATTATTAAAGTAGTTCGTCTAGAGGGTTGAAAACTTTCTCAGTTTTAATCTCCGTAACAAGTTTTACGTCTGGAATATTAAATTTCATAACTCACTTTGAAAAGTGATAGCAATTTTCGTACACGGAGTTTTTAGTAATACAGCTACTCATCTTTACAGTCAATATTTGTCGTAGATGAGAATCAAATATTTAACGAATTCTGTAATTCTTGCTATTCAATTGTTTATAATTACATATACCCGATCGTGCTGCCTGTAGGCAAAATTAATTAACAACTTTATAAGCGGAAATTTAATTTCAATGTTATATAACGCATTAACATATTTTAAAGCACGTATAATGCTAGACGTGTTTGTTCTTCGTTAAATACACAGCACGCTGCTACGTATTGGTTGTATAACATATGCAAACGTTTCATTGCAATTATCAGCGGCTACTTATATCGAGCAATTTTGCAGGATGAACGATAGAGAATATTGAATTTCCTATTAACGTCGTCGCTTGTGCGTTGACTACGGAAATTCATAGGTTGGAACGTATACATCTGTCACGGTAAATGCATATATGTACCGCCTGTCCATTTCCATCAGCGATAAATCTTGGAACGTCTATTGATTGCAATTATTGCATGCAATATTGGATCGCCTTAATCACGCAGAATAAGGCATGTGTAACGCCAACGAGTCGCTGCAACATTCTGTTTACTGTAATTGTTTCACCACTTTAACGTGTTATCGAATGTGATCTACGAATACGGTTAGCAACGAAAATGTCATACATCTGTTCTATCGAATTAACTAAAATTTCACATCAAGATATATGTGGTAACTTAAATGGGTCTTGGAGTAAGGACAAGTAATGATGTTTTATTTGGAGTTAAGTTTAGTTTAACAAGCAATACTCAATACAAAAAACTGATTACAGTGTCGTCGTACGTCTTATTATCATACTCGGCTCTCAACTTCCCGATTCATATTCTCCGGCTCCTCCACTCACACTCTGCGGCTTCTCCACTGACTCTCTCTGACTTCTCAACTCAGACTCTGCGACTTCTCAACTAACACTGCCGCTTCTCAACTGACTTCTCCACCGACACTGTCGCTTCTCAACTCACACTCAGTGTCTTCTCAACCGGCGCACTGCCGCTTCTCAACTGACCCTCTGACCGTTCTAGCATCCCTTTGTCTTCTCTTAGGCATACCACGCACGTGTTTCGCAGACGCTCGTTGCAAGGGTCACATAAGCCTTTTCTACAAAACTATACAATCGAAGGACCGACGACATATCGATGGACCCGACAACGCCTCGGCTCTCGCGACGTTGCTTATGGTTAACTCGATGTTTCTTAGGCTCTTTTCCACGATACTACATATATATATGTCGGAGATGAAAGAACACCGAAGCCTTCTCTTTGGAACTTTGGGAAAATCCCCTAACATTATGATCTAGATTCTAATCATAGGCGTAATTAAGCAATTGTCGTCATTCAATTCGATGATCTCGTGTCCTTAGACAGACCCCATCATAGTTTTCCTCTGCAGCATCATCGCGACGGAAAGTCATTCTCTCGTGAGGTTTCATTAGCGAGTTACATAGCGTCTTTACGCTCGGTGAATATTTTACGTTTTAACAAACAGCTAGTTTAGATACTTGTATCGTAGACAAGTAAATCGAGTCCAACTTAGACTTTGGAAGAAAGTACATTTGTTATCCCGTTGACCGTGGATTCGTTTTCGACCCTAAGATCATTGTCATTAGTGTCTAATCACCGCGGTTACTTGTCAATTCCGGAATATCCACACCTGTACTAATAATCATATTTGCACTAGTCAGTGTCTTCTCTATTGCATAACAACAATGTGTAATCCAAGTGAAGATTCGTTTCACGCCCCTAACCCTAATCATAACGAGAACCCGATATGCATCTACGACAGTGTCTTGATATCATGAAACGACTCGTGAAAATATTACAAGAAACTAACAATTCGAGTTGTTCAAACTTTTATATAACTATATTTCTGTATTATAGTACTTATTAAATTTACAAAATTAAAGAAAGGGCAGAATAACGTTGCATGTCCGTTCGCGTATTCTTTCTCGTCTTATATTCCACAAAGCCTATACCACCGACTAGTTGCATTTTACTGGCCGTTCATCGGTAGAAATTTAATAACGATCGAGACTGAAAACAAAAGGCCAGTTGTATCTAGCACGATCTATAATACCACGTTGCCCATCGCGCGGTCTGCCTCGTAAATTCCAGCGCACGCTTATGCGCTGCCGCAACCAGCCACTCGTACAACCCCTAATTGCCATTAGCCGGTAGCCACTTCTCTGAAATTGGTTCCTCCGTTCCGTTTCGTGGCTTCGCTGCTACTCTATGTGCGATGGCGATCCTTCTCGTCGCTCGACCAACTCCCATTCTCCTTTCACTCACCAACGGATACATACGTTCGCGTTTATAAAGATTTTCGTTTCTCGAAACATTCGATTTTTGGATACCAAACGAACTTTTCTGTAGCTTATGAGGAAGGAAAGAAACGAGATTGTCTTGTTCCCGTGGCAGTTTATGCATCGATGGTTATCGATAACACAATGAAGATTATGTACCACGTTCGAGATGTTATGTGTCACTATCGCGTGTTCACACGAGATGTACTGTAACGATTATAACTCGTTACAACTTTCCAAACTACAACATTTTGTTATACTTCAAATCGATAATGAACGGCTATAGTTATGTTAACTCATTAACGTTGACGTTCGTAGGAAACACCACTTACACGAGAGAGTTGTACGTCATAGAAATCGAATTCATTGTACCAGCCGGGAATAAAATTGCAATGACGGTTAAGCAACTAGATAGAATAATACATTGTGAGATATTATAGATATAAAACCAGAAAGGCATGTCATATAAAATTGAAAGTTATAGTCAAACAGAAGCATATGTATCTTAAGATATCAAGTTGCAATGCGAATTTCTGTTTTCTAGATATTCGCTTTCAGATCAAAACGGAGCCTTATGAGATGATAAGTGATCAAAGAAGAGGTAATGTCTGAAATTTTCGATAATCTCGACCGTTTTTAGCAATTGTTAAGACACGGCATTACTACTACAGCTGGGTGCAGTTAGCATCCACAAATGCGAATTTTTACAAAAACCAAACGACATTCGTTTGTCCACGATATGTCCACATTCACCCAACCAAAATTTTCGTTTGTCTTTCCGTCCCAAAAAATGTACCAGTCCTTTTAAATTTTCATTTAGCAATAACTTTTTTTTTAAATGGCGGACAAACAAAAATTCTGGGTGAACAAACATATCTCACTTGAAAGTCAACGAAAAAGTTCACGGGGCGCTGATTACAAATTGTTTGAAATTTTCATTTGGTGATAACTTCTTTTTTCGAGGGTGGACGAACGAAAATTCTGGATGGACAAACGTAAAAAAATTGTGAACAACCGAATGCAGCTTAGTTTTTGTAAAAGCTCGCATTTTGGGATATCAAATCCATACCCCTTTTTTTAAAATTTGGTGATAACATCGTTTTGAAGGGAAGACAAACGAAAATGTTTCTTGAATAAATGTGGACAAGCGAATGTTGTTTGGTTTGGTAAAAACTCGCATTTGGGGGCGCCAAGTTCATTCAGCTTACTGGTACACTTTCGTATCTATAGGATTTTGTAAATTAAAACACAAATTGTTCATATCATTGATAGTACGATTCCTCGTTATATCTATTGATTATCGTGGATTATATAAAAAGTTAAAAAATAAAGAAAATCCAGTTACAGGAAGAAAATATAGAGATTATAATTAAAGAGTATTTCTAAGGAATAAATAAAGTAAGAATTTAAATAATATTGCATTTTGAGTAAAACAAATTTGAAAAGATGAATAAGTGGTAGGATTGATGAATAAACAGAAGAATGAATAAAGCAATTTAAATGAGATTCAAATCGAATGAGTAGCAGAATGAATGTTTGTACTGAAGAGTGTGTAGAAGTCGTAAGGATTCAAAGGCTTTCATCTTACGAGCGTTATGAGGAGTGTTTTAATATCCTCAGATAATTTTTATGCTAATTTACTGGAAAAAATTAAAATTGATATTAATTTACTTCTCTGTTTGTAAGATATTTTCGTATTACCATGATATAATAAATAATTGTTTAGTATTAATACTGTTAAAAATAATTAATTAGTAATTTCGTTTTTTAATGTTTGAAGTAGATTATAATTTGTATGATTGGTATAGTCAATGATATTTCATTGGAAGCTTTCTACGTGTTTATATTTTAGAATTTGATGACGGCTGACTCTTTTAAGGTTACTCTACTTGCCAAATTATAACACCATTTATTCCACCAACAGTTCTGATTCAATAAAGGGACATTTTTTGTAACAGAGATTAGCCTGAATCCTACATTTTGTTTTCATTTGTCAGATAAAATATTTATAAACAAAAATTAATTTCAATATTTTGTATTCGATATAGTATGGCAACAACAAACGCTGAAACGCTTTAATGCTGAAAAAATCGTAAGATAAGAGGTTAAAAAATTAAAGTTAATAACATACACAAGAATTCTGACAATATGACGATTTATTTTAACCAAATGATTATCGTATTTTAAAAAGAGAACAGAATAACGAGATAAAAGTAAAATCACGAGTTAAATTAACGGAGAGTGCGACAATTTCAACTTTCAATTAGACCGCGATGTTTGAAAAATCGTGGACAAGAATCGCAAAAGTTCGTTTCGTGCGAGACATGTCAGGAACATGTATCAAGCATCGATAAGAATGGCATAGCTGAAATCAAAGGCTGTATCGTTTGGTGCACGAAGCATCGCGTGTTGTTGCATCGTGATCACGCCTTCCTGCCTTTTAAGAAGTAGAAGAGAATCGACTGTACTTTTTGCCATCAATTACGGAGAAAATCTGCTCCGAATGATTCTTCGAATTGCTTTACAATGTCAAACGAAAGGTTTGATTCGTACTTTTCGATGATTTTTCGTATCGCTTCATTTGAGAATCTTCTTACTTTTACAATCGAGACAGTTAATACGAATGATGTAAAACAGTATACTCGTTACTGTTTTCACGCGTAGGTACATCTATACATGATAACCAATCCAGATTTATCAAACGAATTTATTACGTTCTTACATTTTTTGCTTACACTTTTCCAAGGAACTTTTTCGTTATAAAATGATTTGTATATGATAATTTCGGTTTCTTTCATTTTGCAAAAGATATTACAGTTCTCTTCAACTTTAATTCAAATATACTGTCTGTTATATGCTACCAATAATCTATAGTATACTACTATAATATTTTTAAGACTTACTTAACATTCTAAAAATTGTATAGAGCTTTGGGTTTCAAAATGCATAATATCCATCTCTATTTACTCGGAGCTTCAGAACAGAGCCATTACAGATACACTGGCATAGGTGAAATTTCAGCTAATAGATCTCTTTCTGCTTTAGAAATTTCATCCATGTTTGTTTTAAAGAAAATACGAAACATTTGAAACAGAAGCTACAAAATTTTTATGTTCCAAGAATTCTATATTACCTATTCAAATTCTATATCTTTATCAGAAAATCTACAAAGGAAAGTATTCAATGTTGTCGGTAAAATAGCACGAAGAAAATTCAAGGAAACACAACTACATATGCATTGAATTTCCAAGGAAACAATGTTCCATATAAGACGCAACACGCACGGTCTAAACTTTAAATACAACAACGTACAAATTAAAAAATTAGAACGAACAGCAGGAAACGTTAAGTGTATTCGCATCTTTATCGCACGTAATTACGTGTAGCGCACTACTCTAATAAGTTCACGACTAAGTTCACCTTGTGCTATTATCGTTAATCTGAGTGTGTAAGCTTCGGTCACACGACGCACGTTCTATTGACCACTGGTGCACGTCCATCGTTTACATAGATGTACGCTAACTATCGAAATCGTGAGTTAACACCTGTGTAGTTGGCGCTACACAATGTAACTTAATGTCCCCACGCCTGTTTATCACGGCGCGACATTGCCGTTTTCTATTCGAATAATTCTCTAAGAATCGACAATTCGCTGATACGCTTGTTGCACGCCCGTCAAATTGCATTTTTGCATATACGTATACATAGGTTTTTGACATAATACAACGATTAATACGTAGACAGATGTACGTGTAATCTTTTTCTCGACGTATTCGACAACATCCTTTACCTACATTTTGCATTATTTGATATACTATACCCGCATAAACATCTGCAGTCTGTTTATAGCCTATTGCATGTCAGAACATGTAACATACCATGAATAAATTCACGTTTAGAAAACGACGTATCAAGGCCGCATGATATTTTATTTTTCAACTTTCTTTACTTTTCTACTAAAGATTCGAGAAGTTAGTTACAGTTATTAGTATACAATATGAATCATAACAGTGAATCTAAATATGCTTAAAAAGCTTGTTGATTGGAAGAAATGAAAGAAGCAAGTCGATCGGCTGCAATCTGAAAGTAACCAGAATTTAAAGGAAATTTAAAGCCTCATAAAATTTGGCGAGAATTTCACAGAAGATTGCTTTTCGCGATACAAACGGTAGCAAGAAAATTTCTCACAGACGATCGGAATAAGTTGGCGAAAAGAGGGACGCGACTGCGCATCGCGCTGAGTCCATTATTAATTATCATCCCGCGAACAGTTTTGACGTGTATCACCGCGTTCGAGTAAATATTGCGACCGACTACAACTGTGCATGTACATCGTCACGGATAGTCGCGTACGAGCACGCGTTTGGTGAGCATTCAGATCAACGAGATATGAAATAGCGACAATCAGAGTAGCGATACCTATCAATAATACAATGGCCGTTTATATTGGCCTTTAATCCTTCATTAACATAATATTTCGTAAATTGCAGGAATTTAGATATTAAAAGAGAATTAGTTGTTGAATTCCCACAATCCAATTGACGCTCAACGTATCTATTTACGTACTTCTTGTGAAATATATTTACAATTTTACATTTGGTTGATTATGAAGGATACGATTAACAGATTAACCAACCAACATTTTGTTAGGTTCAGTGCTAAACGGAACGAAATGGTTAACAACTGACAACTTGTATTGGCAATTAATTTGGGAGATATCCGTTTTTCGCTTTTACAGACACATAACTCTCTTTTAATAAATACAATTAAATATTAAATCTAATGCTTGTAGTAACAATGCGCAGTCTAAAACAAAATATGATACTCTACGATATTATATATATAATATATATATATATATGATATAGTTATACATATGTACCATGATTGTAAATGCTACAATAATTTGTAACCAGCTTTAAAATTATTATTATATTATATATAAATTATTTGATGTATCACGTGAAACTACTTGAATTACAGAAATAATAAATGAACAATATAATAAAATAGAATCTATTATTTATATAATAAATAAGCTACTTACGCATTGAATTAATTCAAATTTTATGTTTCAGATATTAATGGAACTGATTGAAGGTTATACAATTATGCAGGCTTACTGTATAACATATACACTAATGTAGTAATAAATTACGTTAGTAAAATAAGTTTTCTTTAATAATTAGCATAAATTCTTTCCAACTGTTGATACTTTTGCTATGAAATTGATTTTGCTATGATATGTAGATAATTGACAGTTATTTCTTGTTATAGGCGTTCATAGTTCTACTTTCCCTTCTACGTATTATACAGGGTTTCTTAGAAATCAACTAGTCATAGGATACAAATATCTATGATTGTACAGTGATGTACGTCTGCATGTTTATCTTTAGTTTCTCCACGAGAACGAAACTTCTGATTAATTTATAATAGCCTACCGCAAGATTCAAATACGAGGACTAAAAAAAGGATAAGAACGTTTTGCACTATATATATTTCTTTAAAAAGTAAAAATATTTGCGACTGAAGTATTAAGGTCAGTAATAATACTATAACGCTTATTAAAAAATCATATTCGTCCCTTTTGAGACGAATTTCTCTTTTAACAATGACTATAATTAAATAGATCGTATATCAAGCTAACTAATAGTCACGTTTATAATAGGATCTTAATCCCAACAAATGAAAATTATAACAACTTGGTTTTTCCAAAAGTTACTTCAGGGTCTATAGGCCAATTAGTCTGAAATGGGTCAAGATACTGAGAAAGAAATCACAGATTACCAGAATAAATCAACGCTATAGTTTCTTTCGCAAAAATATTTCACTTGGGCTATCAAACAGATTTTAATCGCACGAATTATCAATTATCTAGTAATTTATCGTTCTTCCTATTTTCTGTATTAACGACCATCATATATAACGTTAAAGCCATAAAAGATGAAAAACGTTCGAACACCAACTCCGTCATTGAACGAAATTCGAACTTGGCCACAGAGGCGAAAAACGGCCAGATTGACCCGGGGCTACTTTAATGAAAAACGATAAAGTTCTCCGGGAACATTTCTAGAAAGGAAGGAAGAAAATCGAAGTACATAGAAGAAGCGAAAGGATTCGCGAAAAAGCAAAGTTGCTTGGCCATCGAACACCGTATCGCTTAAGGACATTTAACTGGCAATCGAATCGGTAACGCTAATGCGGGCTGAACAATTAAAAGAGAATTTATTGGCGGTAAACCAACCGGTACCAGGAACGGGAATGCTTATTATTATTTGTACTGTTGAATGAAACTTGCTACGGGCTGGCAATGCTTCGAATTAATAGCTATCACCCCCCGGGGTGGAGGGGGGGAATATATGAAATTATAGCTGGTTATGTGTACTTTCCTATACCATTGCGCGCCACTGTCGAAATCGGCTAACCGCAAGCAGGCCGTGTTCGTACGTCTAAATTTATTTACAACCGTTCTTTGACACGAATTAATCAAACGGCAGCTCGGCCGACCTCCATCAGCTCTTACGCGGCGCAGGCAACGCTTGTCAATTAGGAATTTAGGGGATTGGTCTCTCTGTGAAACGAGATAATTGATTCCTACGCGCGTTTCCTACAGTTGGAGAAATTCAATTCCTCTGATTATAATATCCGGTAGTTTATCAGCGAAATTCGCAGTATCCCAATATGCAGCCGTGTACCTATTTATTATTGGTATGTGCAAATATTGTAATAAAGAAGCATGATATAAATCGTGTTGGAGAATTTTCATTGATTACGCGAAGCTTCTATAGTAAAATGGTAGCGGCGATTGGTCCAAAATTAAATGCCAGACGTTTTTAAAAAAATATTGATTTTTAACTAAATTGGAACTTTTTATATTAAATTGTATTAAATTATTTATAGTAAATTAAATGGGAAATAAAAATTCAAAAACAACAGATTACCTTCGTGTTCTGCATTTCTATAAATTCATTTGAACTTGTACTTTGTTCCGTAATAACATTTAATTATTCTATATAAAATTGAAATTTCAACGTTAATAAGACGTAAAATATATTTATGATTGATTTAAACTTACATAAATATAGTTTTCAAAATTGCTTTATCACCGTATATTAATTTAAAACATACTAATTTTCATAAAAATTGGATATATTATATCCCTGAACGGAAGAAACTATTATTTATTACGATACGTATCAACGTTAGATGAAGATTATCTTCTTAGAAATACATAATTGATTAATTTCATGTGCTACAATGCACTAGATCGTAATTTCCTGATAATTTTCTTAAAATGATACAGTCTAGATCGCAGTTTTTTTTGTGTGTTTACGAAAAATCTAAAGCTGCCAAAAATACCTACGATTCTCATGATATAAAAAAATGTATAAAATATCCAAGATAACTTGTCAGAATATGCGCATATTTAGCGGATGAAACAAATTTCTACTTATGCAAATTTCTCTTATCCAAAGTCGAACAGTATACCGATATGGCGATCGACAGGATCAGATACCGATGTTCGAGTTAAAAGCACGAACTATAACTCAAGCTACTAATCGTTTCACGCGTGTTTACATTAACGTTATCGCTCGGTTCGAATAGTTTTACCCCTCGTAATGGTTACGACTCCCTAACCCTCGCCCTAACTCTATTCTTGCAAGTAAGGCAGCGCTTCTAGCTTCTCCGGAGTGGAACACCCTTCAGCCACCGCTTGTACAATATATCTATCTCGTCACCCCAAGCAGCTCTTCGCTCGGTAACACCTAAACGCGTGCCGCGGTCGTACAAGCGCGTATTCTTTAGCTCGTAGAAAGCAGAAACTAGCGGCAAACACAATCGCGCACATACATCGAGTGTCTCAATACTCATGGTACGATCGAAGACGATTCTACATGTAGAAATTGGTCGAAAATATAGGGTAACAATGTTTCATATGACCTTTTATTTCCGATAAAATCAAGTTTGAAAATTTGTCAAATATATCAATTAATTTTAGATTAGACCGAAGCGAATAATTGACAGGAGGTCGACCTACTTGCGTAGATAAGTCGAGAAGCGTAATATTTCTTCGCACGATGTTTCGTTTCCGAGAAAATTAAATTCGAGAATTCTCATCAAGTACGCGTGTATCTGGCCAATCTTCAATCAAACACTACGGAACTCTATTTTCTTGGAAACGAGGCCCTAAACGAACAAATTTTATTCCACATTTCTCGCTTATTTCTTCGCGTAGAATCACTTTCACACCGACTGTAGTACGATTATACCGAGATACTCTGTCTTTGCCATATGCAAAGATTCTGTTCTACATACGTATCTTCGATTTATTTGTTCATGTAGAATCACCTGCACGCTGACGTATCATGATTATTGGAACACTCTATATATACACATGCGAAGAGAGGCATATATATACTACACATACGACGCCTCGTCACAAGTATCGACCGACAACGGCTGAACACGCCAAGAGCTCGCGTAGAAACACGGAATCGAAGCCGCGGACCTAGAAAGCACGCGATCCACTGATCCGTCTTGCGAGAGGCGTTACTGTTATCTTCGCTGACCAATCTCGAGCGGACGACTAATAGGTTCAGCGCGTGAACACCTTGTCCTGGCAGGACCACGTGAAAAGGCGTTCGGTAGCGAGAGTCCGTCGGCTCGGTTCAGGTCCGAGAAATCGTCGTGGCGAATTGTTTAACCGCGATGGTAGATAGAACGATAACCGGGGCAGAGGCCGATCAAGCCTCGGGTCAGGTGGCTTCGCGAGCCGCGAAGAATATTACTTTGAAGCGTTTATCGCCGGAATCTAGCACGCCGGATTTTCCTCTGATTCCCTTGCAGATTAGTTCGAATTGGACTTTAATTCTGATAGTCGTACGAGGATCTTTCTACCGTAGTACTGTTTCTTTCGTGGCATGAATATTCTCTGGATTTTTCTGCTGCAAATATTTATGTGGCGTTGGTCGATGTCGATTAAAAGCTATAGGTATATATTTAAATGGAACCAATTGAGTGTAACCGAGAAAGATATATTTTATGTACTATGGTGGCAAATAAAGAGGTGCTGATTTATATAAAACAGTAGATAAGTTATTAGAATAACCATTTGTATTCGTTGTACCGTAAAACGTAGCATTAGTCACGTTATTCATTTGCAATTAATCTGCTGTTGAGAATACAATAAAGATGTGGAAATATTTCGAGTTGCTTTCTCCGATTTATTATCTTTAGTTTTCTATCGTCGGATAGTTTTTGAAATTGCATAAAATGTAATGAAATCACGTCACCGCGATCTAGTCACGAATATACGGAATATCACTGTGATTTTACGCGAGTCTAAATTTGAGAAAAGTGAAATGAAAGTTACCGGAGACGTTATTTTAGCGTTTGAGGATACTTCTGACCCCCAATTGCAACAATTCTAATCGGAGAATTTATAGAACTGATAATTCCTATAAATCTGGAATAACGAAACTAATTCACTTAAAGTGGCAGAGAAAATACATTGAATCACGTGGGATACTTCAGAGAAACGAAATGCCACTAAAATCTTTCTTAAAAGACTATATTTCATACACTTCGACCAATAAATCTCAATCGAATAAATGTCTATCAGATTTGCTGCTTTTTCTATCGTACGACGTTATGCCTAATATTCTCTTTGCAAATGAAGAAAGCCTGTTCATGCACCATGGGAACTCCAGACCACCAGCAAGGAAATACATACAGATAAATTCTCGAACGAGTGTCAAACACGTTTCTTAATCGGTCTTTCACTTGTTTGCGCGTATGATCGTCTGAAGCCGTAAAAGACCAAACTTATCGCCGCGAATCAAGCGTGTAAGTTGTACGACCTATGCGTTAATTCGCCGCAAAAGCAGCTGATTTCTGTATAATTTCGTTGCGAAAGTTTCGACAACACGAACCAGAGATCGCACGAAACGCGCCCTGCGTCTCGTTAATGCTTACCACTTGACGTCACCGGTATCGTGATTCTATCTACTTATAGCAGACGGAAATATGTAACCGTTTAGCCTGGTATTCGCGCGATTTCGCCATTATAACTGCAATACGTTGTACATGATTTAGAGAAGCTGTTGAGGGAACATACTTTGTTGACTCTGAAGAAATATTACGAGGTATTTAGAAAGGTGAAAGCAATATGTGCATTCTATCTAATGTTTAATTTACGATAGACACGTAGTTCTTAGTGTCATTTTCTCGGAAAGTATGTGTCCCTGATAGAAAATTATTTATATCGCTAACTTAAAATTTATTATTATGTCCAACACGTAGACAAAAAATTAAATACTGTACTCAATGTGACGAATTGTATCGCAACACATGTATAAGAACAGAACTTTTTTCGATATTCGAAGCAGTAAGGATCAGAAAAATTGTTAGAAAATATTTTGATATGTTTCAACTCTTCAAAACTAGTGGAATAATACGACCCAAGATAAGTTTATCATTTTTCTGACACCTGATAACATACAAGAGACATAAGATCTTGCTATAAGCGAAATATAAAGTTAGCCAAGACCCGAAGCACCTAATAAAGTTTAACGTTATAAGATTTTGGTGCACTGTTTCCAAAATATATAAATTTTACAAAAATAATGAAATGAATATTTAAACGATTTCATTAGCCTTTTCTTCGTTATATGCTGTTTCAATTACAATTAATTCACCAACTCTCTATTTCTGGATCTTCTATCTAGAAATCTCCTATCTGAAACTGCACCAGTTTGAACGACACAATTATCTCCGAATTACGACAAGCACGATGTTCAAATTCTCGGAATGAGAACAGAAATAGAACCAATGATGAGATTAAAGGAGTAATGTCATTTCAAAATGCGACGAAGAGAAATGAACAAAAAATCGAAGAAAGGCATTTTCGCAGCAAAATATTGAGATATCTTATTCGATTTTTTAGATACCTCAAAAGTATTACATTTTCAATATAAAACATAAACAAACATCAAAGCAAGTTGCTAAATTCTCTACTCTAATCCACTATTTATCCGAATTCCTTTGACTCCATTCATCATCCTATTTCGTTCATTCCCATCTGCAAATAAACGCAAGCTCAGTCTCAAAGAAAATTCTCATCGACCGATGGCAGCTACTTTCCAAAACACCTTGTACTTACTAACGCCACCATAAACGCTCATATTAAAGTCTCGAAAATATCTGTTGGAATACATCGGGACAGCGTGGTATTAGAAGCGCGATCCGGTCAGAACGTGCGTGGAAATTTTTTAATTACAGCTATCCATCGCAATTATTTTAATTACAGCTATCCATCGCAATTATTTTACGCATTAGGTTTGCTCTGTTCACTGGTAGCGCTTTTACGTTTTTAACGAACAAGAGATTAAAATGCAACGATGACAAAAGTAACAACTAGACCGTGGATTTCATGCATCTATGGGAAATTTGAAAATGTAAAAATCTACAGAAAATTTACAATCTGCAAAAATATATAAAACATCCAAAGCGTGATATTTTTTACTAAATATTCACTAGAGAAAACGATCTTCTGCTTGAGTGCAATTTTTTCAGTTACACTCGTAAAATTACGAATATACGTAAATATCCGTGATCTAGTAATATGGTCGCGAATAAGATTCTGTAACTTACGATTCACATCGAGAACGACCAGCCTGGTTTGCGGCGGCACAAGGTTAGTGTTGCTGGCCTCGCATATCAGGCGAGCCTTGAGATGTTGCCTTCCAACTTTAGGATACGACAAGCGGTTAACCGTCAGGCCAGAGTCGGCGTTGTAGTGATAGGACTCGTCTATCACGGTGTTGTCGAGGTACCACGTCAGCTTCGGGGGCGGCTTGCCACCTCGTACCTCGCAAATCAGGTTCACGTCACTCCCCTCGTTGTATGGTTCCTCTAACCTCGAGATGTCCCTCGTCGTCCCGTCCAGTATCACCGGCTTCGACGGAGGCACTGTGCGAAACACACATACGTATGTACACATGTACACGTGTATATACAGACGCACGTTCACACAGAAGCAGCATGATTGAATCAGCGGAAATGCGGATTGATTATTTGTCCGCCGCTTGAGAATGGCTGATCTATCGCGCTACCTGCGTGCCGGCGTGATTTACTCGTGAAAGATTGATTAGGGCCAATTGAGTTCCGCTGATGCGAGTGATTTACCATTCGGTGAATACTCTTTTGTCGACGATTACGCGCAAACCGTGGAAATGAACGGTTAAAAACCAGCAAATCCTGCTGGAATTCGTGCAAGCGTGAAACGGTAAATTGCGCAAACCTTGGATGGTTCGTTTATCTCTCCTACTGGATATATAATTGTTCTTCTCGTTGCCAGAAATACGAACGATTTCGTGCAATGAATAGCGTAAATGAAGGTGTTCCGTGATACGTTAGAAATATTTTCTAAAATGAATTCGACGAGATACGATATCGTGTACTTAGTAAATGTCTTAATCAAGACGATAGTTATGTCGTGTGGTTAGTACGATAGCTTACCTTTCTGGTTTGGAATTCAACTGGCATTGAGAGATTAATATTGTATGATATATCGAATGTGATTATTAAATTACTATACTTTCAGGATTATTAATACAATTACATTTTTTTCATTTATATCTTTTCTTTCTCTTACTAACGAACGTTACGTTGTATAGGTCGATAGATGTTTCCATATTTCTGAAGGAAGATGTATAGCATTACAGTCCCGACGATTACAGTATTAACTGCAGTACGAAATATTCGCTGAGACTTTTGAGAATTGGAACAGCTACTGACGTTGCACGTAATTTCTGATAAATGACAGGCGCACTACTCACTTATAACAGTCAGATTCATCTTCTGCTTTCTCGTCGGCGAATTCTTGAAGTCCACTCGACACCAATAGATCCCTTCGTCTTTCGTCTCCAACCGATCGATGCTGAGGTGAGCAGGATTCGATGCTGTGATAAAAAAAGCTCTTGGTCCTAGCGCCGTCGGCGACGACCACAGGCGAGCATTGTTCAACTGTCGACGACCACGGACGTCGAAGCTGAAACCATCGGTTCTTTGTAGCAATGACAAGCATCCACGAAACTTTACTGTTTCTTATTACATTGTGATCTAATTTTTGAAATTGTACAAAACACGATTACTAATGTAATCTTACGATATGTTTTCCACTTTCTTTGAAAATCTGCGAAAGAAAGATTTATCAAACGACCCATATCGTAACGAAAAAGATTTCAAATAGTACGAATTTCTTCGCGAGAATGTTTCTGCTGGATATGAGTCAGTACTAAAATCCCATGAAATTGAGACGAGAATTTTCATGCAACAAGCACTTGTAATCTCGAAGATCCGACAGCCGACAACGGTCTTCGAGTCGTCTCGCGTCGTAGACTTTACTTGGTGTAACGTGCGAACTTGAGAACATGCTTGCGCGAGCTTATCGCTCCTGAAATCCTCGACGATTCCGCCTTCGATCCAGCTACGAATCTCGAAATCATTGGTAACACGATTATGGAGTGAATAATCGTGTCTCTCGAGTCTAATTGAGCAGGAAGGAAAGCTTCCATTCGAGAAACTTAGTAATGTTCGAAGTTTAATCATATGAATATTAAGTAAGTGTAAAGTCTTCTAAAGCGCAGATGACAAATGTATAGCTTCTCTTGTTATATATTATCGATCTGCTAAAAGAGCGACAGAACTAAAAAAATACAAATTTAATAGAAATTTTGAAACAGAATTTTTAGTCGAAGAATTTTCGTTTATAATTTACCTACTATTTACCTACTGTTCGAGCGATTATTTCCTATTGCAAAGAATATCGTCAAAGATCGTAGAATATAATAAGATCTTCGAATGATCCTTTCGGAAGGACGATAGTCGTACGTAGATTAAATCACAATGTTTTCCGTTTCTCAAATATCGTAAAAAGTATTTTTCTTTAAACACCCGAACAAAATCCTATTATTTATAACGTAATCCCGATATCGAGGCCAGCGTCCAAGTCCGGTCACGATTTAAGATTCTTCGCTGTACCGTGAAGGATCTTAGCGGGAGAAGCATAACGGAATTAGGATGCGGACAGGACAAAGAGGTAGGCGTATACGTCGAGTCTCGTCCGGGGAGCTATTCTCCATGCGTGATTGCATATTAAACAGTCAAGGACGAGGGAGCCGCGAGAAAGGAGATGATTCCGCGAGTGGAACGACAGACGGAAGTTTCGGGAAGATCGAAAGACAACGAGACGTTAAGCCTTATTCCTTTCACTCGTCGTCTCTACCTGTTTCTCTTACCTGGTATCACGAAGGTGAAGAGGGAGAGAGAGAGAGATAGGGAGGGTCGAGAATGAAAGAAGTGGGAATTGGTAGGAGGCCGAGGAACATGGAAACCGACGGTTCCTCACGAGCGACTAAAAGTTAAATTGCGTTCCACGACTGCACGGGAGTTCGGATTTCCGCTCGTGACTGAATATTCCCAAAGCTATCCCACTCTGCCGGCTGCTTCCGCGGCATTGACGTTGAAATACGATTTAATTCTTCCACTTCGCACTTCCAACAGACGAGGAAAGCGCTTCCGTGACGTGCTGCCGCCGTCCGGACGTCCGTATGGTTGCTTGCCTTGAGGCCGCCGCACCATCGGCCCTTAGGGCTTCTCCACACTGATGCAACACATCACACACATACATATACCTATACATATGTATAATATGGGTCTCTACATATTCCCTATTCCTCGTCTCCTTTCAGAAAATCACCAGTTTTCCATCGGGGCTGAAACGATTCTTGGATATAACGCGTTCATTCCTTCGTTCGATTGGCTTTCGACGAGCGATAACCCCGCAAAGCGATTCCTAGCTATCAGTCTTCCGACTCTTGGCTGAATCTTCGGATCGATCGCCGGTCTCTCACGTGCCTCGTCGATCACCTGACTGATTCGCGGAGATTTTCGAAAGAAGAATCGCCGATCGAACGTTCCTGAACGCGGCGTTGCATAGAAATCGAGACGATCCGCGGCGAAAACCCTCGTTTTTATTGGAAATCACAAGCGCTGGATTCGAGAATTGCAGCAAGACTCGACGCCTGCATTCGTGAATGCACGGCGAACTATCTTACTATCGTAAGAACTGCTCCCCCGTGGTCTGTATGCAGCATGTTGCTCCCCTTTGATTTGCCGAGTTTCGCTTTCGTGATTATTTGCAACGATCGATGGCGTGTCTATGACTCCTTGCTCTAAGTTTGTAAATTTGGTATCAGAGAATGTTGCTAAATGAGAAGCATTTAGTAAAAATGTTCAACTCCTTGAAATCGTAACGAAATGAGTAGGATAAATACGATAAGATAAATATTTTAGTCGAAATTCATTGTATTAGTAAGTTCGTATTCGCGAAGCCACGGAACGAATTCTTGTACAATATATAATTTGGTATAATAATTACTCTAGTAATTTTCATTATATACGTTCTAAAGAAATTACTTATTGAACGAATACCTACAAAATAGTGACTTCAGACGTTGCAAGTTGCAACATGTTCGACTATTTTGTCCCTGTCTTTTGCCAGAACACGCTCTCATCTTTTGTCTCCCTACGGCTTCGATAGTAAACTATTAACCCTTTGGCGAAAGAACGACACCAGGACGATCATTCGTATAATGCAAGCGATTTAGAAGGTTTCTAAGGGGAGTAGCGAATGAAATTGGACAGATTCAATTCGATGGGACGATGTCCCTTAAGAGCAATTCAGGACGCTGTTCGGAGATCTCACAAATATTACGGAAAATTTCATAAAAAGCTGACGGTGGCCGAGTCTAAAGAAAATACGGTAGAGTGGAGGAGCAGTAGAAACTGGAGAATAAGAAGGAAGAAAACGTAGAAATAAGGTCAGCCAAGAAAACGAAGTAAATGAATCGGTAATCGGGAGAATCGAATGAACGAAACGTCCTGACGGGGTGAAACATTCAAGTGACCGAATAAATCGGTGTAATAGGATTACAAATGAGATTAAGCGGCAACTACGCGACGGGGTTAACACGGGTGAGGTGATTTAAACGGGTGAGAGGGTAGATTTAAAAACGTTAACAACTCAGTCAAGTTAACTCGTAAAAGAGATTCCAAATATAATATCATAATTCGTCGGAGTTTTACGACGCGACATACAGAGAACTAGATTTACATATAAAACAAGCCAGCGCTTATCTCCCGACATGGGTTTGCTCGAGGGCGGAGCGACGTTTCGTTTCGTTGGATTAGTCAAAAAATTACCCCTGTTTATCAGGTATAACAGTGCTTAGTCATAATCACAGGAGGTATTCGCTTTCTCTTTACAGCATACGTTTTCATTATGCCGCATTAATTAAAGAAATCTGAAAGGTTATTATTTCTCGTATTATACGAACGAACGAATAAATTTCGTCTACATTGATAAACAGAGTATAAGCAAGGTGTAGAATATTATGCGAGCCATATGAAAAGGATGTAAATGATTTACATCGTAAAGGAAATAATCATTTCTGTTATTATAGGGAGTAGAAAATAGAAATTAAAAGACGAATATAAAGCGAAACATGATAAAACCAAAAATATCAATCGATATTTCATTTTTATCGAAGCTTTAGGCAAAATTTGGAATTTTAACGGTTATTGAAGAGATTAATTCAATTTTATTTTTTATAATTATGTGCGGAAAAAAACGTGATATTTGCGTTGCTATTGAAAAGTTTGAGTCGTGTGCTTCTATGTGCTATCTTAATTCATATTTAGCGTATATTATTTAACGGCAGATTATCGCTGACTAAGACCAATTGTAAAGAAGGTTATACAATATAATTAGGGGGATTATTAATCAAATTATTGCGCTACATTTGGAACTAAAAGCACCTCTGATGTGTGAAATGAAATAATTAGTCTACTCTGCTGTATTTATATGCTAAATATTTAGATATTTCGCATAATTAATTAGCAAATAATTTACAACCGCTTATAAACGATTACGTTGTATAGTGAACAAATTCGTATGTTTGACAAATAATAATTTCAATTTTGCGGTTTCTTCGTAAATATACTATGTGTAAGATTATAAAGAAATAACTTTACTTGAAGTTATAAAAATATATGTTAGATAGTCTACAAAGTCTATAGAAGATAATAAATAGATGAAGTTTAAAATTCTTCAAAACTTAGAAGTTTGACGGATTTCTTTTGGAGCGGTATGGGATTTTTAACGTATCCTTGCAATAGACGAGACACTCGATAATATACCTATGATATGATAACTTAGAGGTAGCTTTCACGTTTTACGCATCTAAAATGTGCACTTTTGTACGTAAAATACACGCACTATTTTTATACCTCGTAGAATTGGTATAAACCGATCGTGAATGTTAGCAATAAAACATCGTATAGCACCAGATTTTGTTAAGAATTTACGAGCTACTCATAAAATCGTATAATTCCGATACGGACACCCGGCTTACATGTTATTTCAAAAACAAAACTTTCTATATATCACTGAATTTCTCTCTATAGCAATTGAAACAGAACAGATAAAATGTAATAATAAAAAATGCAATTTTTAAAAAGTGAACATTCGATACGCTTCGTTTCATACCACATCTTTACAAAACCTAGTCTTTTTCCCTTTTTCTTTTCCTTTTGATATACTTTTTACGTTCTTGAAAATAAAAAAAAAAGAAACATTTTAGGGATTTAAATACACGTACAATTGTCGTTAAATCCATTGAGAAAGTTCCGTTACCAATTTCAAATTGATTTAAATTGTAATTATTCCTCAAAATAATTTCTTTCCGAGTTAAAAAATCGAATTGTCAATTCGTTTATAAAAACTCTGATGAAAAGCTTACCATCGCTTTTACATCGCACCGTTGAAGAGAGGGTGCGCGATAACTCGAGGAAAACAAGTGAAAACCGAAGAAACGATATTCGCCATTTCGTGTCTTTAACAGTCTGGCGCACGTATGATAAGCGAGCCGGCACGTCTCGTAATAAATATTTTACTGCCTCAGCCGGAAAAGGGTACGCGGGGAGGACAGGAAGAAAAGCTCGTCGAGAGGATACAAGGGGTGTCTGTCTGCCTCTAAATTTAAAGTTCCCTCTCTAGCGGCGAGGATTAAACTGACTTTACAACAGGCAACGACCTATGCCTCCAACCATCCGATTCAACCCCTACATCGCTTCTGCTAGGGATGGAAGAGAAGAAAACGGTGGAAAAGCTCGAGACGATGCATCGCCACCACCGCACATATCTTACACCTTATTACATTTCTTAAATATGACCCGACGGGCAGCAACGTCGACTACCCCCACGACCACATGCCCCCACCCTATGATAGAGAGTGTCGCGCTTCTTCGCGAAAGCGACGAGCTTCGAAGGTTTGCGGGCCAAGCACCATTCTATATGCAAAATTTCACGGGTCGCGGAAGCGAAATAGCGAGTCGGCAAGCAAATGAAGTTCACCGTGGAAAATAACGCGAGGAATTTCTGGACCGTCCCTTCTCCATCCCTACGACCACGCCCGCAGTGCTCCCCGTTTTATTTCTTCTAGGCAATTTATATTCCCGGATTATCGGGTTTCAAGAGAATTTTAGACGTCGCATAGCCTCGCGCGATATCCTTCTAACCGTTGGCTGGTTTTTAAAGGCTTCTGATGAATTCGGGGCTTTTAATAATGATTCGGGATTACAGTGGATTTTATTGGCTGATAGGAGTACGGGAAAATTTAGTTTTCTATCGTGTTTTCTCGTTATTCAAGCTGTTCCGTCGTGTCTTTTCTATCACTGATCATCAGTGTTTTCTGGCTGTTTATAAATTGAGATTATCGCAATATTACTTGCAATATTACTACGTAAATATCTAATAGCGAACAAGCAATGTCCTTCCTTTTTCTGTCTCAAAGAGAAAGGGGGTTGGTTTTCGTGTTAGTAGAATTTACGTATTTTTGGTTATGCAAGTAAAAGATTTAATGGCTCACCTGTAGATTGGTTCACTAGCACCCTCTTTGTACCAGAGTACCATGCTGACTTCGTCGTTGTCGTTGGAACGAATATCACAAGGAAGGTGCACTTTGTTTCCCACAACCCCGCTGATAGTAATCATTGGAACTGTAAGCAAAAAAGATGAAATATTTATAGTTAATTGTACTATAATAGGATAAAAGTTGGATTAAAAGTGATAAAGACGATTAAATTTGAAATTTTATTATCCTCCGGTATCCTTTCACAGTAATTCGCTAACTGTAACCTTAATTAAATTAACATGAAATTAATTATAAGTTTAAGCGGTTACTAACAGATATTTCCTCGTAATATAATACTTGATATAATACTTAAAAAGAACGTAAAACTATATTTAAAGTTTAATTCAACAAAGGTTCCAAACTTCGAGAAGACTTTAAATTATACTTTATAGAATATAATATATATTTCATTTATGAAAGATTACACATATATTGTATAATATAATTTAAACATTAAATAAAACTGTTGGACGTATGATGTTCTAGTCTTAGTGTCTTGAAACTTTGTACTTTAAATTAAAATTTGAACTTTGCTCTCGCCTCACTATAGCGATATATGTAATCAATCCAAAAAGTGTTGAAATAAAAATTGGCTGAATGATATTGAAACAGTAAATATTTATTTCTATTCTATACTTTGTCTAAACATCAATACCTATCAATATAATACGCATTATATATATCATATATTCGTATTAATGTAAATTGGTGTTTGTAAAGTTTGAAAAGAATGGAACACAAACAGAGACATGTCTCGTAAAATTTTATAATTAATTATACTCGATTCAAATCTGCTCTTTAATTAATCATACGCAGGGATACTTGCTAACCGATTTATTCGCAACTGAACCTACATTGTAACCATTTTTCAAGGCAACATCAATCACGCTCAGAAGTGTGAGCGAACTTCTTTCGAAATCAATGAACACACCAACGCCTCGAAATATCTAATCTCGTCATTAATCAAACTAAATTAATCTCCTTTTATCAATTTGCCATGTACCTCGACAATTTTCTTTCCTCTTGCGTAAATGTGAACGCGCGATTCGTATCGAATCAAATGACTGTCACGGACAACGTAGTGCGACAAAACTTTTCCTACGTCACATTCACGACCAAACAATGAAAAGAACTTACCGTTCTTACTAAAACTCGCAAATGTAATCCGGCGTGCGTCATAATATTCTCTTCCTCTAGCTGTCAAATTTCAAAATATCTAATCCTGCATTTTGAAACAAAAAAGTATCCACCATATATGCGGTATTAACAACGGCCGAAAGAGTTTCTTAAAAATGATATTAATTCTCGATTCTACTATCAAAACCAGCGAGCCATCTCAAGTATGAACCATTATCGCACATCCACCAGGAGAATAATTAACCACATTCGTTTGGTAGGTGGATAGCGTAGTTTTACCAGGTAATAGAAAGCGCCCGGGAGAAGCAGAACCAAGGTGGTGTACGCAAACTACGAAGACATCCTTCGGGATTAGGTCTCATTACATGAGAATTCTGCGGTGACGTACGCGCTGACGGTTAAGGTCGTGGCTTTCCGACCGAGCTTAAGGCGGCCAAGTCGTCTTGCTGGTTGACGATGCAAGCTGCGGTTAACGGGGGTTTGATGTCCTCATCGCCTTGTCTACCCGATTAGATTTACATGTGGATGGAGTTATCGCGTTTTAACGAGCTACACGGTGACATACGTATCACGAATACCACTCCTTATTTTCCTTCTTCACTGACGCGTTTGCCATCCTTGTCAGTTGAAAATCAACGATTGCGTGGAACATTTTCGAGGACCAATGGTCGGACAATCTCATCGATCAATGACACTCTCCTACCCACTTGTTCCACAAAACAATCGTAATAGCTCACTGTCACGTGGACTTCCATCTTGGGTCACACGACGCTGATGCTTCTCTACAAGTTTGGAAACATAACCGCGAAAGTCAGGAAATCGTGGGTGGAGGATAGATAGTGGATGAGTGTCCCGAGATGAACCGTTAGAAAGTTGGTCCGGCAGTTCCGACTGAATATCATTGGCCGAGTAAGTTTCTATGTTGAATTGCCCGCATTGTAAGATTCGTAAATTCTGTTATCAAATTTAACTTTGCTGTTCGAAGGAAAATGGCTAGTTCAGGCACTTAGAGATCATGCCGAAGATCATTTCGTTTAGGTCTTCGTATAGTTGGCGAATAATAATAATAATATAGTATAGTACATAAATATCATTAAATGATACGAAATTTGATATACCTACACCTAATTAATCCGTATGTAAATACCATGATGAATACAGTGGTGTACAAATACTTTTTGTAGCCACTGTAGATCATCAATTTCCGATATGCTCGTCCTATGACAATTAAAAAAGATTCTGTCTACGTTAATTTTGTAGTCCGTGATTCGTAAATGTAGTTCTAATTTTACAAATTTGACTGAATTATAAAAGTTCAAATCTTCCACCAACGCCGGTCATCCGACCAACATTTGTAAACTAAAATTCTAACGAAGAAAAGTTTCACGCAACGTGTTATATAACAGGCGCAGTCACAATCCGACGAACTTATCGCGAACTTTATTTTTCGGCAAACACAGACTACGAAAACGTCCACAGTGACAAAAGCACCAGGCTCGGTTATACTGGAACAATTTCATTTACCACAAGAAAAATGCTGGCTAAATTTCACGGCTAGGCGTAACCATACATTTTCTTGACATCTTGATCTGGAAGGAAGAAGCCTCTAACCAGTTACAAGCTCATGAAACGTCGAAAAATGGGGAGCAATGATGACTGAGTCGTTTCTTCTCCTTCGTCTCCTATCGTTATACGACGAATATTAACGTAGGAACCGTGAGCCGGTACATCTACCATTTTTTTTATGGCGTTTAGCGAACTCCAGACGAACAATTTGCATCGTTATGCAAGTCCGCGTTACGTGAGTCGTGGTAAGATTTTAATAATTGTACTCGTTTCGATCGCCGCTCTTGCGTCCGGTCGATCAAGTATCGACTATCGGCCAACGTAACTTCTCCAACCTCTGGCTAGGGTCGACTGATTTTAATTACTTTTGCGAAAGTTTAGCAACTGAAAGTGTATTTACCGTGGAAATTCGCAATTTTGTTGGGTAGTTCGTTAGTTCACTGATTGTTCTCTATTTTTCTTTATATCTGAATGATTTCAAAAGGAAGATAGCTCTATAGGTAATTTGTTATATAGGGTGAGGTACGTTACGCGTTTCCACCGAGTATTTTTATGAATATCGGTTATATTGAAAAGTTTTAGTAGACGAAGTTGAAACTTTTCATATTAAGTTGAGTTTGTAGATAAATAGTAATAAATCCAAAACAAAGCAAGACCAACTTAAGGAACGACTCGACGTAGATTCATCCTATGGTGCAAAGATTCGATGTGCCATACATATTCGAATTCACCGATCTACGATAATCAGAAGATAAAAATACCGAATCGTTGATACTGTTCTGCCAAATTTCCACCTTAGTAACGTTTCATAGTCTAATCGATTGGACTGACAAGCGAATAGTACCCTTTAGCGTCGTTGACGTTGACAAAAGCGTCAATTATCATGATCGAATAGGAGAATATTTCGAACTTGTTTCAATCGAAATTCTAGTAGCCGTCTAGTTTAGCAATTGGGCAGATATGCGTGTAGCGTGCATCGTAATTCGTTTCTGTTGCCGAAGAATCCTCGAACCCCCACGTCGTTCCCGGTACGGATCGATGCCTCGACTCGTGCGGTTCATAAATAACCTTTCTACGCGGAAAACGAATCCATCAACGGGTTTGCTTCTTAACTAGCCAATTCGAGGTAACATCAAACGCAACATAAGGCTGCCGTCTTCTTCCATCCCCTGGCAGCTGCTGCGCGTTGCCAGACCCCCGTAAATAAGTAATCTTTCCGTTTCCACGAATGCGCGAGAGGGTTTTGAATCTCGAGGATGATCGCCTTCGGGCGAGCGTGTCCAAGATACCAGCCGCGTTTATTTTCTTTTTTATCGAACGCGTAAATTTAACTGGCCTTATTTTTGCCCGACGTTTTCATTCGTTGCTCGCCATCGGCAAAATGAAATATAACGTTATTATTCTGGCATGCCGCGAATCCTTTCGCGATCTCCTTCCTCCCTCCTCTGCTTCTTGGTTGCGCGTATCGTAAGAAGCACGTTCCTTTTCAGCGTGAAATCTTTTGACAATTTATCGACGCACGAAACAATCTTTCGCATAATTCAAACGTAGATAAAGAGGCCGTATGTCAATGGCGCAAAGAATTTTTACTCCTGTTTTGTGAATTTTTAGCTGTCAACATGCATTCTATCGTGAGAATGTGTGAACGTTTGTTCATTTCGAACAATTTAATCGGAATTGCTTATGTAGAAAATTAATTAACGTGTACTTGTTACAATGGAAACTACCTATGATAGATGATAAATAAAGTTTAGGCATAAATTCGTTTCACTTACTAAATGTTATAACGACTATTGCACTCTGCATATTTTATACATATTCGCGCTTTAAATTTCCCATAAATGTATAAGAATCACCACTGCAATTATAAACTTCGACGATCTTGAGGATAACCCTGAGGATGATAATGGTCGATACCTTGGTAATTTAATAATCTACAGTTCGTCGATAACGGGACTATATTCCTCGATCCCATTGTAAAGTTGGAGCTAAGACAAATTGTCTCGTGTCGAGGTAATTAAGACTTGGCCTACCCTTGGGAATCGTCGATTGAAAATGTCAAAAGATTCTTAAGCCCTAGTCGTCTCCACCGTCGCGTGTAATCCAGATTTATACGGTGATAGATCTTGTTTCTGCGTTAATTATTTCCTTGAGTCGTTATTCAGCATATAGGACCGTTTTACGATAGTGGCGGAACGAAGCAAAGCTATTCAGATAAACTAGCTGAGCGCCGTTCGAGTATCGTTCGTTATCTTTGCCACGGCATAAATACGACTGTAAAGGAATAGCGTTAACAGGAAAGGGTGAAAATGTCGAGGTTCGTAGTCGTAAAGTAATAACAAGAGTAATTTGTTCTTGGTTCCACGTACATTTTCCCTCTTTGTAAGGGATTAACGTTATCGAATTAGTAGTAGAATGTACTTGAAATTTTGTAACACGACATTGACGAACTTGACGATTCTGACGATCAAACGGTCTGCGATTGTTTCTTAATTTTTTGTTACAGATAATATTTGATTAACTTTCTCTTCGTGAACATAATATGAATTAACAATTATTTCTACATTGAAACGAAAGATTCAAATGTTACGATGCTTTTTGCAAGCAAATCTAATTATCTGGAAGAAGAATTTTTTTCCTATTCGATTACATAAATAGCGCTATCTTCTTTATAAAATAGAGACACAACATGTAGAGGGTGGAGAAAATAAAACTGAACGTACTCGTCCGAAAGAGGACTGTTATTAATTATTCAGAATGTTATGTCACAGTGCAATTTACTATCGGCTAAATCGTTTAACTAGATTCGTCCGACAGATGACACTAGATTGGCTGATTGTTTATTAAATGCTGTCAAATTATTGATGCTAATAAGCCATGGTTTGCCGAGCACGCGTTCGAACGATGCCAAATAAGCGACGGTGGATGTGGAAAATATCTGGCAATGACGCATATGGGTAACTATATGACGCCCACCAATCAAAATTATTGTAATATTCGAACGCGGCCGTGACTCGAAAACGTCGGCTCTGTCCATAAGTACCTAATGAATCGAGAATTTATGTTAAAGCATTTTAATGGTGTTGGTAACAGTTTCTCGTGTCACAATAAGTTGAATGACATACATGCAACGTTGCATGAATTAATTAGATACGATGCTTCGGTTTTATTAATTTCGATAAATTTATACATGCATCGTGTATGTTCATATATGTCAATTAAATACGTACATTCGATGTTATTCTATCTTTATGATTTGGTCGAAATTCTCACTACTTGTTAGTGCATTCTTCTAAAATTCCAGGATGCAGAAACAAGCCGAATAACACGTAAGAGCATAAATAGTGTTTCACATTGATGTACCTATTCAGAAATCTGAAGCGTATTTAATATTTCGGTAATTATATACTTAAAACTTGTACTTTATTGTGACAAAATACTACTCGATTTACTTTAACAATAAAATTCGGAAAGGATGCACTCGAAGAAAAAGACCCTGAGAAGATGAAAAGTCACATAGATGTACCTTTTCATCAATAAGCGAGTAAAGATACAAAGAGTGTCGTCTCTCTTTGAATAATCGTATTTGTCATCCGACTTCCAAGCAATCGAAATCCCTTTCAAACGAATAAACACCGATGAAACAAATTACACGAGGAAAAAGAAAAACACGAGAAAATGTGGCGTTCTTGGCCAGTTTCTTAATGTCCTCCTTTGTAGCGGAGAAATGAAGGGAGACTATTAAAATGGTGCTGGTCTGTCGAAGAAAAATTCCCCTGGCAGCGGAGACGACTTCTCTGTTAAGTCCAGATGTATTGTAGACCGCAATGTAGTAGGTAGATTAATGGTTTTTACCGGTGCTCCACCGGAGCTTTTTATAGCAAAAGGTGGCCCCGCTCGGGATAGAGTGCCGCGACCGGCACATTCGGGTTCCGCTCAGCCAGTAAAACTTGTAATTACTGTAAATCGCGATGTAATTGCCGTAGTAATTACCGTGGAGCAAAGTAGGCGCCGGCTCGCGTAAATAAAGCTGTGCTTGCGAGCTTACCCGCAACCCCCGTAAATTTCAATCGTGAATGTTTCATTTGTTATGGAACCACTTTTAATCGCCCGCCCTGTTCTCTCAGTTCTATTAACTCCTCTGTACGGTGGATATCGTTTCTCCCAGTTACCGATCTTATTTTTTCTCTTTAATTCCGCTAATAACAAAGATCGTTTTCAGTCCTTTTGGGATACCGTGTTGCGGCAAGCGTTATGGTTCCCTTTTTTTTTTAGAGGTTTCGTACGTACCGTTTATTTATACGCCGGGTTATTCGTTCGTGTATGTTGATGTTTCTATAAGTGTCTGATTTAATAAGAAATTTATTCGGTTTATCAAGGACTTGCTATATTTTTGTAAACATTGCTGTTACGAAATGTATTGAAAACGCAGCTTCGCTTTTTTTTCTTAATTCTATAGAATATTTAGATTTTCCGAGTATTTGTATTTGGAACGAATTATTCAACTTAAGTTAGGGGATTCACGTATAGTTACTTTCCATGAATTTCTGGCTGGAATATCTGGTGAACTTCAGGGACACCCTATGCGGACGCAGTTGTCGCGATTTTATGGATTCCCTTTGACGATCCCCACCCAGAAATGAGATTATGTATATCTCCGATTTACTTTACTAACTACGCAAAGCCGATTTATCAGCGAGCTGTGACTACCAGGTCGCGTGTTTTTCTCTTTTACAATCGATTCGAGAAGTACCGTCTACCTAATTATCGGTGCTGCTTTAAAGTTAGGAAATACTTTGAAACGTGCGGCCACCACCAGGCTGCATTGCAAATTCTTTTAGGATCACGACTAGAGGTACGTGCACCGGTATCCTCGTCCCTTTCAGTTCCAGAGGAGAAGTAGAAATTATTCCTTTTTTACAGGGAAATCTTGAGAAACCCATCCGGTATCTCGTTGAAGTAAATTACGTTTCCAAAAGACAAGTTCGCCGTACATTCTGATTAATTTCAAGTGAGATCGTTAAATGACTTTATATGTTGATAATATTCCATACCTATCACAGAGAATGTTATGTCAAAGAAATTTTTCTAAAACTCTGAATAGATCGAGAAAATAAATCAAATATCAGAAATTTTATGAGGTCAACATATATATATGTTGAGGCTTTTAGAGCATCGGATAATTTAATTAATTTCACTGCTGTAGTTATAAATATTTAGCCCTTGCTAACATTAAACATCTGTGAATTATTTTACGTAAAATTAATAAATTTGAACGTTTGTAATACCAGTGTTTAATACAAAATTGTTCAAGTATTTAATGACCAATTATATGTGCTTTAATAAATAATATGTTACAACATGATACAGGATTTAATTGCTTTCCACCCGTTATTATCCACTAATTAGTGTAAGTGTTGCTTCAATATAAATGATTGAATCAATAATAACTTTATTTCCAATTAATTTTCTATCAGGCTAATAACACCGCGTTATATTATTTTCATCAACCAAATAATCAAAAGATGATTAATTGAAATATATTAATTGAAAAGAGTAAGATTGATACTACAACCTCCTTTCCAAATATTATGCCAACTACTCCTACATATGTGTATGTAATATACTAGAAAAATATTAAACACAGGGGAGTTCCCCTAATGCCGGACGGCACATAATTCCGGGCATTAGCTATATTGGTAACATTTGAAACGCAACCGAGCCGTTATTCCATGTACAACATAGAGGAGCAAATGGAACAAATAACGAAACGTTCCAGTCGCATGTGCACATCTAACGAGATTCACTGATTGTGGTGTTTAACAAGAATCTGGTGCATCGTACAAATTATAGCCTATTATATTTACCAAATTTCGTGGCTAAAAGACGCGTGAGTTGCTTAGTTACATCTTTTGGAAAGTGCTCTTTAAGTTATCTTTGTATGTTGTGCGTACAGTGCACTGCTCTCTGCAAACAAAATTTTTTCGATGGGTTTACTGTCTCATAGTTCCGAATAAAACATTTTTCGTCATCAGCGGATAGAACAAATCTCAATTTTCTGTGTCTCTATTCGTATTATTATTTATTATTTCGGTCTTATCGGTTGGAAGGTACGTACATCTAAACAACGCGAATGACAAGAAAAAAAGATTCAACAAATATTTCACTGCAGGAAACAAAGGATCGATAAGATTGTGAAACTATCATCGATATTTTTTATATGAATATTCTTTCGTATAATCCATACAGTTCACGCGCGTATATAAACTTCGAAACAACACGAGCCCCTACACCAGGGACCAATAAAGGGATGCGAAGAAAGAGGAAAACTAAAAAAGAAAAAAGAGAAAAAACGTGGAATAGCGGGATAAAAACATCCGTCTATTATCCCCCGTTGGCCGCTTTATTCACGAGAAGCGTATTCGGAAACGATTTCCCCTATTCACGCAGGGTTATCAATAAAGAAAGGCCGAATTTCCCGTAGAAACGGCAAAAGGCGGTCAGGCTGAATACTCAAAGCTGCTCTTTACGACGTTCTACAGTCGCATCACGATCCTCGACTCAGTTTCCTCTGCCGAGTAACAGCTTTCGTACAGTAACGGAACAGTTTCTGTAGCGAAGCTTTACAGTTCTCCAGTTCCGCCGGAGACATTAATCTCCCTTATGAGTTACGACGTGTGCGCGCTACCGGTACACGCACACACCCACATCTTTCTCGAGATCCAAGCATTTTCGGCACGCACGCGCTCGATATTTATACAAGTATATATTTATAAGCGTGACGCAAGGATTTCGTAATCGCTATGGTGGATAGTATCGAAGAAGCACGAGCCATAAAACGGCACGTGTTACGCGAAACAGAGAACACGACGAGAAGATGAAGGAAGGAACGAGAGAAAAGGAGAAAAAGTAAAGAAATTAATCGTAGGTGCAGGGGTGGAGTGAAATAAAAACGAGCCCCCGTGTGTCAACGCTGCTCCTTTTCCCTCCATCGACACGTAAGTCGAGTCGTTTTACAGGGCGTCGTAATTCACGCTTTACGAGCGGCCTGCGCTCGCTGCTCGCTTCGCCTCTCACACTCGTCCGTCCTGTTCTCGTGCCCAGGACATTTTATCGAATTTAATTAAGTCGCCGCGCGTCTCCGGATTCCTCTGATTCCTGAGCGTTAGCACGAAAGTTGCCGCGGTGAAGTTCGCTAAATTACGCGAGCGCGACTTACGTTCTCCGCCGAAAACTTTCAAGGGAAACTCGCGAACGTGTGAACCAGGGCTACCGTGGAACGCGAAGCTGCGTGTCGTGCGATGCAAGCACATAACGTGAACGTGCAGAGATTCTTCTGGCAGAGGAACGCTGGCTACTTGGTTTCTCCAGAGAAATCTCCTTTCTAGTTCCAGCAATCGATAGACCAGTGATGGCGCGAGTGATACGGTAATTGAAAACGATTCTACGAGATTCTATGAGAATTGTATGCAGTTTGATAGCGACAATGAAGTAAATTTCTGACAAATTGAATTGTGGAATAGAGTTTCGTTCTTGTAGACGCTGCTCGCGAGTATGGTTGTCGGGGTTTGTCATTTTGCTTACTATTGTTAGGCAAATGGTTTGCTCGCGTTCTTCATCGATAGAATTTCCACCAATCACCTGGAAATCCTCGCTCGTTTCTTTCACATATACCAAGCATATCGAAATTGTATATCTCGAGTGGACAAACATTTTTTTATTAATTTAAGCGCTAACGTTTTTTTAATAGATCTCGTATACATTTAAAGTAACGAATCTTAAAGATTTGAGGCTCTAAGAACTATTAAATGTAGAAAAATAAGAAAACTTCTTTGTTCCGCTGATAATAAAACACGAAATAAATAAACAAACGTTAAATAAGATGTACACATTGTCCAGTGAAAGAAGTTTCGTGTTCATCGATCAAAGCCAAATTGGATACAAACTTTTCTCCATAAATCGTAATATTTTCACTCGAATACCCTGCTGTGTCGCTCACACTTGTTTGCAAGATGTACCGATTTTCTTTTATGGACCGATAAAAAGTTCGATGATGAAACCCATCGAACCTCGTCCTTTCCTTTACAGCCTTCCGTTTCTCTGCTTTTTACGACTGACAGCTTTCGCAGAGTAGAGTAGCGGGTAGCGGTTAGCCTTTACACCACTTTGATGCCGCTAAGAACACCTAAGAAAGAGAACTATTTTTTATCGTACCTCGACGATTTGCACACATACCAGAAGAATTTATGGAAGGCATAGGAACAAGGAATAACACAATGAAAGGTCTAATAACGCAAACGTCAAAATGCACGAAGAAAAATATACGTATAGTAGAGAAAATACGATAAGAAAGAGAAAACATACAACGAGAAAATGATTCAGTCGCGTTATTCATCGTTCTAAAGATTTTTATTATAGTGTAGAACATACGATATAGATTCCTTGTATCTTACGATTCGAAATGGAACAATCGAATAGCTTGTTTGTAACAAGCTCCAAGTTGCGAATACTTTACTCGAAAAGAAATAGAATATTCGAGCAGCTTTGGAAAATTTTGTAAGGTACATGATACATTTACACTGTACATGTGAATATGTGTGTAAGCGTCAGAGGGTGTCCAGGTCTCGGTTGAGACAAAAGACGATTGGAAGCTGTTGGAAGAATCTAGAGGAGTCGGTTGACAACGAGCGTGCGTGCAAGAAGGTTATCGAGGTCTTCAGAGTGTAATATATATGTATAGCTGTTGTGTGCGAAATAAAGTAAACTATTTGTATTTCCCAATCCTCTCTATACCTTAACAAATTTGTTTAGGCCAAAGTAATTTACAGCGTCGCGGCTTTAGAATCTTTTTCTCGTTCGTGATGGAATTTAAATTTAGCGTTGAAAGGACGACGACAAATTGGGGACACAAGGATGCTCTGGATTCCGCACAGTTTGCAACACTAACGGCCGAAGTTGGTAGAAGCGTAACTGTCGCCGCTTTTACGATCAAGTGATTTCAAACATCGATACTATTCGATGCGCTGTTTTGGAACGGAAGCGTTGTATTGTTCACGATATAGAGGAGAATGGAAAGACTGGAAATTGTTTGAGGGCTGAAACCTGTACCTAAATCGGAAAAAAACTAGAACGTATTATTTCATAGAAAAGATAAATGATATTTTCCATACGAATCATTTTTATAGAAATACCAATGCTTGATCGTTACATTTTTCCTGCAAAAATTACATCTTAATTAAATCTTGTTTATGAGTGTCGATATTCGATTCTTATATTCATTTTAGTTTCATTTCAAACTACTTCTTTTTTACCATAACGCGATACGTTATAAATTATTCTTATCATAATCGTACATGATCTACCGAAGGTTGTCGTATAGTTACGATTATGTGGTTCATACTGATATGCTACTCCGTAATTATTATCGACGCTCGTTGACTCGTGGCCGAAGATTATGTCGGATAATTGTTTGCGAATAAGACCATCTTCCACGCGATGAACGATTACTTCGAGCTTGATATATGGTTTCGTCGCTGTGCGTGCCATGATTTATCGATCAACGACGATCCCCGATCCGCAGCATCTTTCTTTCTTGCTCGCGAGAAAAAGAAGTCTCGTGACAGGTATTCGTAATTACATAGTCTCAAACGTAGCGCAATAATCAACAGGTTTGGAGTTTTGGAGTTATCGACGGCCAAGAAGAAAATCGAAATCAGTTCGTTGGTAGCAGAAGAGTTGTGGCTAATAATTATGGGTCCACGGAAACAAAGATGATCGTGGTTAAGTCGAGACCTGACTAAGGCTCCATGGAGATGAGCGATACCACCTGATTGCGTTCCGTACAAGCGATAAAAGATTCGATAGTATAGCAATTCCAAATACTTCAAGATTCTGCTAACAACATATGCATTGAGTGTAAATGTTCTTTACAACCGTATGCTCTACATTATCCGTATAGGTCTATATATAAAATTTAAGAGAAATAGCACGTACGCGTAAATAACATCAAGGTTCTAAACATATGTATACTATTCAATTTGTACCGGCATTGTAATAAAGATGGTATCACTAAGTACCTTTAGGACATACAGAGTTGATCGGCACAGGTCCGACAATTAATTCTATCGATGAGGAATACAATTTTTTTCTTAAATGCTACGAGATGTTCGATATGGCTTTTCTTCGTTAGAATGTCAAATCACGCAGTGCCATCGCTACAGGATAGCAATGACTCAAAGGTATTATTATACGGCTGCGTGCAGTCTGACTGCTATTCGTAGCGTTCGATTTTTTAACGCAGTATATATATGTATGTAGGTATGTATGTATGTATGCACCCGTGGCTGATTCATCTCGATGCGTGGTCGGTTACCAAACACTTTCCCGCCGATTAGGTTTCTTTCGCCTGTATGAAAATTGCCCTTTGATCGTGAAAGTAGACGCGAGAGGCGACTCGCGCGGAAATTGCAGGGGAGATTCTCCTCGGGGGAAAAAAGTGATTTAATGAAGGCTTCACGAGCATAATACGCGGCGCGACGCGGCGTTCCACTGCATGATGGAAAAGTCGAACGTTGAACCAGGGAAACGGATAACGTGGCTCCCTTGCTCGTTTATTTGACTTCGCCGCTTACTTAACTCTGATTCTTCTCGTTAACACTTTCACATTCTCTTGGAAAAAGTATCTCTGCGAGAAACATTGTCTCGTCTCTGGTACAGTTATACGCGTCTATTCGACGATGCAATTTAATTTTGGAACGATATTGTTTTGCAATTATCCGGTTTCTTTCATTGTCACGTTTTTGTTGACGTTTCTGTATTGCGAAGAACAGCTGCTGGAATCGAACGATCATTTATCTAATTTAAGGGTATACTGGTATTCGATGCATCAATTAAATATTAATGATTGGAAGAGAATTAATATGAACTTATTTTGCCCCTTTGAAGTAAATAGATAAATTAAGCGATGTTTGCGAGTGTGTGCTGTACAAAATTTTCAGGAAGAAAAATAATCTTTATTGTTGGAATATTATCTGTAGTAAGTGATATCAATGCGACGTACCTAGTCTTCTAAGTCGTTAAAATCGTTCGACCTTTTATACCATTCGGATAATTATACGAGCATTGAAAACGTGGTAATCGAGTGGCGCTATATAACGCGAAATTACCTTTAAAACCTGCTGGATTATCGATCGAAATCTTGATGGGATATCACGGCTCTTCGATTCACTAGGAAACTGTTAGGATATTCACGGCGTTGAATGAAATTAAGTTGGTAAAGCCTGTAATACCGGTGAAGTTGCTTTGGTATTTTGAGGTTTTACGATTTAAATTTTCATTGAGATTTTTCTGATTGACTTCCATTTACGAAACATATTCGACGAAGTAATCTCTGATCGGTATACAATTTTTTCTTTATTAAAATATTTAAAAATAGTTTGCAAACATTTTTTTCGTTGTATCGTATCTTACATTTTTTAACAAGCATCTCTCAGATTAACGAAAGCGCGATATAAACGTGATATGGATTTAAAGCCTGCGATAACAATAACGAAGTCATATTGTAACTCAAATCGTTGCTTTTATTATCGAACGTGCTATCAATCAAATAACGAAACGAATATTTTCACAAATTTCCAGCATAATCGCACAAGACTAAAAATATCGATCGAAAGAGGGAAAATTCAGATTATTAGGTATCTAAAATGTAATTTAGTCGTGAATTGTGGTAGACGAATATATTCATCGTACAATCACAATAAAATGAATTGTTTATTGCAGAAACAATTATTGTTTAGGGCAAAATGATGGAACGCATCTGAATGAAATCAAACAGAGTGAATAATGTAGTAGAATGTAAATTGGAGAAAAATTGAGGACAACAGCCTATCAATTTCACGATGCACGAGTGACTTGACTAAATTTGCTTATATCATCGTGTATCAATAATAACAATGGAAAAAATAATTATCGAAAATTTTTGTCGCGATGGAATATTATTTTTGTTTATTTCGTGTCGTTTTATTTGCTCGAATACGTCTATTTCACGGGTTTCATGCTTTTGATGATGTTAAAGCGTACAAACAAAATGGTAAAGTATTGAAAATAACCTTTAATAAATGTGAAAAATATCGTAATATATTACAATATAATTTTCATTATTAAGAATTATATAGTGGCATTTAAAAACTACATTGAACATTATGTTAAAGACACTACAATGTTTAAATTCAATAAATACATATTTTTAAATCCACAATTTTGCCATTAATTTATAATATAAACTCTCTTAAACGCCGCAAAAGAGTATTAAATGGTAATGTTTTCGTGGTATATCATGCTTGGACCAATAGCAACCAGATCGATTGATTATTCTGTGTAAAGTTCAGAGTTCAAAAATAACTCGACTTTGTCCTCTCATAATTTTTTCACTTTACATTTAAACAAGTCACTAATTGCAAGCTGCAAACAATATGATTTCATTATTTCATTATCGTATTTTCTCAAGCAACGATCTCCCTTTCTATCAACTTTTTCTCTATAAATTAGATACGATGCTCTGGATGAAAACGACACAGCAAACCAAATATCGCATCGAATATATAACGAGAGCCGAATATTTTACTTTGGTAATACAAGGACAACTAACTTTCACCCTCGTCCCCTTTACAAACTCATGCAAAATGTGGTCCGTCACAGTTAGCCACCCTTTTATCAAAGATTCAGTAACCTGTTAAACGAGCATCCAACACGGTCTGCTTTCAGGCTTGCCGCAGTTTCGATTTTTGTTTCTATTTCTCGTAGACACCGACCGGGTATGTGCCCAGAACCGTGAAAGCCGTGTGCAGAATAGCATTTGGTGTCTACTCTGGCAGGTTTTAACGGCTTGGTCCCGTATGCCAGACGCGTGCCAACTTCATCCCCCCACCCTCGCATCTTTTCGTCTGTCTGCGCGTTTATCTTTCACCCTGAAAAAGAAGAAGCAGAGGGAGCAGCCAGCTACTATTTTCCCTCTGCAAGCATCCTCCATCTTGCCTTCAACCCCTTCGAATAATTCCACGTCGGATGTCTTGGCTAAGTAGCTGGTAGCCGAAGGATCTGACCGATTTCGAACGTGTTTCCTTATTTTATGGTCGTTAATTATTAAAATTGTATTTCACGAAATTAAAAACATGCAAAATCCTAGAACGCTCGATATAGATAACACAAAAAAATGATATTTCGTTAATGTTATATTATACTGCAAAGCTTCATTGCCTATGATATAGTTAAAATAGATTCGATGTTTACAGCTAGAGAATTCTAAAGTATTAAATACAGATCTCAGCAAAATAGTGCAGCTTTATCAGGTCTGTAAGTGTGAAACCGGAATTTGCCTATAGGTGGCCCTAGCTGATAATGTAGTTATCGCTAAACTGCGTCATTGATGCCAAAAGTCTTTATTGACATCTCACAGACATTTTCGACTCAGAACAATACAAGTTTCATACGACAGCATAGTTTGGAATAGCGTTGAACGTGTCAAATTTTGTGCCTGGAAACTATGATTTGCGGACAGCATTGATTTTCTGTTACCATTTGAAGAAAACTGCTGCAGAATCGCATCGAATGCTTGTCGAAGCTTACGACGAGCATGCTCTTGGTAAATCACAGTGCTTTGAGTGGTTTAAAAAATTCAGAAGTGGCAATTTTGACGCGAGGAACGAAGAACGTGGAAGACCACCGAAAAAGACCACCGAGCTGTTAAAACCTGGCGAAACCGTTAATACCGAGCGCTACCGACAACAAATGATCGATTTGAATCAAGCTTTGCGTGAAAAACGACCAGAATATCAAAAAAGGCAACACAAAGCAATTTTGCTTCGTGATAATGCACCATCGCATACAGCAAAACCGGTCAAGGAAACGATCGAAGCGTTCAGTTGGGAAATACCTTCGCACGCGGCTTACTCACCAGACTTGGCTCCGTCCGATTACTATTTATTTGCATCGATGGGACACGCACTTTCTGACCAGCACTTCGCTTCTTACGAAAATGTACGAAAATGGCTCGATGACTGGTTTGCCTCAAAAGAGCGACAGTTTTTTTGGCGTGGCATCCACCAATTGCCAGACAGGTGGGGAAAATGTATAGCTAGCGATGGGCAATACTTCGAATAAAATATTTTTAATCATTTTCATACAATAAACGTGTATTTTCTATACAAAAATTCCGGTTTCATATTTACATACCTGGTATATACTTCTGTAGCTACGAATTTACGAATTGAGACGTTTGTAGGGTAAATCTTTGTTGTTTGTTAGCGATGATCGTGTAAGGAGATTGAAAGGAGAAGTTTGATACAACTGCTAGTGGCATCGTGTCTCATACTTAGCTTTCTCCTTATAACACGCTGTCACATCGATGATCACAATGTTATACAAATTCTTTCAAGTTGTTCCAAAGCTAGAATTACTTTTTCTTTTGAAACTGATAGCAATAGATAAGATTATTATTAATTTTATTACAAATTTTAGTATCACGATTCTATTATTCGTTTCTTTATTTAGTTACGAGATTTGAGCAGAATTTACTAATTTTATAAAACTCGGAAATTCTTCCTTTTCCCAGAAATTCCAATTTTCAAGTTCACTTCTAAAACGATTTGTTAACAAGAAACGTGTTGCGATCCAATCTTCCGGAGAATTTCATAAAAAATTTCAATTTCTCTTTTTTATCGCTGTTATACTATTTGTAAAGAAATTTCAATTCAACGCGCATAGTAATTTATAGTAGAAAATATAATCCAGTTTCAAACCTGCCTATTCAAATATTTTTTCTTTTTATGAGAGGAAATATTCGAACAACGTACGCGAGGACAAACAGTGTGCTTCGAAATTGTAATTTTGATGCGTTTGAAGGATAGCGGTCTATCTCAGGATCAAATTTGCGTAGGACAAATAGCGCTTATATCAAATACATAACGGCGATAGAAAGGACCGCTGCATCGGTTCGAAGCCACGATGACTCTCGAACGATTTTCAACAGGAAAATCTCTCTTCCACCTCCGTCCGTGCCTCCAAGGAAGTAGAGACTCCGGTTCCTGTAGGATTTCCGGGGACGAGCGTCCTTTTACTCCGAGGAAAATCAAGAATATATGCCGCAGGTCAGACCGGGGTGCTTACAATGAGAAATTGCATATTTCGTTGTCCTCGAATCGTCAAACAGAAACCGTTCGAATAAAAACCGATTTCCATTCTTCTCGTTTTGACGCTCATAACCTTTGACTTTCCAAGTAGAGACGTTTCGGTACGATACACCGTATTATATTTTCTATTACTTTTTATTCGCATATGTAAATAGAGCAATTTAAAAAAAATTTGAACAGTCGATCTTCCTTTTACGTAGGACGTTAAAAGACAAAACTAAACAATATACTCTCGTTATGAAACCATCCGAAGAAATGGGTTCTCGTTATCGTATTTAACAAAAGCAATTTTTCTCGCATGTTGAGTAAGAATTCGCTTACGAAAATCCGTGTATCTTGGAAAATAGTAGCAGCATGCAGCGTTTTAAGATTTGTTTCTCACATTTTCTTTCAATTGGAACGAACTTAATAAATTCTAAAGACATTATCGTGCAACAGCTTTCGATTAATTGAATTTCTTTTCGTACTGCTCGCTGACGTTATGGAAAATCGGCGCAATTCCTTTTTGATCTCCTTTAACATTAATTCTAATCCACGTTTCCAGCATATTATGGTGAATCAGTACAAAGTATACACAGAACGTATTCGTATCCGATTGCTTTTTCGTTCTCGTTGAAAGACGTCTGGGATCAAAGGGTAAGGCCATGGACTCTTGGGAAACGCAGAGAAATAGTATCTACTTAGACCGTCGATCTTCTAGACATCTCTCTTTCATACTTGCACCATCCGCGATACTCGTTTCACCGCGATACTCAATTGAACTTGAACAAGTTCTATCGCTGCTTCTTCGAACATTCATCAAGCGCTCTTTCGACAAATCAACGAACATTTGAGATGTAGTTACACGATGCATACAAGTTTTAAAGTAGCACAATCTTAGCTTTCCTAGTTGCATCGTTCTCATACCTAGCTTCCTTCTTATAACACGCTGTCATATCGACGATCGTTATATTAGGTTGTCCGAAAAGTTTCTTTCGTTAATGAACAACAATTTCTGTTTTATATTATTTTATTGAATTAAGTATCATTTATTTCGTTATATTTGTATTATCATGCTCGTGCATAATTCAATAAACTAATATTAAACAAAAGAACATTGTACGTCTATTATTTCCCTGTAAAACGAAAGAAACTTTTCGGACAACCTAATATATATTATATATATTATAGTAAATCATTGACAGATTTCAAAAATGGCTATTAAAATATTTCTGCCTGCTTAAATGCTCTGTATAAATGGTTCTTTATAAGCAACGTCAGCTGTTATAACGTTCGTACAGCTAATTATTATACAAAAAGAATTTTAATAAAACATATTCCACGCTTGCTACTAAAGTGATATGTACAAATGGGCAGATGTTAAGGACAGTTATTTCTATATAAAATTAGTTGCCTTACTTCAGAAATAGAATTTATTTTAGTGTTTGCGTTCGGTATAACACGGAATTCATATTACGTAGGGAGTTCCACTTTAATTGCATTAATATTTCATCAATTCTGTCCCTTTTAAAATATTCCCGGTATCAATCGAAAAGCATACAGCAGAGATATTAACGCATCGGCAATATCGGTAAAAAAAAAGGAATTATTGCGCATGGCAGGGTTTCGTCAATAATATGTGCCAATAATGACATATAATATTTCTCGCTGATGCATTATTACAATATACAGATAGACATCGGCCGTGCAATTAAATTTCATTCACCGATCGTCCGACCAGTTTTTGTCGTTTCGTTGAAACGTCACGCAATCGTATGTCCATTACACGGAATAAAGTTCCACGAACGGAATCATGGGTACGTGCATGAAAATATGGTCGATGTACAAATTTTAAAATTGCGTAGCAATAAATTTTTCCGGTCGCATGTTTCGACCAAATTCTCCAACGGATATTCTGTGACGCACGAAACTGCTGCAACGTTTTATCCAGTCTAAAATTGCCTTTTATTGCGAAAATAGGATGGCTGGAGTGTCTTTTCAAGACGAGAATATAACTCTGATCGACACGGTTCACACAGACCATGTTAAAATATTTGAATACCAGGTTTCTGATGCGCGCGATTAAAATACCATTAACTTTGTAATCAGGGTTCAGGCAAGTCGCTTATTACTGTATATTTCGTAGATGTATGTGTTTTTTCAGTGCTGTAAATTTACTATGTAAGAACTTTTTATACCAGCTAATGTAAAACCACATAACCCTGCACGAGATATTTCTTTTTTTTTTTTTTTTTTTGAGACTAATAAAAAGAAAAAGAATATTATATAGTATAATATAGTATATTTCATACTTTATTTTTATCATTCGGTAACTTTATGGACAATTTTCGAATAAGTTTTCTCGCTTAATCGTCACGAGAGTCTGACCAGTTTATAATGTCAGAGTTCTTGCAGCGATCGTCAAAGGTATTTTATTCGAAGATCATACTTGAAAATCGAGAATTATGTGACGTTTTTCAAAGCAGACTTCGGTTCATCAAGGATTTCCATCCTCCTCTGCTTCAAAGATCGAGTTACCTAATTAATGACCCTTTCATCTCTCGGTGTAGCCTTCTTCGCCCTCGTTGATTACTCTTTGATCGGGCGCGTGAAAAGCGACTTTGTGAGAAAATTTTTAAACAGACGAATTTTCGCCGGTGGTCTGATTTCAAGTATTATGGATAGTATGAGTCTAGAAGAAAAATTGCGAAACAAAATATCCATTTAGTAGAAGTTGACGCTTGCAAATGATCAAGCAAGTAATTTTCTTATAGGAAAATGCAATTTGCTCGAAAATGACACAAATAACGTACACGAGAATTAAAGTTACGCGGAAAGAACTTGCAATTATTGAAAGATAATTTTCACAAGCAAACTTAACCGTTGCGCTTAAAGCGTTACGCTAAAATAGCGCGAAGAAAATTACTTAGAATTGAACGACGTCTAGCATCGATCAAAGTCGTGACGAGTTGCGCGAAGAAAAGTTCAAACGAAATCGACGCCATGAAAAACTGGCGAGAAAGGCAAAGGGGAAAGAAAGGAAAGATTCGTCGGAACGGAAACCGCGAAGTTGGGGGGGGGAGGGAAAAAGTACGACAGAAGCAAAGAGAAAAAGAACAGCAAAAAGCGGATGAGATAAAGGTGAAAAGAAAAGGCTAACGCGAAGCTGCCAACCGTGGAGAACCTTGATACTTTCGAGATCGATAAAAAATAGTATTACGTCTCTTTGTTTATAAAACTTGAGAATCGTTGATAAAGTACTTGCCTCTTTTCATAGAACACAAACCTTTGACAAGCGGTTGTATTTTTTGTTCCGCGTTTTATCTCAAAAAAGAACAGCTAAGAGAAGAGATATTGTTACTATTGTTTTCGCTCATGCGATATTTAGTGGTCTTTGTTTTTTAAAGTTCTTTCTTTCACAAAGATATTTAGTAGCTTGTCTTATCTTCAGTTCTCCTTAAATTCCTTTTTAGAAATTCCATTTGTATCAAGGATAAATGTTGAATTAATAAGAAAAGCAATTTTCCATTATTTTTTCACGAGTATGTCGAGAAGCTAATTACTTCAAGTAACTTTAAATAATACGATATAGAAAAAATTAGTACAAGAAGGTAGTGTAAATACATGTAAAATGATAAAATGTCACTATTGCTCATAAATTTAACGATATCATACAAATAAAATATTTCTCCGATAAATCACCATAGTCGATCAAACTAATCGTCGTCTGATGAAGCAATCTCATCACTCTGGTCCCTTTTCTCACCAGACGGATCACTTAGCAAACTAACGAAGCAAACCGCGAGAGCATAAAACACGCAAGAGAAACCGAAGAATAATCAACGACAAACACCGGCACGACGAAACGAGCGCTGCTTCGTAAACGAAGAAAGCTCGGGAGAAAGGAAGAGCCAAGCGACAGAGCAGGAGACAGAAGCTACGAAACAAAGCAAGTAAAAACCACTTTTAGAAAAAGTAGAAAAAAAGAGGGAAAAAAGGAAGACGAAGCAGAGTAAAGGCAAACGAGGAAGGAGGAAAGTTAAACGAGCAGAGGAAGGGCTAAATAGCCCGTTACCGTCGGTCGTGTGTAACTTCCGGGGCTTGACTTACTCCTCTATTAGTCGGCGAGCCGGCAGCTCTCCGTCTCGAAACTTCGTTTTAATACGCTCGCATCGAAGAACGACGGGAGAGGAAAGGAAAAGCGGCGTCTCTCCGCAATGGAACATACCAACGAGCGTACAACCTTAAGCCTCCTCGGTTTGCTCTACTCCCACGGCTTGCTCTCTGCCAACTTCCCTGAAGTTCCAGCGAGCGCGATCGTTTCGTCGCGAAGCCGACGAGAGAACCTTTCGAATCGCGAGCGGAACGTAATCCCCTCTTGCCTCGATGCCCTGAGAACAACAGGGGCTTCGTGCAACCCCCATTCTCTGCGTACCCTACTTTCGTCTATCGAAATTTTGGCTCCTTTATTCAATGGGGGTAATAATGCGCAGATTAAAAGTTAGCAGCAATTCTGCCACGAGCATCAATGCAGTTTGCGGCACTAATCGCATCGGATGATTCATAGATCACGCGTTGGAATAATTAAACCAGCAGACTTTAGCGAGATTGGATAGGTTATTCTGGAAAGAGGCATAGAGGTAATTGTGGATGATAGAGGATGGTAATTCGAGTAAAGATCGTCGAGGATGTAACGCGGGAAAGTGATGTTTCAAGGTTTTAAGTGGAACTGAAAATGGCTGATTTACGATGAGACCTTTATGAAATTCATATCTGAAAGAAATGAAAAAAATGGAACCTATGTAAGCATTTAAATATTCGATATATTTTTGTATATCGTACGATCTATAAATATTTGCGCTTTTAAATATTACAGGAATCCAATAAAAGTTCAACAGACTAATGATAACGAGCTGAATGGAATTTTTTGTTCATACCGATCGAAGGCAGACCCGCTATTGGAATTTCGTTAAAAAACAAAATCAAATGAAATAAAATTCGGATTTGAAACATTTCCGTGAACAGCGCGAAAATAAGGGATAAATTAATAATTCATTTAGTATTCATTTCGGAAAACCGCGACGAAAGCTTTGGATTCAAATAATAATTCGAATTTTAAAACGATTTCTAAAAAGGAATTCCTCTTTTCTATCCAATTCTACGCAGTGTGATTTTAACAACTGGGTCAAGTTATATCATACTTTCAAACGAAAATAAAAAGAAGCAGTAGAGGAAAATTTCTGCTCGTTCTAATAAACAAATTGGACGAGCTATGCAAATTATAGATCGGAAATGTTGCACGATATTTTGATCAATGGTAATTTTTAATTAAAAGTATTCTTGACTAAAATGAAATTGCAAATTCTGAATAAATATACGCGTAATATTCTATTGTTTCCAGTTCTTTGTGAGATCGCCTAATATCGCGATGTGTGGAAGAATTTAATAAATCGTATGACGTGTAACAAACTCTTCGATCCTTCTTCCAGTAACATTCTACAGAATAATTTTTATACAAAAGTTGAAGTTGGCAAAAAAAGAAGAAAGGAATTCAAGATACGTAAGAGAAGAAATTATAATTAAAACCCCACGCAATGATTTAAGCGAGCATTTTGTTGAAAACGCTAAAGCCAAGCTAAAAGCCAAGTGCGCACAACAAAGTCTTGTCATGTATGCAACTTTCTGGCGTAACATAGCGAAGAGACAGTAGCAAAGTTACTTACACGAAACCTAATTTGATCCTCGCTGTCTGCGCTTACGTTGTTTGGTATAGTTATTTTAACTTTGAAAATATAAAAATGCTCTTCGCGCGTACCGTATACGTATTAGCGACGAAAACATTGCAACAAGATGTAAAGCTGATTAGTCTAATCGAAATCCAACAACTTAATTTAATTACTCCGAAAATTCATCATTACAGAACAAACTTACAAATTTTCCCATAACCTTATCTTCAGGGAATAGCGCGCTACGAATCCCTCTCCTTAAACGTATCTTAACAACCAATGCGATATAAAAGATAGGTTTCTTTGCGACTGAAATATTGTTTCTCAGCCGAACCGCAATTACAGGAAAGACACGCAAGGAACTGCATTCTGCACTCGTCAGCTGGACACCGTGGAACGTCAGGGTGGATAAAGTTTTACCAAGGAATCGTATGCGAGACGCGCAACCCGCCGAATTGTCTTGCCTCTATTATTTCGAGTTCGTATCGCCAGGCACGTTCCACGGTTTATCCGGATCCGATGAAGCTGAAAAGACACGACCCCAAGACAGTTTCTCGTGTCTGTCTTGGTTCTATTGACCAATCTCATCAGCACGATCACGAGGATATAAATGAAGATTCTACCTTCTGGTTCGTATTCTTTCGGCGTAACGTTCTCCTTTTAACCGGGCTGGAGCTTCTTTCCACGAGTGTGATCGTTCCGGATCCAATTGACGACGAATTGGTTCGCGTTTAAAGCATAATTGAGCGCTAGAAACGGCACATGCCGTACATCCACCGCTCAGACTCGATAACAGTACAAACGAAAACGGAAATTTGTGTCTCCAGGCAGTTGCCGACCTCTCTTCCTCTCTCCTACGCCTTTCTCTAGTTGCGTTCATTGGCCAGACCTCGTCGACGTGACCATTCTACTCAGCAGAGGAACTTTGGTCAACTTCGCTGACCAATCTCAGACACGCGAGTGGAATTTCCGTGTAATGTCGTACTGTCTCGAATGCTTGCTTCTAGATTACGTTTACCGTCAAAGAAACTTCGCGTTCAGAACGCTCGGTTAGAATCGAAGTTTCAAGGTTCGGACTAAGGTACTTGCAAACCCTTGCTTGCGTTCGCGTTGACGTTCTACGAACGATGTACATCAAGGTTTCGAGGAATCTCGAACGCTTCCATTATGCTGTTTACGAAGAGATTCTCAGCTAGTTGAGAAGCTGCCGCCGCGATGAAGATGGCTGGTAAGATTGATCGACTGCTAATGTATCGATCAAAGTCGGCTGATGGACAAATAATACCTGACAGAGATATACAGGGTTCGATCGATGAATTAGTCATTTATTTAGAAAAATCGAGAGAGATAGATTGGACAAGACTCTCCAACTTGTCACGTGAAAATGAAAACTGAATCAAGAAGAAGAAGAAGACATTAACATCTACCGATATTTCCTCTAAATTATATACCTTTCACCGTTTTTATTTTCTAGCTGTTTTAGTATAGATGCATCGTTTCGTTTGCCTCGTGTATATCTCGTAATGTAAAATACCAAGTAAAGGAAAATTCGTTAGAATCTGCCAATAAATGTGGCGCAACGTGTATATCCAACATATTTTTCATATATTTTTCGCGAATATTTGCATATTCTGCGCGTATAAATGTCACATACTTCTTGCATATTCAACGCGCATAAACATCCGCAGTTTACTCATAAGTATAGTGTATAGTATACACGAATACCTTCGTCATCTGTGAACGATTACACGTACTACCGTCACGGTAAATATTTTATCCAACTTATTCGATTCGCGTCGGTTGCCGGAAATAGCGACAAATCGCGGGTGAGAAAAGTCAGGGAACCGAATTTACGCTTTTCACTCGACGGGCAGAATTTCGTTGCCGAATACAGGCGCCGGTTTGCAGAAGTAATACGTCTCGTGATATTTGCTCGAATCACTTTCCCCTTTCAAACCAACCTTCGCTCCTTTTTCTTCCAGCCATTTCGTGATTCGTGGCACTCTAGGCGATTCGGTTTCGATTCTCAGCCAAACGCGTTTCCTTCCTTCTCGCCACCATCTTTCATAAACTACGCCTTGGAATATCTCGCTATTTCCACATTATTTCAACGATAAATTTCTACGAGGAAAATGGCATGGAATCGTCGAAGGGCAGCAGCTATTCACCAAGCAACGGTGAATTTATCGTCCAAGAAAAAAGATGGTCAGGACGTTGCGGCTGGTTCAATTCATTCCTATTATCGGTTTCCTCTTTTTCCTTCTTGAGTAAAAACTTGCGAAGAATAGAATACGAGAAATATGTTTATTTCAAATTTGCTAGAATTAAAGATACCACCTGGAACATTGGTTTACGTTGGAAGACATTTTTCTCGATATTATTGGGAAGTATCAAACATTCAACAGCGGTGGTACTAATAGAACAATGATTTTTAAAAATAATTTCGGCACTTTGTTATATAATAATTTATTTTTACCGATATCTCGTTACTTACAGCGGAAGTAAACAACTAATCATTTATTTATCGGATATTAAATTTACACGTTTAATTTCGTTTAAATCGTAGAATTATAAAATTTATACATAGTGAATACTCTCGTTCGTATCGTAAACTTCGGAACACCACAGTCGATTATTCTAAACACGCCTAGCGTGTATTTCGCGCATTGTTCGATTCATTTATATCATTGGACGAACGAAATCTCACGGAAAGACGAAATTTAGATTCCAGCACGAAACAAAAATCGAGCGGGGCCCGCGACAAAGTGATCGGGAGAGGGCATGCCGATGAATCGAAAATCAACGTTGCATCGACGATCTTTGTTCCGGGACAGAGAACACCTCAATTACTTCGGCTTTCGGGGCTTTGCTGATACACGTAAATTACAGACGTGACCCAGCTCGCCCCCTAGGGGGCAGCAAATTCGCATGGTCAGTGTTAAGGTGCTAGTACAATAGCAGTACCGCGAACAGAGAAATTGTACCACCAATGAAATATACGCTGTCGTCCGGCATCGGCCGAAGATTTGTCAAACGAGAATTGATTTAGGTTGTAGAAGAGGGAGGGGAGGACCTTAATCCTCGAGGGAGCTGGCAGCAGCAGTTGGTTTGGTTTGGTTTGCCTTGGAACTCGTTCGATTGCAACGCAGCCCGCCCGTTTCTACGCAAATAAATTGAGATCCTTTATGTCGGTCAAAGGACACAAGCCTCATGTTTTATTCTGCGTCGCTCCAAATCTGTTGACGTATTGCTCGCTGCTCCGCTTTAATATTAATCCTGGATACTTTTGCCAGGAATTTCCGCAAAATCGTACCATCTGTAATTTTGCTTCTATTTTTCTTTCAAGCAAGCATTTTCCCGTTTCTTCGAACAAAAATGGACATATTTATGAGTTTGTTTAACGTTAATCCCTTGCGGTCTAAGTCTGTATTTTCAGGTAAACGTGACATTTATATGGCGCGTTTATACAAACTTGTATCTATATGAAAACAACCATACAAATACCAAATAGAAATTCGTTTCGCCCTTTAAGTTACAGCAGATGCTTTATTTTGAATATTTTGTACTTTTTTTCTCTGTAGTTTATTTATATTTTGCATGTTTCACATTTGTATCTTTACACGTTGTTCTTCGTCAGAGAATTAAATCTCGAAAAATTTCATCCTTCAAATGTTTTTCAAAAGACACAGATTTTTAATCTATGATACGTAAATCTTAGAAGATCTCAATAGTCATAAGAACAGTTTCTATCGGAATTTCTTACAGATACGTTTCGCGGTGAATTGTTTTCGCAAAATGTAAATTCGATCGAGTCAACTGGGAATCGGATTTACTCCAATCGAGAACCAGGTTGCATCGCAGCGCAAAGCATACCGTGAATTGGTTTGTATAATAAAAATTATCATGCGGTACACGGATTTCAGGTTACGTGACCCACTTTTTCCACGAGAACATATCATAATGCCTGTACAGCCACGTAACGAGGGGTCCTAATTACGCTGCAAGCCAGCTGCGCCACGTTTGATGTTGCAAATGATCTTAAGAACAGCTGTGCTCGTGAAATATCCGCGTACGACCCAAGAATTTTTTGCCAAATATAATAAAACGTTTTCGGAAATTCTCTGTTGCCGTGCTAAACGCTAACAAGATTCTTCGTTTCTTTGCGCGCTATAATATACTCATAATGGTACTTTAAATAAAATTATCGGCTTCAACGTGGCTACAAAGATCTCATACTATAAACAACGCAGTGTGTGAAACCTAAAAAACAAACTTTATAGATAAATAAGAGAACGTGGAAATTTTTGTAACCACTGTATCTATACATAAAAACTTTGTACGATAAATGTTCAAACATTTTCGTGAGCCATTATACATTTGTTCGTATACAAGAACACCAACAGGAAATGACATTCAGACCAAAGTATCTAACGAACCACAAAATCATGAAACAATACTGCCATCCGTGGCGATACCATCGGATCAAATTCACCCTCTGGGTACGATTTGTCCAATTTTAATAAACATTCGAATCAAGCAAATTGTCCAGGTCACCGAACGAGCCTCCGGAACCAAGTTGCTTTTTTATGAAGCTTTATCTCTCGCCATAAAGCCAGGGAGCAGAGGGAAACCAATATCGTGAAAATGTTACTTCCTCGTCATAGTCCTCCGGTCTGCCATAAATAAAGAGAAACACGATTTCGAGCTAACGTGCTCGTCGTTTCGTTCATCCTGTCCTCCATTAACCCTTCGTACGTGATAGGGACTGCGATTCCCTTGGAACGAGGGTAAATACCTTTGGCTAATGGTCTCCTAAATGGGATCGGAAACAGTTACCATGAAACGCTTGATACCTTGAGAATAGCTACTAAAATAAATGCGTGTGTGAAAGTGCAATTATCACTTGCATGTTTACAACGTTTGTTAAGTGTTCGAGAGATTCGCCAACTGCTCGTAACATCGCCACCTGGTCGAAACTAGCGCGCTATTCTTTTTTTTCGCGTCTCGAGAGAAGTACGGTAGAACTGCGTTTAATGTGCTGAAAATTGCAGTTTTGTCCATTAAATCTCTATGTATCGAACGTAAATTTTGATCATCTAAACCAAAAGTCACAGACGACTATTGTACGAACTTTAGTTGTTATAAAATTTTCGTCACAGGGTGGTTTCGGATAAACGCAGCAGCACTGTATACTTTAGCAAGTTTACCTTCTGCTCTTTGAACGTTGTCCTAATCGTTGATCCAAATCACTTACACGCTGCAGATACCAATTCATTGTATAAACGAATAGGTTAAAACGTATGGAAACGAGAGGAGAAAATTTCATTCGAACAGTATCAAATCGTCGAACGCTTAGCGCTAATTGAAAAGAAAATTAACATGATTTTCGAGTCGTCTAAAAGATCGTTCAGTTGGAAAGTTCAAATCGAAATTGCAAAGTTTGTGTTCCTTAAAGGCAACAACGATGATCACTGAAACGAGAGTGGATTTAGCAATACGAACAGAGAATATAACAGCGTAATGCATAGCAACGAATGCAAATTTTCTTGCACGCGATAAAATCGAATTCGCGAAACACTGGATGAAATTAATATCGCCGTCGTGCCGTTTCCAACATCTGTTTCGTTTTGAGACCGAATCGACGCAAGTTTCAAGAGTATTGCGCCGAATTGATAGCCGAAGAAGGCGAGAACGAGCAATTCCCGTTCGAGTGTATACGATGATTCATCGTGTTAATAGATATTCGGATTGTACAATTTTGAGAATGGTTCTTGCCAAGAACTTTAAACGAATCGACCGTGTAAAGGCACGAGGAAATTCCCATTTCACAGTAAATGCTTGTGGTTAACGTTCTTACCACAGAAAGCCGATAGCTGTTACGAACTGAATGTTCGTGTCTTCGAAATGGTTCGCAGAATTAATACTAACGTAATCGCAGGCTTCACAGTCTACTTGCAAATGAGATGGCAATAGTATCTTCGACGCTTCGTACAAACGATCTGGTTAGGAACTCTGCCGTCGTGAAATTCTTTACGATATCTTTAATATTACAGAAATACGACGAAAGCGAAATCATTTGGAAATAAAATGTACGTCTTTGTAACAATAAAATTGTAATAATAAAGTACACACGGTACATCGTTCATGATTGTATTGGAACACTTACGAAGAACCGAGTTAATCGTAATTGTACAATATACCAGATACACATAAATACTAGTTGTTCCATCAGACAAACTACTTCATCAACCGAATCTCCATAAAATCAATCTAAACTATCCAAACGTACCAATCACTCTGCCAACGTGCCATTGCATAGCACAGAACGCCGAAGCATTCTCGGTGCTGAAATTAAACTACTTAACATAACATCCTAACCATTCATCGACAGAAACAACGTGGTTGGATCTCTCGGCAAAATCAGCTGGACGTAACCGTAAATTTCCATTTCTCCCGACATGAAGTTCAGCCATCAAATTTTCAGCATGCTATCGTGGTTCTCCATTCCGAGCGAACACGGCGGCGAAAAGCAATCCGCGCGGCCGACTGGCCGCCGATATCGCCCGAGCATCGACAAACGCGTGGCCCACGGAAGCTCGATTTCCCCAGATAACGACGCGCGAGGCCGTCGGACAGTTCGCGATGCCGCGTGCACCGGTTGGACATTAATCCAACTGTCCTCTCCTGGACGAGCACCATAAATTACGGGATTCCAATTTCCAGACGACGAGCCGTTGTGCACTGTTCTCGCGGATACAGGGTAAAAGAGAGAGAGAGAGAGACAGACAGACAGAGACAGAGGGAGAAAGAGACAGGCAGACAGACAGACGGACGGACAAAGAGGATGGAAACAGCCGGTGGCAACAGAAAACCACGGGGTTAGAGGGAACGAGGGTCGCGCGTCGGTCATACGGAGTTGCGTTTAATTATCCACGCTCCTAAGGACGCCGAAGAGGCGACAGGTATTGCATTTCCGGTGGATAGACGACTGAAAATCCTGTTACAGTTTAATTGTTAATTTACCAACTCGCCAACTGGGCCACGCCATAGTTCGGGCGAAAACAATAGGCCAACCCTTTCGGGAACCAACCCTCCTGAAACTCGCACACACGTACGGTAACCGCCTCAATGCCTCGGGAAGAGTTTGATCTCTAACAAGTTTCTAGAACGAGGCGTGAAACTTCGCCGCTTGTGTCCGCAGGAATGAACGTGGTCCTTCGACCACTGGCCTCGGGAGAGACAAACGAGAATCAATACCTTATGAATGGGAACACTAAGTTTAAACGGTATAAAGGATATCGACGTTGTTTCATAAATACCATTTTGATGGAAGGTGTCAAAGATCGTTGGAGATTGACACGTTAGATTAGTAGTAGTGCGGGCACGTAGCTTCGTAAATTATGGATTTTATCGGATGATATGGAAAAGATCGTCGCACTTTAGTTATTTTTGTGAATCGACGTAATTATTGGAAAACGGAATTTCTACTGTAAACAATAGGAAATGTTAACAAAACATGAACGTCTTGAAGTCTACGTACCAATTCTCAATTAGGGACTATTTTCGAGACTAAAATATCCAATTATCATCTTCTAAGTCCGTCTAAATTAATCCTTTTGCGCCATTGTCCTCGCATCACGCTTTTCTGGCATTTTACAATTCCTTCAATTCCTTCTATTTTATTTTAAAACGCGAAAACTGCACAACTATTCCTTCCGGTCTATTCCATAATCGCTAGAGCACGGATTTTATAGATCAGTGTTGCCTAACGAAATGAAACGAAGGTGCGGCAATCTCTCCTAATCCCCTGCGTCCAGTAGGAAACCAAGGACCTGAAAGTAGATCGAGTTTCGCCATCGACGACAAAGCCTATCTTTTCTCGTTCTAAGCTCGTACTAGCCACTTTTTTCCACTTTGGGTTCGCCAATACCGGACTTGTGTTGTAAAACACAATTGCGTCTGGTAGCGGTCAGTTAACTTCGACCAACAAGCATCCACTTCCGACTACGAGCTTCGGTAATAGGTTCAGTGACATTTTCTTAAGAGAGCACGACAAGTGTTATTATTCTCACGTAAAATCTATCTAGCCAAAAAATAATTTACTAATCTCATTTCTTCATAAATCCAGATACACGTATTTCTACATTCTTTAAACAATTTTCATAACGTTCTTCGGAACATATACGTCAATGAAAAGCGAATAAAGTCATTTCTCGATTCAATATTTTCCACAACGTTATTATTAGCAAAATCTTCGTGCCATTGGGAGCACCTTAACCTCTGCCATTTTTCCATCCCACGCCGAGACAAACGAAGTTTTCTCCACCATCTGGTTGTTTCTCCTTTCACCGCTACCTCTTTTCGTGCCGAGGATCGTTCGCGGTGTTAAATTCGTGGAATTAAAGAAGATCAATCCGCTTGCACCCCGGATCGGTTTAACCACACCAGGTACAGGTAAATATGTAATTAGTATAGAAGCGTATACTGGCGCGTTCGATCGATACGAGCGAACCAGGAAGTTATTATACGTATGTTGCAGCATTGGAAAGATACAGAACGTGGATGTTAGTACACGGGGCTTAGCTGTTGTACAAATTAATGACAAATCGATGTTCGCAAGCGAAACTCGAATAATTGGTAAAATTCTCAAAATCAGTATTTTCTATAATACATAAAAATAAATAATTTCAAAAAGTCTAAAACATACGTAAGTCTACTAAATAAGTTGTACAACAGCATCCATATCGTAAATTACAGTTTAGCGGTGAAAACGAGCAATCCTGTTACGACTAACTTTTCAAGTGGAGTATAAGAAACGTCTTTAGTAAGTTCGTTGATGATCGTCGTGACAAGGTGATCGTTTGGTGAATTGATTAGGACGCAACGCGCTTCTTCTTGGTCATTGAACATCAGCGCAGCGCAGGTGAAATAAACGAGCACCGAGATAAACGCGTGCATGAAACAAGCTTGGTAAAATGCAATGTCAGAGCTTGTTTCATTAAGGTGATTGATGATCTTGGAGGGAATCTTTGCGGTCACGGCGTGTTTTTCCTATTCCGTGCGAGGCAATTTGAATTAAGGCAAATTCGTTTACCAAAGGACCAGAAGGGAGGGATGTTTGCACGAATGCATGCATTATCCCTTAATAATGGACGGTCGGTCGAGTACTGTCCGTCAATTTCTTGCTGCTAGCGTTTGCGATCTTATCGTTTCTTAGAAAACCTCGTTATAAATCATATCTGCACATAAAATGTCGTAAACCGGCTTTTTATAAATTCGTAAATGATAATAAATCGAACGAGTGACATTAATATCTGTATGTTTCGATAAATGTATATTTTTAACACCACCTTTTGTGCTCGCAATTACTAAAAGTAAATAGAGATTTTTTAACGAGATTAACGTTCAATTTTATCAAGACAGAAATAACACGTTACGTTCTATGCACTTATAATATTATATTTAAGTTCAAGTACGGATTAGAGATCGCTAATCGTGGTATTGATTGGATATTTCAAAAATGGGCAATGTAATATTTTTATGCTGATTCGATAAATTTGAATTTTTAATTGCCTTTTATGAAATTCTTTTCAAAACAAACATTTCACGTCACTGTCACTGGCTCCTTTTCTGTTCTCATCAAATGTAATGTCCCATTCCTTTTACGATTACTATCAGAAAAGTCAACTCTTGCGTCAATTTATTATTTCAACGAAGTTAAACAACTTTTATGCGAAAACTCTTTTTACATATTCGAATAGATAATAACATGTCCTATAGCTCATAGCAGATATATTGAATTTTCGTTACAATGAATGACATCCTCCAGAAATTCTTGCTATCTAGTTACAATTTTTGATATTGTCGGAGAAAAGAGTGTAAAATCCGATGATATACTGCTCTCTTCTCCACTACGAAGCTTTTTACAGAACGCAAATAGTAGGATAAAATTTCGCGAGAGAATGCGTATGTTAATGTCACGCCAACTTATTTCACTTTAAAATCCTCGCTGTCAAACTATATTTTCTCCCGATTCTTACCTCGTAGGTTGGTTTTTTCAGATAGTCGACGGGAGGAAAACACGCTCGGTTAGAAGCCATACACCGACGCGACGGCTAGGCTCCTTCTTTAGATTCCACCGGATATCTGTTGGCGGTTAGTGAACCGTTACGCCAAAATTAATAGATCCCTGGCTTCGCTTCTCTTCCGGAAGGTGAAAGAGCCTTGATAAACAGCCGGTCGCAGTGTATCGGGCTGCTTTGAAATTTATGTTCGCACCGTAGACCGCGACCTAGCACAGTGATTTTTCATTGGCCCTTTCGCCATGACAGCCAAGGAAAAACCGAAAATCGCGTGCACCACATCTCCGCAAAAACCGTTTCTCTGACACTATATTGACATTTTTAATTCGCCAGATCGAAGAAGGGACGTTATATTTTTTAAAATATCTCTTTTCCTGGTATTTTCTCAGATAAGAGTTTAGAAATACAACCTGGAAATTTTTATCCGGTCTTTTTACTTGAAATATTTGAGATATTATTTGCCGAGTCATAGTGCTTATTTTTACTCTGATATTTACGTGTCAGGGAAATTATTATAACGTAATAAAAATTATTTACGTTGTAAAGGTTATATTAGGGACAGATTATAGTAAAAAGAGGCCAGTATACACGCTAATCGAATTAAGAATGGTCAGTTAAGAATAGACAATTTACGAGGAGACAACATACGTAAAGCTATTTCCTCTATAAATTCTCTTGATCTTATTTTGACTGCGTGCAAAGTAGCTATTATTCTCTTGCCTCGGCGAATTCGGGCCATGATATTTCGCACATTACGAGGATTAACAAGATTGAAACTGTCAGTAGTTAACGTATCACTAGACGTTCGTTCTTTAGAGATTACGGATCTTCTTATGGCTTGAAAATGTGAAGGTACTTCCAAGTGGAAGAAGTTTCCAGCAATATTATTTGCATATCAATCATCAAAAATGTTAAAGAAGAATTTTATAAAAGACTGTTATTTCCTAATCATAAAATGACATAGAGAAGATCAGTGGAAAAATAAAAAAGCAAGAAATTAATTTTATACGCTTCCAGATTTTCTTCTCTGGATACATGATCAATGTGTACGTACGTATGTAACTTCTCTAAAAATAAATGACTTACTGTCGTAAATTTACTCGTCGCGACAGGATATCGCGAATACTCGTACATTCCAAGATAAATTTGAAAAAATTACATCGATACTTTCCTCTGCTTCTCAAAATAGCGGCTCAAATATATACTTCAGCTTTGAAAATAGAATTCTCGACCAATCGAAATTAATTTACCACGCAGATAAAAATATGAAGCTCAACTTAATCTCTAGCAATGCATCAAGGAACTTCTGCTCTCCAAAGATAGTAGTAGTAATAAAAAATTTCCCTTATCAACCCGTGGAATTTTTAATCTTTAGACGTGCTCATTTCCAGCCCCCTTTTTTCTCTTCCCTTTTTTCTCGTCCAGCAAAACGTCAGCCGCGAAGTGTCTGATCGCGCGCGAAGGATTCGAGATAACTGCGCGCGAGGTTGGTTCTAAGGGGCTGGCAGTTAGAAAGCCAAGGGATTCCACGGAGTAGGAGGACCACGAAGAGTAATCAGAGATGACGAAGCGCTCCCAGGATGGCCCTTACCCATTTTCAGCCAACCTACTACCTCCTGCTCGACCTTTCTAGCACAGAGAAGGCTATGAGATACCTCACAAACTCAGCATGGGGAACATTTGCAAGCTTCGTTGTGAAAAATGAGTTTTGACAGTTTGCAATTAGTCAGTCAGTTCCGTTCCCCTAAGATATCTAACGTATCTAAGATATCCTCTATCTAAGATATCTTTCGCAAATTGTAATTGAGGAATCTTTCTGTTCTTTTCGTTATGTACTACGATTTTAGGAAAATATTTTGTAAAAATGTTCGATTTTGTAAAAAGAATCCGATTTCTTTTAAACGTAAACACATACTGATCTTGATTATGAACATTCGTCACAATTCGTCACAACGTTCAATTTTATATCGCATAGAAAAACGCGTTTATGCCTTCTTTTCATTTCTATTTTACGGAAAATGTTATTTTTTCACCAATTTGTGTGAAACATTCGATATCAAAACGCAAACACTTTTAATTCTCGGAAACGTATAAAATTCTGATGAATGGATTCGCGCATTCGATCAAACGCATTCGAATGTTTAGTTTCCGAACGATTAACACAGTCATTTAATTAACACGGATCGATGCCTTCATTAGCATAGGAAGCGTAAATTGACGTACGATCGATTTAAAATTACTTCGGTATCGATGGAATCTTGACAGGCGTCAAGATAATAACAAATTTCCAAATTTCTACGTGGTTAATCGTCATCGATTATTCGTTACCTGTTCAATTATCCTCTTGCATGGTTTCGATGCTCTATTGTTCCAATCGATAAAGTCAAAACTGACTCGTTTCCATTCTTCTTCTCTTTTGGTTAATATTGCAACTACCTAACCTAATCCCAATCACAGGCCTTTTTTAAATTATTATCGTCGTATGAACAATAAGAATTCCGCGACAATTTACCAAGTTATCGCAACTTGTACAATCAGAAAAATATTTTTATGTTTTTAACTATAGCCTCTTTGCTCGTTTTATATTAACATTTTTATCTCCGTTAATTCGGGCTACCGTGTGTAATATTAAAATATAAAACTACGTAAACGATGAAGCGATGGTTCGACGACTTTCTTACATCTCTGCCTAAACCAATTAGTAACGAACTGTCTCTACAAATAAATTTAACCGGTACATAATTATTATACGTGACAGCTTGGCAGTAAAATTCCTCCATTATCCGTAGCAACTTACTTTCAGCCAACAAGCGGACAGCGAGAAAATTAAAATTCCCTGTCGTACGAAATTCGCTTCTCGGAAGAAGCAGAGGTCATTTACTTGCGCTTAGGACGCGTAAGCACGAGCTGTTGTGTAACGTGCGCGACGCAGAGGTGGAACATTTGTCAGTAAAGAACGATCGTAAGGAAAAATGATGTTCCCAAAACTTACAAGCCGTCACGTGGTGCGAAGAATGCGGTCGAATAGCACGGACCGAGCTCCGTTTCGGAATTCGAGGCATTCGTTGGTCCCGGAATCCCGAGAATCGCGATAAACGTCGCGCTTCGTCGAACGTTTGGTATGTTTACGATTGCAGGATGCGTTCGTGGATAGAATTTCTCGCGAGTAGAAAAACCGCATGTTTCTCGTTGATAAGCGAACGAAAATTGTATCAGGTGAGAAAATTTTAACAGGCTACCTCCACCTATCTATCCACTGGACGAAAAATGCGAACGAGCCATTGATATCAGTAACCGGCTACGTTCGTGCAGCGCGGCATTCCTGATAGCTTTAGTATCGAATAAAAAGCACAGTTTAACATTTTATTCGAGCCGTCGTTCTAATCTTTCTTTTCTTGTTTCATCGATTCGTTGGTTTTCTCTTTTCGTTGGATTTTACGCGCGAGTGATGATTTTTTACGGTTAGTTTTATACGTACGTGTGTATGATTTTGATAAGATCTAACGAAGTAAAGAGTTATGTTGGAAGAAGTATAAAATCTAGAGTAGAAATGGTAAAATGAAAATATATTTTCTATGATTCTTCGTAATTTATTATTCTATTTCTTGTGTAATAGTGGATATTAAAAGGTATACATTAATATATTATTATAATATTGATATATACATTGACATAATTAAATTTATATCCAGAGTAAGTAATTTCATTTCTTATAAGGGTTGGGGAAATTTGAAAAAGATTATCCTGGAAATAAGATTCTGCATTTCCACTAACACTGGCCGCAAAATAGAAACTTATCGTTTGCAAAAACTTTCACAAACACGGAGCAGTAATCCAGTCCTTCAAAAAGAAAAAAAAAAAAGAAGAAAAGAAAACGAGAAACTAGCATCTCTACATATGACCTGTAATTAAAAAAAGGCACACATACACCCACACGAAGGGAAAAAATTCGTAACAATGGTAAGTTAGTTTCTAAAAAACTATTGTGCTCTCGTTCCACGAGAAAACACAATTATTCTCCAAGCTTTTGCGTACGCACTTAGGAAGCTTTTTCCACCTTAAATGAACGAGGTTGCTCTAACGGGCGGAATGTTCGCAACAAAACGTTCCACTGTTTTGTACGTTCTAACAATAAACTTCTTCTATTACTACGCTCTTTTCTCGCGAAAGTAATATTTAAACGCGTTGTTTAGCCCGCTTCCCCGTTCTGCGTTAATCGGCTCTCGTGCACGCTTCAACCAGGAAACGAAAACATATTTCGTAATTAACGTTGCATTATGCCAAAAGTGGCATTAAATTAATTGTTGGTTGTTACTCGGCGAGCAACCGGTTATTACGTGTAATCAAATGTTTTCGGTTTAAAACCCGTCGCAACAACGTCAACCTACTTTCGCTATCTTCAAATTGTGCCGTTACCATTTTCTTTTCAATTGTCCTCTTGTTTCTCCACGACCATAATTTCGCTGAACGATTTGATCGAGGCGAGAAACTACGTAAAGCAACTTCTATTTTGTTTGTCATAAAAATAAGGATCGCATATTTTCAATTTTGACAGAAATCTACGCTTTTACGGAGGTAGAATATTTTGTACGTAGAACTTAATATGTATCCGATAAACATTGTCTTTTTCCTTTAAAGACATAACCATTGCCTTCTACGTGAACAAACCAAAAAATAATTAACGTTATAGTCGAAAACCATTAAGACACGAAGGACATATTTAAATTACAACAAGGTTGTATAGGAAATAGAAAAGTTTCACCAGAGTAACAAGCAATAATTCAAAAAATGACAGCACTGAATTATCGTCATAAACCACACCTCAAATAGACACGAATGGTCGTAATTAATATCGACTTCTATTTAAGGACATGAAACACGCGGTGGGCCATGTATCACGGGAAACTGTGTTAAGAGGGAATTCAACTCGTATTAAATATTAATGAGTCAGTCTTGTGCGAAAAGTTACGACTCTGTATTTTGTCTTATTTTATTACGCCCACACGAGCATACTACCATCTGTTATAATTACCACCGATATAGCGTGCTGAATAATAATCCGAGTACTCCTTCGAGTTATTTTTCGTTCCTCTAAAATACTAACGAAAGATTAATGCCGGTTCCGGCAGACATATGTATGCTCACGACCACGATACGCCCGCTTCCATTCATCAATTATTACGACGAGCAACAGTGTTTCCTGCACGTGGCTTCGTTGTAGTTAGAATTTGAAAAGGAAGGGCGTGCGTTGAGGGAACATTTTTTCAAAATTCGGTAATGAACGGGAGAATTTCAGATGTTATTGTTGAGAATTGTGGATCTTAATTGCCGAAATAAAAGTAAAGAAACATTAAGGTTACACTTGGAATTCATATTAAAATAGTTTTAGATTTATTTAGTAAACGATTTCCAGGATCTTCGTGGATATACATTTGCACGCGTCTTAGCACTCACTTTGTCTCATCATCTTCCATACCAAACTGCCAATGGAACAGCTACATTCATCTGTTTTTCCAGACGCCGCGCACACACATACTTCCTCACACTCGTATTCACATACGTGTGTCACTACTACGCGGCCAATCTAGTCTAGCATACAAAATTATACATATCAAAGGATAGAATAAATAAAGGATATAATATATATCCTTATAATATATATATAAGGATATAATTTTGAATTTATGTATCTCGATATACCACAACGACGAATTTGCCATTTTTTCGATATTCTTACTTTAAATATTAATTTACTCGATGATCAAATTTCATATTCGAGACACTACTATCCTCGTCTATCGTCGCTTTGTGTCATTAACGTCGTCAACGCGACTAACTTGAATGTAACACGAACGGAATGTAACGGAAAATACCGAACTAATATCAGAGCCTGTAAAATTGAAATTTTATTTTTAATTCTCCATTCGGGAAAATTGCTTGCGCGTCATATTTTTCGCGCGAGTTATGCATTCCCAGTTTGTATATCTTTCTCCGTGTATCGTGCAACTACTATTTACAGTGTGACAAACAATCGAGAAACAAACTAACAAACACGCGAAACAGAACGAGTAAAGCTTACATTTTTTAAATAAATTCCAGGCACACGATAGCGTACTGTATCGTTGCTGTAGAAATATAAATGTTGCCGGAATGTCAATCACGTGCAATGAGTTAATCGTTCCAATGTTAAGACAATAAAGCGATCGATCAAAATGAAATACAACGCGATGAATGTATAACAGTGGAAAATTGTCTAGTTGATCGGTAAAACAAGAGACAAAAATTCCACTTTCTATCGCCCTCAGGAAATCCTTTCGAGACTAGTCGGACGAAGAACCAGCCGCCACCTCGGTTGCAAGCCCTTTCTGGACATGACCCGAATAACGATCGTTCCTCGCGCGTCAACAAATTTACGAGGAATTTCCGTTTAAAGAAAACGAACAATTGCAGTGTATAGCATGCGGTGGGAGAAAGAGGAAATCGATACGAGCTGCAGTCAATCTCTTTTCGATCTTTCATTGCAACATTACCATTCTCGCTTATGGCAATCAGCCTCGACCATCGTCCACTTTCACGGTTTCGGAACACGCTGTCAATCTTTATTTCCATTTCCTTTTATCCGGCTGTTTGAACGTTTTACAGTTTTATGCGGTCGTACCTCTTTCTAAAATCTTCTTAATGTTCTCTTTCAGTTCAGTTTTACTGCTCGATCGTCTTCCGGTTTTATTTTATTCCCTTCCTTTTTTCATTCTCTTAAAGTGAAACGTTGAATAATATCTTTCATAGGCATTCGAAGGACTGTATTTTAACGAGGGAGCTTGATGGTTTGCAAATTCTCCGTTTAATTCTTGTTATAAACGATAATATTCGTAATTAACGATTGGTGATATTATTGTTAAGCCGTCAATGGTTATGATCATTAATACGAATAAATATAATAAATGACGAGTAAACAGGTATATTAATCAATTTGCATGCGATATGAATTTGGTGAGTTTCCCGTTTCACTTTCGCAAGTGGAAATGGAGAAAAAATATTTTTGCCAGGCAGGACCGAAAGGACAAATACCATTTGTTGTCGACCAGAAAATTGTTCATTATTTTTAATTTAAATGAAAACCAGGCACAGTTAACTTTTATGCATATTTAAATCTGACACGCTAATAATTCATTCCGTTCTATGTTTTCTTTTTGTTGAATTTTTATACAATTTATTCGTAAGATTGTTATTTATATTATAACAAAGAAGTGGCATTAAATGTAGTTACATAAATGGATTAATATCCAAATAAAAAGACCGACATGCTGGAAAAAATTTGACACATACATATATATACCATACATATTTTAAGAAGAAAAATTCGAAGCTGAATCTTGCTCTTGCCGGATGGGTGCTTTCCCAATTAACCAGTTAGCTGTTGCGACTTCTTTGAAAAGTGTGTACCTAAAATTTGTCGCAAAAAGTAAACGATGACCGAGCATACTCGTCAAAGTTGTAAAACGTTGTTTTATTCTTTAATTTTATTACTAACAGGACTCGTCGTAACGGATTACCGTTCCTCCATGACGAGTATACTCGTGAAAGAGAACTAAGTTGGCTAAAAATTTAGCAAACTAGTTTAAAATAGGAGTTACCGTCAAATGTAGAAAGAAAATGAGCAGTCAATCAGTTTGGTCTCCGAGAAACTCACACGATAATCGCCTTTCGAACAACAAATGAGAAACCATTCATCCAAATACATATTATTACTAACGTACATATTCCTAAAAAAATTCAATCGAGTCTTATCAAATACAGGCTAATTCTCACAAATCCACGCTATATCGCATTAACTTCAAACCTAACAGAATGAATTTCTCTCCGCGCTTCATCTCGAGAGCAACAACATATCAGGTGCACGTACGCCATAAACTCGATGGATGAAGAACTGCCAATCACGTTGCCTGCGTAACAGACACCCTCTTCTGTGCATCCCGTCCGATCTGATCCTTCGTCACGAATCAAAGGCCCACTTCGATCTGACAAAAGAGCGTACAGGGAGAGAGAGGAAGAGAGAGTAATAACGTCAAATCATTCGGAACTTGTAAGTTGCTTTCGAAGGCAGCTTCCGCGAAGCAACTACCGCGCCAACGACCGTCATTATTTATGAAGCATGCGTGCCCAGCATACGCGTGCCATTTCACGTGTGAGACTTGTGGCACAGGGATCACGTGTGCAGCAACAGGGAAACGTGAGCCAGGAAAGAGCCCACCTTGCCCAATGGAAACGAACTCTTGACTCATGGCTCGACACGCGATATCGACATACAAACTACCAGCGTGACGTTCGCTTCCTGCACATACACTGGTGCGCCTCTAGTAATAACGAAATATTGCCCTCGATAAGAATTCGACAAAGATAGGGATCTGCATCGAGACGATCCATAAATTCGCGGCCATCTTTCACGGGGTTAGATAACGTTTCGCGTCATTCCTTGCCGGACATGCATTTTTGTGGTGAAATTTCAGTTCCTTTCAGCTTGAGACGTACATCGAGGTAACGAGGGTACGGACGTGACTTGTTTATCGCTGTTAAGCGACGAATACGAGCAATGGAAGCACCTTTGGCTCGACGTTTCACCCACTTTATTCGTTCGTGGAACAGCAGACTGTGAAATCGTATCTCAAACGTGTCATTGTTTTTGTTACACGTAATTCGGGTGTTTTGCAGTTAATTGAACGATAGATTTTGATGAATTGTACATCATCGGTTTTTAAAACCGATTTCTTAAAACCGAAAAATTAAATTTCAAATTTTTTGCTTTAAATGAATTCCCCAAAAATGGTAATTATCGATATCCCGTTGATTTCACCTCATCGATTTCGACATCGATTTTTGTATATTTTGTAGAAATCGATATTTTGTCAAACTTTTTCTGAGATGTTCGCGAAAAAGTGTCGGTACCGCTACGGTGAACCTCAAACCTAATTCGTATCTTTTATTTATAGTTTATATAGGTTTGGGTTAGGTGTCACCTAATTCGGCCACCGGCTGCCGGCATCACGTAGATACTGACGCACGCGCTGCTACGGACGCACAATTATAGACAGAATTCACTGTGGCGGTGTGAACAAGCGGTTTTGCGAATATCTCGGAAATCAAGGCCGAGCAACCTTGTATTATATGTACAGGAAAATGTTATTTGGAATTATATCCCGATAACATGTTGAAGAATCATCGAAATCGATAAGACGGATGAGATATCGATAGTCGCCGAACATAGCATAAATAACACTCAGTGAATTCCTTTAATTAAAAGAAAAAGTTGCAACGTTTTTGTTTTTCTTTTTTTCTCGATCTAACAGTTCAAATACGGTAATCACGATGAATATGCTGAATAAAATCACCGATATGTTTCAAACTAATAAACCGCTAAAGACACAAGGCCAAGTAGTCAGCAAACTCGGTTCAAACTTCGTATTCGTTTATCGTTAAATCCAAACACTTAAAGCGAACGTTTCCGAGATAGAAGCGAAAGAAAATGACCCGATTGTTAGAAAGGCCGCTTCGCAGGAAACTACACTCCCGGGTGTCATAGCGACAGATGCGTTGATTAGAAACTGGCCTGGATTCGCTGGCGTAAAAATCGTGCCCTATAAATCACGCGACGGCGATTCGAAACCGACCTACACACGTCGACGCATTTCCATATTATACAGCGTGCCCTCGGTACGCATCAAAAAGAAACTGGTCGATTTTTTTTTTTTTTTTTTTTCTCTTCCACGAAACACTCGTCCCCGTTTAATCATTGATCCGTTATTGCTTCTATCTCCTTGAGAAAAAAAAGAAGAAGAAGAATACGGTGACGCTTCGTCGGTGGTACGTGCTTCCCGCGATTCACTGAACGAGGATTGTCCCAACGAGAACGGTTCATTTCCATCTGAGGAATTCATCCATTTGCCCCAGGGAGAAGGTGAATTTCGTCGAAACGGCATGGCTCGCCTTTAGCACAGGGAACCTCAATTTGCAAGGAAAACAACGGTCTAAGTAGATTTAATTCCCAAACGGGAACGAGAGAACGCAAGAACGTGCGAGTTCAAGACGAGCGAGCTCAACTTCCGTGAACCTGTGTCCCGTGGGGGACGTTGCCTTTTTCCGAGAGTGGCAGGAGTATAGTGGTAGCAACAGGAAAGACCGCACGTCTAGACTATATGTCATCCCCCGTGTCCCGGTAACCACAAGTCAACTACCCCCCTCACGACCGCCGTACGTTCCGGGTGCGGTTAGTGACGACTCTACTCACGGATTCTTGCTCCGCGTCGACCACCGGAAGATTCTCGATTCTATTGTTTCCATAGGAAATACACGCTGAATATGTTCACTCGGAAAGGCGGCATTTCTTGCGGCATCTTAAAATGGGAAAATATCTTGTAAAACGTACACGCTAATTTTTGGATTTCTGCCAACAGGATTACCGACGATAAGAACCACAAGATAGCCTAACCATAGATTAGTGAATATCATCGAAGCGATGAGATTTCAAATAAGAAAAGAAGAAGTTACAACATTCAGGATCACCGAAGCGATGAAACTTGGGAAATATAATTTTTAGAAAGATCACCGAGGCAGTTAGACTTCATGCTCGTCTTAAACTTCACACGGTTAAAGTCCAAACATTAGCCTGTTGATCTTTCGAGTTTACAGCTTGTTCGACGTTCAGCGGTTTGGCAAAAACAAAATTGACACGCTCTAACGAATTCTGATTGTTTCATTCTGCTAGCTTTATACAACAATAGTTTGTACCACCACTACATTGAATTTTTGGTCCCTGAGGAGGAAAACTTTCATAACCCATGTCTAGCTTCTGATTTCTAGTTTAACTACGCGAAAGTCGTATTACAAGATTACGAACTTAGTCGAGGTATTATAAATCAACAAAAAGAAGTCAACGAATACAACAACCTATTACAACTTCCTTGTAGAACATGTTAGTAAAAAAAAAAAAAAAAAATAACAAAGAGCAGTTCCATGACAGCATTCCTCTTATTTCTTTTTATTTGGTAACGCAATCGACGAAGAATAATATATTTTTGCAGAAGAAATGCAACCTTTGGATAGTACTGCTTACAAAATTCGATCTAGAGATTCGTAACAGTCTTTTTCGAAACAAGTTAGTCAGACTTTCGACGGCTCTCCAAAAACTATGAATCGTTACTTCGAGTTTTATGTAACTATCCATATATGTATTTTTTCTTTATATCCATTCATATGTCTATTTCTCTTTATTTATCTCTATCCATATATCGTCAGTTTGAAAGGAGAGTGGCTACATTTAAAATATCGCCTGTTTCGAAATATCCGTCAAAAGTTATTCTAGAAGCGAACTATTTACTAGAATAGAAGCGTCGTAATTATTCAATAAAACCATACTATGTAACAAAACAATGTTATAATTCATAGTGTTTTGTTTCAACGCTTTGACTGTGGCTGTCATATAAATGGTATTTCCAAATATAAGTTCACTTTTTCTCAATGCGATTTCCTTAAAAAGTGTATCTCAATTATAGAATAATAAGCTGAATGAAAAATTCCGGCGGCTGGCAGTAAAGTTAATACCTAAAAAAGTGTGAACTAAAACAACTTTTACTCCGCTAAAATAATTAAGTAACGTATAATTGTAATTTCCTGCTTTAATCTTTCAAACTGATTAGATTTCTAAGCTTAAGAAAATTTCTACCACCAATGTCTTATATAGAATTGTCATTGTATCAAATGATGCACCTACGCACGCGATGCACGCACGTAAGTGAATCTTTTTTCAAATATTACTAACTTTTTTCAAGAGTGAATTTTCCATAGTAAATTTTGTTACATATATGTATAAGGTATTCAGTCTGCCACTCCAACGGAAAGACAATGTTTTCAACCGATGTATTTCTTTTGTCTCTTATCGAAGTCGATGCTGGATACATCATGTCACTCAATGAATAGACACATCGCGTTACGTTCCTACACATAGATTTTAATATGGTGGAAGACAGTCGACGAAATAGGAGTTCGGAGCAGAATAGGAAAGCATGTCACTGCATTATTCAAAATGTGATTACATTAAAGCAGTAACTCCTTCGTGATTTTCGTGAAATCGATTTTCTTAACAGAACTGAAAAGTAATAGACACACTACATATATGAAGATGTTAAAGTAGTTTATTTTCCATCACGATTTTATTTGTATAGCGATTCCGCAAAATCGATTTTTGCGAATTTTGGATTAAAAGGAATCGACCTTCTTTCATGTACCGTATAAAATTATTAAGATATTTAAAAAAGGAGCTGTCAGCTATAATATATGCGGATACACAGTCTTGTGAAAATATATCGTAGTCGAGTTATTTGATACCTATTATCTTCCTGAAATTAGATTACGGTATACACTATCACCCACAAGCAATATTCTCTATGTCTTCTAAATAAAATTACCTATTATCATCCGTGTCTTCCAATTACTATCGAAGACCATAAAATTCATGGAAACATCATCATTCAGCCAGTAGCGAATAAAACCATCCGAGTCATCCAGCCACCCTTCTTTCGCTCAAAAGTACGCTTTTCCCAAAGTCCCAGTTATTGGGTGGTATAATCGAAGTAAGAAAGACCGTGGTATAAATCAAGGAAATCTCTTTCGTCCCTTTTCTTCTCCCTTGATCCTTCCACAGACTCCCTCCCTCTTGTTCCAGTCTCGTAATTTCATCCAGCCCCTGCTGAAGTGGTTCTACGTGGTCGCGTAATATCCGCGCGAGGGTAGCGTAAATACGTGGATTGGAGCACGGTGTTCGCGAAACCAGGGGTGGCAATCTTCCCTCGTAAAACTGATTCGGATCGTATTCAGGACGATTCGATGCTCCTTTGGCCGTTTCCTCGCGGCACAGCGCGTAAGCAGGCCTATTGTGCCGCGGTCCACTTTGAAACGTGCAAGCTCGAAACTCGACGAGCACAATCGATGAAAGCAGAGTCGTAAAAAGGAAGCTCAAGCGCACGATCGGCACGAGCTTTTACCCAGCGTCGACCGCAAAGCTCTTACCCGACGCGACGGCAGGATTTCGTGAAAAGCTGAACCGATCGCCAAAGGAATCGATAGGCGATCGTCTCGAACAACGAGCTGCCGCCTGTTCCCTCGTTCAAGAGAGACAACGAGGTCGCGCACGGTAATTCACTATGTGGCCTGAATCACTTTCATCCACGGAAGTGATCCGACGATCGAACCGATATTCGTTTCGTATGCGAGAACCATCACGAAACGATTTTAGCAAATTGGTATTATTAATCGTTCGTGTGCTTTGCTTGCTATTTCGACAATTGCTGACAATATTGCTGTAGATAATGGTTTGAATAAATTTTTATTCGCTATTTAATTTTTACTTTTTCTTTGTTTATTCGTTGGACGATTTCAATTTCCTTTCGTTCGATCATTTATTCGAAAGTTCGTCTATCCGTGATTTTTAAATCATCTTTTGATTATTCTTGTATTATATTCTCGTAATCTCTACTGTGAATATTTCGTGCCTCGAAAAGAATTATTTATCGAAAATTTTATCGTGATCATCGTAGTCATTAACATTCAAAATAATTATTTTATTTTCGGTTCATTATTTATATATTATTCAATTTTTATTCGGCTGTTATTCAATTATCACATTATTCGATATCAATATGCAAATTATTTATTATTCGCAGTTCATATTGGAAAATAAATTTGCATTTATCTTCCTACATTGTAAAGTGCGTCTTTCCGTCGAACTGTCTGCATTTTATCGCTGTACAGTTGGCGGAAACAAGGATATATGTCAATAAAATGTAAAGAGAATTAATTGAAAAAGGAATTTTATCTGTTTTGCCTACTTGAAAATTCTAGATATATAAATAATAAATTTCATTCACGAACGAGCAACAGACATATAGGTACGTGCAAGATACGATATCGACGATGTAGAATTTGTATGTAATTGAAATTTGTATGCGTTAATCTATCGCAACTGGATCGTTTCATAATCAGAATCTTTCTTCGGCATGGAATTAAAGATTAATTCAAGCTAATCTTATTGAATTATAATCATAACTCTACGAATTATATTCTATTAAGATATTGCATGCGAAATGGTCACATTTCTCAAACGCATAAAAGTCGCTGAACGTTATAGCATCAATTGCACATTAAACACAAAATGTTATATCTTTAAAAAGAAGTTTAAAAAGTAGACAATATAGTTCTAGATAAGACGATATTTTATCTTACCAATACGTAAAACCTTTTAGCTCAGTGAAAATATTTGAATATATAAATATATAAAATATTCAATAAATCGCTTAAAAGCAAAAACTTGAGAACTTCTGTAAAACGTCGATCTAAATATTTGACTTGCTTTACGATGTTGATGGAATTATTCATTTACTCTAAAATCAATTATGAAATATAATTACGAGAAGAAAATGATTAACAGTAAGATCTGAGTATATATTTAATTAAATCGCGATTCTGATGATCGGAATGCTTGAAATATTAAATAAAATTCTACTAGCAACGAGGTATTCATTCAGCTTTGACGTGACGTTTCAATTTCAGAATTAAAGTAGAATTTTCGATCGAACGTTTCTCACCCAGATCGAATCTTAAGCATTCGATGATGTCGCATATTCGATTTCCTTCAGTTTCAACTGCACGACTGCCCGTTTAAAGTGAATCGATTGCAATGTGAATAGCATAAAGTAACTTTTCCTTGGGAAAAACGCAGCCAAGTATTAGATACTTAATTCGATCGATTGCTTCGGTAAGAGGTAGCCGTATCGTTTTAATTCGATTATTATAAAAATGATCTTTTAAATAATTAAACGCTCTTCCTCGTTAAAATTTATTCAACGAGATTATTTTTAATACTAGCAATATGCCTGATGCGTAACTTTGACAAATACGGAGAAAAATAAATTGATATATCGTTCGCTCTGTGCTTAATACGAATATTAATGCTTCGAAGGTATTAAGAGAAAAGTAAAATAGAAATGTCTTGTTAATGCCCGCCAAATGCACACAGTTTAGTAAGTTTAAAGTTAACAAACAGGAGTCTCGTTCAAACTCTTGCATCACAGTCACAGTTCAACTTCTCTCGGCGTTATGGTTACAGTGACTTGTCAAGATATTCAAGCTTCAGTTTGACTTCTCAGAATGTTCCGCTTACTACGAGTTGTTAAAACATTCAGGTTAGCGACTCGCAAAGACGCTCTGATTTGCAAATTTTAGTTTTAACTTTGAAGTTAAACTAACGTTACTTTCTCCACATGCGTTGGTCTTTCAAAGTTACACCTTCAGCAAGTGAATAAATGTTTTAGTAAATTTAAACGCTTGGATATTATTATGCTCTTTCCATGGCGCCTGCATAGCGCTAGAGCAGTTTCTACACATTGCAGAATAATATTTTCTGTATATGTATTTGTTACTTTTGGATTTGAATTCTTTTTGAAACTTAAAAGACTGAATTAAAATTTAGAATCACGTGCATCTCGCAGGGAAAGATACAAAGAACGTAGGGAAGAATATATTGTAAGAGAATAAAGTTGAAACATCTGAAAATTGCAAATGGAGAAAACATTATTTACTGATTGTTTAAGGAGAATTACAGAATATCGTAAGAGCAAACAAGTACGAAATTCATTTTATCATTTATTTTATATTCACTATAATCAAAAACATATTGATGGAACGTAACTATGGATAGACGTAACTATAAATTGCGGAATAATCTGAATTCACGTTCATTTTTGGGCATACGGTAAAGGAAGATTATAACAAAGTCACCCAACGTAAATTTCATTTTTATTTTCCCATTAATTTAATAAATATAGTTTAATCAAAATACAGTGTATAAAAAAAGTCATATGACAACAATTCTTTTACATGTACCCACTATAACCCTTATCAGATGCCCGAGAATATTGCTATTATACACATACAATAAGCACTTATATCATACAAAATGACTCATAAAAAGGAACGAGTAGTGTTATTACTGAGAGAAAATGTAGAGATTATGAACAGCTATAAAAAGATGAAGATATTTTCGATATAGAGGGTAACAATATTTACGTAGAAATACATGTAAATAACCAAATATGAATGGAAATTGTTCAGGATATAAAATATAAAACAGTAATATATATACATAAATATAGCCATTTTATTTATTATACACACATTCTTAACCCCTTGGCCTCGAATAACCAGCCTGACTCGTACTGATATAATACAATGTTCGATATATAAAAGCATCGTATAATAACAAGCTAATCACAATTAAATCGTACGCCGAGTTGTTAATTAAATATTCATTAAAACAGAGAACGAGAGGGTAAAAACAGTTAATACTCGAGGAATCTTTCAGACGTGTAGTAACGATAAATACACTGGATAACAAACTGATCATAGTGAACCATAATAACTAACCACAATAAACTGAATACTGTAACGAAATAAACAGAATTACGTAGCAAAGTAGACACTGACTAAACATTTATATCGCAAACACCATGAAACTTAAACGCACCTAATAGCGTTGAATGTATAAATCATCCTATTAAAGATTCTAAAGGTCTTTGTAGAAATGATTTTCTCATACGAAAATATGAAAAGCACGTGTTATTTCTATATAAAGTATCGTGTATGTAAAAGAAAGATATCCGTAGTCGTCGCGTTTATAATTACGTGCATGAAAAACGAATATGGCAATAGAAATTGTGCAAAGTCTCAGCGAATATCCTTACGTTATTTCTAAAATCAAAACATCTTCGAGCCTCCTTGATGCAATATTGCGTCTCTAGTGATCACGACCGACTCTCTCTAGCGCGATCCGATGTATAAACCTTAAGCCGGTATAAATTTCAGTCAATGTCGTTTTCAGGCTTCCTTGGCTTTTGCATCATCGTGTCACACCGGCCGAGTACAACTGTAAATACTGTCCATAAGGGAATTCACGCGACGTATTTCTCTAACGTATCCCGACTCGACCAATAATATCGCTGCTCCGAATCTGTTCGCATTAATCAGACGAGACAGACAGTAATTTCTGAGAATATAGAGTCGGTCGTTTTGCATCCGGACGTGACGGGATGTCTCCTTCTCTTTCTGTTTCCCAATTGCTCGACGATGAACAAAGAAAATTCGGAAACTACCGCGCGACACGACGCGAAAAAAAGAAGGAACAATGAAACGCGACAATATCGATGGAATTGATGAGCGAGATACACCGTCGTTTCGACGCTGTCCAATGGACGACGGCTGACAGAGAAACGAGAAGAAACGCGTTGACAGCCCGCTCGGACAGTGTAATTGCGAAATATCTTCACCGTGCACACGGTGCTTTTTGAAAAATGAAAATCTTCACGGAGACGACAACTCGGTGGAAATTGAGAAATTGCAGTTCACGCTGAAATTATATATTTTTTTTAGCGATGCGATAATAATGCTTTTGTCGTTATTTGCTTGTTTGTTTTATTCGGAGCATCTGGTTTTAATTTGTATAAAACTTGGATAAAAATTCACAATAATATCAGCTTGTAAGTTAGTTCGCATTTTTTTAAAAACAGAATCGAATGAACCACTATCTCATAACATTTTTGAACGTGTAATACAGAAGTAAAACGACGATGGTTTCAGTGCCTTCGGGGCATTGGTCTTTATGGTTTCAGAGGGATGAACGTAGAGTAACAGAGACGTAAGTAAATGGTTTTCTTAAATACAAGGAAGAAGGTGTAACAGCGTTCTAGGTTATAGTAAAAAGTTACAATACGAATAATAAATGTTTCGAAACTTTGCATGTACTTTCGCGCGAAAAAGACAGGATAACTTTCTGATTTTATTACAGTCCCCCCGAACTTACACTTTTACGTGCTATTACATCAAAATTCTGATATATTCGACACTTGAGAAACGTGTATTATAATTTTGAAACGAATACGAAACATTTATTTCCTTTTAGAAATCAGAATTTTCGCTTCTTCAAACAAGCATGACACTGGCGTTTATATCCCAAAATTCAGACAACTGAGCAACGACTATCCGAATATTAGTATCCAGATACTAGGGACGCTAAATTTAGACACTCAAAAATAACAGACACCTCTATTACGAACTGTGCTTCGTAGCAAACTCTAACACGATCAAACCGAAAGATCTCGATTGGATTTCGTTCACTGTCAAGTTAGCTAATAACATAACAGATCGTAGTTGTACCGCTTCGAGCGGCTGATGGTTGGTAGTGTCTACAATCTGCTCTACCCATTATTTCTCTGCACGTCCGCGATTCGGAGTAGCGTGTCTGAAACACGAGTTCGATATTATCGCCTATCGTGTAATTTTGCTCGTGCAGCTACACCATATAGCTAGCAATACGAAAACGGACTACCTCTGGTCCCGTTCGATCGATTTCGTTCACACGATGACGCGACTGGGAGAAATGGTCGCGATTCTAGCGGCATGTTAATTGGGTGACAGTAAATAATGCGTCCATCTGATACAATCGCGCGCGACGTGACACGAGGCGCCACAGACGCGTCGCTGCGAGTTATTCACGGGCAAGAATGGCCAATGTTCGTGAAAATTAATTCCCCGCCATGCAGCTTAGCGTCGGTGGGATGATCCTGCGACCGTGCCTTCTATTTTATTAGTTCCAATTACACTAAGTCGAAAATTTTTGCCGATACGAAGGTTTCTATGGTGAAATGTATGTATGTGCGTTTGAATTATGTCGATGTTACTATTTGGGATTGTTGATCGTTCGAAGTTTGTGACATGGATAAAGGATAGCGACTGGGGATGTTCGTATAAGTTCATATCTTTATGAACACCGCTATAGAAGTATGCATAACATACGCAAAGATTTGTTTTACGTACGAAATTTCTAACAAATAGAATATTGCGAATACAAAATACAAGGAGAGAACACATACAGTGGACAAACAAGCCCTAATTTTTCTAAATTTTTTATGTTCCTACGTTTGACTGTACAGTATTCTCATCGATAGAAGGTTTCTGAAACTTACCTACCCCACTACCTTGATTTTCTATACGCAAGAAAAGGATTCTTATATGTTCCGATTTTTCTTCGCTGCTACTTTTCTAAACTACGTTTACTTGTCTAAAATACAATTATTGTATTGAACTTTTAAAACATTTTGGAATTCAATTTAATTCTGTATCGAATTTAGTTTATAAATGCGTTTGTACCGACATATAATTAAATTGTAACTATTCGCTGCATAGTTAACTTCGAGAACTAGATGGAAATCCTGAGAGCTATAGAAAGCTACATAAGGCAAAGCTTGTGTGTGTTAAATGTGCGGCATTTCTCCAAGGAAATATTGCCATTTCGCGATATCTGTAGGAATAAATAAAAACTATATCGTGGAAACCTGCGTAACCTTAGACGAAGATAGCATTTAGTTTATATGCGAATAGATTGGCTATTGTACGGTAAACGAAGGGTAGCCTGCAAAGAGACTTTCTTTTACAATGAAATATATGAAACATGTTTGCGCACCACTGCAACTGAATAACAAGCCGTTACCAGCAAGAATCTTTCCAGTAAAAGTACCTACGATGAGGAATAACAGTTTCAAAGTTCCTTCAGAGTTGGCACGCTTGAAATATTCTGCAGTTTAGAAGAATAAATGTTTCGCGATCCTACGTTGTTGTGCGTTTTTCTGATATAAAGAAATATTACTGTTCGGGAGCTTAGGAGAAACTTATATTATTCTGTTGTGCGTATATCTTTGTTTATCTAGTGGAAGTAAATTATTAACATTAATTAGAGTATAAGCGAAGACGCGTCTTAACTCATTTAAGAAACAATACTTTTTATTCCTGTTCAAAATAAGATACTGTACTTTTACTATACTTGTAACTATCGCAAATAAGCCAACAAGTTGAAATAATAATTAATAGAATGCATTTCTTCGTATAATCGAGGAAATTCGTATTATTCGAATTTTCGTATATAAATATTATTATTATTGGTACATTCGGTAAAGGCGTGTGCCTAATTGTAGAGGACCGACAAACTAAGAAAAAGAGTTCTTTAGAGATTTGCCGGTTGTTGCTTCATTCCGGAGAACATCACGAAAATAGAAACAAAGTTTCCATTTTTACGCTTATTCCTTTATGTTATCATCTATTTAACGAAGCCTGTTCAAAACGCTGGTCTCTCGCAGCAATGCATACGTTACATCCAACACTGACCGTTCTAATTGCAGCTAAATTTTTCTCGATGACATTTACTGTATCGTAGCTACGATTCGCTCCTCGGTAAATGGACGATGACACGAACAAATAAGTGTAAACAGATAAATGGAGAAGCAAAAATGTTGGAGATTCGATGGAGCAAAAGCGAGCAAATTTCCAAAGAACTTGTTTTTAATTTATCGATCCCATTCACGCTGCCGAAGTTTCGACATTTCAATCGGCGACACTCTGCGTAATTGTATAGAAAATATCGTGTATGTAACTGCGTGTATGGAATATAACGAGTGTACGTAATTATGATAAAACGTTTCTTTACGAATATTCCTACAACGCCGTTATGAAAAAGCGAACGTAACAGAAATTGAAACATTACCATAATCATCTCGAAGCGTATCTACCTGTAGAATGGAACAATTGAAACCTCGATACACTTAAAAGATGCATTAGCGTTCGACAGCGGTGCTGCACAGGTTCCTGCATCAGCTGCATAGAACCGATATTTTGCCGAAATCCGATTTGCATTGCAAACTTCGAAATCATTCGTTCCAATGGTAGTCCATCGAAGAACTTTGGCCATTGATGATTAATTGCTGCAATGTGTTTCACGAGTAGTTTAGCTTGTTATCAGCTTCTAGAGGAGAGCTATTATATGTATATTTCCATTTGTTGATATCATAATCGCTACCCTCACAGAATCATTTCATAATCGCAATTGTTTCGTTTAACGATACGCATAAATCCAATAATTGGCATAGCGTGAAACGTACGGACCCGAAATGCCAGCCGAATAATTACTGACAACGTTACAAAATCAAAATTCAATATACCCCGCGTAATCCGTAATTCGTGCCGTTTCATATAAGCGGTAAACGTCGTTCGAAATAGTTGCATTATTAGCGCAGTCCTGACAACATATTAACACAACGTACTACTTTGATACGTTCAAATGGTGCGTAAGCGCGAATGAATGAACTGAGAGTCGAGTAAGTGGAATCTAGATGCACGCGAAAGGTGTACGTGTAATTTAAATTAATATTCTGAGATATAGAAAATTAATAACCTTGGTTCTATGGAAAATATAATTTCCTTTAAAAACAAATTTCAATTTATTTCATTCGTTTAATATTATGCAGATGATCAGATTCCTCGCTTCTCTATTACGTAAAAGAATAATATTTTTAATATACAGGGTGTCGATAAGTGCCATTTGTTATAATTACCGAACGGTAAGTGACAGAACAAAAGTGTAAGGAGACTTTTATCGTCATTTTTTACGTAGAATATCATCGTGGAAAAAAGAATTTTTACCTTCGATTTTTCAAGCTCGTACTAAGGTCACCTCTGTTTGTTCAAATGGAGCTATTCCAGCAACGAACATTCTCAGCAGCATCGATGATCGATTCGTTTCACGAACTTGAATACGAATAATTCAACAGTGTTCCCGGTTCACGGCGATCCTATGTAATAATTTTCATGTCGAACGGTGGTCGTACGTTGGACAGTGTAATCAAGTTTTCGAAAAATTCCCGACTATCACGGTCGCACGAGTAGACTAATGGATTCGTGGTGCTACGTTCAATTGAAACACCATTCCCGAAATTGCGCGTAATCTGATGCAAACGATGATTCACGGACTGTATACAAATTGAATAATCCTATAAAATGTACACATTTTACTTTCCCGCCAGTGTCGCTTTCGATATCCGTATATTTGCGCGGATTAATGCTCAGTAGGTATTCATAAATTTTATTAAGCCTTTGCTATCGTCCAAAGTCCGTGTAATTTATGTTCCACGAAGGTATTTATAAAAAATCGAAAAGAACATGCTAGTGGCTGATTTTTAATGGACTATGCTACACTTTTATAATACGTTTTTACGACGGTGAATCAACCTTCGATTTGAAATAGCGTGAATCGATCGATCGATGTTCTATCTAACATTTTCTCATTTTTTTTAAGTACCTGAAGTTCTTCTGCGTTTTTCATCTTTTAAGAAAAATTATAGTTCTAACTAGCTCGTCAGACGAGTTTACTAGTTCGTAGCATCTGTCACGATCTAGCAAATTACATCCATAATTGTAAGTTATAAAATACGATGTTCGGATTCGAATGGCGAGTATTTATAAAAATCTTACACGGTTTACGCAGAGTTCCACAACTATTTGACAGAAAACGTTCGATATATCACAAAGTTTCTAGTTGAAAGTAGCGTGACGCGATACACATCGCGAGCTGCGATGCAATTGGATTTTTTTAACGCCCGTTGGTTGCAATTGAATCTATCAGTTTTTATTGCTGCCGAGTCCGACAATGGAACTTGTTTTCTCTCTGTCATGCGTGAACAGAGCGTTTTATAACATCGCAGATACGTGCTATGATATCGTTGAAAGCAGAATGTGTTGGAATCAAGCGAAACAGGATTCGTGTTATGCGATCGATATAAATATATTGTACGATCGAGTATGTTTTACAACAACTCACGATGAATTACATTGCCGAAAAAATATTCTATTAGGTACTCGTTTAATTTCATCGATCCAATCAAGAACAAAGTCGGTTCTATTTCATTAAATTAACATTGCACTCTTAACAAGAGACGTTAAGAATTTGTTCGATATTCCTTTTGTTGCTGTTTCTTCTTCCGTCTAGATTGCACGCTTTTACGAAATGTGAAGAGACTGAAGTATTTTGTATTATTCCGATAAAAATACTGTTTTCTTTTTTCGTAATTGTAAAATGTAAAGTGACTAATTTGGTCACAAATCGGTACTGATCGCTCGTTAAAATCTGTTTTTTCGCTACTCATCGCTCAAGTTCCAAGAGGATGCACACAGAATGTGGAAGATAGTTAATCGATACTTTTCTATCGAGCTAACAGAACTTCCGCAAGTGTGTTCGTGATTGATGATGTAAACTGATAAACTCAGTTACTCGTTTATTGATTAACGCGGTATTTATTTAGTAAAACTAAGATCTTGCAAATAATACGTAGAAAAAGACGATAGAAGGATGGACCAATAAATTATATATTTTTCTTTCTTAAATACTTGATATCTAATGGTTTGTGAATAATAAGATACGTATGTAACGATCGATTAGTAATTTAATAAAGAAAGGAATCAGCCTGTGATTTGTGACTCGCGGAAACAAATGAAAATACAGGAGGAAAACATGAATGGCCAAATGGTATTAGAACTTGTTCCTTAACGTTGTTGACAGTTGGAATGTAGACGAAACACTGGAACATGCAGCGAGGAGATGTAAGAAAGTAGAAAAAGCTGGAAAAAATCTAAAGAGAATACTTGTCGAATCTGAAGAAAGATACACGTGGATGAAAGACATACTGGAAAGAGAGAGGCAATGCAAAGGAGCAAATATATTTTTTGCAACTTCGAGGAAAGTAAATAGAGGAAAAAAACGATAAGTATAACAAACAAGCGTTAACAAAATATAATAAGAAAGTAAAATATGTCCCTTGCAATGCCGAAAATTATTTTATCTACTAAACGTTATAACGCACATTGTGCTTTCAATGCGTTGAGTATTTTTTACACCTTCAAATCTTCCATAATTGTATATTTTTTATATAAATTATATTACCTAAATTCTATCGTTTCTAGAACGCCGAACGAAAAATTTATCCGACCCAACGTTCTTGCATATCGCTGTAGTTAATATTAAAAATCTAACGCTAGAAGTAAAATACTTCCAACGCACGTTACTCCATTCATCATTCTGTCTTATGTGTCTTTTTTCCAAAAACCTCCTTGATTAATCCCCCGGTAGGATGTTACAATAAAATAGCGCAAGATACATATAACTACGATTCTAATAACCGGCTCGTAATTTTAAACATTGCCGGCTATCGTACACGAACAAACGAACGACCAACCAGAATGGAGGCTGTTGCTTGCAGTCAAGTTATACGCGCGTGACGTAATCAGATTTTCGTAGAACGGATAGAATCGCATGGTCCCAGAGCACGAGGCCGTGTGCTTCTATCGTAACGCGAATCGAAGCGCTGTTTCCGAAATCATGCGTAATCTGATGCAAACGATGATTTAGCGTCGCTGCTGGGCAGAACGCGTTCGCGAAAAGGGGCTGGCAAATGGCCGCCAGCTCGAATGGGATGCTGTGACGTTACAGTCGGCATTATTTTGCGTTTTGTTCGACCGCCGCGCCGTTTACAACGACGGAAAACGCCGTTAATATTGATGAAAGCCGTCGCCACTACCGTTGTCGAAACGGTCATGCTAGTTTCCACCCGCACCTGTCCACCCCTAGTCACTCTTCACACCCTCTGTTCGTGCAACGAGTTTGCCGATCTTTTGCAACGAATTGCACGGACAATGACTGTCCTTGCATCCACGACGACAGCCTGGGTTATTGACCGCTGTTTGCAATTTGCAGTTTTGAACGTGTTGCGTCGTCGGGTCGCAGTTTCGCGAGAAAATTTTGCTGACAGACGGAGAGAATCGAAGAGTATGCAACAGGAGAAAGCGTCAATATTTAAATTGTATTTATTGAAAACGAGAGACAGATATGGCTTCATATGCAGACTGCAGAAGTTTATTGCTACGAATAAATAGCAGATTCTTCTTTAACGATTACGTTTCAAATACGGCAAAAATGAATTTAAAAAGAATTTGAATTGAGAGAATGCGAGAATGAAAAGTTAAAAACGACTCCCATTCGCCGTTTCAAATATTAAATGGGGTAGAGATTTCCGATTGTACAAACTAAATTTTACATTCAAGCCGCAGATGTTTCCAATGCGTGTAAAACAAGCGACGACGTGTACCATTGCCGGTACACGTGGCTCGAGATGAAAGTCGTACAAAAACAGAACGAACCGCGATGTGCCACGTTATTTTATACCTTTGACTGATTCGGGTATTTGCCAAAATTTACAAGATTCTACGTATATACGACTGATCGCAATTATTTTATTATATATATATATACTTTCCGTATTTTTCATATCTACTATTCTAATTCATGAGATATTTACAAACTGTTTGTAATATAATATCGCACTTAGAGAACTAAACTCTCTATACGTGGTTCTAACTCGTATATTTAATATAACATTGCACTTAGAAAACTGAAATTGTTGTCTATGATCCTCCTACTCTGATATTCAATAGCATTCAATTGAAATGCAAAACTCTCGAAACTAGGTAGACCCAAAAACAAGCGACTGATAAAAACTACCAAACAAGCCAGCACGATCGAATAAACATTTTCTTTACGTTCGACCGATCAAAAAAAAATCGATCTCGTATCATCGATGCATGGAGAAAATTGGGGGGGGGGGGAGGTGGCACCCGGCGCCACCTTCCACGCTATACTCATCCTCCGCAAATAAACAGAAAAGTACTAACCCAATAATGCTAGCGGCAGTGATTGATATCCGGCACGCAATAATACCGGGTGGCTGGATAAAAAGTTCCAGCCAAGCTGACGGATGGGCGACGTGCGGCAGGATACAAACGGGTGGACGACGAATCGGAAAAATTTCAACGTTAATGGCAGCGACATATCGACCGGTTGGAATCGTCGTACGATTTTCGTTTCATTAAAAAGCCCTTGCGAAATTCCGAACGCCGTCCAACGAACTCACGCGTTTTTTTTATTTTTACGCTCTTCCCTTCATCGTCTCCACCCCTTTTCCCGACGAGATCATTATTTTCTCATGCATCTGTTCTTCCGATCGCAAAACCACTTTCGACCAAATGTATTCTGTGACGGGAATATTTCGACCAGAAACTCTGTGCTTCGCGTGCTTTTTCACGCGAGATTAATCGTTTTTTTCTTTTTTCCTTTTTTTCCTTTCGTCCTTTTCGTTTCCTTTTCACACGGAGTTATGAATCGCGTTACTCGTGTTATGATCTTCGTAATCAAAACGGCGATACGAAGGGACAATGGCGGCGATGAAATTTGACTGTGAATTTCGAATCGCTCGGACGAATCGCACTCGTCGCACGACTGATAATATTGTTTCGCGTAGCCGCGTTTTTTCACTAAGGCGCGAATGTAGCCTCTATCGAGAGCAGGTACATTTATCATACTAGTTGCACCGTTTGAATTTTATCTCGGTGTAAATGGTACGCGTGATAATTTTATGGTTAGATGACCGATTAATTTACTTTCAACGGATACTTTGTCTTTCGAGTAATAACTCGTGACCGTGGAACAACAATGTTCACAGAAATCGATGTGTATTTCACGTCGAAATGATATGGTGATTAACGAAACTGTGAAAAATGATAAATTTCTATTTCTTCTTTTTGAATTTCAATAATTGTACATTTCAATTAAAAGATCGATAGAATCAAACGTTGTGTGAATTTTTCATTGTCGAAGTGATAAAAAGAGACGTTTTAAAATATATCGCGACTACAAGTATTATTTCAAGTACAATCTTTTGAAATAAATCGACTGCGATAAATAAACTTCTATTATGAGAAAGTTAATTCGATCTTCGATTCGATCTAAAAATATGGCAGAGATACTTTGACAAATGAGAAAAGGCAAATAATTATTGCTAGAAATCGTTGATCAGAGGTGGACATTGGAAGAGAAATTTGCCTGTTAGATCGCCCAACGACCGACGTTAATTTCGAATCAAAGGTAATCGATGCGCGTTCGTTTACAGCTGAAGTAACTAACTTAAATGGTCAAAGGTTAGAGACGTGGTCAGCGACATTATACGTATATGAAGCATTGTGTACAGGCGTAAGTGTAACGGGTGGCCAGGTAAGATAGCGTAATGATAGCACCTCTACACTATGTTGTAATTGCCTATTAGTTAGTTAGCTAGTGCAATGCACTTCATAACCGACATGCACCCTTTTAACATGACGCACAGGATGTACGCAGTCGCCTAGTACTCTAGGAAAATTACGATCAAATATCGCAGCCAGTGATTCTCCGTATTAGAATTTTATCGGGAACAGGAAGTGTCGGAAAACTTTTCGAACAAACTATAACAGCATAATCTATAAATGAAGATTAAAAGAACGGAATACGATATTTCGAATTACCATAAAGGATATTTCATCTTGAAAGGTATGGCGTCAGTTTCCTTTATTTCCTTCGAAATCCCCTTTTATTCTTAATAATTAAAAATTCATAGAAATGTATCACGATATCGGTAGCACGATAATCGATCTTAAATATTAATTATACGTTTGTTATCCACAATACCAAAATATTACGATAAAGCTAACGTAAAGCTAGCTGTATTTCAGAAGCCACGTTTTAACGTCACGATAAACCAAATTGAAATATTAAAACAGTGGACGTTTGAACGTAACATTTAACGATATTTTGAGATATCAAATGTTGAAAAAGCAACCGTTATCTCGAATGTATCTCATATCGAGATTTATGTCCTACCGCCATCTACATAGCAGTTATTAATCCATGTCATTTTATAGCGACTCCCTCCTTTGTTAAACATATATAAATCAATGAAAAAAAGAAGTAACCAAAGATAAAATTCATCTATCTGCGTTATACCGAAAGGTCCCTAGCTGCTGCATTGTAAAACCTTGTATTCAAACGCTTAATACTCTTGCATAGCGTTAAGCAGTATAAATATGACGGGGTACGCTTTGCTACCAGGATTGCCTGGTATTATTTCAGACTTAATGCCAATGTTACCGTAATGTATTATTACTGTACCTCGGCCACTGTTATCTTACAAACCAGCCGCTTTTATCGTAACACAGAAATATCGGGATACGACTTTTGAATCTTTAAACATATATTTTAATACATCTGGATCGAGCAGTTCATAGACTTTACATAATGCACTACCGCGTGTGTACATTCGCATAAAGTAGCAGATTATTGAAAGGAATTCCTGCGCGATGTCTCGTTCGTATCACGTTATTCCGATATTTATCGAGCCCTTTCTCTGCTATCCACGTAAAAACCATTACCGTCGAATTGTGCTTTTACAAATTTTCCTGGTTCTCCTGAAGCAACGTCACCTCGAAAAAGGTGTAACAAAGAAAACTCGACTGGAACGATAAACGTTTAGAACGAATGGAATGTGAAAAAATTGAAAGATACCAAAAAAGGTACTGACTATTTTATGCGTATTATTTGATTTATATAAAATAAAAGTTTTATATAAAAATATAGAGAAGAGCGATCGTTGTTATAAATATAAGTTAATACAAATAAATCTACTTTTGGTTTCCTCTACCGGAACAAATTCATTGACAGAGTGAAACTTATTAGCAAAGAAACATCTTATACACGTGTTCTTCGAGCTGAAACTACTCGTGGTTGGGATCCAAAGTTAGTAACACTCTGAGTTTGTAAGCTGATTTGACCATAGTTGTGATAAGAGAACTGTTATCAGTTCTCTGGGGTGTTGCGAACTTACACATTCTCTAAATTGCTAGGGACTGTGAAATTAATAATACAAGACTATCTTAGAAATACATTTGGTTAACAAAAATTACACGTAGTAACCATTCTAGATATTTTACAGTCAAATTTGTAATAAAGTAACAAGACAACGAAGGCAGTGAAACGTATTCAATCCAGATACATATATCAAACACCAGCAGGTACCTTTCATGGCCAACAGTGTACATCTTTGCTTAAAATATATATAATAAGTACAATAATAATTATATTAAAATATAATACTTGGAATAAAAATTATCCTATTTATATGCTCGTCACTGTAAACGAGAATACTTAAGTATTTGATCGTTAAAGAAATACTTAAGAACACTCGAATAGAATTCGTAACTCTCGCTATAAACCAACTTTCCAAAGATAATATAACTTGCTGAAAATTCGTGTAGGAATACAATTATCTATGTATTAATATTCTCGTTAAAACTTGGAAAAGCAGAGGAAAAAGTGCAAATATTTAGGAATCCTGGCTAGTCCTGGATAGCTGCCAAAGGAAAAGTACCATGGACTAAGATAGTTTTATCCCTTAATCAACTTCCTTGATCCTTCGAATCACTGTAAATGTCGCAAGAGCTGCAAACAGAGCTTGCAATAATCCCAGCCAGTGTAATCGTTTCCGGATGAACGGCCGAGGGGCAGTGAAAACTTTCCAAAGTCGAAAACGCTCAAATTCCACGAACTTTTGACCCTTCCGCGTTTCCTGCCTAACCAACATAGCCGAGCTCAGGAGCCATGCTACTATGAAACTTTGAGATTTGACTTAATACGTTGCTTCGACTCGCCAACAGACCTCACCTAACAACGGCATGCAAGCTTCTCGCTTTCCTGTCTGTTTAGTTCACTGTCACGCACGATAAATCCGCTTAGCAGAGGCGAAATGGCAGTTTCATCTTGTTTACATTTTCCCAGAATCCTGTCCAGTAAATCACCGTTTTGAATGTTAAAATGGTCCTGTGTTTTTTGGGAAAACAGCGAACAAAGTCAATTTTGTAGACACGGATAATTAACTAAATATAAGTAGAAAAATATAAGCGTACGAGGTGTATAAGTCGAAGAAGAATTTTTATGGTGTAGAGAACTCTGTTAAAAGATCGTATAACATAGTTCGAAGCTCACTTTTCCGCCATGCCCTACCATATCTTTTTATATATTGTGCATAAAACGTTTGAATTAATTACGTTAAAGATTCTTAATCACCATGCATGAAATCTTAAATAAAACATATTCCAACCTTAGAGATCGTATGATCGCGCAACATTATCCATTCTTCGCTTTCCACAATACGTGTATCGAACAACTCAATAATACACGATAAATTGATTATGAGTTTTTAGAGGAAACTGAATGGTGAATTGAAATTCTCAGCATTTCAGTGTCAAAAAATCGATTAATCTTGACATCCTTCGTTACGTATTATAAAATCTTCTCTCTGGATAACCTACTTAACGATCAAAAGTAACTGATATTTTATCATTTCTCTGTGACGTATTCAAACTACAGCTACTCGAACTAACTTTCTTCGTATAATAAAGAGCGGCCGTGCGTTATCGTTTCACTGATACTCAAATTCAAAATAGCGAATCAGAAATCAGACCGTGGAAACAAGATTCAAGTGACGCTATCGTATTACCTAGGTATCAGTTACAGCGTTGCCAGCAAGACAACGACAGGCGAAGCTCTAATTAGGCAGCAACATAATTCCCATATTTCAGACTGCAACGAGCTCGCTACTTGGATCAGAAACTGCGCGATACGTGTTCATAGGGATCTGTTATTAATTAGCGACTAATACGTCGCTTCGTTAGCGGATAAAGAGAGCGTGGAGAGTCGCGAAGCAGACGTCAAACGCAAATCGTAGCAACGATTCGACGACTGGCTGGCTGTTCGCCGTGTTTCAACAATTCGCGACTCTTCCCTTTTTTCTTCGACCTCTTTTGCGAGCGGTCGTTGTCACAGGCGAACAATGAGCGACGAAGAACAACACCGCGTTACTAGCGGGAAGATGGCAACGACCCCGGCACAGATACCGAAAGTCGAGGACACTCGATTCGCTTCAAGATTAACGATCAAATACGATTTCACCGAACCCTCGGTTTTCCGTAAAACAACGGGCTCGTTTGTACATTCATCGGAGTTAGTTCACTGTAAAACGAGTTTGCATTAGTATTGTCACTCGGCTAGCATTCTGTTGACGAAAGGACGCTTCTAGAACCATTCCCCTGCTCAATTCTGTAATCTAGATTTTCAAACGAAGATGAAGTAGTCTTTCAAACCGTCGCTGAATAGATGTTTGCAGCTTTAACGGCATGTAATCTTGGAATTAAAATAATCATTTTTTTTATTAATTGCGTATGAAAGGAATTCACGTTGAATAATAAAAGTTAATTACGAAAACTGGTTCGTAAATCCATTAATTTATTACGATCTTTCGAGTGTTTCCTACGTTATCAAATCCTACGTTATCAAATAATTTGTACAAAACTTTTCCTATATAAATCTGCATCACCGTGCTGTATAAATTCTAACCGATCAATCGTTCCCTCAACGATCCAGATCAACTATCGCGTTTTATACGAAGCCAGCAGGTGTCCTAACACTGACGAACGAAGGCGTAAATCGGCTACCAAGGTAAGGCAATATCCACATCGCGTTCAATATATCTACATCTTACATACAAGCATAACGAAACGTACCGCCTGAGCCACGTCCGTGGGAGAAGATCGAATCGGTTCGCGTGATTAACGCCCACGAGCAGCGCAGTCTAATTAATTGGATCTCTTCGAATGCGAATATTAATCGGTGTTAGAAGGGTCGATTAGGACCTCGATTAGAATCTTCCGAGGCGGTTTCCATCGTGGCATTACGCTCGAGGGAAAACCGCCCGCTGCGAGAAATCGCGACTGACAACTCGATACGGATCGAGGTACAAAGAGATACGACCGGATAGACGTGTCTCTTAACCATCCGTGATTCTCCTTCTTGTTTCTCTTCTAATCCCGTGACTTCCAACTCTTGATCGCGATACCCGCACCACCGAGAGGGAGAGAGAGGGGGAGAGAGGGTGAGAAGGAGGAGATTCCATGGCTTCTTCGTTCGACTTTTTGTCGGCAAAGATGGGAGGAGGTTGAAAGCGAACCGTAATGGAACCGGAGATGTATCGTTCCCTCGCGAATAACGAGTTTTATATTTCTAGCCGGCCCCTAGGGCCCGTAACTTCCCCGGCAACAAGATCGAGGCCGTTGCCAGCCCAGGGTAATTAGTTGCGTTCGAGTTATGTTACTCTGGTAACCGATTTCGTTTTTAATTCCGTTGCTTGCGCGCATTACCGACCTGAGTAACGGGCTTAAGTTAGGCTCCGGCATTTTCGCGATACTGTTGCAATTGCACGCAGAACTCTCTTCGCACACACACAGCACTGCTGCTGCCGGCGCTTGAATCTCGGAGTCGTCACCCTCCGTGAACAGTGTCGTAAACGTTTGATAGCATGAAACGTTCAGTCTTGTGGATGAAAGTATTTTTCGATTATTAGGCTGTTTACCGTTTCCTGCTCGTGATATTTTTAACAAACTTGTACATGTGTATGTACAAATTTACCATTGTAAATAGCCATTGTAACGATGTCAGCCATTCTAACGCTTTACACAGAATTGCTTCGACCTAAAGAATGTTCTTCGTGTCACTATTCAACGAATCACATACTAAAAAATGCTGCTTCGTGGTCAGCGTAAATTATTATTTATTCGACTTTTCTAATCGATGTACTTATTCCAAATGGAAAACATTGGGCGCCGCTATTAAAATTAATAGGATATTGGTGAGAAACGGCTGTAATAATTTTCTCCAAGCGGTCGATGTATTATAGAAAGTGGCATGTATCGGTGTTGTAAAATCGCATCGACCTCTCTCTATTAGAAGCTCATATGCACACGATCGACTCGTACGGTGGTAGCGGCGCCCCATTGACCCACAAGGAATGATATTGATCTAAACTCGGTTGACTTACACTAACGCGTGCCTATTATTAGCCGACCCTAACGGAGTTGGTCTCCCAGGCTAATTACAAAAACCAGGAAAGAGAAAAAAAGGTAATATTCCAGATCTTATCAAGACCGTTCAACACGGGAGATCGAACAAAGCTCGAGTGAATGTTGAAGTCGGTAATTACAGTTCAAAAACGAAACGAACGCTGTCGATCGTAGTGGAACGAGAATTTCCCTCCGTGCCATCCTCCTTCGTTCGTTTCGTTAAGTAGTCATCGTTTCGAACGGTGACTTTTCGTATCGAGTACGTTTATTTTTATTGCTATTATATTATCATTAATAATTAGTAAACGAGTTAGTATAGTATTAGAGTAGTATTAGTAACGATTAGTATACGATAGGAATACAAATAAATAAAAGGAATCTTTTAAATCAAAGTGAAAGACTACCGAAGGTATTATCTGACATCGTGTCAGTTTGCAATTATCTTGTTCCATCGTGTACCGAAGGAAACAAAGTCGTGAAAAGGGAAGCCTATGAAGTTATCGAAGATGTGGAATATTGGAACGTTGTTCTCGCGTTGCACGCGACATGCGTGAACGTTTGAACGCGTTAATCGACGTCTGAGAGAAAGCTGAACGCAAAGCAGCACGATCAGATTGAGGAATAAACGCTGACGAATCCGACCGAACTTAGATAAACCGAGGACCCAGTCGACGTTATCGTTTGTCATCCGAGGAAAGTCAATTTTTACAGACTTCTACAAGCCAAAGGTTACAACGTTCTACGGAATCCGCATATACGGTAACTAGAATAAAAGAAGTCTGAAATATCGTACAAATTATATACCGTAAAGACCTATTTTCGTCAATTTAGCTCTTATCGAGCATTAAAATATACTATCATTAGAACTATTATCTTTGTCTAAATACATAGTGTGTACCTAAGGCGTGCATGTTTTACGACTATTTTCTCAGAGATTTGAAAATTTTTCATAAAAATAGCATTACGTGGCTTGCAGAAGAACGATGAACTGGCATAAGCAATTCATAAATGGCGATAATTCTGACCTGAAATATACAATGTAGTCTATAGACGATTATGCAGTAAGGTGAGTTATGTTGGTATACAGATGGGAGAAAATCGCAGAGGAGACGATTGCTTGGATAGAAGGAAAGCTTTCTTTCCCACATTACGGAACTTATAGCCCTGTGCTTCTTCGTAAATCCACGTACTCGCCTATGTTTGAAATGCAATTTTATTTTTTTTACTATACACCGTAATGTGTCGTGTAATTTCAGATGCATATGCATAACTTTGTGCGAATACTTTGTCAAACATAAAAAAAGAATATCCTACAACCTGCAATCGTCGGTTGTAGCGCATAGAATTACGCAGAAATTATTTCTATCAAGCGTATTAGCGTCTAAGAAATTGCATATCTTTACTTTCTCCAAACTCCCAGCTCGAAGACACCAGTCTTTTAAAAAATACAAGAACTGTCTTTCAACGTGGTAATAATTCTATTATTATTAGTAGATTCGTTTTATATCGATCGATGAATGTTCGTTCCTGGGAAAAAGATCCTGGGAAAAGAATCTCCGAATGAAATACACTCGGATGCCAAGACATGTTTGCACCATAAACCGCCATTCTCGGTCAACGAATCGTGTAAGGGGAAAAGCGTTTCGTTTTTTTGTCGTAAAATTCCACCGAATTATTTTCGTATCCACTCTCATCGAGTAGAATATCGAAACCACGTATGCACTTACTTATTTTATCGATATACATCGACTACGACGAAGACGAAAGAGGACTGGCGAAAATGATTTCCGCCGATGAAAATATGAAACTGGATCACCAAGGTCCAGTCGATTCCGTTCGATCCATGCGTTTCAATGGCTAATAACTTGTCGATGGGTTTCAATTTAAAATCACCGGCCATGTATATACCTCGTCGTAAAGTTCGTCAGGGTTGTGGGGTTATTGACAGATATCCTGCATTTTTCAAGCAACCGAGTGGCTTCACAGCCGCTCTATATTGTACAATATTCACGAGGGAGCTCTCTGCCTGTAAAATGACCGCTCTATCTCTTTCTCTCTTCCCGCGTTTCACTCTGTCCCTCTTTCTCTTCGCGCTTTTTCACCAACCGTGAGAGCACCGGTATTCGTCATCCTTTTAAAACAGATTATTTCACGGTTAACTGATGGTGCTGACACCGGGGTTGCGAGCGCTTTATAAAAATGCAAGCGTACAACTTTTCGCTCGATGGTCTAAGCCACGGTTTTTTCGACCATAGAGTTTCGGCTGCTCTCCGAGCAATCGGAATACTGCACTATCCTCGTTCACAGCGAACCTCAGTCTCAATAGGATGTGTATTTTGAATTGCTCGAATGCTTAACTGCAAGTGAATTTTTTTTAGTTTATGAAACATATACAGATGAGCGAAAAGAAATTTCATTTTTCTTGCATCTACGATACAAGAATTCGTAAATTTAATTACGATAATTAAATAGCGGATCTTTGATATTTTGCCAGTTTGACGTCATGTAACGCCGTACAATATCGTAAGAACAAATTAAGATAAGAGAACGAGGAACGAAAGATAATTAAAAACAGACTTAACACTACGATAAATGTAATTAGACTACATATACATGTATTAAAAAAACGTGAAAGGTGTACGTAATATACAGAAAAATAGGAAATATTCGCTGTGAAGTAGTCATTGTACTTTATAGTATTCGACGAATGAAATAAACCGATTAGGATGTATTTGGAATCCATTTTTTTATTTACGCTTCTCTAAATTTTAAATGAAAATATGATTTCGTACGAATATTTGCTATCTGGTAATTACTGCCTATTGAGTTCTATTCTTGTGCGCATTTCCTAAATGAAAGGACATATTACTCTCTTAGTTATGAGAAGAGATTTATTATTTTCTTTTATCTAAAAGAACCGCGTCGCAGTAAAATCATTACAACTTAAACGCGTCTTTGAAAGGTGGTAATATCTTTTCATGACAAAAGTAATAACGACGTGTTGCAACAATTTCATAGGACATTATTCATCGTTCTCCCAACATATGGAGTAACATTGTTATACATTAAGGTCCCATTTGAAATGTCCATAGCTGAAATTGCGTTCAGCAACGTAAAAAGACCATTGGCAAGTGCACAGGAGAAAACAAGCGAAATTGATTTGCAAGGTGCGGTCGTAATCACCTGGAATGTGTTACATGAGATCGATAAAATTATATACAAACGTACTCGTCACATGTTTCTTGACAAATTAATACCGCAAATAGCTGAACATTGGCGTGGCGGAGGAACGAGGCACAAAATACTGTTCTACGTTTTTGTTACTTCGTGTTTTCAGCAAACATAAATATGTATACGTTGGAATAAAAGAGGAATGTCTTTTTATCGTAACATTAAAAATATATTTAAAATATACGTATAACGGAAAGAGGGAAATTTTTAAAACCAAAATGTGCTTCCGATAGTTGGAGAGTGGAGAGCTTAGAAACGCGTGCAGGCGGCAGTGTGGCTAAATGGCCGCTGTGAGTGGCCATCTAATGTAGAAATAACTTCTTAAGGGTGAATGGCACGCCGTAACAGTGGTTTTCGAAAACGAGTTTAGAGCGAGAGTGCATGAAAAACGTTCAGTGTATCGTGGAAGAATATTTCGGTGTAAAATACTCTTGCACGTTTCACTCGGCATATTTATATCGTTATTTGTACTTGTGATATGAGATATTGCAATCAAACCAATATCTTGAATAAAAAACATCTATCAATATTACTCTTCCTTTATATCTCTGATATCCAATGAATTCTTTATATTTGGCCCCTCATCTTGCGTGTACCGCAAAAATTATTCATCGGAATTTTATAAAATAGAAAGCTACGTAAGATATAAAACCTACAAAATTGTATTCACCGATATTAACCAATTAATCATTAACTGAATAATCAACATAACGTAATAGGGAATTCCATGAATCGTGACATAGTTTGCAACGAGAAAAACAGAATCATTGCTATACGTGTCCCATAGATGATCGACATGCATCAAAAAGGGAGATTGGTTGCGTGATATAACGCACCTCCGAGTTTGCAGCGATCCCAAGGCGATGACATACTTTATTTATTGATTACTCTATTTCGTTTTCCCTGTCTCCCGATCCATTCCAAGATAGAAGGTAAATTTTATTAACGATAAGATCTAATATTTCTTCTTGTTTGCTAAGAAATATTTGCACAGAGGTATTTACCGTCGAAGAACACGCACAACCGTTCAATCGAGAAATACGAATTATTAGCGTAGTTAATAATATGTAACGTTGCTTTCCAATCTCACAGATATGTATTTTATTTAATCTTTGTATGTTTAATTAACAGTTCTCGATGTACTTTTGGCAAAATATTCGCTTCTGATCTTCTTACATTTTGATCGTTATATTTTACTGTTACAAACGGAGAATTGGAAAATATTTAAATGATAATCCGGAATGCTTTCGATATGAATTTCTCGTATAATATGACGTAGATTGCTTGAGGACAATATAATTGTTTCATTGCAGAAACGTTTTTACGATAAATTGCTAATATTTACCGGTATTTAATTTATTTAATTGCTAATATTTCCGGTATTATAAACTGTAATTTTAACGCTATTTATCTCAACAGTGTTACATTCGGATGATGAGAATTTTTACACGACGCGACGTTAATGAAACGAATACAATTTTGCTCTTTAAATTTCTTTAAATAACGCTGAATATTTGCTCTAAAGCTCTCTACCATTTACTGTACTTATTCTCTTTAAAAACTTCCAGGATGCACGTTTCACTCACAGTACTCGCTAAATTCCGCTTTCACCGCGCACTGACCACAGTTAAGAACCCTCTTCATCTCACACCTTAAACATATCCACACATACGCGCCATATCTATTCAGCTAGGCCGGAACAGGAGCACAATTTTAGATCGATCGTGTTAAAAAATTCATACTTTTAAATAATTCTCGTTCTTTGACTTCTATAACTATTGAACTATAGACATCGTATCCATCGTACAATTTAAAATTGATTTCCCATTTACTAATTTGCTAATCCACTTGTGCAGTAATAATAATCCATTTGTCAAAGTGTCGTCAAGTAATCTTCTAAAAAAAATTGTTATCGCAGAAAATTCAAAAGAATCAGTTTGACAATCGTCTCTACTAAACACTACGATGTTTTTAGAACAAACAAAGAACTAAGGAGACGATCTACGCAAAGCTAACTCTCATGCTATTTCCTTAACTCCTTTCGCTACTGTATCGTTGGCTGTACAGTTATTGTAGAAAACCACTGCTACGCTACATGTACGAACGATGGAACTATAACGATATAGAATATAGAGGGTGTGGATGATAGTGTGGTAGAAGCAAGCAGCAGGTAATTTCCTATGCAAACCTGAATCAAGAGTATAAAACAAAAGTTTACGTCCCGAGCTTAGCTTTTAATAAATTTTTAGAATCTCAGTGATTTTACAGATCTCATGCATGCTACATATGTACTTCATAACGGCCTTAAAATCGCAATCAGACTGTTAAAAACCCAAAAAAGCCGACGATATCAAAATTAGGCTGACACCATTCAGGACCACAATGACAATTTATATACATAATTTTATATTTTAATATTTTTATAATTACACAAACAATTATTAAGAAACGTTAACGTAAAGATTGTTGGAAAGTATAATTAACGTTTTCTACATTTTTTCTATTTAACACGCGTTAACGGAGATCAAATAACTACCTATCTCTACGATACAATTAAAACGATTCAATCTGCAAGCAGGATTTTTCTCAGCCAGAGTAATATCATCGCTAATTCACGCCCTCGCGAGGCGTTCAGCACGAATGTGATTATACGACTTATCGCCGTTTGAATAAATCATGGTTACTTCGTCGATAATCATTGACGACGTTGAATGAAAGGAATTTCTTCGATTCAATGTTGCGCGCTTTCTAAGAGAGAAGAATTCGAGAAAAGACGGGAAACGAACAAACTAAAGAGAGGCGAAACGTCATCGAGCAAACTCATTTCTCGTTTTTCTGCGATGGTGTCGTTCATTTATACTATTGCAGAGGTCCAATCGTAATCGCAAGTAGCTCGTTAACGCGCTCTCTGAACCGGTCGAGGGATAACTTTGGCGCCGATAAAAAGCTAATAACGGCAACCTTTAATAAGCGTCGACGTATAATTTACTCTCCAACTCGCTCTTGCCCTTTCTCTCTCTCTTTCTCTCTCTCACTCTCTCTCGCTCTATTCACTTATTCCTAACGTTTATGTTTTTTGTCGTCTACATTCACCGGAACTGCATTTCCTCTTTTTCTGACCATCTCTAACGAAAAATAGTTTCCATGAGTTTTATAAAATCACATAAAAACAAAAGCAAATTAATTCGAAACAAAATTCGATTATTTATAATGGTTATTTATAATCGGAACACTTAAAAATTAATTTTCTCTAATCATTAGACTTTTTGAAAAATCTCTAAGATTTCGCGATTATTATCTTCTATTTGAAGAAAAGTAAACATTTTCTCAGTAATTTTTATCGTACAAATTTTGAAAACAGCTATTATCGTTTAATTTAGGCTAATATGTAATAATATGCGTACTAAATTGTATGCTTCGAACTGATTAACAATTAAACGATTAACTGATATTAACGAGTCTAGTGTTAATATAAACATAATTGCAGGAAGTGTGAGATAAAAATTTTCTTTCTCGCTCTAGCTTTTTCTCCTTCTCGCTGTTTTTCTCTCTGCCGCTCCCTTTCTCTCTGTCTGCGAACTGCCGCTTTAAAATTTCTTCTTTCATCAAGCACTGTTCCCTCTAAAGAAGTTTCACCCCGTATGTACACGAGGACAAACACATTCAGACTTGTTAGTTACGAGTGTCAATTACACCAACACGGTACTACGATTCTAGCTCTGCAAACACCACAGACACGTATCACCCTTAAAATTTTTCGCTGCCAGGCTATTCATACCTTAAAACCAGGAATTTTCGTTTATGTACCTATGTCATGAAAGCACGTAGCTAGATATGATGAAATTTTCAAAGTCAATCTGCATACTTTTCAGCTGTAGCTGATGTATGAATTTACAATTTGCAAGTCTATTTGCAGGCAACACGCGAACGATCGGTTAGGATTTGGTTGTTATATAAAATATTTTTATATTCAAATGTGAGAGCCGACAAATTGAAAATGTAGGATTTATACACGAGAACACGCTTGAATATTTGTTTCATAAAGTAGAGACATTAAAATGGAACCAAGTTTAGCGGTGGGTATAATTGGTGTTCTCTTGAATTTTCTAATCGACGGTCAAAACATCATCGCCTCGATAAATAATAAATTTATAATGTAAGAAATTTACGTAAAAGATAATTTAAAGCCACGTAATTCTTCGTAAGGATGTTTTTCCTTTCGGCTTAATAAACATAGAGGAAAGGTAAATTTAAAATTCTTGAAACGATATCAACTCACGCGTTTCAGAATGGCAATACAGAAGGGTGAATCCTTCATATGTATATTTTATTCGAAAGTTAAAGGGAGAACAATTCTGCTAACATAGAATTTGTTCAAACCACACGTATTGAATTTTAAGCTACGCTTATGCCTGTGATTATCAAATATTAATGGCCTAGTCGTTTCTTAATATTCTGAAGTGAAACAAATAAAAATACCATTTTTTTCGAAGCGATACTGGAATTATATTAAATTAGAATATACATGTTGAAAATGACAACGTGAGTTCGTGCTCGCCATCCATATGCAGATGCGTTAGTTATAAAAAATAGTAACTAGAAGATAATCCTAGTTACAACCGATAGATTTAATCGATAGGCTTAAGATGCTTTTTTGTTTTTATCCCTAGTTTCTGTAAGCGCGTGCAATAAAGGTTTTTTTGGCTCAGAACGGTGTGATAGATTTATCCATTCAATAAAACAATAACTATCGTGATCCTACCTCTGAGTATAGAAATAACAACGATACATAAATAAATAATCGGCATTCGATCGATTCTGTTAATTTACATGTCATATTCGTTCGCAAGTCAGATCTAAAGAATATTTGTTATTAAATTGAAAAGAATGCACGTTGAAAATACAGTAGGTAAAATACAACGCTTATTAATAGTAAAAATATGTTTAATCATAGTTTTCGTTCTAAACGATAATAATGCTTATATCGATAATATCGAACAAATATCGTCGTTTTTACGAGGGTCCGATCCAAGAAAGAATCGAATAGTATCCAGGAACATATGTGCATAGAAGAAATCGAAAAAAGAAACTACCGTAATCCGTAACGTTACAGTTCATAGCAGCGGTATGCGGTTACGTAAATCGTAATATTACGACTGAAAATTGCATCGTATTCCCTCGGGTAGAGGTATGTCAGAAACATAGTGCATGGATATTTGGCGTCGACATAAAATCACTACAGCCTATTATAAGTTCGTATTTCACTGAAAGTACCGATTTTTACTATACGAATTCACCCACAACATTATGTTTAATTTATTAAGAGATAAAAATATGAAAGATACTTGTCGGATGATATATGATGTACTTCATATACTCCTGGGACTTGGTAATATAGTTTAGAGCGTGAAAATAAAAAATATATTATTAATGGGTAAATTATTACGCGTAATCTTCGATCGAAATATTATTTAATTTTTACGAATCGTAGAGACGTCAAACATCTAAGATATAAAGTGCACAAATTGAAATTTTACAGGAAAATTTTACGAATTACAAGTTGTCTAATTGTTCTATTCGATAAAGTTACAAAATTGTAGAAGAAAAGTGTGGAATCTATAATCCGTAGTAACTTGTCAGTTTACTAAAATATTATGAGTTGGTAAATTATTGCGCAGAAAAGTCCGTCAGGTCGTAATAAATATTAATTTCTTCCTTTTATCCTTTACTTTCGTAAAACGCGTAATTAAATTGTAATTAAACGTCTAAACTCGAGCTTTCTGCCTTTTTCAATGCAAGTTTTCTTCTGTTCGAAATATTTTCGACTTTGTTCTTTCATATCTAACAATCGTAACTGGTAAAAATATAAAACGAATGTTTGATAGGGTGAGTTTGTTTAATAAGTTTAATTAAAACGGTAACATAATAAGCTAATTGAAAATGCGAAATGTTTGCCGTATAACTGATGAAGTAAATAGAAATGCAGAAATTAATTACGCATTTCATCTTATGGAATGTAAATCTGTTTAACTAAATAAAATCATTTTAAAAGTTGTTCATAAATAAGAAATTCTACCTTTTCTACTGTAACCGACGTGTAATTAAGTAGCGTTAATTATCTACTAAAACACTCGAAAGGATAATACCAGTTTGCTCAATGTCATTTTACAATCTCATTCGAAAAGAATTAAGTGTCATTCTATCTAAATTCTACTTCTTTAATGGCGTTCATAAAAAAGTTAATTTGTATAAAAGTATATTACACTGCACATACTGCGTTATACTACCTTCTATTATATACCGTTACACTACACCTAAAACCTAACAGTAACATGTTCATAACTCTAAAATTTTATATCAACGCAGAAAACTAAAAAACCTCTATCCATGATAAAAAAAAAAAAGAAACTTTCGCATTCTCGCGTACTGTGGACGCAGTATCTCTGGACTGTCACGTTTTAATCGTCACTGAACAATTTTCTTACAGTTATCCAATTTCGTAGCTGTTCACACCAACGGATAGCTAACCGAATTCCCTGAACGTCTACTCACCCACAGGTTCCGATGGCTCTCTCCTCTCATTAAGCGAAATGGAGAGATAAATCACAACGAAAGGTAAATCAAAGTCGGTTCCAGCGCGACTGGCGCATTACGCAAAGGCAAAACCTTCAAAACGGAGCGGTGGCCAAGCACACATCGCACCGGTGTGGACCACCAGAAAAACAATCCCGCCCGACGATCGAGTCACCAGGATAGATTATCTAACGTCGGATTATGACATTGGAAAATTGGGTCGTGCTATCCAGCCTGTACAATTCGTCACACCGCTGGTCACGATGTAACGCCATCCGTCCCACGAGTCTCTGGGATCGGATAGCGGATACTTGACCAACGACTACAGCGTTAACTAACATGACTGTGACACTGTCTCGAGGGAACGTGGACAAGGATTACGGTGATATCACGAGATCGTTCAACCTTGGTATCGTTTACGAGGGCAACTTCGTTCTTTGCTACTTGTCGGCATATCTTTTTTTTTTTTCTTTTTTTCTTTCACGAAACAGTCTTCTGCGGTGATTTTAATTAGGTTTCAAGATTTCTAGAAAGCAGTTTCGCGAGATGGGATTTACAAATTGTTTGTACTTCGTTTGAGAGAATATTTATATAGATCTAATATAAATCTTTTACGTTAATGTACCTTGTATAACATACGTGTAGGTTATATAACACATATATAGTGTACGAAGCTTTCAGAGGGAAAGTGGATTAAGCTACATTTCTTCTGTAACGGGTACTTACTTTGTCTTACAACGAAGGACGTAAGTACTAGAAAATAATGTCTACGTACAAGTTCAAATTGCTTTAATAGAAGAAAACAACATCGATTATAGACGACGATAAATTATTGCTAAAAGAAAACGTCTCTAATCGTGAACCTATCGATATAGAAAATCCGATTTTTTAGTACACTCTTTCGCGATACAAGTAGGTCACTGCGAACATTTTACTTCGAGAAGAAGAGCTCGATTTTCGAAAAGGTAGGCGCTACCGTTCGAGATTCTTTTCAATTCCTTTCGCAGATAATTTCTCGAGATCCGTTCTTTCTTTACGAACGCCGATAAAGTCTCGCGTTACTTTGATTCTCAAGTAGAGAGAGGCGCGGCGCCCAGGATAATCCTCGATACCAGCACGATCTCCAGCTTAAGAATCGGAATCCAATCTAAAAAGGGCTATCGGTGTTTACGCAGTTTATGCGGGCATTCGTCGGTTAAGGGGATGTTTCAGCCGAGATTATCCGGTAAAACACCATAAAAATCTAAACGGGAACCGTAGCCTGGTCGGTTCCTTAAAAGCGATCCCATCGTGATTTTACGTGTTCTTGTCTTCAACGAGAGAATGTTCGCAATGTTGCTGAATGTTTTCAGCCAACAGAGATCCAACGTTTTATCGACGTTACCGCAGATTGGACGTAAGACAGGTATACTGAAATCCTTTTGTGCCAGGTATCATTTGCCGCGCCTGTTGTTCCACTTTATATTCCTCTGCCTTCTCCTCCGCCTGCCGCGTTAATCCTCGCGGCACGATCGCGCCACCCTCTTTGTCTTCGTTTCTCTCTCGATGCGTCTAGCCATAGAAATTTTCATTGTCTTAATCCAACGGAACGACATTCGGTTTCCGAACGTTTCTCCGACTATCCGCAAGAGCCACCGTGTAACCATTCATCTGGCTGCAATAAACTGGGCGCGAGCTCGTTCCTTTTACGCTTGGTACCGCGTAAAATAACGGGACGGTGGTATTGTACGTCCCTGGTCGTGAAACAAGCAAATTATGGTTTATACGTTGCCGAGCGAGTCATGCCTCCGATTTTTCACTGTTTCAGAATTACAGGTCTCGCGCCCGATACACGTGTTCCATTGTAATTAAGGTGCGTGTGCTTCTGAAAGAATTACGTATCGAAAATGTACGAATCGGGAGAACCGTGTTTCAATACTTTCTCTTTTGCTATCGAACTCTTTGGCGCGTTTTTTGCGCTATTCTTCTTTTACACCATTTCTGTACAGCGTTTCAACGGTAGATGTTAGGCTGGTGCACGAACGGTTTCGGTTTCTCAAACCAGACTTTGTGAATTTTAAGCCTACAAAGATGGTATATCGCGTGTAACTAATACGTCCATCATTTGCAAGTTTATCGTAGCTATTGATTTTCGTAAATTCAAGCTCTGTCATTTCCTTCTTATTATTTCCTTTTTATTATTATTTATTCTTCGATGTTTCTTGTTACGATAAATTTGACTATATAAATCTGACAAATCGGGGAAAACTTACGTTACGTTACGAAGTTAATGAAACAATTCGATTCTCTTCCCTTTCCCGTTATCGCTCGTTTATTCTTCTCAGACAAGTTTATCACGCAACCACGTACATATGTATATTCATAAGATCATTACCAAGAGTATGACGAATCGCGTGCTTTTGTAAACGATCCAGTATGAAACGAACTGACCGGGCAATAATTTATGGCATTAAATACGTGTCATTAATTAATACCGCGCGGAAATTTATGGCTATATTCACTTGCCAAGCTTACGAGATGCGATGTTATGTTCGTGATGTAATAATGATCCAGCGGCGTAAACGGACTAATTAAGCTAGTGTAATGATCCTTTAAACTGGAAATCCAATACTGGAAACACGCAGAACCACGTTACACGTATAATCCTTTTCAACGATAAGATTGCAAGGTGTAAATGAAAGGAGACGACGTATCACTGCGATTGCCGAGAACCGTTAGAAAAGTTTGCAATTCGCATTTTCCAACTTTCCACGCTAATGGACCTGTGACAGATTCTAAATAATTAATGCCGCGGTAGGAAGAACATTTTCCTAGTAATGCACTCTTGCCGTTGCTTAACACGCCCAACAGACTGTATTTTTGTAATTTTAGTTCTTTAATGAAAGTGTAAACGAATTGAAAAAGCTACGTTGCGAGATTTAATTATGCGTGAATTTGTAACAACTTCATTGGTTTTTATGTTTAATTTATTTTTTCAACAGAAAAGAAAAATTGCTCGTTCGTTCCCCCCCCCTTTTTTTACAGAAATTCTAGTTAAAAATTCACACGCTATGGAAATACGTATTAAGTCGAAAGTTTTTTAATTTCATCCCTCTATCTATATATTGCTTTTGGTATGCGATACTTTTCCTTTACTCATTTGCATTTCGACTGAAATAACATTAAATAGATTAGAGATACAGTTTGCACTGTTTCTCGTTTAACGTTTATAATTTACAGCTTTTGTTTCAAACAGTTATCCTATTATCTGCAAGATAATATTTTGAACTAATTTTGTTTTAATGAAGTGACCTTAGAAAATGTTTAGAAAATTTATCTCTGTTTTTTTTTGTCGCTGAAAAAAGGATTTATTTTTTTTATACTTTAAAAGAAATCGACGATTAAAATTGCGATGACTCTCGAAGAAATAATTTTACAACGTGGATAATTTTACACCTTTAGTAATAGTTTATAGGATATTATTTAAAAATATATCGCACCTTTGACGTAAAATTTACCTCGACTGTACTGTATAGCAGCTGATGTTCAAACATTCGACAAAATATTACTACAACAGCTAGCTGCCTTTCTGTTGAGGCTAAAGAAGAAGAATTGAGTGATTGGATTAACATGCGTAACGATAACGTAGGAAAGCATGGAGAATAGGATTTGAATAACACCTTTAATCAGCGCCATCGTTCACGCATAGTGACAAGGGAATTAAAAGTGATCAAGGCATACAGGAGTACCTTATTTGATTTGTGCTCATCAGTTAGTTAGATAATCAACGCCTTTGGTTGCTTACAAAGCTGACACCTGCGAACAAGCAGGCGCCAGCATTAGAGTAAATTGCTCAAGTGCTTCAATCAGAGAATGATCAGGAAAAGGCATCTGGCGAAAGAAAGAGAAAGAAAGAACCAAAAAATTGTCTCTCTATGCAGTTTGTGCTGAGAATGTGTCGAATTATATTTGCATATTATATTGTCATTCATATTTATTCTAAATATAAATATATCAAATGTATTTTCAAATATATTTTAAACGTTACTTTAATATCTTAGAATATCTTTAGGAATATTCTATTCTATGATATTGTGCCAGTAATAAAGGGTACTCTAGCATTACACATAATTTGTTAATCCTAAGTTTCTCTCAAGTCCCTTTGATCCTTTGAAAGTTCTTAAGCGGTGAAAGAGAAGTTAAGAAAAAAGAAGAAACCGTTATAACGTAAAAGAGAACAGGCAAAGCACTTACTTCGCACACTTATTTCGTTCTACTTTGTTTTCGTTACAGAGGAATGGTAATAGTATATGAAGCATTTGAAAGAGTATGTACTTTATTATGTTTTATCGATGTACGGGCTTCAAACGAGAGAACAGGAAAACTGTGATACACGTATACATGCAAACTCCAGCAGAGGTAATATAGAATTAATATTTTTTACGAGAAATGTGATTATAATACAAACGAAAGGACGGTTTAAAAAATAACTTTAAACTTCGGTATATTTATAGGTATTGGTAATAATAATATCTCGCAGAGTGTAAGGTGAAGAAGTAGAAGTAGAAGTAGATAATTCTAGGGTGAAAAAGAAACGACGGTTTGGAGAATAGATATTAAAATAAAAAATTAGCAAAATAAAATCTTAATATAAACAAATGGAAAAGAGATACCAAATATTATTGGAATAGATTTTACAAGAAAAATTTAGATTTGAAGGGGAATCAAAATTACTATCAATAAAGTATGACTATGTGATATTGTATTATTCTTTTTGCTCTAAAAGCGAACAAAATGAATATTCTACCAGAACGGATATAATTCAGTAATATAATTCAACAATTGCAAAATCTTGCATCTTTATCTATCCACGGAATAAATTCTACAATGCAGGATAAATTCAGCACAACGCAGAAGACATATCGCATATATTTTTCCGCTTTACACGAAAACGCGCTTAACTAACGAGCTATTACGGAGGAAGTGCATTTCTCTATGAAATAATGTGCGTCAAGAGCAAACTTTTTCTAAAAAAAAAACATGCATAAAAAATAAAATAAAGATGCATATTCCAAGTACTGAAGTGGAATTAAATTTGAAAATGTACAGATAAGCGAGTTACATTGATATTGATTGCTTTGAAAAACCTTTAGATGTTCCTGCTACAGCGTGATCCAGACCAAATAAAACCAGATACATACAGTTCTGAGTTACAGTCGTGCGAGAAAAAATGTCGACACTTCGGAGATCGAATGTCAGAATGAATAAATTTGTAGAAGAATAATTGATCTGATGTACAGACAGCGTAGCGTAGTAACGAATTAGTTGATAATTTGGACATTCGTAACAAAATCCTCGAAACGAACACGGATCTTGCGTACCTATCGTTCCGTTTTTTTCTGAAACGCGATAAATCTCGGGGAAATGTCGAATAATTTTCATAACTTATCGAAATCGTCGACCCAGTGACATTTCGTTCCATAGGAATATTTGCACTGTGACAAAAAGCGGCGTTTATAAGTCACCAGAAAGAAAAAAGCTTAAAATTCATTTGCTGAAATATTTGTGAAGCTTTTGACGTAAAAACATAAATATATCCTCTAGCAGGCAAATGAAAATATTGCAGCAAAAAAGGTTAATGAGATTCTAGGTAGCTTTCGGTTTAAAGAGCTTCAATCGCACGAATCAAAGGTTTAATTATTTCAAGACACATTCGCATACTTTTGCCAAAAGAGAAATCACAACATTGTTATAGAAATGTGTACTGTACACTGTACTCAATTAATTTTAACACCAAAATTATCGAAATGGATAAATCGACGAATTCGTAATATATCACAACAATTTTATAGATTCACAAAGGTACAGTTTTAAGGATATGTATGTGGATGAAAGCACAGTTTTCTTCTTGGGTTATACGAGATATTTATCACGCTTTAATCGTTGGTAGCTCCGATATTAACTGAAAACACCATTTTTACTAATTATTACCAACAAAACGTGTCATTCTTAATATTTTTATGAAGAAGACTTAATAAGTGTACTTAAATACGCGACCAACTTTCTCCAAAATAAACACAATTATGTTATACAATATATGTAGTTAGTTAAGAGTACATGCGTCGCTTAAGAATCATTCCAAACTTATATCATTATCTCAAAGGTATCAATTAAAGAACACTTCATCGATTCGGTGTCTCGAAGGTAAAATATTATCCGGAGAAAATAATTAAAAGATCTGTACCTGTATCAATCGCTTCAAGGCGCAATGAATTCGACACAAGTCCATTCTCTCGTATCAATCACCCGATTCGATTGAAACCAGATTCCGCGATTAGTATCTCCTTTCCGTCGTGACGCGACCTAAGTGGTACACGCGGCGTCAGATAACACAAGAAAATAGAGAGTTTACTTGGTCGAACTTTGTCGAACCTGTTACAGGGCTTGGTAGTCGCGGTTGAACGTAGTTGCGTTCGTTCCGTTGCTTGGCGAAAAGGAGAATGGGTCATCAATACCTGTTAGATAAATAGACACAGATACGGAATAACGTTTCGCGCGTATCTCACGACCGCGTAGCACCAACCTGTGTTGGTCGGCAAAGTTTACGACGTGCAATATGCGCCGCGAACTTACGTAAGCCGGAACGTTTTCACAGAAATGGCACAAATGAATGGCACAAAGACGCGGACGCCCAGTTGAATCGCGTGTAACGGGAGCGGAGGCTGGCGAAGCACAATGAGTCGGTGACGAGTACCGATCGCTAACGGGGGAATATCTTTTATTAAAATAATAAAGGAATTTCATTAAAGGAGACGTCGTCGAAACGTCCCGGGTGAGCCGGGGTTGGTCGAGGGGGATGAGAAGGAGAAAGAGGTCGATAGTGGCGAAAGGAAATAAGAGGGCGAGAGAGGAGAGATGGTTGAGTAGAGGAAAAAGAATATGACACGGTAAACGGTAGAGGGTAGGAAAACCCAGCGAGTATCTTTTCACCCTCTATCCCTTATTTCTTCGTCCCTTACTCTGGTCGCGTGCATTTTTCTCCACAACCCCTTACAGGCCAGTTTTCTTTCCCGTCTCACGATATCCGCGCCCCGTTTAATCCTGTTGACACGGATTAACGAGGATTCTTGACCGTTGTGCATCAATGCCTACTTTGTTCTGTGGTGAATTAATGGACGTCGCGTTTCGGATTCTTTCGTCCGAGTCGAGGCGAAGGTACGTCGCGTTAACGACCGTTGTCGCAGCACGTCATCACGGTTCTCTATCAAAGGCAAAGTTGACGAACGTCCCACTCGTTATTTTTTAGAAGAGTCATGCAACGCCCCTTTGCGCCTTCGTCTCTCGCGTGAAATATGAGCAGATCGAACATATACCTGGATTAATACGGCTTATGGTTCGTTAGAAAAGTCTGTCAGACGGCGTTTTCCTCGCTGAACATGGTAATTTCATCGAGAATAGCTGTGTGACTCGCTCAGCATCGTGAAATACGTATTTGCACGAAAAAAAATGCAAGGACAACGTTACTATTAACGTTTCAATCTCGCTACAGTCCTTGCATCTTTCCCTCTCAACTTTGATCCCGTTTTAAAAGACGAAGGAACGTTTGCTGTTTCGGAAAAGCTTTAATACAAAATAGAAACTTGTAACAAAAAACCAAAAGAACTAAGAACTAAAGCATTCGAAAATAACTTGAACGTAACGAGATTCAGCCTGTATCAGGTATTTTAGGATCTTTGAATTTAGCAATTAAACGTAACAAAAAGCTTGTAAGAGAAATTGGACCCATCGCTGAAAAAACCGCGTTTTATTTCTTCGCACAAGGGGCCACGTGCAGTGAATCCGTTACCTCCGGCACCATGCGCATCAATTTGCAGTAGGCCTCAAGGAGTTTTTCCCGGACCATACCCTTGCAAAGGGCCCTTTTTCAGCCTAACGAACCATCTTCGCTTTCAAACAGTAAAACACTGTACCGGTGACGCGTCTCCCGTTTTTATAGATTTCCTCTAACAAACCGTTCCATTGCAACGTTTCTACACAATTATCTCATATATTATTTAATAGCGGTCTCTGCTTTTTCAAATGAAACTATTTTCATATATTCGTTATACATACTTTCCATTCTCTCTATACCATACATTCGTCGTAACAATGATGAAAAATAAATATTTCGAATTGTCATTTAATCATACAAATACTAACCAAAAGCTAACGAAATGTCGATCCAAACATTTGATTTTATACAGTGGATTCCGCTTAAGCGGGACGCCGGTTAATTAGAACCACCGTTTATTTGGGGCAAATATCGAAGAACGGAAACAAAAGCTAGAATACAATGCGATTTCAATTCGCTTATATGGAACATACCGTCGTTTTATCGCGACAGCTTACGCTCGTATAGTTTACGATCGCAGATAGAACGAAACTTACGAAGTAGCGATGCTGATCTGAAGCATAGCTATGGCTTGAACGTAGGAGAGGGCAACGTGAATGAAAGAGAAAGAGATCCGACGGTCGGAATCGTATTAAAATGATTAAAACGAGATCAGGTTGACACGCTCGAGCCCTGGCACAAGAACGCGAGTGACACGAGGGGCGTGACACGCGTCTTCCCATCACAGCTTCAGCAATAGCTTTTTGTTTATCGGTATAGCGAGGCTACCCGAGGGGCGGAGAATAATTTGCTCTGCTGTAGCTCGTTTTGGCCCGTTACTAATAAGATACAAAGGTGAGCGTACGTGTACGATTGAGATGTTTATTGCGTATTTTGCATATATCGCATGCAAAGAATTTGTCATTCGTATTCCCTTTCCAACGTACTTAGGAAAGATTTAACCCTTTGCACTCCTATGCCGAGTGTGACTCGACGTTCTTTCAGTCCAATCTTTTTTTGTGAAACGTGCGAAAGAAAAGCAGGATTGTATCCTGGAAATTGTTTCAAGATATATCATGCACTTAAAAATTACAAAATACAACAATAGTGTGAATAAAACTGGTATTTACGCGAATTTCTTTCTTCCTTTATTTACTTAAATTGTCTTATTTTTTAGTTAAAGTAAGTTTTAAACAAAACGCTTAAAAGCGTTGGGAGCTGCTGGTAACGAAATTGAAATAAAATTCGGAGTGCAAAGGTTTAACCTTCAGCGATAAAATCGCTTTGCTCGATGAAATACAAATAGGGCTAACCTCCAATGCAGGTTTACATCAATTGGTAAACATCAAGAGGTATCCTAAAATCTACGATTTCAAGGTTGACGAAGCTAAACAATCAAAAGGGTGGAATAATAAGAAAGCAAGGAAGAACACGAGAAAGAAAGGGCACATGTATTCAACACCAAATATTACATACGTTCTTCGATAAATCGTTTTTAGCTGTACTTTTTACGTTGCTTAGACTTTGTCCGTTGAAATTCGATTTATTGGGACAAGTTGTATGAAAAGTATGAAAACTGGAATCCGCTGTATCTGTTTGCACTGTGTTTGATAATTAAGATATATTAAAACGTATAGCTGGTACTTGAAGCGTTCGAGCGTTATCTAAATCGCACGATTTATGTATCGATAAACTTACTTAATAAACTCGTCAAATTTCGTTTATTACGCTTCAAATCCTTGAAACGTAGCGGTAAAGATTTTGATCAATTAGTCGACATCACGCGATACAACGATTTGAAAATTTTCAGATTAACAGCACGCATAAGTTCATGGAATCATGAGGTCACATATAAAAATATGTATCAGGAACTTCGATCTAGTTTATCTGCCATTAACTGGAAATACGAGACTTCCGTAGCGGCCTCTAATCCGTTGGCAACCGATTCACCCCTGTCTACCGCTCATTTACACCACGCCACGGGTAATTCTACACGAGAGCCGAGCAAAACGAAGTAACCCCATTAAACGTACGTTGCTCGTCAAGCGGCGAACGTTTAATCGGATAATCGGGACACTTCAAAAGCAGTTGCCAACAGGGTATTGTTGTTCGTGCCTAACCACTTCAATTTTTGTCCGTTTGAGGGTACGTACAGCTGAATTTCATACAATTCCATTGAAATTTTGACAATCCATCGACCAACGTGTTATCGATACACGATCGAATTTTTACAGAGCCTAGTCTTACCGAGATGGAAATATTCGTCTTCGAAGTTGAAAGTTTCAATTCCTGCAGTAAACCGTAGTAAAAATTACTTTTGATTAATTACAAAAAAAAGCTGTTCCTACAAAGTTGTTAAGAAGCTAATATCGCGTAAAATGGCTAGGAGAATCTTTTTTCGAAGAGAAATTTAGACCTCGCTTCGCCGTTTTCGAACAGAAGTAATATGAAGTAATATACAAAGTATAGGTAACTTCGTCGTCCAAACTGCTGTATGTTATAACGTGAAGTTCCCGTTATGTCAGTGTTCGTGCGTAGAAAGTACAGACTCCCAAGAAATTTCTTCCTAAAGAAGACACATTTAGACACGCGTGCTAGATGTTAGGAATTTTTAAGAAAGCCTTAGGCTTTGGTAGAGTCTCTGTTCTTCTAAATTCTAAACAATCGTATCATCGACATCGGCGCCTTCACTCAAGCAACCTGTCGAGCTTCTTATTAATCCCTCGGCCCAGCCATAAATTACGGTAAGGCTAAATAGCGGCGGACTATCTGCCATTATATCATCGTTATATCGTATCATCGCGAAGATGCTTCGTTTACATGCACGAAGACTGTGACTTTCGAATCTCAGCGTGTGTTCCTCTTGAGGGATATCGTCGCACTACGAACATCTTAAGTGGCGTGAATCTTAATTCGTAATAGCCAAACTTAATACATAACAAGTTACGGTTATTTCGTTATAAATTAGAACGTCAATTAACGATACAAAAATCATAAATCGTACAGAAACTTGGGCAAAATTGCTACCAAACCTAACAAGTTGTTAGACGCACTGTACGTGTCTATCACGTGGGGAAATTCGTCCTCCGGCTTGTCCCAGCGGCCTACGAATACCACGGGGAGATTCAACGACGTCGTCAGCGTGAATGGAAGTTCGTTTCGCCGCGGGCCGACATAGAGCGTGGTCAAACTTCCCTGTCTCTCGTTGAAAGCGTGTAACTGTTACCCGAACCCGAGGGATTACCGGTAATCTGCGGTAAGCTAAGCTACGTGAACAGGTACGGGCAACCTGTTTCGGATATTGTTACGAGTAGCCGGCAGCCATTTCGTCGAATCGTTCGAACTCAAGACAATTCACCCTTATTCCCAACCATTTCCCGATGCATCTTCTCCACTCGCCTACACTCCCGGTCAGACTAGTTAGCGACTACTCGGCTATGGCCGGGAGGACCGATAGGGAGGCTACGATAATAGTTTCTCTACGAATTAACGCGTAACTTGCAAAATTTCTATCGCTACCTGGAGAAAAGCAGCTGCCGTTTGGCTAGCGATGCACGAATTACGTTACGGGTTCTGGTTATCGCTTTTAATATGCTAAAATACGTGGCTATTGCGAAAGGATATTTCCGACAACTTTCCGAATTCGAGGCTGTCGTACTGCATGCATTATCCACCTACTGGCTATCGAAACGCGTGAACGTGATACAAAATGCACGATCCGTGACGATAAAGTCTCAAGAATAAATACGCAACTGTCGAAATTACGTCAGCGTATCGTATAGCCGGATTACTTTTTCATCGGCACGTAGAAGATCGATACGATCGATCGTTAAAAAATTGAAATTCAGTTCGTCAAAGATGCTGAACTACAACGTAAGATCATCGTAGGTTGTTTTTACAGCCTTCGCCATGTGTTTCGCATGTTGCACAAACACAGAATTCCAACCGATTAGTAATCTGCCTAGTGATCTGAATCAATTATCGTGTTCTGTATGAAACCAGAGGATGTCTTAGTATTTACGAATAGGCATGTATTTGTAGACACCTCTGTATACAAATACACGAGAATCAGAAGGAAGTACACGTAGATTTTATAAAAACGAGATTCTTTATACTTTGTCAACCAATTTTCAATTTATGCAACACACGCGATAAATTTCGTGCTTTCAAGATGTTCGACGTTGAATATCCCTGTTTGTTTATTTTTCAAAATAGCTGATAAACCGATAAATTAATTACTCGCTGGTTAACCAGTAAATAATCGATGAATTGTTAAACGAATCATTTTGAATATCTGCTCGTCGCGGTCGGTACATCGGCAAGGAACTTGGCGCTATTGATTAATCCGAAAGGAAGGTTAGTTTTCCTTCGTGCAACGGCACGACAACTTTTCATTTCCCCGAATAATTCCAACTTACTTCGCTAGAAACAGCCGGCAGGCAAATTTTTGCCAAACTTCTGTTTCCAATAGGTAAGATGGAGTTCCGGCTGAACGAACGAACGAACGAATCGAATCGAACGACGCGTGAAGGAGTATCGATTCGCGACGCGAAAACTAATTACCGTTAAACGAGAATAACAAAAGGAGGGATGCAGCTCGGTGTCGTATTCGTCGAGAAGAAAAAATCTACGATCGAATCTTCCACTAGCAATAGCTAGAACGCGTGACTGATTGAAATTGATAGCTCGCTATAAGAGGATTTCATGAATACAAAGTAGCAACTGCGCGTCTCTTTGACATGGATCTGTTAATGAGATTCGAATAAATAGATCTAATTAAAATTTAATGTAATCTCGTTTCCTATACCGCCGCTAACGCAGCTTTGACCAGCAATGGCGAAGACGAAAATTGAAGTTATCAGCTTGCTAAGATTAATTAATTCTGCAAATTATGGATGTTTAGTAAATATCGATAGTGGTGCGAGAAAAATGAAATTTGTAAACGCTCGCTAAACAAATTAATGTTTGCCAGGGAAATGTTTCCAATGTTTAAAACGTGATTCTGAAATCAAGGAAAATAGTAGCTACGTTTTAAGTTTACTCGAGTTATTCTTAACCACTTTTACGATATACGCACACATTTCCTACGACACTCGTACATATTTATGGAAGTGTGTAATTATGCAAACGTAAAGTTACGATAAACGTAGTCCAGGTTGAAGTTTCCCTTAATATCGGTGAAAACATAAGAGCAATGGGTTTAGTAAATATTTAAGCATCGAAACACAATGAAATCTGCACGATTGCTGCGCAAATGGGGAACGTTCGACTGCTCACGGCGCACTAGGGAAAATTCGCGAAAAATTCCAGCATAGTCTGGATTACGGGTTTAGCTAGGCGGTATAGGGACAGCGAAGTGGATCCACTTGTTACCTGCATCACAGTTTTGCGAAACGAGACCCACGGGTGTGATACTCCGCATTTTCACCATCAACCACGTGAACACCCGTGGGATACGCGGAACACGAAACCCGAACATCGGTCACGAGCGACATAATTGCGTGGCACATAATGAATTATAATAATACAGAGATGCGCACTCGATCCTCGACAGGGGGTTCCATCGAAACAGTCATTCGTTACGAACCACAGGGATACGACGATTACGCGTAATTCGTATAATCCCCGCAATTTGACGAACGTTTCGATGCACGCATCGTGACTTAATTGAATAAACTGTCTGGCAAATTGTGAAAACACGTGACATAGAACTGTCGGTTTAAACAATTGCGGTGTTACATTGTTGAGCGTTATTTACTCGAATGCACAAACAGATAGATAACGCTGGATTCGTGCGTCGTTGATTAGATAGTTCTTATTTCTCGCTGTTTAAAAAGATGCAAACTTATTGCGCAACCTAGTACGTTATTGCATTATGATTTATGAATTATGTATATACACTCTCTATTTATAGTAAGTGGATTTTCTCTGAACCGGTCTGTATAGAACTGGACTTCTACTCGGTATGATGGAATCTCAGAAATAATTGCAAGACCCGTTAATTTAAAGATATTGTCGAGAAAATGAAATCACCGATACAATGTATATTGCATATATATCGTTATCAGAAATAGATATAGATTACGCTTTATGCTCTGTACTAATAATTTTCAAATCGAAATTTTTCCCCAAGTTTCTACGCGTAACAAAATACGTTAGGTTTGTCTTGCAGTTCGCATGGAAAAAGCCCAATTCGGACAAAGGGAGAATAATTTTATAGGCGACGTTTCTTGCGATACAATTTGACGATCGATCAAAATTAGTCTCGTGGATCTTACGTGAGAAAAGCTTTTAGATTTGGTGAATGGTGCAGCGACGTTCCGCGGCGTGGTATCGTCTTTCACGCGACGCGACGGAGGGCAACGTGTTCTTTGCCCGTTGAGAGGGCAGGAAAGCGTAATTCGTGACAAGAGACGTTGCAGCGGTATGCCCCGTTTCTACGAGCACATTCGAATTAAGAGCTCTCTAGATGGGACGCACGCCGTTCAATAAACAGAACACGCCATGTCACTTGACCGCCCACTCGCGTTTTACACTACAGGAATAGCGTACTATTTTCACAAAAACCTAGATCAAACGGTTCGTGCCGACCAAGTCGCGTATGCACCGTCGATTCCGCTTTTATTTTCGGTTTTTCCGTATCGACCGGGAGATGCTGCGACGTTTAATCGCGGCTGTTAAAGCCAGCTTGGGTTCGAACGACGAACAGAGAAAAAAAAGGGGATAAAAATTCCTCGGAAAAATTCTCCGTCGTGTATTTCCTAACTCACGTGTAGGACGCGCGACGTGACCAACAACACGAGCGATTCGCCTTTCTTTTTTTTCAACTATTACTTCGTATGTGTTTCACGTGTGTTTCTATTAGCAGATATCATTGGACGGAAACGTATACGCCGAGTGCAACTAGCGTGTAAAGACCGTATAAATAGTACTAATCTGTGCTTTCTGTATCGCTGAAGTTATCGGTGTTGCCTAGCTATTGCGATAGAAGGTGTCAGCTAGTTAGACTCTTAAGATTGTCGTGTTTATTGAGTATATCTACGATATTAACGATCTGTAGAAAATAATTATACTAGGATCGTAATTACGACAAACTTGCAAATCTAGTTGTGGAGAATGCGTTAGTTAAAATCAATCTATAGGCCTTTTAGAGACAGGTAAGAAAACTAAAAGTCGAACAAAATTCGTGTCTTAAATCTTATAACTTACGTATATTCAAGTAGCATAACACCGAGGAACATGCATACGCATAATCGTTACCCTGATTTATTAAAGCTAACAACTTCCATCTTTTTCTTATCATTCCCATAAATTATTAAAATCAATAACATACATCAAAAAAAAAAAGGAGGTAAAGAAAAACTCGCGTAACCACTTGTACGATTTAAAGTGACTACCAAGAGACATTTTCAAAAGTTTCCAAATATCCCAGACCACGTTCCATCAGACCTATCATAATCCAACGGCAGAAACCTAAACAAACCTGAAATGTCCACCTCGTTCTCAATCCGCCCCGATCGACAACGACGTTTAAACTCAACCTCTGAAATCTACCATCGTCAGATTTCAGATAAAAATGTCAGAAGCAGTGCGTGTTACGGAAGTAGACGAAAAAGGCTGCGTCATTTATCGGGTACGAAGTTCGTGAGCAACGTTACTCGTGTTTCCATTAAGTCGTACAGGTCGGAAAGTGTGTACTTACGAAGGTGGACGGAGTGCAAATTATCGTTTGTCTTTCGTCGAGGATGTGCAAAAGGCTTCCGCCATCCGCTGTTCATAAAATGACAAATGACCAGCCATTAGACCGATTTCGTGGTCATTCCGCGGTTCCTTCGCTCACGAGAGTCGCACGCAAAAAATTAATTACCATGAGCGTTCGGCCGCGCGATGCTGCAATTGCCGTTTTCGAGTGTCATCGACTCTTCGACCAGTCACCAGGACGCACAGAATGCGCCGCTCTTATCCTTGTGTTGGAGCGGAATTTATCACCCGGCCGGAGGTCGTGCCGCGTTAATACGTTTGAAAGCCATGACTGACTCCTCCTGATAAATAGCGCATGTAAGTAGTGAAACGGATTTCTATAGATTGTATGGGTGTGACCGAAAACAGGTATTAATTATCTGCACCTACGTGGAGTTCATGCTGTTTTCTAAATTGAATTACGTATCGTGCTGAGTTTTATTAAAAAACGTGTCATTTTTATATCGAATATCAGGCTGGTAGCTACGAAGCGAAAGATTTCTATCAGATAAATGTTCCAAGTTTTTTATTTCCTCCACGAAATGAAATTAATAATAATTGTATGGATACGTAAGCCTAAATAAATCGCTGACAAAGCGCGTTCTTACTTTTTCTGCTAAGTCAAATACGTAAAATTCGTTAGCTGTATATATAGATTTTCGTGACTGTCTGTATATCTATGTTCGAAATAAAGGTTTTCTGATAACGATACATTCCAGCACTGGAAATAAAGATGGAATGCCATATATGAAATCCTCCGAGTTTTAATATCGCGCTCATCAAAGTGCTACTCGCACATTTTACCGTTCGATCGCGTTACGTACGTACGTACGAACGCATATAAAGGAAAAAAGAAACAGATGTAGCGCATTTCGCGAAAGGAGAAGCAAAACCATCTGCGCTTTTAATCCTCTATTTAGACCGTTCAAACCGTTAGTCAGCGGTAAAGGAACCACAGATACGTTTTCCCTCGGTGGTTTTCGACGTTAGATGGTCTTCAATGGAGGCGTTCGGGTGGCTGCGCCGCGGTTTTCCACGATACAGCGTCCTGCACGGAGATTTCTGTGCGTTTTACCGCGCGGCAGTCGTGTAAAAGCTCGCGGATAAAAAACGGCCACGTCTTTGAAAATCGCAGGCAAATATCATGCGGCGAAACTCGGTCGATGTGAAATGAGCGTTGATGGAAATGGATCGAAGAGCGACTTTTCCTCCTCGAACGAGCAAAGGAACTTCAACCAGTGATTGTCAGCCATTTACGACCTTTCCTTCGTATGGTCTCAATGTATCAGTTTTTTACGAGTTATGGATGGCGTAAAAATTAAAACATAGTTACGACGTCATATGAAAGAGAGATCGGACAATATTTTGTAGCAGAGGTAATAAACCAGAGATAGCAGATGAATATGACGGTGGGTAGCTATTCGTACGTTCATACAGATTCACTTTACTATAACATAAATTGAAATAGCACGATACATATATAATAGTAATTTTAAGCATAGAAGAACGTCGATGAGACGATAAAGGAAGACTTCATTAAACATGTTAATTTTATTATTCATATTTTTGCAGAATAAAATTAGACATGACATTTAAATTTCCTCGTATCCTCTGATACTATGCAACAAATACATACAGAGATGATGTTACGTCCGAATATTAACGTAACTGTACTTTACTATTAAGATTGGATAGAATATAACATCATTATCAAGCAAATAAACGATTCGTGCTAATTTTCAGGCATATATTTTCTAAAAACGTTTGTTTACGTTACGGGAAACCACCCACATATCGCCAAATCGTTCCGCTCTATTCCGAATTACACTGCGTATCATCGGCTCGATCTTTACAAGACTCATAAATCTAAGACTAGTTATTTCCAGCCGTAAACTGCTTGCTTGGCTTACTTGTTGAATGACCACAAAATTAATCGAAATTTATTGAGAAATTAATCACGGCGCCACAATATCACCGAACTGGGATGTCTTCTAACGGTACCGTGTCTGTTCGCCGTGAAAACCTGTAAAATTTCTAGCCTTCGCTTTCTACGATTCCCGAATATCGCTACTCGAATATCAAATGATCCGTAAAGCGATGAAATCAAGTTCAATGTGTACAAACTAACAAATCTGAATCAGAGTATGAACACTGTGAATCTTCGAATCGACGATCACCGCATCTGTTCGTTATTTTTCTCAATACGAATGAAAACGAATTATTCAATGTTTTGCAAAACCATATTGGATATCGCTGACGTCCTTCTGTACGTAAACCGGCGTAAAAACTATTAATTAACACGACATACGAACGAAAAAGTTACCACGCGTTCTGTTTTTCATCCTTGCCAGCACCTGTTGAAACAAATGTTCAACAAACCCGGCTGAACCACGGGGATAACGTTCGATCACACACGCTCATAGCACAGTTTTGTAACTGCAACGCGATCGGCAATTGCAATCGCAATTAACCACTTTCGAATTCACTACGAAGCTTGTATTGTAGTATATTAATTCGCTTCGAGCAGCGTTTGTTTCCCTATACAGAGTTAAAATTGTATTTTTTCTTTTCACAGAGTTTGTCCGATGCTCGCCGAGATTCTATTGAAAAATGAATTCTCCCTAATCGTTTAACGCTGTAGCCATATAACGAAGAATTCAGAACGAACGACTCAAGAACACAAATATTTCCTTATTACAAAGATTCTCTGCATGTCGAGTATTAGATACAAAGAATACTTACGTTTGATTTTTTATAGGAAATGAATATTACGAAGTGCGTGAAGCGTAATAACATCTGAAATATGAAATCAATCTTACTATATTACACAGCTGGAATCCTATTCAAAAATTCCTTTATCCAACCAATTACAGCTTCGTATCGATGCTAATACCAGATATTTCATTGTAACAATTGTCATTCAACGATAACCGCTTGCAGCGAATAATTAAATCATAAAAGTAACAATGGAAAAGAAAGAACGAAGAGGAGAGGGAGAACGCAATGATTAAAGGGTTCGCGAAGGAAAGGGCCGTTTTAATAAATAGAGAACTTTTACAAGGAAGTTTGGGAAGTTGCGAAGTCGGTGCCACATTATTTTCCGTCTTACAGCCCAGAAAGCTGAACTTCGCTATTGAAATTCCAATTTTTTTTCTGCCTCTCCTTTTCTCTCAGTGGACCGGGAATTTCTTTTCCTTTGTCATTTGACGATAAATTCAGAAGGGGCTTAGAGCAGCGGTTTAATTAAACTAGTTTAACTGTCATTCCGTTCCTTCGACTTAGCTTGTTCCACACTGTCCACTCAAATCGATAACGCGGCTTTCGTTCTACATTTTTATTACATCTACGTACGGATTGTAGGCTTTAATATTAATTTTCCGTGACAAAGGAGGGCCTACTCCATTACGTACGGGAAACGACCAAATATCCAGCTTTATTGGAAATTCTTATCCGACGTTGCATCCTTCCACGAATAAAACATTCGAAATGAAACTATTCACTGCGATATTAACGCTTTAAATTACATTCGGTATTGAGAAATCGGTTAGCTAGTAGCTTCAGCAATTGCGCTAGATAAGAATACTATCAAAAGCTGGTCGCGTTTCGAACGTAATTTTTAGCTTCTTTATCAACTTAAAACCGTGCCGGATAGAAACGTGTTGCCATTAAATGTTCGATCGACGTTCGCGATAGGTGGTAAAATCCAAGTTCAACGCGATCAGTTAAGGGTTCTGACATTTACGAGATCTCGCAGCGTTTCATCCAGTAGAAAATTTATTTTGTTGCCTTCGCTTCGGTCACGAATAATTTCCCTATGAGAGAAGCGCGACCGCGAACCTGTCAGCTATTTCTGAGAAACGTTTTCTTAGTCTTCGTCATCTTGGAGGCTTCGACGTGCAACGCAGGAATTTACGCATATACGTACACACGGATTGCATAAGGTGCATTTATATCTATCCTCGACTTGTCATTATCCATAGAGAATGGAGATTAAATCAATCAAAGAACAGCCTGGCTATTCTTTATTCTCACGCAGAACACGCAATGAGAAATTTATTTCAATGGAAAATAGATACTACAAATGTTTCTCAATGGCACGCGATATCGTTTTGCAACGCGGTGAATCGTGCTTTTACATGACTGAACGTTTATGTTAAAATTCTGATGATCTCTTGAAAGCAATAATATCGCGGTTCTGATGGAAAGAAATCGATTTAAATCAAGAATTTTTCCTCTTAAAAATGGAAAAATTTATTCTAAATAATTACGAGGAAGTAATAATTATATATTTATTGGATTGTTTGGAAGGATCGATTTTTAGATAAACGAGGAGCTACGTATACTGTAAACAAGTAAGACGTCTTCTTCTTTTACAATTTTACTGTTATTTCTTGTACGATATATTCTGAATTATTTGCAATTAATGCTTTGATCGATGGAAGGTAGCTTTTTAAAGGGCGTCTTTCAACTTATGGCCAAAGTTCTCGTCTTTCGAAAGAGGAAAAGACTTCCTGAAACATCGCGCATTTTATATATCGTCGTTTCAGTGAGTCCTTTTCCTCTTTGAAAGAACACAAATATTAAATTTCGAAAATGTATTCGATTTCCTTCGTCTTCGAAACATTACAATTTCCATAAAAATTAACCAAATACGATAAAACTTGTCTGAAAGATAAGTGAATTTTCGTTTGTTTCGAAGTATTTGAGATATCGCTTATATAACTTTCCAGACAAGCCGATATACGAACTTGCAATTAAAATTTTAACGAGATATGCGAACAGTAAAAGTATTTGACGTTGTAGTTGTACAATAGTTGCAAGCTTATCGAAATACAATATTCGATACACCGCAAGTATGTGTAGCTATGTAGAAAAAAGAACGGTAGGAAAAATGTTGTGGATGCAGTTATTGCTTTTTCGATGTAAACAAGGTTGAACGTTAAGAAAATGTATGTTCGTTGTTTCCCATTGCGTTTCATTTAAAAGAGGGAATTTCATAGCATAATTAACGTCGATGTTCCTAAAATACCAACTGTTGAGGAAACTTTCAAGCTCCACAGACGGTGGCTTGCATTAACTACATAAATTATGCTCCTTTCGATGCCTGACATAACTCGATAATCAATATTGACTTCTGAATTAAGATTTCGTACAGTAACTTTGACGTAAGTATAATTCCGCAGGGATATCAGAATTTATCAGTGAACGGAAGTTTATAATAACTGATATTCTAATAGAATATTATTAAAACGGAATATTATATCGTAATACCTACTCTAATTATTATTATTATGATATATTCAGCTTATAAAAATATTTTGTTCCAACTATACAACAATATTAGCTTTAACATTTTAGAAGATCTCACTTTTTAACTTTTATGCGAGTTATACAAATTACACGCGAAATATTAATTTTCTAAGAATTTAGAAACGATAGAAACGAAATTGGTGAATTTGAAAATCAAGCGACAAATTATCTCGTGGAGAAAGACAGATATTATAAATATCGTTACCAAGAAAACTTTTCAGCAAAGAGATTGACTTAAGACGATGGTTCTTAGCCGATGGCCCGCAGGCCTCCGGAAGACCGCGAGATCCTCGCACACGCATCAAGTTATTATAATTTATTATTCGAATAAAAAATACTTTATACGCATATTTATTTACTTATAATAATTCTTCTCTTCAAATTTCAAGGTTGCCGAAGGTTGTTGGGTGTTTTAAATATACATATTTGGCACATTACGGATTCAAGTCTTGAGCTAAGTCTTGAGGTTACGCGGCAACGGAGAAGCTTCAGAATTGTTAGCCTAACATAAAAAAACTTAAAATTGAGACCAACATCGCAGGAACAAAATATTTCAAGCATATTTTCTTCGATAAGTCCAAAAACAATTGTTTAGTTTATACTTTTTTAATTTCGATATTTCGATGGCCATACTCTGTTAAACTTATCGATTATTAAAAATACAACGAAATACGTGTACATACATATACATGCTCGAAATAAAATCTGCAGAGTAATACAATTTCTCAAGCGTGAAAGCTAAAGCGCAAAATGTCTGCTCACTGAAATGTCGAAACAAAAACAAAAGTGAACGGATGTTCATCTTTTTTATAACATGACTTCACTTTGAATAGCTATACCTGTGCCGTGTATACGCACGTATACTTTAATTTCTCTCGTTGCCCTTTGATCTTTCAAATTTCTCTTAGAAACTTAATTAATTGATTCTCATACGACGTAATTCGAAAGCAAGCTGCTTAACTTATATCACAGTCCGGATAATACGTATCTTTTCCTTCGTCTGTTTCTTTTGTAATGTGGTTTCCAACTGCACAGTTTGTGTAACAATCGAATCGTTGTCTCTATGTATTTCCTTTTGCCTCGCTTAATGGTAATTTCTGTAAGATGTCCCTTCATTCAACGTAGAATGCAACAAGCTAAGTACGTATTCCTTATACGAATACTCAATGAGTTTACCCATTGAAGACCAAAGTTGTATGAACGTAACATTTCACTCGTAATTCCTTTGTAGTGAACTTGTATCGTTAAATTCTATAAAATTCATATCCTATTTGTGAAAAGAAATTTCGAGAATTCGTTCGATATTTTCTTCGTTACTAGATTCTACGAGTTTATGAAAGAAGAAATTGAAGTATTCTATCCAGCTATGATAAACTATATTTTTCAAATGTTAAAAATTCGTTTTCTACCTTCGTCCTGTGCAACGGGCTTCTATAATACACGTTTTGTAACTTGACAAAACGATAACTTGCTTTAATAACGTTGCCTGAAACGTTGCCTATTATTTCGATACTCGAACCATGACGAGTTAAACATGAGACTTTTTTGTCGTCGTATTTGGCTTCGTACTTCGTCAAAAGTTGCCAAAAAATTTCGAGTAACGGAGACAAAGGCGTTGATTATCCTCCAGCGTTGTGGGATCAGATATAAATAATAATAACTGTGTACAACTTACTTGGCTTATCCAGATCAGATATCTCCTGCTGCGAGCACACCGTGGCAATCCCCAACACGAACACCGTGGTCGTAGTCGCGACACTCCACCGGCACCTCCACCACCACATTTTGTCTCCTTTTCGCGCACTCTTGGCACACACACCGTCGAACCAACACCCCGACCGACCTAGCCGCCCCCGCGCTCGCCGCCTTTTCAGCGGTTACCTAGTCTCACGATCGTCGTGAACCGGCACTAATTGCAGCTGCTGTTGCTGCTGCCGCGACCGGTGCAGTCGGTGTTCTCCTTCTTGTTGCCGATGTTGCCGCCACTGCTGCATTGCGCCGCCGTCGTCGACATCCTCTCAACGCCTTTCTGTCCTCCTCGACTCCTCGCTACACCCTCGACGATCACCACTTTTGTCACTCGATCGGAGATTTCAACTGTGATCAATGATTTCGTTGTCGACCATTTAATCGACGTACAACACACTACGAACCAAAGCTTCCCTCTGCTATCCCCGAGAGTCTTTTCTTCCCCGAGTCTTTCTTCCAACGACTCGACGAACCAATTGATCTTGTAACCTTCCCTTCGAGTACTCGTTCCAATTACGGTGGCGAGATCACCTTCCAAGGGAGTCTCAATTAATCCACTTGTAAGATAGTAACTGAACGAGAGGTGTTCGAACGTTGTGATGGTTTCTCGCGCGATTGTTAGCCAAGAAGTTTCCAGCAACTTTCTAACTGGTACTAAGTTCGTTGGATATCAGGCTGGGATAGCTGCGTCGCAGAGTTGGCAGATTCTTCTTGAGAAAATTCGTTAGAAAATGTGTGCGGTCGGATTTCGATGGCAGTTAGAAGCGTTAGGTGAAACTTTGCGTCTTTCCATGTATTCGCCGTAAAACGTAAACCATGTTAAATATTAATATGACATCGGCCTGAGTAATAAAATCTCCGTAAGATTCGAAACTTGTACGCACTTCCGAGAGACGCGAGTATCGCTTCGAGTTTGTCGAATTACGGTCTAAGTTCAAGATCGATGTATGTGTACACGCTATTGACGTTAAATCTTCGATCGTCCAGCTTGATGTATAAATTCAATCGTGAATTCGAGGAAATTGAAATTCGGCAGTAACGAGATCGATGAAATCGAGACACTGTGCGTAAAAATCGTGGAAAAGGCGGCAGTGTGATCTGTAGCGAAGCACGTCAAGTATGAGACTGGGGGGACGCGTTTGACTCGTTCTAACGTCCCTGAGAAATCGTACTGTGCTTGCACAAAACCATCCACGTCCGATAGACTTCGATAGACTGTCTTGTCCTCGAATCGTAGCGTGGGTGGAACTGCGTCGAGCTTCTGGATATTTTTCGTATCGAATACGCAAGGTTATTGCGAAGAGAAAGCAGGAAAAGTGCAGAACGACGATCACGAGTTCGTTCAAAATTCAAAGTTCGAATTGCCAGTTTCGCGAGAATTGGTCGACTTCGAAACGGGTCGCACTGAACCGCAAGTAACGCTCCGGACACGAGTCTAGTTTACTGCACCACTAGCTCCGAATGAACTCGTCGGTTTGCCCCTATCTCACGGCTCGTTACTCGCGTCGCTACTCGAGGGGCGCGTACACGGAAGGACATTCGCACACCAGAGGCATCCACCCGGGATTCGTGCGGTCCTCGTAATTAAATCCCTGCGTATCGATATTAATCAGTCAACGAAATTGAGTCCGCGAACGTTACTAAGTTAATTACTCGGTCACCCGGCGTCCACGAGTATCGCAATCAGATTTATGAACCCGACTCTCCGCAAATTATTCCTCCAAACACGAAACTTCGTTTCTAGTTTTATTTTATTTGATTTTCTTCTCTCCACTTCCTCTTTCGTCTCGTACAGTGAATCGGATCTAAATGAATTTCCAGACTAACTGTATTTCGCATTTACCGCAGCGTAAACACGTGTGTAAGTCTTCTTAACGATTGTTGCAGGAAGTCAGGCACCGTCGGCAAATTGTCTTCCGTACACGATACCATCACATTGTCCAACATATTCACTATGATCGATCATTTACATTTTTGAAAGGAAAAGACAAGATGCTTCGTGTCAGTCTGTCTTCGCCATCGGTCTTGTCGGACGGGTCATCGATCGAGCGAGACAGATGAGAAACGTGACGGCACGCAGAAGCCGAGATCACGTTGTCTCGGCACGATTTTAATTCATAGATCACACAATGCCACAGTGATCGTACTCGAATACGAGTTTATAAGAAATGCCCCACGTGATAGAACCACGTCGAGTCCTGACCCGTGGCGGCTCGGTACTGAAACCATTGAATAGCGTGAAGGACCACCGCAAGCCGGTTCGGCTGCCTTCGCGGCCACTCGGTCGACTTCGGGCACGCTCGCGTTTCACGTTTCTGTCTCGCTCGTCAATCCGTCCTCGTCTCTGCTGGCGCTACGTCCATCTTTGCTTTTCTCTCTCGGTTTCCTACGGTCCGTTCGGTCGGATCGGGTCTTCTTCTCGCCTCTTCCTCGCGCGTTCTCCACCACGCACTACGCGTTGAGATCATTATGATTTAGTGGCGGCGGGGCTAATGAGCCGCCATCGTCGTAATCGCCGCAGTACAGGGCATGCAATATCTTCGAAGGATCGACAAGGTGACGCGAATTCGCGCCGGCTGAACGACAGCTTGTATATATGGAATTTGAACGGTGTTCTCGTTCGTTTTTAATAAAGCTGGTAATATACCGTTGCCGCGAGAACGTCTTCGAGAGCCGTGTTCCGACTAAATCATTTTCGAGACAGGTTTTTATTAGTAAAGGAACTAACGCCGAACGCGAGGTGTTGAAATTCTTGAAAATTGCCGCGTTATATAAGATCCGGGGCGAGCCGACCTCTTCGCTTATTCCACTCTAAACGCTTGCGAAATTAATATGTTTTATAGGTCGATGACGACCGTAATTCTCTCATCTCGCAATATCATGCGAATTGGTTAATATTCATGGTGTTTTAGGGTCAGATTGCTTTGGAGAATCTTCGACAAATCAGATTTTCTCCCATAAAATATTTATGCCGGCATACCGAGAAATACGGTTATGAGGATTTTAGGTGTTTTATCTGCGTTGCTTGCGTTTGAAATTTCTCTCGGAATACAAGGTTTTTATTTATTAACTTCTCCGAGATTCCGGCCGTATAAAATATCTATATGCGTACTATCGGATCTTTCCTCGTAATTGATTTTAAAAATCACGCGACTGCCATTCAATTTCTAATTTATTCGGATCGATCGATAAATCTTGTTACGACCTAGTACTACTATTCGTGTTTGTCTTTATAAACATGGAGTAGAGAATTATTAGTTTCCATTAATCTCTGTCAGTCTCCGCCAAGTCATTGTAAAGGCAAGATATTGTGCAGTGATGATACAGTGATATGACCCTTAGTTTCATTGTCACTGATAATACAAATTCGCCACTATTTACACGTTTCTGCTTCTTCGGTACTTCTGTATCTACCTGTATCTCTATACAAATTGTTTTTCGTTCCTTGACGACTGTTATTTCGAAATATGTACCTAACCGTATAGCTTTACTACTTTCTTATCACTTGCTCTTTTTATGTAACGATTAATCATCGTACTTTGAAGAAATTCCATTTACGATGATATACATCGATATGGATATTGCGTCACGCCTCTTTTGTAAAAGTCTTCGAATTCTTCGTCAGAACGAAAGCTTGTTGCATCTTTTACGATCTCGAAATCATTTAATCTTTCACGTCTGAACAAGTTGTCGAAAGCTCGAAAAAGTCCCAAAAGTAGAACGTTTTAATTTGGAACAATTAAGAAACATTTTTAATTTAGTACGTGTTAAATAGATATTAGCGATACAATGAACTCAAGCGTAAGACTCTACGTCTAGCGAAATTCGTACTTGCTAAATTTACTGGATAGGCACTTCACTCGTTTACGTTCTATAAAGGCGCTGCTCCTCTTTCTAAAATTCTCATTCATCATACAGTACTTTCTTGTAAAAAGACTCAGCCTCGTATAGATATGCGTTCCTGCACGTGCACGCGCCACTACCACCCAGGAGCTTCACTGTCTACACGCATTCCTCAAATTCATAGCTTTTATATATTGCACATAGTTCCTAAAATTCTTCCATTCTCGAAATATATTAAATAATCAAATGATAAATCGTTGTGTAAATTAATTGTCTATATGTATCGTATCGTGAGACATACATAATGCGAAGAATTTTTAGAAACATACGAATGCAAGCAGTACGTGGAAATTTGCAAAACTCACAGGAACAATGGAATAAACACGTATTTCATTAAGCAACTTATTAAAGTGACTCATAAAATAGAAGCGTATAATCTATAACTTGTACCTTTTCAATTTACTAGTACTATTAATTAATTAATCAATTTTTGTACAAGAGGATCCTACTCAATGGCCTTTGAATCAACGTTCATAAAAGCTTCCACTATCGACTTTTGGTATCGAAACTGCTTCAATCTTGAATACGGTATGTGAATTAAAAGAAAGGAAACTTTCATTCGGAGGAATTTTGATTTGACCCAGACATTCTACAACTTGACTGCGATCATAACGCACATTAAACGTATTAACTAACTGTGTGTAACTGTGTGTATAATCATTACAAAGTTCCTTTCATAAAATGGCTACGTTTCTAGGTATATGATACTCGTCCTTGTGAACAGTGGTTACTTTAAGAGTTTCAATTCAAAATTACTTCACGCCAACAAACGAGCTCCTAATTTTATAACTCTGTGATAAGCATTATCGTTGAGAATCCGTTCGAAAGTTAATGTGTTCGATACAGAAAATACGTTTCAGCAGCGTGGCCGATGGTAACTTTAAATGCTCCGTTTACAGATTTAAGCGCGGCCAAGTCGGAACGAGGTTAATGAGCATCACGAAACATATGTTTCGATTGGAACACTGAAGGGTTCAGAGGGGGTAGGACGCTTATTTGCGTCATAAACATGTTCATGAAAACTGATAGTTCGTGCATAGGTGGTGCACGCGCGAGATAACACCCCTCGAAACTTCATGACTACGAGAACTCTCTGCGATCACGATAAATTCCGGCTTTCGTGTTTCCGTCGCTATCGGGAATCGCCTGCAAATCACTTCCTAATCCTCATCGAGTAGGTATCTGTGAAGGTATCTTTCCCAAATCCCCTTTGAACGTTTGAGAACATTCCCGGCTTAGTTATGTGTATCGTTGTTTTCCTACCGTTCGCGATCTGTAACGCTAGGTAGGGTGAAATTTTTCTTCTTGGGAATTCACGTGAAACCATTTCATTGCTCTTTGATAACATTATCGAACGATTAAATGAGTATGCGTATAGTACGTCTTGCAGATGAATTATGAACATCGAGAAAGATGCTTCACTTCTACAGATAGAATAATAAAATGAGATATTACGTACACGTTAATTGGAAGATATTTTGTTAAAATTAAAAAGATACGGTAGATATAAATTCTGGTTTGGACATTAAGAGATGAAAAGAGGATATCTGAACTGAAGAGCTGTCATACGAAAGAAAAAAAAAAAATTAGGTGTTAGAGCGAAGCAAATTAGATAGGAATTTTCTCCTTGCTTATTTTTGTGTTAATCGTCACTGATGATCATTGCGGTCATTAGCGAGAAGGATTAATACTGTAAAATAGCGTCTGAAATACTGCCTTCAACACTTTCTCACTTTCTTAATAGTACAAGTTGTTGTAATTATCCGAGCATTATGTCCTCACTGCCCAAAAAGCAGGCTTATAAAAACAATAATTTCAAGAACAGATACATGCAGGTAGTATTGTATACAAGATATTTCAAGCTACGTATATAAACTCAAATTATATATATATATATATATATATATATATATATATGTGTGATTTTGAATGAATCGATAAAACGATATAAAAATATTTACTTCGAACATTTTTGTATATTTTTTACAATTAAAGAGAAATAATATATATAATTAAAAAAAGGGTAATACTATTAATTAGAACATAAGAAATCAACAAGAATACCTAGATATATCAGGTCTGTAAATATGAAACCGGAATTTGCCTATAGATGGCCCTAGCTGATAATGTAGTTATCACTAAACTGCGTCATTGATGCCAAAAGTCTTTGTTGACATCTCACAAACACTTTCGACTCAGAACAATACAAGTTTCATACAACAGCATAGTTTGTAATAGCGTTGAACGTGTCAAATTTTGTGCCTGGAAACTACGATTTACGGACAGCATTGATTTTCTGTTACCATTTGAAGAAAACTGCTGCAGAATCGCATCGAATGCTTGTCGAAGCTTACGGTGAGCATGCTCTTGGTAAATCACAGTGCTTTGAGTGGTTTAAAAAATTCAGAAGTGGCAATTTTGACGCGAGGAACGAAGAACGTGGAAGACCACCGAAAAAGACCACCGAGCTGTTAAAACCTGGCGAAACCGTTAATACCGAGCGCTACCGACAACAAATGATCGATTTGAATCAAGCTTTGCGTAAAAAACGACCAGAATATCAAAAAAGGTAACACAAAGTAATTTTGCTTCGTGATAATGCACCATCGCATACAGCAAAACCAGTCAAGGAACGTTCGAAGCGTTCAGTTAGGAAATACCTTCGCACGCGGCTTACTCACCAGACTTGACTCCGTCCGATTACTATTTATTTGCATCGATGGGACACGCACTTTCTGACCAGCACTTCGCTTCTTACGAAAATATACGAAAATGGCTCGATGACTGGTTTGCCTCAAAAGAGCGACAGTTTTTTTGGCGTGGCATCCACCAATTGCCAGACAGGTGGGAAAAATGTTTAGCTAGCGATGGGCAATACTTCGAATAAAATATTTTTAATCATTTTCATACAATAAACGTGTATTTTCTATACAAAAATTCCGGTTTCATATTTACATACCTGGTATATAGCAAAATCTATCATAGGATTTTAAGGACTTAAAACGACGTTATGATTTACGATTAATTAAGCAATGACCTATCGAAAGAAGATTTATAGTTCAGTTTGCTAGTAGTGGAACAAATTGAACTGCGATATGCCTGTAACTGTCTAAAACGAAGCAGCCTCGATTAAGGTTTTATTGTAAGCATCGCACCTTAACCCTGAGGTTAAGTGAATATATCCTCGAGACATTTATCTCGAGAACAGGTTTTAATCTTTGAAAGACATGAACAAATCATCGTAACTTTAAATCGTATCGCAACTTTGTACGTTCATGATTAAAATGATATTATCCATGAAACCATTTCTTCCATGACAAATGGATAAACGACGAGTTTAATATCACGTATATAATTATATAAGTCTAATTACAACAATTTCAGTTTTTCATCGGTGCATAGACAACCGTGGTCTACAAATAACTTCATCCACAACAGAAAACATATTTTCAATCTCTTATTGCGTTTATTTTAATTTCCGTCGCTTTATCCGAACTTTCACTTTAATTTTGTTTCTATGGGTTGTTTCTTCCTAACGACCGAGTCCCTGATAATGTGATAATGCTTTCTCGTATCGCATGTATCGTATGCATCGTTAATTTAAGCGCATATCAGAATCAGAGAAATCTCGAACGACTTTAAATCTCAGTCACTGCAGTGAAAACTAATCGTGTGGCTCGCACGCTATCGAATTTAACGTACTTTTTAAAAAGTCTCGATGCCTGGCGAGATCGAATTGTAATCAGAGACTACGATCGATGTGTGCCCGTGAGCAGATCAACGTGTCAGGATCAACAATAATTTATCTACATCGAGATAGCTGTACTGTGCGCGCGTTCTCTCACTTGCGTTTTTAATTTGCGAACTGAGGCCGGTGTTCAGTTTCAATTTCCCTTCAAATTGGAAAATTGTTTTCTCCTTGCTGGCGAGAAGCGGAGAATTACCGTGAGTCACAAAATTATTGGCAACGACAGGAATAGAAAAATGAAAAATGGAAAATAAAAAGATCATACCGGCAAACTTTTACATCTTTTATTCGTTTGAAAACTGTTTCAAATAGGCTTTGGACTGTCGAAAATATAAAATATAACATTGATTATATTTATAATTATATTAATTATTACGGCGTGAAAAAATTATAGTTGAATTATCGAGACGATCTCTGAAAGTATAAACCATAGATTTAAATCCTCTAAAAGGTAAATTGAAGCAAAATACTACGAAGATTTCAAACATTTTTTATTCATGTAAAAATACGTATTCAAAGCAGAAAGATATCTGGACAACAAAAATTAATTTCATTACGTTCGAAATTCACAGAATAAGTTCCGATCGGTTTTACAGTAACAAAAAAGAAAACAAAACAGAGACAATAAAAGAAGCAGATGTGAAAGGAAAAAGTTATCGAAAGCTTGATCTTTTCTTCGATGCTTCCAGTCGAAATTTTCTTACAATACTAAATCGAATACCAAAATTGTTTGCACACGAAGGATACAACCTCTCGAGAAACATTTCATACAACAACAATAAACTTAATCCTATGTTATCAAGCAACCAATTCAGATATGGAATAAATATTACGTATTTGAAAGTACAAAACGAACATGAGAATCGTGCTTTAAAAAAGCGTTTACTGGTGAGAAGATATTAATCGAGAAAACGGTGTACCATAACGACTATAACCGATAACGTTGATCCATTACCTAACAGGTTTAAGAGAACTTGTTGATGGATTATCCCGCTAACCATTACTAATTTATTTTATTATGCAGAACTCACAAGTTGCAGTACCGCCAAAAATCAATTTATCATAAGCATTAGAACGTTTGTATATCCTATGTTAATTCATAGATTATACTACGATGTATTAGGTATTTAAAAAGGAAAGAGGAGAAGATTAGAAAAGGGAAATAGAAAGCCGAAAGAAGACTAAATTACTATAATTAAATGAAAACAAATCATTCCTGTCGCAACGAATAGGAAATTGTTAACTGTGCACTGTATTTACATTGGAAGACTGTACAAAATTTCGTCGAAACTATTTCGCAAAATTAAAAAATTTTATTTCATATTTTCTGGAGAATAAAGAGAAGAATTTTTATTCGTAAAATTATTTATCAGTTTTATAAATATCGAACTAACGATTCGCACGACTTAATAGAAAGTTCCATGACCAAAATGTATTATCACGTTGTTCAAGCGTTCTTTTATGTATCTTACACATAATGAAAGTCCGATTCGTCAATGTTTTACCAGATTATATCCAATCGCCGTATCGGTGAGTACGCAAAATATTTTAAATTGTTGGAAACGTACACTCGTTGCCATAAGTTCACCCGATTGAGATTGAGACTTATGCAAAGATAGACAAACATTATGGAAGTTTTAGATAAGTAAAACTATAATAATTCCGAATTTCAATTGAGAATTTAAATAAACTGCTCTTAAATAAATGTATCTAATCCGTACGAAACTTTTCGTTCGATCTATGACTCGTAATTAACGTTGCTCGCGTTTCTCTTGCGAATCTTACAAGGTTTTTACGTGATTATCTTACACGAATACAGATCATGATCGGTTGTATGAAACGAAACAGTGCCCCGATACTTATGAACGGGATTGTAGAAACGCATATACGCCAGTAACATGTCCCAACTTTAGCTATGATTATGTACTTACCAATGGCTCATTAATCTTGCAAAGGCGAGGTAGTTTCGTTATGCTACTGATTGACAATGATTATTCATTATGTAGAATCCATTAGCTTTCCTACAAAGTTTTAATCCTTGGATTAAACTCACTACAATACACGAACACATTAATCAATGTTATTTCATTACTATATAATAGTCAAAGATTAATGTCATTGCAGGAAATTTGAAATACCGTGTATTTTCCCAAGGAAGGAAGAGAAAATACGCCGTGGAAGTTTCCAGAAAAATTGGCGCTTCAGACTATTGCTAGCTTCTCCATGCGTTTGATAATTATTTGGAATAAGGCACATCTCACTGATCACACAGTACGTGTTCTATCACATACGTAATATAATATAAGATCTGTTTATAAAATAATGTACAAATTCTTTGGAATTTAGAAAATATCCGGATGACAGAAGTTCTAGCGTAAAGAAAGACATGATTTAAGAGTTTGAAAAATTCTTGCCGTACTCGTGAAAAAAACTTTGATTCGGAGAAATATATTTCTTCAGACATGAAAAATTTCTTAATCTTATGCTTGGTATTCATACGTTGCTAATGGAGCAACTAATCGCGACATGATACACGAAGATTAACGTCGCTATTAAAAAAATAAAAGATATTCAAAGAAGACCTCCCCATTTTCTGTTCCCTAGTTCCCCAACTTAATATCCTATGAATATGCATTACTTAGGTGGCACCAAGCTATAAAATCATGACAAATTCCCTTTTCCAAATTATCATAAATATATCTTCATTAAGGAATTCGAAGATTAAGAATCCCAATGTATAATACGTATACTATGTGAAATATTCTGCAGTATAATTAGTTCAGGCTATTGATTCATGTATAATAGTTTTAAAAATATACGGAGATACGATCGTACATTTGGAAACTCTTCGTTCGTACAATAAGAATATGATTAATTATCCATTTTTAATGAATATGTGAAATAATTGAATTTGTAATACGATCCGATTATATTCCTTTTAAACCAGCAAAAATCTATATCGTATGAAAATAATTATCAGAGTACCAATCCTTAAAATTATGAATAAAGGGATAGAATGAGAAAAGTAAAAAATAGAAAAAGCATTATAATGTGTATAAAGCAAATACAAGGGGTATAATTAAATACCTTCTATGTTATCTGTTCTTAAAAATAAGAAAGAGATCTATCCTAAATGATACTAATAAACGCAATATTAATTATGCTTAATATTATATGGATCATATAGCATTAAGCTAGTTACACTGATGTATTCCAAAATTGAAAACTAGAGGAAAGAGATAATACTAGGAGTGTCATTTTACGAAGCATACCGTGGAATTTCAATTTCTGAAAGTCATTCTTATTAACAATTGGACGTTAATTGTATACATACTTATGGTAATGAAGTTGGGAAATTAAAAAGAAGGTGGAATTGATCGGTTTGACTTCTGAACCGCCCACATAAGATCTAGCACGCAATTCGAAGAAGTAATTAAAAGAAAAGTAGAAATTATTCGTACAACGATCGCATAATGGCACCAAAATTAACAACCCGAAAGTCCTCAAAAGTCTTATATTTACCTGTAAAGATAAACATGTTCGAACAAACTAGAAATCCCACACACGAAGCTTTTTCTCTCTTCGTGCGACCGTAATCTTCTTTCGAAACTGGCAAAGCATAAAGCATGCTTACACAAACAATCCGCGTAACGTACCGATTCAGTGGGGAAAGCATTAAAAAGTCGTTAAAAGCAGCCATGTTTCAGATTATCGGGGATAAAGCCACTTGAGCGCGGATTCGAAAGACTCCGATGCGCTGGTAATCGGTGACCACCATTCAAAACCTGCTGTTGGTGAATTGGTCAGAGTGTGTCTGGTACTAGTCCAGACCGCGTGCCAGATCAACGATATTTTACATCGAGCACAGAACCCGCTTTCATGGCATTCCCAGAGGATTGGAACCTGACACCACGTCATACATCATGGTACACCGTCGAACACCCAGGCTGTTAACCCGAAGCACAAGTTGGATACGATGTTGTATCGCAGGTTTTCCTGGTCTGATCTCCAACTTGTCGAATAAACTATGAAACCTGTCAGTCACATCCTTTCCTCGTTTACGATTAGTTTGTCGATTTCTCTTTTATCTTTATCTCGTGAACGAATTATCGTCTTCATCGATGGTCTTTATCGAGATGTCTGTGATTAAGCAACAGTGCTACTATGATTAATTGACGTTTCAACTCTTATTCTTATTTTGCGTATATAGGTTTCTCTTTTGTATTGAAATTTAGATGTAGCTGCCTGTAACAAGAAATATTCGATATACGAATCCCCTACATGGATCATCGATATATAAGTATTTCTCGATCATACGAGTAAACTGAATTCTTAATAGAATTATAAAATATCATTCTTCGAGATTAAGATATTCAATATCAACAATTAGGATGCTTTTTTCACTAGCTAATTAACGGTCGCCATTCGACATTAATACTATACTTTTCTCTCACATCTACGAACTAGATTTACGCAAAGATATCCACTTGAATAATATCTTCTGTTTCTTCTTGCACTACTTACAGCACTGAATCACAAAGCACAATTCCTTTTTCTGCCGGCAAATAAGAGAATGTTTGTTCGAAGAACCCACCTTTATTCAACTTCCACGTACTGAGACAAAACAACCCTTCCGATTCGATCATAAGCACGTTATGTTAAGCTCTTAACGAGGGCTTAATTCGCGTCAGCCAGGTAAGGCGTCGCCAGCATTGTCGTCGTTATGATCGAAATCGATCAGATAAATGGAATACGTTGTTCGGTGAGTTTGTTCCAGTCGAATGGGAGGGGTACTACGTTAAGTGGAGGGTGAGAAATACTAGATGGTCCGTAACAGTTAACGTTGGAGCAGAATGGTCAGGATGTAATGTAAAAGTGGGTGGAAGAGGACCGCGTAGAAATTTATGTTGGTGTTTACGCGGAGTGGTGTTACCGGTGAGGCTCGGAAGGAGAATAGTTATTACGATTACCGTGCCGAACACCGAGTTTCCATCCGGAAAACAAAAGATTTTACCTCTATCCCGTTTCTTCTTGATTTCTACGTGTACATATTGTTAAGGCTGATGCTGTTCGTGCAACTAGGTACTTAGCAAATAAATCAATCCTATTTTCCAACGTTAAATGTACTTAGCAGCAATAACGACAGCGAGTTAGTATAAAGTTTTAAGTTTTGTCGCTTCATCAAATTCAAAGTTTTCAAAGCTGAAGGGATTACCGCGATAAGGAGATAGATTTACTTTCTAGTAATCTGAGTAAATTCGACGAAAACCAACTGGATACCGATCAAGAACAAACCATTTTTATCAATTCGTTATAAATTCATAGCTATCTGATATTCGTGGTAACAAGCTTTTTGCATTACGTATGAAACCTTGAGAATCAAATCTGCACCTCCCTTTTTATTTTCCAAAGAAATTCCATGTTTAAGCACGATTTAAATCTGCCTTCTTATTGCTGCAAATCCTTCGATTGGCGAAAGATTTTTAAAAATCCATAAGTTTCGTAACGGATCAAGAATGCAATATTGTAACAATCTTTGAGATGTTTACGAAAGCGACGAAGACAAACATGGAATTCTTAAGTTATTTCTTTATAAAACGCGAGAAGTTGCGACTCGTTAAGTTTCTTTTCTATAATTTTTATTTGTTTTTTTACCGTATACTCTCTCGCGATTCTTCTTCTTGCCTGACCATTGTCCTCCATTTCCTCGGTTTTCTTCCCTTCGTGACTTCATTTCGTTCTTTCCTTCAATTTTCTTTTTCATCCAATAACGGCGCCATGAGACGCAAAAGTTCCCGGCAAGAAAAAATCTCGAGAGATTGCAGGTCATACGGCAAATCTAACGTATAATTCGCAATGCAAAAATAGACGAGCCCATATACTCTATTTATAATGTTAACATAATTTATGCGCTGTCTCTCGCGGAAGCACGAGCCACTAATGGGCGATGCATTAACCCCACTCGCGTATAAAAATCGCTTCAAGCGCAGGAAAATTATTCAGAATAGTCGTCCTAGCAAACTTGATTACGTTCAAACCCGTTCAATTAGACGTATAAGATATTTCGTTTTTTCGTTCCGTTTTGCGCGGACGCGTGCATTCGTACGAAAAAAATTCTAATTTCTAACAAACTGTATTTTCATCATAATCGTGTACATGAACGGCGAACTGATGCATCGATGCTGTACTGACGCGTTACTGACCATTCGGTTAAGTCTTGGTGATAAAGAGTGTGCGAAACATCTAAAGGAAGATTTCGTTGGATCTTGTTCATGTTTGTTTTTCGACGAGAACGAGACCCGTGGCAAAAGATCTGACGGGAGAATAAGAAAAAAGAAAAAAAAAACAGTTTTCGATTGCCGCGGTTGAAAAACGTGTTCGAGCAACGATAATGGGCGACAAGGACAACGCGTGCTACGAATATCAGGGGCGTTCGGGCGAACGGTTCGCATCTGCATTGCACCTGCACCAGTGTCATGGGAACCCATGGACGGGCCACGTATTATGCAGATGACTCGCGATTCAAGAAACGTAAGCGACGCACGGTCCTTTCGTTCGCGTCTCTCTGATTGGCGCGCAACGCTGCCAAAAAGGAGGCGGAGATCAGGACACGATCGACCATTGTGTGCAACGTACAATAACAAGTTCCGATACGTCGATGCAGTCCCAGTTGCTGGAAATTATATCATTTTTTATCGAATGGAAACATCTACGCGTGAATTCACGCAGCGAATTCGTGTAACCGAGCGTATTACGTATCGAAGCAGTGGCTCGTACGCTTCGATAAATTCGAGCTATGCGTTCTCGCGACAGAAGCTCCTTTGAGAAACGCGTTTCAGTGGTAAAGCCGCAAATTTCTTGTTACGAGCTCGAGAACGAACGAATTGGAAAAATTATTCGCCGAAAACGTTGATAATTTCTTGATAATTATTCAGGTTCGCCTAATTTTTCGAAAGCGTTCTAATTCGATTATCGCTATCTAATTATAGTTATGTAATTCGATGACGGTTTATTTCTTTCAACGATCAACGAGTACTTTAGTAGTAAACGAAAGGTACGAATTGATTTACACGAAAGACAAATATCTAAAAGTTTACAGAGAACAAAATCTAATTAAAAAGGATTTCCCGTTTAAGCCATTCCTCTTGACCGTTCTCGAAATATCCAGCATCTTTGAAGAAAAAGGATTAATAACGAACGAAGTTAGTCGCATTGGCGACTAAAAGATTTCAGAAGTATTGCAAAGCATCGGTGACGCACGAAGTCCTATTATTGCCGGAATCACCTTTACGCGGTGATTACCTTTACAGCGCGTTGCTCGACTTTCGTATTGAAAGGAACACATATGTAAGTCGACGGTATCTTATCGACGATGTATACGTTCATAATGAAAGCTCGAATCGCGAACGAGAAGACGACGAAACGAGTGTACGTGGCCGTTTCAAGAATAGGACAGCTCGCGATACATGTACTTGTAAAGTAGACAACATCCACTGGATCAACATAATAAAGGCAAGAAGAGAGCGTTGAAAGAAGCACGAGTGGAAATAGAGTAGAAAAAGGGTAGAGACAAGAGAAGGAACCTTTCGCTGAGAATTTGCTGCGGATACGGAGTTCACCGGTTGCTTCTAGGCCCCGCTTCTCTCGAGGCTTTCCTCTTAACGAGAAACGACTTGTCCTCGTTACCACGCTCAGAAAACACAGATGAAGGGAAAGGAAAGGGAGAAAGATGTTTCTTTTGAACCGAAGGATTCACAGAGCCCCAGGGAGAATTAGTCTCGTATAATGCGATGTCTTGCGAACATCGCTGCTGCCACCGCTCTGTCGCATTCAATTTTACAAACGAAAAAGACTTCGAATCAACGATTGACGTATAAATAAAAAAGCAGGTTAGCTAGGTCAAGAGTAACGCATACCATTAAATTCAAATTCATCTAATTCTTCCTTGTGCATACTCTTGCTATATCCTCGTAGAAGACGAAAGTACCGCAATGTTGAGGTTGACTGATAGAATATTAGAAAATATATTGAAATAAGTATAGTGTAAGTACAGATGTAGTGTATGCTGACTCTTTCGGTGTTACAATACAATAGAAAGTAATAGGGAACACGCTCATACATTTATAGCAAAGGACGTTACCAAAAAGTTAACCTTGGTGTGTAGTTCTAGCTGAAGGCTACGAGAAACAGCAATAGAAATCTCCTTATAGCTCTTTTGTTTCTAGACCTTGTAACCCAAAACAACATTTATATTCAAGGGCACAATAATACGGACCTCCCCTTGTTTTGAATTTTTGTTCCACTAAATTCTTTTCTCTTCGTAACAGCGGTCTCCAGGTCACGGATATACAAAAATAAGGATGTAGAGTTTTTCTTGAAGTAATTACTTCCACACGTAATAAACGTCATTTTTTTTTAAATAAATAATATTTATCGCGTACTTGTACCAGCTTATCTACTATATCGTGTTCTTTCCCCTTTTTTCTCTATCAATGGTTCTCGGATTGAAGACTTTAAAGATCGCGCGAACGAAACAGAGATTTAAGGACGAATTTAAAAAGGAATTCAAAAAGAAAGCATTGAGAAATATTAATGCCAGAAATGAATGTTACAAGGAGAATGCGCTTTCTGTTTGCTTTCTCGAGCATTTTCGATCTCGAACAAATGTAATGCAGAATAATACAGATACGAAAGTGTTGAAACTTCTTAACGACAGTAATCTACCATCTTCCCTCTCAGAGAATTATTTGCTCCGTTGCGAGGTGGAAAGTAAGAAGATTAAAACAATTGAATCTTGTAAATGTTCACTAATTATAGCAATAGCTTATGATGTTTGTTACGTGAATTGTTAAAGATAATCCGTAAATTCCTTACTATACATCATTTCTTTACTATACAAAAATTAACTATAAGTAATTTCCTTAAGAACATTAGTTTGTCTGTCAATTACGAATATACGTGAACACGAAAATACAGCGTAGAATGAAAATAATAGTTCACTGATGGAGCATATCTGTCGTTATCCTAGTAATAGTTCGTACTATGTTATTTGTGCCTGAACGGTATTATTCGCGACAAGAAAAAGATAAATTTGCTCGATTCGTATTCAATGAAGGTTCGAATGATTGAGGAATCACGTACAGCTACGTGCCCAGGCGTCAAAATGTTAACATTTGATGAATATGCCAATTGCGTTTAGCCAAGTGCTACGTATGCGCGAAAATATTACGGTATGATTATATTAACAACGCGATAACTCTGAGTATCGTAAGAAGAAAGAAGTAAATTCGTAATTCAGTGTCACACGCGTCTTATATATGGTGTATCTACGAGTACACCACCACTCAAAAGTTTGAGATTACTTATTCGATGAATAGGATGCTCGAATTTTTTAAGCATCAGATGCACATGCCCACGATATATGCGGGCATAAATTGGATTTAGTTTAGCGAATTCTTTTCGCGTGATTATTATCGCATACGTATTACTTCATTTCCATTATCGTTTATTTTTCATTTTAGCATAAACATTAGGTTTTATTCATATCGCAATTCATTTGCATCGTGAATATTGTCTCTTGTCGTACGAGAATTAAGTCGTTTTGATTATTAAATCAAATCGTGTTCGATTTTATACAAGGGATGAATCTCTTCTGCCTTGTACCACGATTTGCGGTGCACCCTGTATAGTAAAAGTATCAACATTTTGATCGAATTGCACCAGATGTCCAAACACTTATGCGCGATAGTGTATATCATATTTTTCCGCTATAGTCTTCAATTATTGTGAAAGTTTCTTGCCAGCGAAGGATCGCGAACGCAAAAAAGAAGGGGGGGAGGAATAACAAAGGAAGGAGATGGCTGGAAAAATAGAAAGGTCGTAGCCGAAGAAAAAGGATAGCGAATCAGAGGACACTTGCCTGAAAACCGGAAAAGTTTGACCGAGTCGCGACGTGATACGGGACACGATAGTGCAACACATGAGTTACACCTGCTGGAGGCGCAAAACTCGGAACGAGAGGAATAAACCGACCGGCGGAGAAATGAGTTTGGAAAGAAGAGGATGCGGTTGGTTATTAAAAAGCGGCTGTACTAAAATCGTCCATCTCGTTACGTAAGCGTGACGCAACACACGTTTCGAGTATAATTTCACAAGGTTTTCTTCTCGCCAGCTTGCGATCCATGCAACCGCGGTGCGGCACGGCGGCCGTTTTAAAAAGCAAGGCGGCCAGCGAGATTTTTACGAGTGGAATACTAAATGAACGGTTCGCTGAAATTCCATGTTTATACGAAATTCTTCCTGGGATCAGTTTCGTGCACGCAACGAACATTCGCACCGACTCGATGGAAACACCAGTGACATATCGCACTGAATTTTAAGTGGTAATTGATACACAGCATTACGCGAAAAACCGTACATTTTCGTTTCTCGGTATGTACATATATTGATTTTACTACGATCGGTAAATTTTTACAGTTATATATTCTTTTATATCGTAGCATTTTTATTATATCGTAATAGCATCGTCTCTAGCGTTTCATACGATCAAACTAAACTGTACGATATACATAGAATACAAATAAAAATGAAATAACTTAACTCACGATCCACTTATATCAATCGGGAAGTAATTATGGTAATTTCCATAATTAAAGACCGTAAAAATATGATACAACCTACTATTTACCACCTTCGCTGTCGCTATCGCAAAGTTATCCACGCATAGCACGCGTAATTTTCTTGTTCAGCTAAACGATTGTCATTGCAATTTTCTAAAATATACCGCCTTACCATGTTATGTGAATCACCCATAATATCTCGCCATCGATACCAATTGGTAGAAATTGCGGTACCTACAAACCTGTCCCGAAAAAGACGCGAAACAGATTTAATTTCAGAATGCGTTATATCAACGACGATCTCGGTGCTCTCCGAGCGGCGTAACGTAATCTCTGCGCGCACTCACCTCAGAGTACACGGTAAATCTAGTCAGAACGTATTCATCTCAGCCTCCCTTGAATGACGATAATCTCCGGCCGGGATCTAAATCACCCCTTGTATTCCGCGCATTATCGCCATCGAGTCTTTTCTTATTTAATCCCCGACACGTCGATCAATCTCGAGGCATAGCGGTACCATCCTCATTCAAGCTCGCGCGCTCGCACGCATCCCTGCGTCCTTGTACGCTCGTGTTGGTAGCTACACATATCGACGGGCGTTATACATCGCGATTCGAAGCTCTTGCAACATCGTTACACCATGCATCAGATAAAAGCGTAATTAAAGGGTTGGCGCATTTATGAGGCCGCCATGTTGCCTCATGATGATGCTCTAGCTATACGCAAGTGTAAGTGGTGAAGACCTTTTAGAGAGAGCGAGAAGGAGACAGAGACAAAGTATGGTTTTTAGGGGGGGGGGCGACCAATACAGGTGGCAAAGGGTGGAATGGAAGGCAAAGGGACGTGTGCAGGCAAATGGTAGTCGGCAAATTGTAAAACGTGACGCAGATTACGCGCAATAGCTGCACCGGTCGTAATAATAAATTATCATCGACGGGGCTCGACGTTAAACGCTACTGGTTTCGGGGCAACCGAACGGGCTTGCAAATTCGTCGGTGATTCGGTGCTGCATACCATGCCCGCATAAAACGTGCAACCTGGAAACGTTGAAACGTGTCGCGCGCTTGCTTCTCGTCCCTTTCACCTCGCCGAACCTTCGACCCCCTCTGCGCCTCTACCCTTCCGGACCGAGTTCCGCGCAAAACGCTAAAAGAACGGGGGCGGATTTAATGCCGGTCTGATTGCCGTTGCGCGCCGTATCGCGGCACCAGCATACTTTATTTCTTGTAATCCTCCCCGCTCGCTACGAATTTCGCTATGGAAAGGTCGTCGTAATGTTTATTACGTACGACGCTTTGTTAGTTCGGAATTGCACTGGCATTTATCATGGCTGGAATGGCAGCTGGTAGAACGGGGAGGGAAGTCGAGGAGAAGTCGAATTAGAGGCTGTGAAAATTTGAAAACATTATTAGGACGTTGATAAATGTTACGCCGCGTAGAAAATTCTTTAACTCGGTCTCGGTATTATTGCGGCACCCGGCCAGCGCCGGCTACGAAAAAGCTGATTCCCGACGCTGCAGCGATTTTCTCCTTTCTTTATGGGCAAACTCGCTGTGTGACGCGATATGCAAATAGGATCTAGCTGACACGGGATAGTTTCGGTCAGCGTACACTCCTCAGGTGTAGAACGAGTTTAATTGACACTTGCTGCGCCTGGTTATTACCACCTATTATTATTACACCTATTATTATACACCTACGCAATTAAACGATCGTTAACGGTCGAATTCGTAACTGGAACAGTCGTGAAACCTGGACGTCGAAACCTGGACGTCAAGTTTTGCAGGTTATGACGATAACTGTAGCGTAATAGAAGGGTAGCCGTGGCGCGCCGCGGGTATTTGCCCAAACATTGAACAACGCGTGCAAATAACCAATGCAGCGCGATACGTCAAAGTGCCCCGCGAGTTATAAATTCCAATTTCGAGCACGACAAAACAGGCCGCGCGCCATTTGTAGATTGAATTGCTGATATTAACGAAAAATTCATTAAACACGTGGGATTTATAGATTATATACCTACGCCGCATTAATAGAACACACGCGCCCTCTGAATTTTCCCTTTTGAAATTTTAGCGAGATAAAGGCCTTCTCGAACTACCTATTTCCGATTGTTTAATCTTTATTGTCGAGGAACATCTGATCGTAAATATCGTTATTTAATGGTAGTCCGACTGGACCGTATCGATCGCTATAAAGCATTTATCGACCTCTATAAAACAGATCTTACGCCGTTGTTGTTTCAGCCAAGTGAATATCGATGTTTAAAAACTCAGTATGGCCAACTGGAAAGCACGAATTTTATAAAATCCTTCGCGAGCATGAAGTTGATGTAGCTTTTCGAAATAACAGAGAGAAGGAATTTAGATCGCGTTAATTCCTATTCATCCGTTTTTTCCCTTTAATTACACCTTTTAGCATTTCGATTTCCAACGGGCCATTAAATTTATACAGAAAGAATTTCTACATAGATTTAATATTTTAGACATGAAAGAGCATTTATGTCGAGCATTCGACGTACGTGTATACACATTTACACCGTGAACTTTATCGTCTAAACTTAATAGAACAAGATCGCTAATGCAGAAGATCGGTCGGGCATCTTGCTGACGGCAACCGTATATAATCGTCTCTCCGAGATTTTAAGCCCTGAGTCACGTTCCTTAATTGTTTTAGCGCAATCAGTTACAGTTCGTTGACTGGTAATTACACGGGGCGCTCTCATCCGGAACGCCACGATTACCGAAACTCACAACCCTTTTTACCAAGAAAACCGCTCCCTCTTTTCCGCTGCTCTAAGAAACGGTGACATTCGTTTCAACGAACCTGGCGGCAGATCGCTGTGCCGTGATGAGTAAACATCCATTATCCAAGCGGAATCGAAGAGAGAGAAACGTCGAGGGGAGAAGAGAAGCGCTCGGACCCTGACGATTTGACCATTTCAAAGGGAAGAGAAATCGATCTTGGTGACCTTTGGCCAACTCCTCGAGGAAAAAGCTGAACGTCGACCCCCGTGACTGGTTGCTTTCTCTACAGATATCTGGAAAAGATATTACGATCTCTCGATTGAGCTCGATTGACCTTTTCACGAGACACTCTATTCGTTCGGGATTAAGAGGTAGGAATGATTTAAGGTTAATTTCCAACGGATTACTGTTCGCCTCGCCCTTTTTTCCCCTTTTCGTCAGACCCTTTTTCTCCGAATGTCTGTCTAGATATTTGCTTGCGAAGAAATATTGCCTTGATATCTTGGAAGAATAGTCAGGAGACACGACGGTATGCCGGATTTGTTGTAATATTAAATTTTTAATAAGCGTTCGCCATTGTTGAGGTATTTTTCTAACGAGGAGGTGATTCCTTTTGAAAAGGTATGGACGTACAAGAGATGACGAATTTTGCCAGGGATTTCATTCTACGAACAACTCGTTATATAACTCTGCTTTATAGTTAATGAAACAATACCTGCATACTCAATAATATATTATAATAGAATATCAACGTTCTTCCTAATTCGTTCGTTTGCAACGTAACGTGTAGGAGTCGTAAAATGTAAGAACGTTTAACAATTGGAAATTAATTTGCGATCTAAATTATCCGAGACCCGCGTTATTTGCTTCGCCAAGCGTAGTGTTCTTTTAAACAAACAAATATTTTAAAGAAACAGTAAAGAGCGTAAACAATAAATACTGTACGTATTACGCGCTATATACCAAGTATCAGCGTTTTGCGTCAAGCGATTTGTATTCTGATTGACCATTGACTATGATATTTATACTCATGGCACATACGTGCTTGCGTACATTATGTGGAATCAATTACACACAGATCTTCGAATTTTCATGTCTCAACCTCGTTCCTCTTTCGACTAACGAGAAGGTTTTAGAAAAATATGTCTTAAAAAATTTTAGCACACATCTTTAAATTTCCCATTTGCTTATTAACGACGATTCCTTCGTATCTTCCTCAAGTTTAGAAATTAACGATCAATAAAGAAACAACAAACGCGCTACAATTAAACGTTACAAACCCCTATTTTTTATCCCTATCGCAGAATCTTACTTTCAATTAACCCTACAACTACCCCTCGAGCAAAAGTCTCATATACATACGTATACATAGCCTGATATCAACAAAAGTTTCATGCACAAGCCATTACACGCAAGCGACAGTGGACAAGCGATAAAGTTGCAAAGATCACGCTCCTCGAGGATGTGAGGGAAGGCGGAGCCTTATTTGGGATTTACGAGCGAGGCTAGTTAACCGAGATACACGAATCGGAAGTTCATCGCCGGAAGTTTCTCGGAGGCGACACTATCGGCACGTAGCCGTGTCCAGTATCTAACCAAAGTAAAAGGAAGCTGGCATCCAACCGTGGCGAAGGGTTGGGAGGTTGAAACGGCGGTGCAACGGGTTAAAAGCTGAGTGCTCAAGATGTCATTTAGTTGGACATTCCTCTCAAGATCTTACCAGGGTCCTGCCATCTCATCGTGTATCTCTTCCGCTTCGAGGCATCGCTTCACGATAACCCACGGTGCCAGCAACTACGAGAAGTTTCATTTCAGGATTACGAACACTCTGCTCGCACTGCTAAAGCCCACGCTGGTCGGTCGATTCGCAGTCGGGAGACCTTGTATTACAAGACGAGACGAGCATCGTAATGAGGGATGAGAATTACAGGTCCGGGAGCTCGATGCGGTTCGCCACAAAGCTCTGTCCTGTCGTTGCGTTACTCTTCGACCGACTACAATCATCGGCCGTTATCGAATACGAAAAATCTTTTACCCCGGCTGCGGCCAAGTTCCTTTTCAACCTTTCTCATCTCCCGATCTTTTTACGTCTGACTTCGAACGTCGCGCTTTGATCTTCGTACTGGGGTCCGATAATGATTTTATTGTGGAGTATTTTGTGAATAGAAAATGCAAATAAACGATACGGTAGCCTATACAAGTGTTTGGACGTCTAGGCCCTTTGGCGCAATAACCTCGACGAATTGACAAGTAAATTATAGGTTGCTCTTTTATAATTTTACAGTTTTACACCAAATAGGGTAGCATTCGACGATTTTTAGTTTGTAAAATTCATCCGTAAAATTCCACTTGTTACAATTATATATTTGTATATATTTTTTATTAGCGATAACTGGAAAAAATGTAAAATCATAGAAAATACAAGTCGCCGCGTAAAATTTGGTGACCAATAACACGAGGAAAAATCCTGACGTATCGAGCCACTCAGAAGCTTACCTCCACCTTCGTTTCTCGAAAATTTTTAAATTTCAATCTCAGAGTACGTTATTAGAGTTCAATTCTTCAAGAATTAAACGATCGACGTTTATGGAGATAATCGGATTAGCTTCTTAGTGGCTTATATCTAAGAGAATAATGGTAGGTACGTATCACAGATACGCATAAATCTTACGATCCTAAGCGAAATGTTATATGTAGCGTGATGTTATTTCTTTGACAAAAATATTTCGGTAAATCTAGCGACCTCTGGCGCTAGACCAGAAAGTACGTGCATAAAACAAAGTAACATAACGGCTGTAGTAAAGTGTCGCCTCGTCCAGATATGTATAATAAAAAAGTCTAAGCTATATTTAGGATAAGTATCGTCTAGCGTGCAACACGAAAGAAGCTCGTTGCTGAATTCTCAACAATTGTCCATAAGAGTGGTTGAAGATTATACAACTTCAAATGTCCTTCGTACGATTGGCTTGATACGAAGCCATATTACAGAACGTTATGATCCTACATAGTGGCATAGTCGTGGCACAAAAGATCGAAATGAACTTGACACTCGTGCAGCCTATGATAGATAATGGAGACGTGGCGTAACGTATAACCATGGCGTGAAGAGGAGTTCGTTCGCAAAGTGGTTATTTCGACTCCCTTTGTCGAGCCGACGCGACGACGTAAGAACAGAGAGATCGTTGATCGTGGCAGAAACTCATTCGACTCTGACATTTATCGTTTCACGATCATTTACCGAATCGAAATGCTTCCCGAACCGCCCTCCGTAATAAACGCGGACCGCTTATATCGAGAATAATATGGAGTTTCGAAATGATCGAGCCGATTGGATGGTTAGATCCTTTTTTCTTCTATCTTTCGCTGCGATCGTCGTTCGTGCTTCGTATAATAAAATTATTAGACACGTCTAAAGTTAATCGGGATACCATAGCATTTTACTTGAAGCTGTTAGATGTTTTCTCGAAGTAAGATTTAACCTCTTGATCGTACGATATTATAGGATGATGAAGAATTTAGAATAAATAGTATAGAGAACAATCGTCTCTTTGTCCTGAAAACTGCCTGTATTTTTTGGAATTAGATACAAAAATACATGCTTTCAATCTTTTATAGGAGATAAATACATGTTCATTGCGGTACGCACGTTTTTAAAATGCTAAATACCAAATTCCAAGCCGCTAAAGAGACGGATGACGTTCAATCGACGTATTAACCATAAAACAAATAATTATACTAATACCTATAAGCCTATTTCCACTGGTTCGATCTAATAGGATCCGCAATCCCAAAATATCAATTATATATTAACAGGCTCAGATATATCCTGTCCCAATATATCCGACAATCTCTAAACATTGGAAACAAACACCGACGATGCAAATCGTCTCATAAAATAAGAACAATCAGCAATCTTTTTGAAAAATTTTCAGATTTACTTCAGGGAATATGTAGGTAATAGTATCCCACAAAATTGTTTCCAGGTATTTATTTTTTATACTTTAAAAATGATAAAATTCCGCTGAAAGTTTTACGCGTGAAAAATTCAAGAAAATCGATATAAAAATTTGCCTAGTATATATACATGAATTTGGGTTGAATTCCCAACTGGACACAAACAAACAATTGGCGAAAGGTTATTTCATACGTGAAAATAAATCGAAAATGTACAATACAATTTTTCGCCCGAAGTTTCGTTTTCGAGGGGAGTGAATTTCAAGAGTTATTATGTGTACCGATTTAATTCCCAAGGAAAGAAGTTCAACCTTTGTCTTCTACGTAACGAAGCCTTAAACGAAAAATCTTTACTCTACTTTCTCAAGTTATTTTCACAAGAAGAATAATCTCCTGTCAATTATCTATCGCTGTCAATTATGATTAGATAAATTCTTATACACTCGACAGGTTATCAAACTCTTTTTTCTCTGAAACAAAACCTGCGACGTAATTTTATTATTCCTGACTTTCAGCTTATTTTAAGCCATAGAATCTCCTATATTTCACTCGTACGATGAATTTAAGCCACAGTGTATCATAACGGAAACAGTGTCGATATAGTGTCTAAGGTGTGCGCCACGTCGCTATTCTGTTCCCGTCTAATAGTCCGCGTTTGGTTGGCCAATCGATCCTACGATTTCGTGCAGAGAACGTAGAGCATCGGCCCCATGCATTATTTGAAATGTCGAAACTACTTTCGCCGTATCGGTTTGAGTGCCAGGACTCGGCAAACGTCGTTACTGGCTGTCCCTGGTGCTCCCGTTTAATCCTACGCGGCCAGTTTCCTGAATCTCGTACGAACTTCTCCACTAACTTATGCATCGTTCGCTACGTTCCTATGTTACGACTGATGTGGTCGTTGCATTGTCGGAATGCATTACCGGTGTCGTATATCACTCGCTCTTTCACGACGCTCGTACGTATTGACGTTTGAGAAGTCGCAAACGGTATTACGCGTAACATAATTTCGTGCATCGAGTCGGGATTTAAATGTCACACGGACATTGTGACATTACGGCGTCGCGCGACGTCGGATGACCCATCAGTTCATGAGGTAGTCAAGATTTTTCTCTCGAGACAGTTTATATATGATATGACGATTAATTTTCACCTGTCGAAAGCTTTGTCATCGTTCGCACGAGTGTCGAACGTTTTATAAAAGAATTTGTTATAGAAGAAGAGAATTTGTAATGCTATGTAACAGAAAAGTCAATTTGCGCGTAATATTCGTTAAAAAAATGGCCCTATTCGTGTAGCTTATAGAATGATAATTAAACTGTGAATATTTATGCAAATTTAAATTTTCGTGAAAATAACAAAATATAGATATTAACGGAGTAGGGCAGATTATTCATTTTTTGTTCTGCTTTTTACTTTGCGATTAATTTCCCACCGTTATTTCCAGTAATTTGTAGGCAACCGCATCATCATACCGACAAAACGTAGGATTTGCACAACGTATCCCGAACAGCATGGCACGTTAGTACCTTGATATCCATGTTGATACGGTATTACATATTATTACGCGTGCGGAATCGCGTATGAGATGTTACGGTATAGAGAATAGCATAATTGAGATGCATTGCTTGCGGCGGACTTTAGAGAACGCGCAGCTGCGGCTTTCGCGTTATGCGAAATTTCCCGACGAAACTTTTTGACGGTAGGATTTAAGCCTATGCTTGATAGTTTTGCCGACGAGCAACTCCTTCCGGGAAGATTTATGCATCGTTCGCGAATATATCGACATCGTGCCTAATACGTCGTTGCGCTACCCAAATATATTACTCCCATCATACATCACTCTGCGATGGATATAGCGCACGGATGCATGCGCGTTGCCCGCACTTACGTACACATGAATATACGAGCCCTAATAACGCCGGAAAAATATGATCAATCTCGCTGATTTATCTGGCGTTCATTGAAAATTATTCCGCTATACAGCCGGATTGCATACTATTTGCTCGGTTACACGCTAAATATTTTCCACCGGGTCATCGATAATTTTACTCTCGCGCTAAACTCCGGAAGAGTGTTCGTAGCAAGCTGATCTAGCATTCGTTAAAATATTATTAGAATCGTCGTAGACGATTAAAGATCGAAGCACCGATGACAAATTATTTTCGAGCCAATAACCGAGTCACGATAGAGACGGTTCGTTCGATCATAAGCTCGAGCGAGATCGCCTCGTTCGACATTCCTTCTAATTTATTCGGATCGCAACGTCATTTTTGCAGAACGGTTAAACATGTTTGATGTTACGTTCGTGACTGAACGCACTATGTTACATCAGATACACCGAAGATTTATCGCCAACGAAGAGAATAGGGGAAAAAGCGCGAGCTTTCCTCCGGAACGGTTCCTTCGTTTCCTTCTGCCATTCGAAGCTTAAATCAAACTCCGTTCGTTTTCTTCTGCACAACAGAGATCGATCGATGGATAAATCGGCCAACCCATTCATACCCGTTTTCATTAACAATCATAATGTAGGTGAACTTTATAAAAAGATGGAAGGTAACTGGCTCGGAGTCTGTTAAATCGATGAGATTGAGCATCGAACACGAAGAATAGTCGTTCAGGTAGCGATAAAAGTCTGTTTACTGCCCGGTTCTTTTCAACAGGACTTTAACTTTAATAAATCTGTCACGCAGGATAACAGTGTAAATACGACTGGATCGTAGACCTTCGGCAGAGTAACTCCCAGTCGTCGAACTTTCTCATTGTCATTCGCTGACTCCGCCAGTTCGTGCTCTTCAATCGATTTCATTGTCTCGAGTATCGTACGTGTATTAATTGGGTATAACCGTAATATATGACTCGTGAAAGGTTTTCGAGTCTTCTTCGGAACAGATACCATCGTTCCTGGAATGACACTGACAGGGTAATTACCATTCAGAGTAAGAAGTTACGAAACGTGATGGTTTTTCCCCGTTGTTACTCTGGCCAGTTGCGAGTCTTCTCGTGATTTATTAAAACACACGTCACGCTTCTTTGGATATTTATATCTAATAATCTTCGATGACCTTTTGCTATTGGATAAAATACGCGGAATTTTACAATGTGTAACTAACAACGGCAAAATAGTATTTTCTCTAGTGATAATCTTTTGTTTTATCTAAGTTATACTCGATATAATTTTTCATTTCTAAATATTCCACACGTACGCGAGAATAGGTGCGGTAACTCGCTTCTCTTTGGTTACCGGGAGGATGCTTTAATATGAAGCTGAATCTTTTTAAAAAATACACGAACGAACGAGTAAACGAGCATGCAGATATAACTTCCTACACTAGATCAATAGAATTCTATCCTGTCTGTGTCCCTTTAGGAACACCAACCAAGTATCCGTAAACTACCTTCGTTATTTTTAGTAATCCAAGCGTATTGCTATCGCATTTCTCGAAAAGAATTATCGATTTCGTCATTACATGTGCGAAGCGTATCTGCGACATTAAGATCGTAAAAATTTCCATCGAAATCGAGCCTCTTATCGATTTATTTGTTAATCCGTGGAAAACAGTCGTCTTTGCGAAAATATGTATCAAAGGTTGTCTTCGTACATACAAAATTTAACAAATTTCACAAAATATACGATATAGAATGATCACGTATTACATTAAAAAAGAAGTTTTATTATTTTTCCTAAATACTAGTTGAACAATGTTATCAATGAAATTTTAATTCTGTACAAGACATTACAAATTCGTCTCGATACTGTATGCATTTGCAATGTACTACATATATACCTATAATCTGTCATATTAGAATTTCCTGTGTGAATTGATACTACCGAATACCATTAGCAGAGAATCGAAAATCAATCCCAAATTTGTAACATTCAACGGGATGGACATCACGGTATATAATTTCTGTTACATATTCGTACAACAGATGTGTTTTGGTGTGTTGCTAGATGTTATAAAATAATTTATACGAGAGTTGGATGGTAGAGATTTTAAAGTTATTATGACACAAGAGTGTATTTGAACTAGGTGTATCTCGTAGTTGGAATAGTAATCTCTGTCGACTGGAATAACAATTTTTTGGCCGAGAACTTGAATTTCCGATTTGTAGTAGATCAACGAAATATGAAATTACTATGATTTTTAAATTATGTTTAAAATATGGCTGATATTGTTTCGAAAATGATAATAAAAGATACACCGGTTAATAATACGATCTGATGAATAAATGTAAAAATATGAAGAATTAGGTAACAAATTTCTCTCAAGAAATAATAAATTGAGTTACTCAAATATTCCGAGCGTTGATTTGCAACACGATCCGTATGTTATTTAAGAAAGTTGATAAATCACGATATAATTAATTTACGCTATTTGTTTATGTTGAGATACTACAGATTCTTACATATATGTATACACATGTTTATGTTTTCTTTTTATTAATTTATAATAAATTATATATTACTACATACCGCATATAGCAAAATATGTGCTGCTAATGAAGCGCTGAGTTTTGTATGTTATCGATGTTCTTGCTGATTATGCGTGATCGACATGCATATGTGAGTATATAGCGGCTCTACGTGTGCACTCTTGAAACTAAAATCGATATCACTGTATTAATGATAAAAGCTTCTCGATTTTAATTGCTTTAGTGGTGGAATTCGATCATTAGCTTACGGCAAAGTCAAAAACATCGGTTTTGACGTTTATTCTACTTCTGAACTAATGCCTTATCGGCATAGTAAATTGATACAAATTGGTGCAAAATGCTTGGACAGATGGGTAAGAATAATTAAATCACAACGCTATTGAATCACAATTACTAACACATTTTCGCAGATTAATTAACTTTTGTCAATAACTCTTACCTGCTGTAATTAGAAATCAATAAATTCTTGAAATTATCTACAGCTATTTGCCGTTACCAATGCTGCGACTAATTGCTGTTAAAGACTTTACAATGATCGAAATTTGTTTAACTTATATGAAGTCGATCAATGCTTGAATTTCCCTCGATATGATGGTTGGTTTAATTTCGGTAACGAAACAAATGAAAATTTTCATCTGAAACATAAAAACTGACGACCTATATATAATCTATTCTCTGCGATATCGCTAAAAGTTTCATTGTTCAAATATGTAATATGAGAATATTATTATACATAAACTTGGTTGATCAAGATAAACATAATTTTATGCCTCAAGTTTAAAAACATATTGAATTCAAAAGGCGCGTTTAAAAGCCGTATTTAAATATTCTACTAAATTGACGTTAACGTTAATGATGAGTTTTGAATATCAATTAGAATGTTCCATATAGATCGTCAATTTTAAATGAATCTGTCTCATTTTGCACAACGCTTTTGCATATTGTAGATTGCGCCACTGATATTCCGCATAACAATAAATTTATTCGTATAATTGATTCGCAATGAGAAACAAGAGCATTTAATTTTCAATTTTGCTGCATTTCCCCCTAGTAAATTCAAAAAGAGGCCAAGAGAAATTTCGCTTGTTATCGTATTTTCTGCCCTTTAAAAATCGTTTCTCCATATGCTTACATATGGCGCGTGTGTGAATACGATATGCCGACCAACTTCGTTGGAGGCCTTAATTATTCGGATGGCTTCTTAATTTAATTGCATCAATTAGCATACTACTCCAACTGTGGTTTCGGCCAGGCTGAATCGTTCGTTCCTTCCTGCCTTGGTTTCAAGTTTGAAGCAACATTCTGCGAATCGCTATTCGCGTTACAACGACGGTGATTCTTTTACCATGTACTTTTCATTCTTATTTTCTTGTATAAAGAGTCACCATATTTCCTTCAAATTTATCAATATTAATAACTTTATTTATATATAATTGTACTCGGTACAATTTCTTTACATTCCTTAGCAAATATAATATTCATCTTTTTGTTTAACGTTAATATTTTGTACGGCGTACTGCGTAAGATAAAATCTGTGTAGCAATACAGCATTAAATCGAACAATTTAGTATAACATCTTTTGTTATTAATCTGGTTCTCTATTTTTCTTCGAAATAACAAATATGATAGAGTGTAGCACGAAGCAAAGATTATAGAGTAAAAATTTTCTAACATTTCTTTAATTATAAGTGAGCCACTGTTCGCTGTATTTCAATCGGAACTCGGACGATCACGTAAATATAGAGAAATAGACGTCGTGCCGCATGAGCCTGCATGCGTGCGGGCGCACGCAGACGAGCTCGTAGGTAAAATAAATTTCCGTGCGAGCGTAATTAAGCACTCGCTGCCGGGAATTACATTGGGATCGGCGAAAACAACTCTTCGAGCACGTCCACTCGAGCGCCGGTACCTCTCCGCATAATTAAGCCCTTAACATCCCTCTACTCTTGGCTGCCACTCAGCACGCGCGAAGGAATGCAGTTTCGTTTGGACGTTTCCTTTGGGCGTTTCATTGGTGAACATCGTAGACAAGGTGGACTCGTCCGTTCACGCGTATATTTTCTTTTTCCCTCTTTCCGAACCAACTTTTTCGTTCGACAGCCTGGCTCGATTTTTTGTGCCCGAACCTGCCACTTCGTCTTTTTCTTCATAACCGCGAAAATGAGACGAGAAAAAATCGCTGCTGCGAGGAATTTCTGGCGAAGTAAAAAAAGAGCATACCAGTTCGAGGATTGTGTGTCATTACAGCCAGAGATATTGTATCGCCGAAAAACGAGTAGAGCGAGTGTCCTTCTTTTTCTTCGTTTGAAATCTGGTTCGGTAGCATCGAGTATAAAGGTGTCCACATTCCACACACGAGCAATGGACTAATATGGGAAGTTCGATGAAACGAAAATTAAAAGAATTTGTTGAAACGTTTGTGTTTCCGTATTATCCGCGAGTTTCCACCAGCAACCAATGTTGTCGATATCGACAACGATTGACAAAATCATTGATCGTGTGCAGGCCCCTTAAAGAGATCCTGGTGGTCTTGCTTCGTGTGTCCGATCCCATCCAACGTACCGACGTCGAAAGTAGGAGCCAATTAACGGGAGTAAACGTTGAATTAATGTCAAGATAGGCTGTTAGAATGTTCGTATCGTAATTTGAGCAGTTGCGACGTGGCATTTCCTCCAGTTCTTGTAACAAAGATTTCGGTTCAGTTTCCTCGGACTTGGTGAAACCACCGCGTTTAATCAAGTCGCGCGACATGAAACTCTTTATCGTTGCAGAGATAACTATCGGAGAGCGCCACTACATAACGAGTGTACACTGTCACGGTCTCTAATCTGTGATTTCGACGAAACCTTATCGTACAATTATCGGCGGGCGGAGAACGGCGAAACGGTCACACTGTAATCTAAGACATCTTGTGAGACGTTCAATCAGAAAGCCTCGTAGACAGCGGTAAATAGAGTTACTCGCGACAAAAACGAACAAAGAAATTGAAATCGAAAGAGCGACATTTTCAAACAGCCGGAAGACCGCGTCGTGGATTCGACATTAGATACTCCGTTTGCTGTGAAAGAAATTCGATCGGAAAATTGGTCGTACGATATGATATGGGACAAAAAAGAAATGCAAAGGATAATTAAAGAACACAAAGAGAGACGAGATTAATTCTTTCTAAAGATACAATAATCCTATCGTATTCCTTCATTCCTCATATTTCAAGTTATATATATACCAAAAATAATTCATCACCCGTTCTTCTCGTGTTATCTTCTCTGCTACTCAAATAACCCTTAAACGTTCGAAGAACACTCGTAAGCGAAGGAAGAAATCGAATTAGTCGATTAGCTCGCTGGAGTTGTAATTCGAACATCGATGGTTCGGTTGCTGAGAGCATTAAATTGTATCGATTTAAGCAATTCACGTCATAACGATTTGTACCTGTCTAAAGAAATCAATATTCTGTAGCTTCTTAATTTGTATAAATCACGATCAAATCTAGATCAGTTTATTCGAAATTATTATCGCCTGTTGTTATATGATTAAATCTCAAATAACGTAACAAATAACGCGTTTCTATGCCTCCGTCAATTCCGGCCTATTCTATTTCTTTTAGACTGTTTAAACCATGAGCCAGATTCGGTCTAAGACGGTAAATACTTCACGGTGGTCCACGCTAACAAAGAGACGCAGTTAATTCGGCCGACTCTGTAGCAGTGAGGTTGTGAAAACAATTTATCGACGTATCAGCCTTTCCAGAATATTGAAAGTAACAGCGACAATAGTATCGATCGCGTAAGTATTATTTATTGTATATCGTCTACGAAAATAGCCCATTAGAGTATATAAAGTTAATGTACAAGGAGAATACACATATAAAAAAATAAGAGTTAATAAAAATACAATGAGATACGGCATAATAACTCTTTGATAGTAGAAGAAGATTCAGAGAATATATATATCAATTGCGGAAAGTGGGTTATCAATGTTAATGGCCATGCGATCTATGCCGGTACGGTAAGCAAACTCAGTGTTATGTTATGCGGTTTGACATAGAAAATTTCATGGTACCGCACATTTCTCTACGGACTGAAACATTCATTTTCAAACTGTTGACCATTATACACTTTACGTACAAATAATAGGACGTCATGAAGCTTCCTTCCACGTTTCAGCGATGCGAGGCTAAGATCAATAGCCGTGGCAGGTGATAGAAATGGAATCGTCACAATCTCTCGCAGTTAGACGTAAAAATTTATATTAAACTCTCTTCGATATCGGAAGATAAAGAAAACCATATTTTTTTTTTTTTTTTTTTTAGCAAAAATGGGAATTAGAAAACTATTGGGAGGACTAGACTCGAGGACTAACGGGAATCGTATGTTTTACACTATTTTATAGAAAAAGTTGTATTTGCGTTTACAAATTTTAGTAACGAAACATAAATATATATATATATATATATATATATATATATATATATTGTTTGTTTAAGATAAAATTATTTTATAAGATTCTATGTAAATTAGGACTCCTTAAATTTTGGATTCGTGAAAGAAAAAAGATATTTAGAAATTAAAGTCTTAATTCCAAGCTTTAAGAACGCTCGTAAAACCTTACTATGAGATTAAGATGTTAATTATTTTAAGCACTATTTTATGTATTTTGTTGGTCATAACTGGAACTGAAAATTTGAAGAAATTTACATCTGGTGGTTTACTTCGAAGAACTTGCGAAGTTGGTAAATACGAGCACACTAACTTGTGGATTTAACTTTGGATTAAGGTTTTAATACTTGATTTGTTCCGGGACAATAAGAAGTTGAAAAATAAAGTTAAGTAAGTACATAGAAATTAAAGTTAGTTCATCTCACTAGAGATTAAAAAGAAGTTTTACGTATGAAATTAAGAATTTATTTTTAAAGACAACTAAATTCTTATAGGAATAATAAATCACGAATTGTATCATTTGAGTATGTGACTTGTGTCCAGCTTCGCAAAAATCAGTTCACTTATTTTTACGAGCTTATTTATCGCGAACAGATGGTAGAAATTTTAAGGTAATTTGTAAAAAATGTTTATAACGACGTTACTTTGCCTTGCTTTCTCTTCTTTTATACGTGGGGAAATCCTCATTGATACCCCCACGCTCTTAGAAGCGGCGGGGTAGTATCGGACTATACCGACTAGAACCCCACGGTGGACCGCTCGACGCTCAGCTGGGATGCCCCAGGACCTCTTTCGAATTACTGCCGCAGAAAAAAAAGCTTCTCGTCCGCATACGAAAGCAAATAACAGAGATCATTTCGAGGATATACCATCGCTGTTCGAAGACTTGCACGGACTGAATTGGTTTCCTTTTGTTTCTTCTGCATTTTGCAAATGCACGTTCGCGGAAAAGAAAGATCAGGACACGACTATGGGCGCCGGGATTTGAAACCCCGAACGTTCGTAACCAAAGGCGCTAACTACTGCGCTGCCGTCGTCCAACGCATTTATAGACTGTCGTGCAACTTATACAAGAATCAAATCCCTGTAACTCAATTTAGCTACAACTAATATAAGAACGAATTCCTGTAATTAATATATGTCTACCATCATTGGTCTCCAGCAACGTGTACTTTGAAATTACGTCTGTCGAAAACAATTGAAATGAACTAGCATCTAAAATAGCGGCGTTTTTTAAACTCAAATAACGACAAATCAGTTAGGAAATCTCGATTAGGCTTGGCTGTTACGAGCGAGCTAGTTTCAGTCGACGATCAAACCAAAGAGAATTCGTCGCGATATGACGTAGGTATATAACGTTATCGATGACAAAGAGATATCAATCACGAAGATACACGCGGATTCCTGGATCCTCGGGAATCTCGCGAACAGGCAATGGATTGGATATTCAGGTGACTGCGTTCAAAGCTATCGATTACAATCAACGCACGGATCGATCTGGGAGTGAAATTCACACCGTGTGCGAAAACCAGTCCTCATACGATATCTTGATGATTATTGGCAAGAAAAAATTCCACGGATGGTAGCAACAGGGGCCGATGATTGCGGCTATTTTCCTTGTGGCGCGACGCGGTGTTTGGCCATGGAATACGAGAGGAGAAAACTGTATATGTGTGTGAGTTAGAGAGAGAGAAAGAGAGAGAGAGAGAGAGAGAATAAGGCAATAATATACGAGAGAGGGAAACAAAAGTAACTTGGGAAAATCGAAACCAGAGAAAAGAGGGAATGGTCATTTTAACGATTGTTATAATTTTTTGATAAAAAGGCTGTTTCCAAGAACAAATTGTAATATGAAACATGGTAAACAAATCTGTATCGAATAAAGAATGAACATCGCTATAACTTTTTCAAGCAACGCGATATACAGAGTGTTCGAAAATATTTTAACTAAGAAGAAGGACAACAGTATATGCTTGCGAGGTTAGATCCGAAATTTTTGAAGCAGAAGCACCTGTATAGAGGCGAGACGATAGCGAGAGAGAAACAAATACGATCATGAACTATGAAAATTAATATATACTTAGAGAGAAATATATGCTCAGCCTATGATTCGCGTATTTGGTTCAAGCTCGTTGACAATTGACATTCTCTGCTCCCTGCGCTACTCTACGTGCATACGTATCAAATTTTTCCCGCGAGGAACTCACAGGACCGTCCGAAATGTTCAGTGAAACGTTCGGCCAGGTATTGGACGAGGTATATTTTCCCGGTGATCGCGATTAGATCGGACGGACTGATATTTGTGAAAAATCGCGAAAGTTATTTTGCGACGTACTGCGCGCCGGTTGATTGATTAACTGTATTGTATTTCTTTGCCTCAGCTGTTTGTACAACGGGTACAATTTTCATTGAATTTGCATCGCACGAGTGTAAACAATACGTTGCACGGTTTTTTGAACGCTTCGATTTTTAGTTGTAACAATGGAAAATGCGTGTGGGATTTTGTTCTTCTATTGTGTAAGAAATATTTTGTTCTTCTATTGTGTAAGAAATATTTTGTTCTCCTTCTTCGATCGTTTGTGAATATAATATGTGATGATATATCCTATCTTTCTTTAGACTCTCTAGAGTGTTGACATTCGATTTTAGAAAAGAATACGTAATTTACGATTTTGATCGCAGTGAAACTGGAAAAATAATAGTAAATAGACAGAATGTCTGCGAAAAAAGAATTATCGAATAAAAATGATCGAAGAATAAAAGGAAAGACATCGGTACAACAGAGAATTTTTCACTGATTGATACAAAATACATTTTGTTAAATAAAGCCTGTAGAGTGTAAACGATTACTAAAGTTAAGACAATAATTATAGAATTAAAGTTAGGAGCAAAGAATTTTGCTGGATTTGATTCTATGCTTGGAAATTTGATAATCAATTTAGTAAGTGTAATTTGTACCATTACTTATCGATAAGTAGCTCAAAAATATACGGTAAAGTTGTGAACTCGTCCATTAAGGTTTAAGTACACGTGTCGCAAAGTTACTTCACGTATAGCGTAATTACATGAAAAACATGCCACACAGAGAAATATATTGACAGGAATAAATATACGGTTGAGGCCAGAATCATTATCTAATACGCATAACATGTTGCGAAATTATGATCGATCATGCGTCATTAGGAACTTCACACGAGATTCGACAAGTAGTTCAGTCCAACATTTCATGCCTTTGATAAATATTTATATTTTAAAAAGTTAGATCAGGAAACTATACAAAGTTTAAAAATTGAAGATCTTTACCTGTGATCTATGATAAGGAAACTTTCGAAATGTTAGGTTATATAACTTTATCGTTTGTTACATAAAATAAAAATTATAACTTCCATACTAATTACGTGTTTTCGAACGTTTCCTTCTCGCGCTATGCTAATTAAATTATCTAGAATATTTACTCAACCCTTTCTACGAACCATGTCTTTCGATACGTTTCAACATCGGCGCGATATTTGAAGCATTAAATTTTGTTTTAAATAACAAACGAATAATACTTTTATAAATGAATAATACAAAAATAACTTCGAGAACTATAACACACATTCTCGCTGAGATAACACAGTAAAATAAATTGATAAGAATTTTTCAAATAATTTAACAGGAACAGTGTCACAATTCAAAATAGCGCTCTTTTTTAATAATAAGTAACAAGACGTCATTAGAGACGCTAAAAATTGCGAAAAGAAAAGAATTGTTTCAGTTCTATACAATTTTCCAATTTGCTACAATTCTATAATTTCAAACCACTTTCCTTAATTTCCTTTTTCAAACTACCATTTTTCTAGCAAAGCATAGGTGTTCATAGGGTCGTAAGTGTTAAAATACAAGTTTTTAGATCAAAATTCTTCGCTTTAATCAACGATATATTATAGATTCTCTGATTATTAGGCGCTTCGTCCTTTCCGATCCCATACTTTTCCGTGTCTAATTATCTAGTCTCATCTCGACTGCTTCGATTTTTAACGATCACGCGGCGGATTCAAGAACTTCGCTATAATAATGATAAGAAAAAAGGAGCAAAATACACAAAGAAGGGGTGAAGGGCGGTTCTATCTGTCGTGCTATCGGTAGAAACGATTATCGAACGAAAATGTGTGTGCGGCGTCGGAGAGTTTGGTCAGGACAAAGAAGCAATCGGTGCGTCAAGCAACCGATTAGTTTGCCAGTCAGGTATGTATTTATATTGTTAGTCAGCTCGTAACTGTCTACCTGCGGAATCGTTTCACGCTAGCCGACCTGTCTGGTTGGTCCGACGCGTCTCATAATGCAGGACGGAACATCGATACGCTTCCTTACGACCTGTCCGATATGTTTCTTTTGGCCGAACGCGTAAAATCGGGACCTGACAAAATAACGCAGTGTTATTATCTCGTCGCACAGGTTTTTCAGGTTTTTTAATGGTCTTTTACCTCTTCAGCACGGTAACGTGTTACTTTTGCTTTACAGAGAGGGTAAAGTTGATTAAAATTGCGCCCTCAAGCTTCATATTGGATTCATTTTGCAACCGGCACGAGAAACTTATAGCGAAATGAATATAAACGTGTTATAAAAGAAAGGTGTTTCAAAATTTTATATTCGAACGAAACAATGCGATAATTGACGTTAAAATAAAATAATTCTTGTCATCATAATATAATTCTAAATATTCCGTAGTCACTTAATGTTTTATTCTAAATTGAATCGTGTATTTCCGTAATACCTGATTAATACTACGCACTACTATCTACTATGTACTAAGTTAATGTTATGAACGAAACACGAACGTTATCATCGATTTTGACGTTTAAAGTAAAACCGACCGGACACTTTACTAACTTTCACATAGATAATTTGGAAACAATTATGCATCTAACAACGTTTTGATCGAGCACGAGCCTAAAAGTTGCAGTTTGTCGCAAGCTTGTCACAACAGCGTGACGATACATGCCGCTTTAATCGAACGGTCGTTAATTGAATATTTACATATATCCTGTATTTATGGTACGTACGTAGTTGCGTTAACGTGATTAAATGCCGAGGTCTCTTGAGCCTGTTACATCCTTCTGGTGAATGGGAACAGAATTTTATTACTGTGCTCGTAGAATGTGGTCACGCTGTTGTGTAACACGTAATTGCGGTAGTAGCGTAAAGCGTGTAAATTTAAGAGCCTATAATTATGTTAGTAACGATAACACGTGTCTATAAAGCGATTCGAAATCGGAATCTTTGTATCCTAAGAAGGACATAACTATATTATAAACTGTAATTTACTAGACATAAAGAAAATTCTACGTATGATAATTTTAGAAAATGTTAGAAGCCAAATACCAATATGGTCTTAAGGAAGCTGAAAATATTTCATTTACGTTTTGAATATCATATAATTAAAGTGATGGTGTAAAATATGGGAATATGGAAAGCTATGATCGTGTATTATACATATCTATATGTATCTATCACTGACGATAACCTGTATTTACGTAGGAAATTATTTGTATCATTATTCCTTCTCTTAATGGAACGAGGCAACATAACCGAGATAATTGAACGTTACAGAAATTTATTTCCTCATAATGAATTCAATTGAAAATGAAATATTCGTATAATACCATAGAAATCGAAAATAATTGATTTACATCTTCGAAACATGACATTAACGTCATCAATATCTTACTTTTAAGGATTCACATATATAATAACAATGTAACGATAATTGTAGGAACTGAATATCTTATTCTCAAAACCTACAGTCACGATTTGTAACGGTGTCCATATGTAACGGTATACGTAAAAAATGAGTAAACGTATCATTTGAATAATCAGCTACAGCGAAGATTAACATTTGATTAGAAGATTTAACTGTAACCACAGAATAAAGGAAAAGAGGGATTAAATTAAATGGCGTTAGCCGGAAACTGGCTATAAACGTAACTGTTACAACACGACGATCAATGACGACTGCTACGACGCGTCCAAGTGGTTGCAGCTGTCACAACAACCAGACAATGTAAAAAAGTGTTCCTGTCTCTTTAATAAGCTCCATGTTACACGCAATACGGCGCGACGTCGCTTCTACTATCTTTTTCAGATTTGTATCGCCGATTAAGATAAATGCAAACATGTGTTTCACTGTCAGATAATATTAAAAGGGTATTAAATTTTGGTAAGTACTTAAAACTGTGAAAAAATTCCAATTGCCAATTATTCGATGCGTGATACGAACGTGGTTGTTGTACGTATTTAAATATAAGTACATTCCTACTTCTAAAAGTCTTAGAACGCCTATTCTTGATAAACTTTCAGTATTTCGTGTAGATCGTAAATTTGTAATTGCATTTAATATATTTTTCGTCGTATAAAGCATCAAGTTGAGTGTTCTTTCAACCATTCATTGCCCACTTTTGAAGGAAATATAGGCGGTAACTGTTTTAAGGTTTTCGAAAGAGGGTGTATATCTTAAAAAAATGTTAATGCTTAAAAGTCGCCCAAAATATTTTCCAACAGACATCATTTACTCTAGAAATTTCCAAATAATGTAAAGTATAAAACGACGTAAAATATTCATTGCAACAAAGCCTACTGTTTCAGTTTAAAAATGTTTATCGTATAATTTTTATTTAGAAGAAAATTACTTGTATTTAAGAGATCGATGCTAAAAAGAAACCGTCTGAAATATTTTCCGAAATGCACACGTTACCTTGGAATTTCGTAAACGATGTAAAGTGCGAAACCATGTAAAATATTCACCTGCACGTTTCCATGTTTAAGAAGAAAGCTCGAAGTTAATCTTTGCGTGAACTTTACAAGCGCGATAACGTATTCTTTCAACACACGTCTCACAAACTCTTCGCCAGGTACATTCATCGTGCTGCAACTTAACACTTATTTATACGATTTTTTACGTGGTGGCTATTCGCACTTCAAATGGAGCCAAATACGAAAGGTGGGCCGCGTGAGAAAGTCCCGTGGCGCGCTCTTGATTGTCTTTTTTCGTTTAAATAAACAGTACGTCTCTGGTCTACCTTTCGTCCATCCACCGGCTTCCTTTATTCCACGGTCCTTCTCTCGGACCAGCCACGGTGAATAATGGCTGCTCCAACCTTTAGCGAGAGGAAGCCTCACGCTGAGTGCACGACGACGACTTGCACGCGTTTTTTATTCTAAGGACGCCAACTGCAGCCAACTGCGATATTGTTTTTAAGAGCAGCTGAGAGTATTGCATTCGAATATAACAGGCAGCGGAGTACGCGTTCGCACCCATGGTGTTGCTTCCGTGATGTTCACGCGAAATTTAAATTGGTACGCGTTACGATGGTTAATTAAAGTTTAATTAAAAGTTCATTAGGCTCGATATGAAGTGGCAACTGTCGGCAAAATTTATCGGGCCATTCGGCAACGACTCAGTTTCGTAATGGCTTCAGAATTACTTGCGGTCATAACTGTGATTATTTCGATACAATTTTCTCCGTTCATTAAAGCTTTCCAATTAAAACAAACCTAACGCGATAATGTCTACGGATCGTTGAAGAATAAGACATCCTCGAAGAAATTGGAACGATCACATTCGTCCCGTGTAGTCTTCGAAGAACGGTTCCACGGCTTCCTCTTTCGTTTCCTTCCTAATTCAACAGAAGTCTAAACTCGCTTCCTCCGACGGATAGACGTTCCAGCTTTCCATCTTGGCACGCCATATCAGGGCTGCATTAGACTAATGATCATGATGCATTAATATTCCGGCTGCTTTTCTGTGATGCATCATTCAAGCGTACTCCTTCAATCTATCTTGCTCCATTAATTACTTCGGCTTTTTGTGCCTGCGTATTCCAGTCGGCAGTTCCACTCTTTGGGAAAATAATTTCCTTCCTCACGTCATCGTCCCCAAGCGGCGACTGCTTTAATTGCCGCACACTCCAGGACTCAACGCTACGAAATCTACTTGCTCGTTTCCCCGGTGGACTCGAATGCTCCTCCCATTATACCCTAATGGCATAATAATCTGTATATCCCGCGATATGGTTTCCAATTTCAAGCGCTGATGCAGTCGGGGCGCAGCGTGTATAGTGTATACGTATAACAGCTGGCTTTCTGGGCTGCCGGTGAGTTACGATTGCCACCAAGTAATGGCTACGTGGATGTTTCGCTGGTTTGTGCAACTCTACTGCGTATTCCCCAAACCAGATTTTCTCCCGCCAAACCGACCCGTTCAAGATCGTTTCTCAATCCAGCCGAGGAAAATGTAATTTTGTATTTTCCTTGAGAGGATTTTAAACGAATGCCGCGGCTAATGGGACCTCCCATGGTCGCTCGATACCACCGATTCGATTGCTCGAAATGCGCCGCTGCCTGATTGAATTTAAGTATTCGATATATTTGCGCTTTCACGTTTGCTTCATTTGTCACGCGATTTGTATTGCGAACAAAATGCGAATAGTACATTTGCTTCCATCCGATTTACCCATCTATTATATTATAAATCCTTTTTACACGCGAATTTTAAAACTATTCTCTTTGCTTTTATTTCGTACGTTTTACGTTATTTAACATTAACGACGAATGTATCGATATAGTCTTTTCAAGCACCGTAACAGTCTTCTAATGACGTTATACGAAACCAGGGGGAATCATACTGTATTTTCATAAGTTTAAGACACTTGTACAAATAAACGCCATCCCTCTCAAAAGTCCCATTCGTTCGAGCAAATTCACGGTACCAGTTTTAAAATACACGTTTGCACGATTTTTCATCTCTCGACCAGAAGCTTTACCAACAAGGAATTCTTTGAATATTAGATACTCATCGAATCGCGAAGAAGTTTTACGACTCATTAGGAAAAACACTCTTCATCGGTAAAACAAAGAGTAGCCGAAATTTACGGATATGTCTTTCAATTTTACATGACATTTACGGGTCTCGTATAGCGACACAAGGGGCCACTTATTTTTCGAAGGGTGCTTCGCTAATGAGACATCCAAACGGGAACCTGTGTTACGTGATCGTGAACACTTCTACGGCTCGTAAACGTCCGGCGGTTTTACGCGGCCAAGCGTGTCAGCGTCGCCGTCATGGTAAATTTGCAACAAATAGAAACTGTGCGGCCGTGAGTGTATGCATGCCTCACAACTAGAAGGTTTCTTCAATAATGCACGCTTGTCGTCGAACATATAGGGCCGTAGAGTAAGGTCCGACATGGTCGACATTGTTTTATCTTTCAACAACGTGTTCGTGATAATGCGCCCGCGTGTAGATATTCGTGATAAAGGGTGTACTTGCAAATATTGTTCTTTTCGTGGACGTGTCAAAAATTCATCGCACGCCTCTTATTATACTTGGCGAGCTATATTACATTTGTCGATTTTTCGTCGTTCCGTAAAAATGCCAGCAATTGAAATTTTTCTCTGATATTTACAACGCGGGAATTTGGAAACTCACCGATATAGAAAACGCTTTTTCCGCTTAATATCGACGCTGAGGATGCTTAAACAAGGAAGCCGCCGCCAGCTTTCGACTCTCGATTGTCACTCTAACTGGCACAAATTGACACTGGTACGGGAAATAATTAAACGCTCGTTTCGCTCGGCCCGCGCTCTGTAGGGAAACAAGTTAAAATAAATCACCGAAATGTCGTTCGTTGTCGTGTGATTCGGCGCATCGACCCGCTGATCTGTGGACACGGTCCCGCAACTTCGAAACAACAATCGTTAATCGACCTTAAATTCGGATCGTAAATTATTTTTTATTCCATGAGCACTCGATGAAAATGAATCAAGCGTTTCATGGTTCTACGTGCTTGTATTATCCAATGGAGCTGTTAGTAGTTCATGTAATAACATGTATTTACTTAATTGAATCGTGTGTATCGTTGTGAATACGTTTTATGCTCTATTAAACACCATTTACAGAACATTAATTAATTTCTTTGAACATAAAAAAATGAAACAGTCGGAATCGACACGGACCTGAAAATCGATCAATTTCGAAGTGGGCAGTACTCTAATCTTTTTGTTTTATAAACTTTTCGTGATCGGTAAAACGACAATAGTCGTTAAAAATTCATGCAAAACTTTGGAATTGGAATTTGATGCCGAAAGTTTACAGTCAAATTTTAGAAAGTCGTTCTTCGTAATTATAACCTGCGAATACTGCGTAGGAAATAAATTCTCAAAAAATTATTAATACAGTTGTTACATGAATTTCAAAAAGTAGCAAAATTACTTTCGCCAAGACTGTATATTTGATAATTACATTAAGATATAAATTTATACTCTGAAAAAGTTTTCTAAAAAATGCATCATCTAGGTATGTCACAAACTACTGGACGATAATGCGAAAACAGTGTGGTAATTAAATACGGTAATTAATCATAACGTAAATGAGCTCGACGCATCTTTGCACCTTTGCTTATCTCGTTAAGTTGTCAAAGAAATGTACAGCACGGTCACGTTTCTGAGGAAACTAATGTTGTGTGTCCAACACGTTAATCGTTGGTCTTTGTTAATGAATTATTACCCTACACTTCGCGTACAAGCCAAGTACCGGTACGACAGCCAGTCAGCCAGTCAGTCACTGCAGTTAATCGCGACGTTGACGAAGAACGAGTGGCTAAGTGCGACACGGGAATTTTTATGTTGCTCCTCGAGCAAGCGTTAACCTCGCCAGCCGATTTCTATCATTGTACATGTCCGGCTGTACGGACGGAAGCAGGGAAACACGTGTATTCATATTACGAAAGCGATAACGCGCCTTTTATACGTAACAAACGAAAAAATTCCCACCTTTATCACGACCATTCTATTCACCTAACAAATGGAAGTGTTATTTACGCTCTTTTTCTTTTAATCGGTGATAGGCAAAAAGCAACTATTGTATCCTTTTGCATTTTGCATCGATATTAAACGATATTTCATTACAAAAGGAAAGTGTAAGCTATTGTTGAATGATTTAAAATAAAATAAAATATTGCGAGTGAAGTAAATAAAGCGAATAAAACGAATTAATCTTAATTGTTAGAAAGATAGCATAAAGTTATATAAAAAGAGTTGTATAATTAAATAAATTTGATTTAAAGGTAAAACATACCGATATAATAATATATCTCTATTATTAATTTCTATCAAGACATAATGTGACATATATGTTCCTTTCATTTCCACGAATAAATTCTATTATGCAAAACCCTATTAATTTCACAATTCTATCTCATAAAGAAGTACGTGGCAAATGCGTTACTGTATCAAACGAGGAATTAATTACCACGAACATCGCACGAAGTTTGTTCGCAGCACAGAAATCATCAGCTTGTCGATTAAATATTCAGGATCAGTTTCGACAAGTTTGAATTTTCTATTCACTAGTGGCAAACCACCGAACTCGTGACAGGAGTACAGGTATACTCGCATACAGAGTACTTACGTACCTAAGTGCGACAGATATTATCAGCCGCGAGAACGACTGTGTTTCTGGTCGTCGAAGGGACCCGCGAAAACGACGAGATTATTCAGTAAAAGTTCGCCGCCACTGTCTTATCATTCGTGTTCAAAACTTGTTCATGCTTTCCATTTACCGGAACGTGATGAGAAATCGGGATGGGAGGTCTTGGCTGTGTGTGTTCTCAGAGCTGGTTCCTGAGCTGGAGACGTTTCTTACACCGGTGACAACCCACCTGCCCTCTGTAGATCGCGCAACATCTGCGCTGGATTCACGTGTGTTCGCGATATGTTCGCGGTTATGACATCATTTATTTGAAGAACGGAATTTATACGGCACAAAAACTTCACGTTGCAAGTTCCTGCAAGGAAACAGACACGATTTACTTAAGTAACTTTTTCGACGAATAACTCGATCAAACGAATCGAATCTCGTTATTATCGAGTATCGAGAAGAGAAACCGCAAAGGAACGGTAAAGAGGCACGTACAGGATCGACAATATTATCGATATCCCCACCACTTAACACCAGTGGTACGTGGATTGCAAAATATATAAATTCTTGTCAATATCTAACCTCAGTTCTTTAATATCGATCACACACGATTGATAATATCGTCAATGTCATTAAACATATATCGTCATTAAATATTGACGGTTATTATTGCCAGATATTCGAGATATTACTGATCGTGTGCACACTCTTTAAGAAAATAATCGATTTTACACGATACAACAAGTTTTTTGTCGTCGGTTAAGTGATTGGTTTAAAGCGTATTAGAATGTATTAAACATGTGACGAGTTGTCTCTTATGTATGCGTTAACACTTGTTATAATATATACATAGTAGTTAATATATTGTTTGTGATTTTAAATGAATAACAATAAAAATACAGCTACTTACGACTTGAAATCGACTCCCCACGGTGTAGCAGCAACGACACTAGCGACCCTGGTGGAAGTTGTTGTTACAAGTCGGTTATATTTGGGCGGTACAGTAAATGTGTTTTCGCGTTTCCGAAGGATTTATTTACCAACATTTGAACTTTCGATACATATTTGATCCCGGTTGTTTATATTACATTTCGTGTTACGAACGAGTTATATGTTATAAAAACAGTATTTTGACATACATACACCGTCCAAAACAATTAAATAATCGTTACTACGAACAGTTTTATTACACGAAAAAGGTTAACAGAAACGAATAACTCTTGTGGACTTCGATACATTATTCGTGCGATGTTGCCATAATGACTGGCTTAAAGACAATCATGGAAGCAAGGTATGTAAGAAACAAGTAAGTGACATAGCGAACGTTTCACTAATTATTTTAAGCAGTGCACTTACATGATTTACAACAAATAACTGACTTGTGTAGTAACAATACAATACGTCATATGACATATAATTCAAATAACTCTATTTTAATGATAATTGTTAATTCATGAAATTTGAAATTGATTTCACTGCCTGGTTATGTTTAATGCAAATATTTTGCTTATGTATGCATGTTTTATTTACATTTTATCTTTTACATTATTTCGTATTTATTGCTTGTTAAAAATTACTAGTAATTTTACTTTAAAGTATTTTTATTTATCCCATTTACTTTTTATATTTAATTATATTTATCTATTTTTATATATCTGAAATGTAAACCTATGTACAGATATGGAAGCGCAAATTTAACCACTAAAGTTATTTGACAAGGAACAAGTTCTTAATCTGCCTTTTCAATCTTTATAGTCTTTAATTTTATTTATAATAGCATAAAATATTATTCTAGATATTATATAATCTTTTATTCACGCAACTTAAACAAGTTTAAAATATGTTTTCGTTGATTATGTCTTTGATGATATCTTTTGTCCAGAATCCAATATGGACGAACAATTTATGGGACGAAATAATAAAAATAATTCATGAATTCATTTTAATGAAACGGTAAATGAAAGTACTTTTCCATTTTCGCGGAAGTGTAGTTTCTTTATTCCCTATTAACATCCATCTTAAAGCAAATTTAGAGGCGCTTAAAGTTACACAGTAACCCCCTCGATTTATCAGGATTATCGATATTTTAAGGATATAAAGACAGTTTTATGGTCGCCGATACTTGGCCATTATTTATGGATAATCGATTGTAACATCTGTACTTCATAGCAGTGGTGTGGCGTATATCAATATTTATTTTATCGAAACGTTTCGTCGAAATATTGCGCTTTTATGCCTTTACATCTTTATTAAACGATAATGTTGAGAATAATGGTTTTGAGGTTGAATTTCTCAGCAAAGTTCAAAGTAATATAAGTAACGTAAGTTGACTGGAAATATAAACAATATCTAAGATAAAATTAAATTAATAATAAGTATACTAAGTACAGTAAATAAATATGTATATTTTTATATTTGCTATAACGAAGATAGAATATGTGAAAATGAATGAAGCTGCAGGAAATTAATGCTTTAGTTTTAATCAATAAAATCAGAGTACTATAACAAATCCAAACTTTTATGTATTGATATACTTTGTTAACCTATTTATCTTTTAAGCAGAAATGTTTGAAATTACAGTGTTAATAGTTAATAAAGACAAATAAATTTTAATTAAATCGGTTTTAATCTTTAGAAATGAAAATATAATTTATTCTTTTGCAGGAATGAAACGACACTGAAAGCACAAAGTCCTTCGATAAAGAAGTTATTATATTCAACAGATTGGTGATTCAAGTGACAAGTTAGCCCTTCTTCTTCGCGTAACAAGATAAAGCAAGTTCCTTTTTATGGTTCTGCACGTAGGCATAGCACCTACATAAAGGATACATAAATTAATTTGAGGTATTATTTTTATATTATTTGTACTGGATTCTAATTTTACTTTGATCGTATTGATCGTATTGATACTTTCGAGAACATACGTAAAATTGAATCCTATGTGAGAAAGTTATAAACAGAAGTCTCTTATTGCAATTAAGCTACATACATATGGACGAAATTGCAAAATCGTTAATTTTATTTTTACTAGCTCGTATTCGTATTCTACTACGTTTATAAACTTCGTCCATAGTTTAAATGCCAGAACGAACATGAAACTTCGTACTTCTATCTCCCGATCGACCAAAATTACCGTTTTCGACCCTTTTAAACACTGGGTCGATTCTACTTACCGTGAATCGGGTTCACCTACCTTATTACATTCCGTGATAATCGATGGTGATGTTATTTCAGTAACGATAGGTACCTTAAAGCACGATAGTTTCATATAACCGCTCTGAACTTACGACTTATACGTGCTTCTTTATCGATGCTACTTCTAAAATTGATCTGTTAAATTTCAGCATTTCTAATTTGCAATCTGTAATGAGGATACTCAATGATATACGCCGGTTCATAAGTACTAGGAACTAATATAATTAACAAAATTATGTAAGTTACGAGTTAAAAATTATTAGTACCAACAGATTTTCTTCCGTAATCGAATAGTATTTATCAAAGATTTTAGTAATCTTCTAATGATTATTCAGATTAGCAATTTTTTGTAAGTACCTAAATATTGATACCCAACGTACATCGATACACGTGACAAAAGCAGTAAAATGGTGGTGGGGAATGTTTTGATTTTAATAAAAACACCACGCGTAAACCATTGCATGGCGGTGCACTGCAGAGTGAAAGATATCAGCAGCAAGTATCTTGGGCTTTTGTCCTTTAACGGGGCTGCAGAGAGCACCAAAGAACCAGTGGTTTGCGTGCACGATGCGATAGGTTAATTAATTAGGTTCCCTTGGAAAGGCATAGCGGCAGCCGGTAGAAGGAATCGGGCGGCGTGGATGACACGGGAGATAGGTTATGTATTCTAATCCAGCTAGGCAGACATACTCGCACATGCCCCGATGTAGCACGAGTTCGCATTTCAATGAGAGACCTTCTCATAAGATGTTAGATCGTCGTTCCCCTGTTTCGCTCTCTTTATCTTCCACCAAGTTTCCTCCTTCTCCCATTTGTCTGTTCAGAAGCTAAACCGATCCTATCCAACGGATACGCCTAACTCCTCTTACGTGACGTCTATCTCCCTTCGGCGAAAGGTTTGTAGTTCGCGCCAGCAACCACTCGGAGACTGCTCATATAGAGCATGGAGTACGTATGAAACCGCCACTTTGAAACTGAACTGGCGGAGCTATTGGCGTTGCTGGCTCAAGATGGTTTGTTAGGGGGTTACTCGGTGTTACCGTCTTCCACGTACGGAAGTTAGTTCGACCGCAGTCTTTCCGTCACAAGACTTTATGTCACACCGTCTAGCAAGACATTCAACATCTATCCTCGGTCTTTGCCGAAAAACGAATACGTGCGCGCGTACTTGGTCGCGTGTGCACGCGGAATGACAAGTGGTCGGATCTCTAGACCTCCATTGGAATCCGGCTTTTCTATGGAACGCTTGAGAGATGCTTCGTAGATCTGGTTTTTGTTAACGATAACAGCCACTTCAGTCTGGCGCCTGGCAATGAACTTGTTTCTCGAGAATCGCAGCACGATCGTGATGTGTGTCGATTTATTCACCTCGAGTCGATATCTTGTACTTGTTGATGTTTCTTGGCTCTCGAGCGTTCGGCATCTTCGATAAACTGGAAGTGATTCAATTAATTTTGGAAGTTGTTTTGTGGAATTTTCTTTAAGAATTATGCGATAGCGAATATGTTGCGCCTATTGTTTGTAGGAATTCTCGTTTATTGCGAAGACAATTTTATATATTTAGTTATAGGGCTGTATGTGTAATTAATTGAATTAGATAATACAATTAGAAGCGATATTTTGTCTATTTAGAATCGTTTAATAATGACATATAACTCGTTTGTTTAAAGAAAAATAGCATCGTATTCTCTATTCACGAGATTTAACGATTAACCCGTTGTTGATACTCTGTTTGTAAAACCGTCTGGCAAATCTGAGACTACGAGGATAGGCAGCAGTACATAAAAATTTACTCGAAGTCGAGTATTTTTAAGCGACAACTCGTGAGAGTTACATCTCGTGAATTACGTCAAGAACAGAGTGGGACTCTCCTAGAGCGAGCTTAATTTGCGAATTACGTTGGGTACACGAGAGAAGTGCAATGTCTCTTGCAACGAGACAGTCCTTTGCAGCTTACAGGCGGTTTATGTTTCGCTTCGTTGAAAAACGAGTCGAGGGTTGCGATAATTCGAAATATCCCGTAAATAATTTCACGAATGAATTTATCCACTTGCTACCGTTTCATGATAATTATCGGGCCATTAAATATCAATCCGGCATAAATTTTCCCCAATAAGATCATCGTATGATTTTGCAACGAATGTTTCATTTAACCGAACAGTTTATCTTCTCGTAATCTTTTCGCGAAGGAATTTCTAGCTTATCGACTCATGAAAGTATCAGCAATCAGCTAAAACGACCGCTTCCTGCAGTTTTACCTCACTAATTACGGACAGAGTATCGCGAAAGTTCCCTGAATCGAATCGTGGCAAGCTCTCACTGCCTTTCAGGTGACTTATCGTCCCCGTCGACAGGAATTACGAGCAGCGACAAGGAGAGACGAGGAGACACGCGAGGTTCGTGAAGACGGCACCGATCGATCGATCGATCTGTGGAACAACAAAACCATTATCTGCTTCAGGCGTTCAAGCACAAGGTAAACTGTTTCTCCTCGTTGAAGTAGGACTGTTCTGTCGGAAGTCACAGGGTCACTCCTGCTTCTCCACGTTGTGGCAAGACGTGCACTCTCCATTCTATCTGTTGTTAGTCGTTTCCAAACCATTGAGATCGATTTAAAGTTCGCATCTAAGGAAGAAAAGACAATATCGACCGTTTTAACAGCATAGATAGGTATGTATGCGTGTTTAGCGTCGTTTTAGGGTCGCGATGATTTTCTCATACGATGATCTAACGTTGTTGGTAATTTAAATATCTCATTTTTATTAATAGCTTTTCGTAATTTACGAAGATGTTTTCGTAAGCTGATGTTACTTTTTTGGAACATCATATCTCTTTAATATAGAAGAAATGTTAATTTCTTCAGTGCAGATAACTTTTCAATCAATATGTCGTATTTTTCAGTCTAAAAGTTCAAATTTCTTTTAATGAAAAAGATAATTTAGCTTTCTGTCGAGATTCATAGTGCTGCGCAAGAGGAAAGATTCATTTAAAGACGATAAACAATGGGCGATTGTTTTCGAGGAATGTTTCAGCATAATATTTAGATTGGTGTAGCTTCCAACTGGAAACGTTGGTGTCTTTTCTTAATTTCAGCCTGCCTCTTCTCATGAATACCGCGGTTTACTGAGACCGATACGCCGACGTGAAGCTAAGAAAAGGATTACAATGATTATTTGTACAGGCCGATTCCGGCAGTGCTTTGCATCTGCCGTGGGAAATAGAACATTGAACCCGAGCGCAGATGCATATTTACCATTTTCTTGCCACGAATACCGCTCCCATGAATTGATTCTTAATTCGTAGATACATAAATTAAATTTACATACAGACTATTAGAAAATTGGAAAATTTCAAATTCTGAAGGAAACCATACTTATATATCCAAATGTATTGCAATACACATGTATCCAAATACATTTTTATTTAAACAATTTAGATGTTCAAGATGCGAAAACACGGAGAATCTCAATTATAGTAAATTGATTGATAATACTTCGAAGGTGAAAATGAATGAAGTTAGATAAACCTTTAAATTCCTTTTTCATAAAAGTCACAAGAATAGAATATTTCTTGTTTTGAATTGGATTTATTACAGCTACGTGTCTACGTATGTTTCGTTTATTTGTGAACCAAAGAATATCAGATAAGAGAAGGGTTTTCACAAAGAGGAAAAAAAGAGAGTGCAAAAAATGGGAGAACTTAAAAAATTAATTAATTAATTAAAAAATTAATATTATTCTCAAATTATTTACATTTCGTTCTTGACATAAGGTGCAAATTTAAATATCCCCAATTTAAGGCAGGACCGATAAGCGTAAAAGTAAGGATACGTAGGGAAAAATAATATCATAAATGGGTAGTCATTAAAATAGCAAATATGGTTACAATTTTTCAGATCGTATGTCTCAAAGAGAATTATTATTTGAAAGCGTATTCGATCTTCCATATAGGTTTGTTCTCCTCCATGAGACAAATTTTCCAGAATAATGAATGTTCCGTTAAAATTTTTAATGTTTTCACATATTTGTGGATCCATTTTATTGAAATGTATAAAGTCTGATTGAAATACTTGCAGAGAATTCTCGACGTAATTATTTTCAATATGGGAAAAAAAAATAGTACAATTTATCAAAAATTGTATTTTAATCCCTGGCAGTATTGATCTTAATATAATTATAAACTAAAAAAAGTAATATATAACATGATAAATGACAGCAATTAAATCGGTGCATGGTTTTTCGTTATTACAAATTGTCTAAATATACTCCAAAAGGACTTTTTCATTAAATTTATCTATTCGTTATATTTTTTCAATATATTTGCATGGAAGTTTTCGGTTACAGCTATTTGATTGGTCGCAATGAATGTCTGATTTATATAAAAAACTACCTCGCATAACTTTTACTACGAGAAGACACCATAGTGTATTTTTATTATAAAAAAGCTCTTATTCTTAGACTGTAGATATTTATGCAAATTCATATTTTTATAAACACAACAACACAACTAAAATGTAGAACCTAGACAAAGATTTATCTTACTCGTTAAATATTATATCGAATAATATATTTTGGATATTTCGTACATTTTTACATATTACCTACATTTTTGTATCCTGTTTCTCATAAATGTATAAAACTCCTCGGTTTAATCGTTATAATCTAAAATAAATTCTTCCATTGAATGAATTTAATACTACTATAAATATAAAGTACCTGTTTGTGAAATGTTTTCATACTGTGACTTTTCTACAGCCTGTGATGCGTAGGACATGGGGAAGTTATCGTCAATCTGAGGATATCACGAAAATGGGGGAACAATTTTTGTATAAAAAACAACAGATAAGTCACGAGTCAAGGTTGAAATGTTTTAACGTGATCGGTATATAAATTTCAGAATGTAGAGGCATATATGTATAGTATATACATACAAGTGTGTTAGATCTTTATCAAGGAGTTCAGAGAACGACGTTAGAAGTAGTTAAGAGGGCAGTTTTAAGAGGCGTTTTCCAATTTTGCTAGTCGTGTAAAACGTCCATATTACGTGCACGATTTTATACGCATGCTACAATCAGCCATATGCTTTTTGTCGATGTGACCTATCAATTCAAACGATTATGGAGCTCTGAACCCTCCGGTTAATTAGGCTCCTACTATGCAGGTATGTACTCTGAAAGGTGGTCGCGACGGCGACGAACGTTTGACTCGAAGTTATCAGATCCTGTAAGTCGTAGGAAATTTATGAACAGCAAGTACTTGCTAATGCTTTGATATGTATCAAAATTTTTTCCAAGTATACCTTAAAACGTAAATGCCTTTTGTTTCGGTTTTCTATTTCCAAGAATGTTAGTTTGACTGAAAGATTCTGTCGCTTTTGTTCTTTGAAAAGCGAAGAGGAATAAATCAATTGTTTTAACAGAAATTTTTACTCATTTATTTTTGTTTAATTATTCCAAATGAACTCGTTTGTTGATTATAATAGCTCGTCAAAGGGACGACATGGTATTTAGGGATGGATCGTTGAAAGCGTATCTTTGCCACCTGCCGTGGATAGAATTGTACGCCATTGTCGATGAATAATGTATGTGCAGCCCGTAACACGTGTTCCTACAAAGAAAACCCTTCTATTCTCTAACGCACATATGCTAGCATATGCGTTCATGTACGAAAAAGTGCAGCAACGATGGTAGGAGAATTCTTTGCAAAAGTTCTGCCAACAACGCTACGCCGTTATTATTTTTCTCAAATTCTCCTATTTTCCTTCCCGTTCAACTTCAATTTGTCCATTGTTCTGGCCATAAATCTCATCGTACCTACACCACTATCATTTTCAATCATTTTCAATCGCTTTTTTTTTGTCACCTTATGTACCATTCAATAGCTCTTCTTGAATAATATAAATTTATTTTGAAAATTATAGAGTACATTAATATTTATAGAATCCATTGGTGAAATGATCAGATTGAAAAATAATTAGTAGAAATATTCCAAATTTAAAAGTAAAAATGAAAGATTATTTATTTCGGTGTATAGACATGAAACGAAAGATACGTAAATATAACACATAAGATCAGTTCAAAAAATATATGATTTCAAAAAATATAAATCATTGCGAGAAATACGTTTATATCAAAAGTAAATAGAAAGTACATTTTTTCATACGAGGAATCAGAAAATATCCTAAAGGGATGTGAGTCGGTTTCCGGCAATATTTGGATAAACACAGGAAATATTGATACCGTCTATATCATCCTTTAGAAGCAAATAGTCGATGTATGCGAACGTATGATAGGTACCTGCATACGAATAATTTCAGTAAATGTATTCGTCACGACCGCGGCATATAATTAATGCAAACCTTTAGTTGTAACAAATTATGCGTCCTCGCGGCTGCGACAGCTGTTGTTTACTTTACGTGCTATCAGTACGCATTTATTTGCCTATTGGTGTCATTAGTCACGTTCACATGCTCGCTTCGTGCTCTTTCCGGGTAAGCTCTATAGCTGACTTTGATAGATTCCCTCACGATCCTCTTATAAGCTTGGCATTCGTTACTAAACAATAACAGAATTTGATATTTTACCGTTATTTCAGTGGTTCTAATTTCACTCAATTCTCGCCATTGCACAACCGAGGACTGGCAGTTAATTATCCTCGAAAAAACAACGAACAAAATTCCACCAAACGTGAAAAAAATAGAAATCGATATTAAGCATTTTTTTAATTCGTATCGTAACATTTGTCTTCAACTTTATACAAAGCTACGAATTTTTTCACTTACATTTTGTTGAAAAAATTATTAAATAACTTTAAAGATAGTAATCCTAATAATTAAATATCGCGTCAACGTAATGGTTCGATTTAGTACTTTAATAATTTAGTAATTTAGTAACTTAGTTTAATTATTCTAAATTTCTATAATTTATTTTTATACGTGTAATTTAAGAAATTTCTTTTTAAATCCTGGTAGATACGACTGATAAGAGGATTCCGTTTCACTCGGTTTCAAAACGATTCTTTCCGGATTGCCTCTGCCCTGGGCCGAATATTTTCTTCGACAGCCGGTCTCTGATATTTCAAGCGCGTCGACGGAAATGTAAGAAGTGATATCTTTACGAGAGTGCTTTTTTTCGTCGTTTTCCAACGAACTTCTTCTCGTGTTTTTCTTAGAGCTTACTTGACTGCACAGTGGTCGTACAGCGACCGACAATCCTGCGATGAGAAATCGAAACGAGGGTAGGAAATGACTCACTTTCGAGACATTCTCAGCAGACGCAACACTTGCATCGGACGAGCTACCATTGTTTTTCTTCTCTGCATCGGATTTTGATGAATTTCAAATACGATCCGATTTTGATCAACACAATCGCTTAAGAAAGCAAGACAACGTTGGTCAAAGTAATTGCATAATTTAAAAAATAGAAAATTTTAAAGATAGTCTTTAACAAAATATATAACAAATATATCCGAGTAGTGAAAAGTATCAATTTTGTAAACGTATATAACAAGCTTAATGTTTGATTCGCGTTCACTGTTCTAATTAAATTATAATTCAATTTTGTAAAATTCTTTTGTCCATCGCTGCATTACGAATATTTATAATTCAATTAGGTTTCTACGTTATTCCGATGTTTACGGTACACGGTAAAAGAGATTCGTGACCACTTAAAGATCGCATAAAAAAGGAGAAATCAAGTTGGTTAACTGACAGTGAGAAACATAAAAAAATTAAGTCTCCCTTGAATAGATCATAATCTGAAATGAAATTGCGTAACTGTCTTCGCACTGTGTCCTTTTCATTTCCCTTTCGTTCGTAGTTCTACGGGATCTTCCGCAAACAACACGCCTCATATTTGCATTTGCACTGGTAATTGTAACTTCCTGAATGAATGTAATCTTTCTCAAGCCGAGAGTTTTCATTAAAAGGAACCATCATGGCATTTCCAACGTTATAAAGGAAACATTTGCGCTTCCTGAAAGGAAGAAAAGTTACTTCGTCTCGTTCCTTTCGTGACAAAGTGGTGTATTAATATAAAAAAACACCGGAAAAGTGTGAAACGGACCTAGAACCATGCTGCAGCACTTTTTTTACAGCATCATTTTATCATTGCCACGTTTCACGTAAACATTCTTCTGTCTAAAACGTGGTTAAGGAATTTATGCCAATCGAATTGCCAGTTATTGCAAACCTTTCGTTCAATTTTGTTTTAGCGCATCCCATCACAGTATTCTCTTTCTGTTTTACAATATTTATTCCTCAAGGAAAAATATTTATGAGAAGATATAAGTATGTAATTATACGTTTTACAATAGTAAAATAGGTTTGAATGACTAAAAAACGCTTGAGTTTTCTAGAGAAGAGATTTTAGTAAACTAAAGATTCGTAATAGCATTTTTCATTATGATAAACCTGTATAAAATCTTTATTTATTACGATTTCTAAGATTCCTAAGTTTATTTGCAGTCGTTTATTAACAGAAAATATTAACAATGTCCTTTCTTACTTCAAAGGCTCTAAATTCTTTCGATCACATTTTTTATCTATATTTTAAAATAATTCGTGTTCAATTTTAAAGTTGATGGAAATTATATAGCGAAAGATAAAAGCATAAAATATACTAAAAGAGATATAATTTTCAATCTATATTAAAGTAACTTTTGTTCAATTTTATCATAAATTATATTTTTCAATCTATGTGCGCTCCTCCACAAAAGTCACGCAAACACTGAAATGTCAACTTTTAATCAGCCACGTTCAATTTTATTCGTTTACAAAGTAAACTATCATTTTTATCAGGCAGATTAATTCTTTGTCACTTGAGATCATTCTCGCAACGGAAGATTAAATATTGTTTGTTCTCTATGACAGGCTTTCGAGAGCTTTCGTCTCACAAAGAGGCAAACCGTGGCACGACGTAATGCGATTGCTCGCTATACCTTTCTTCAGCCTTTCTCTTCACGATAGTTCGCATCTATACGCTTATGACAACTCACGTTTCAGGGTAACTGAGTTATTTTCACGTACATTTCGATGGATCCTGTGTCGACCCGTTACAACCTCTTTTAGCGGATACATACGTTTCTACTTATACGCACCTATATCTGCACACGCACGCACAAGAAACTCAATAAGAGCCGACGAAATCATCTTAACGATCACTGTCATGACTATCACGACTTTTCCACCGATGCGATTCGTGTGAAACGTGCGTCCGAAGGAACTGCTTTCCTGAATTTAATACATCGTTTTAAATAATTGGAAACTACATCGTCCAAATGAAATAATCGATATTCTAAAAGTCCATCGATACCACAGACACTAAATGTTTTGCAAGCCAAAGTTTAATTCTATAAAATTCAACGAATATCCGATAAAGATATATTCTTTTGTGTGATCGACTAAATGTTGTTAAAAGTTTCATAAATATTGAAATATAAAAATATTAATCGTTCAAATTTTATACCAGTACATAGAAATATCGTGTCCATTGTTTAGGTTAATTTTGAACTAGTTATAGAGATTGAAAATCAGATTACAACAGACATTTAAATTGTTAAATAAGTTTCGATATTAAAATGTCGTGTTCCTCGTCGTATTACTTATTTCTACGATTAAAACGATTAATAGAAAATATCCCCAGTCGTACATCTTTGCTTAATCTGGTGCAAATTTGCGGTCGGACATAATAATAAATAACGACGATGTCCAATCGCGATATTTCATGAAAGTAGCGCGGATGGTTTAATCGAAAAATAACCAGCTTTGTAATTGCAAGGCGTTGGTGGAGAATGAAACGAATACTTTTACCGATGCGTGGTTTAATCGATAGATATTTTAAGCGTTTCTTAATTAATCCGTGCGTATGCATAACCTACGTAACAACGGGTATTTGTTTCAGCGGATCGGTAATCAGTTTACGCGCTTTTACTTAAAAATCATCGGCAGAAAGATAATGGAATTAAAAACCAATCCGTTTTAATCAAAGGTTATTCGACAAATATTCATGCTTCCATCGGACAAGATTATATTTGTGCAAGCCGATTCATATTTACTCATTAGTATTATTTCTGTCAGAGATCCTTGCGTCATGGGTAGGTTAATTAATACAAACTGTCTATTCCGCGAGTCGATTCGTCGATTAATCGTGAAATCTCCAAAGGATAATTTTATATTGCAAGTAATTTACCAGAGACGTAGAAACAAAGGTACGATAAATAGCATAAAAGTCATAAATCGTGGTGAACGCGTAACACGTGCTAAAAAATGAAAGTGACGAACAGAAGAACAATTTCGATGTTATAACGAAAAATAAGGTCTAGAACGACGTTAATTTCCTTTTGTATATATGCATTGATTCGATAAACTGTCTGCCATTGATCTACTAGATTCTACTACGTCAGATACAATAAATAATATTTCATCATTTAACGAATAATACAATTTAAAAATTTGTTCGCCTTATCGTTAATAGCGAAAAGGGATAGAGTATTTGCAATCCTTTAGGAACTTACGACAACGTAAATCGGCAAGAAACTTCTAATTATAATTGATTTTCTTAAGAACGCGAATTGGAACTAAAATAATACTCCGGTTTCATTTCTCTCCTTGTTTTTGTTTTATTAATACGCTTCTATTTTCTATATTTCATTTACATTGACGTATTTTAGAAATGCCAAAATATCCGCAGTTTAGCAGCGACGTAAATCCAACGAAAAATTTTCCAAGAATTTTTCGGAAACGTTTACGTATAATTCGTATAAAAAACAGTAATCGGAAAGGTGTTTATTTTCCTGTAAGAAAACAATCGGCGCGATAGTTGTAAATACCGAAAATTGACAATGGCGATTCCATGCGAGATTTGCACTTTTACTACCACCTATTTTTCCATTTCTATTCCCTTGAAAAGAAAAGGTCGATATCGCGTGGCAAGGACGGTGTCGCAGTCGTAGAGTCTAAGGTAAATGCAAGTCCGGAAGAAGCGCATACGATAGTAAGAGCAATATTATCGTTGAGAGGGAATGATAACACCTGGCTGCATACGTTACTCCACGCTGATACAAGTGTTCCTCTTCTCCTTGGAACACTGATATACTTCCTGCGGGTATACTCGAACCAATACCGCGAACGGACGTAAGGATGTTTTAAAACAGAGACAAACGTACCGTAAACCTACGTAAGGAACGTTCGAGCAAAGGAACGATCCCTTTGAAGGCAATGTTAGCACTATATCGACCTATCGAAACACGAAGCGTGAGGTAAATTTGATCGTTTAAGTGCGCGTAAGTTTCAGTAATTTTCATTACACACGGTAATTCGAGCGTGAGGTCTATAGACGATGGGGGATTGAGTAAAGATCCTGGAACGTTTAAGCTTAATTTATTTCTTAAAAATCTATTCTTCTTTAAATATTTGTAGGTTCTCGGCGAGGTAAAATTTCTATCTCGTTACACATGTTTAAGAGATATTCGTTGACTGTGTTGCGAAGAAACAAATAACTACGAGTTACGACGATAGTACAAAAGATTCCTTCGTTCATATTTTCTTTATAGAAACGCGTCGTTTATCAGTCGGCTTATCGCAATAAATAGAAGAGACACGTTCGTCACGAGGAACGAAAATTATTTCGTAAAGAATGTTCGTTCGACAGACTTGCAATAGTTGACTCGGGATGAATTTTTCTATTCGTCCAGCACTTGCACGGTTAATATAAAATCACCGAAACTTCAGGTTCGTGAATAGAAAAAAGGCAGAAAGATCGGCTGCGATAAAGTGGTGCAAAACAAAATTTAACGAGGGCACTTTATAGTTCACTCGGCTGGGAAGACGGAGAGCGCACCGTAATCGAGGATACGCAAAGCGCCAGCCAGATCGTTAGAACTCCATTTCGCTTTATTGTAATTCCATTTTTCTCGTCTGCAAATAAACGCTCGGCTGGTTACGTACATTACGTTAACCGCGAGCAGAGGAAAAGTTTCGGTTCGGCTCCGAGGGTTAAATAGCCTCTCCTTCCTCCTTGCCGTCTAGCTTCTCACCCCTTCTCGATTTCATCCATTGCTCCCTTCCGAGTCTTCACCCGTCACTCTCTATTACCTTCGTATTTTTCGTACTTTGTACTCTCTTTCCTGTACCGTCTCTCTCGCCTCTCGCTCTACAACTCGTTCTTCTTATTCTATTAGCCGGCGATTCTGCTTATTTACCGTTGAATATTTCTCCCATTTTGCTACAATTTCTGCGCCTTTATCGTATCCCTTCTGTCTCGCTGTTCCGTTCACCGGACTGCTTTGATCATCGACTCTTTTTCCTTTTTTTTTTTCAACCCCTCTTATAACGCCTGAAATGATTTTCTTTTATGCACCCCTATATCTGCCACCCTCTCGTCGCGCGTTTCCGCACTTTCTTAGTCGCTTTTTCGCTTTTGTTATGACAGGAATTACGGTTATATTCGGTTTCCTTTTGCTTCTCATTTCATCGTTGTGTCTTCTTGACGATCTATCTCTCGCTTTTCTTCCACGATCGCTGTTCGAACGCGTGGCCAGATCACGCAATTCCGGCGAACAGGATAGCCGATAACATTAACGAGCTGTTGCGGCAACATCGCTTCTTCCTTTGGCAACGTCGGATCTCCGCTTTGTTCGTTCTCGTTCTTGATAAACGGTGTAAAAAGAGCGGCAGTTTGTTCATCCTGGTATTTGCATGCGATATTTAAATCGTGGAAGGTACAAAAGGGCTTTTTACCCCCCTTTTACGTTCACTGTAAAGTCCTCGGGAAAGTTTTCACGTTTACAATTTACAAAGAGTTGAGGAAATTTCGAGTCTGGTTATCCTAGTAATATCTACTTTTATTTCTGATTAAGTTACTGGCCGCGAAAAAGAATCTCGATCACCTTTTAATAGTAATAATGGAACCAGTCGAAACAGCTTTTAACGTTTTCCGATATCGACTAAAAGTGTCTACGTTATTCGTTTTCTCGCTAAAAGTGTAACGTCGAACGTGAAAGTAAAATGACATACACTTTTCCTACATTTATGTCTTCGAATATGTTTGTCGACTTTGCTTCTCAATTTAGAGAAATACGAAACGGTGTTAGTTCGTGTTTCGTGGCCAAAACACCGGAGAATTCTGAACGATCGACAACGAAACGGATGTAATCTGTGGTAAAGCACGTAATTAGATAAAAACGACTATTTGTATATTTACGGAACAGAGCAGCATCGACGGGGGACACGATGGCTGGAACGCCGTAAGTTAGTTACAGCCTCGTAAAAGAGGCAGAATGAATTTTAAGCTGACGATGACGAGACACGTGGAGCTGGTCGCTTCTGTTTCTATCGACGTGCGCGCGAATGGAATCGCACGTTAGTCGAATCGCGTTTTAATCAATCCCGTTTATTCAAAATTATGTTTCCATCGGCAGATTTAAAGAATGCCGTATCACGTCGCGTGATATTTCATCTCGCTGACAAACGATTTTTCTCCAATTTTTGTCTTCTTTTTTTGGTCTATTTTTTCCTTTCCTACCTGCTACTATTTTGTTTGTTTCGTTTCGTACAAATACGTGTTTCGCGTAGGGAAACGGGACTGTCTCGTTTTTTATTCGCAAATAGCGAAAAAATATTTCGTCAGAGCAAATAAAGTCGCCGTTCGGACATTGTTAAGTATTATTCAAAGATATGTGTCGCGCTCTGTGTGTTCAAGCTCGTTTGTTCACATCTGTGTGATGATAAAATAGTCGCGTGCTTGAGAACGGAAGAAAAGACAAATATACAGAATGAATAAAACTACCGACAACGCGGTGCAGACCGAAGGAAAATAGAATGGACGGAAATAGTAATCTGTTCCGGCGTTTTCGGAAACAGGTATCCATAAAAGCGATACGAAAATATGTCTGATGCGTGTTCCTGGAATTAACAGTCATATGTGGGAAGGTTTATCTTGAATCTTATTATAAATATTTGGGAGAGGCCATGTTGAAAGAGCTAGGTTGCAGAAGGATGTTTCGTCCAGATGGCACTGTCGGATTTTTTGCTCCAATAGTGTTTTCATAAGACAGGAAAGCGTTATCTCTCTTCGCGTCTCGTCCACTCTCTTTGAATATTTAAGAAGCACACGTGTAGATACCATCGTGACCGTACTTATGGTTTACCACGGCACATATGTACCTATATTGCTGCATACTGTCGCTCGTACACGTATATACACACTACACGTTCCTGGAAAAGTAGCTGTCTCCCCTTTTTGCATTCTCGTTACGTTACATATTGATTTATATTTGCACGTTAGTAAAAATGATATCAAAACTTTGTAATATCAAATATCGATATTATCGGAATAAATCCAAAGGTCTTACTATCGGTTAAAGAGGTACTATGAATCGAAAATTTGGAGGAAATTATGCAACAGCGAGTCAGATACTTTGGGCTTGAAAGATTACGAGCTGATAAAGAAGAATGAAAGGTGTTTGCAGCACGCTTAAGGCTTTGCTACTAGGGTAACTTGAATCATTAAAGCTCCCCTACTGTAATATTTTCTGCTCATTTCACCATTAGCCGTTTGCCCCAAACATCGCCGATCTTAAGGTATTTCTTCGGATCCTGTGCCGTAACAAAGGTGCTCGAAAGTCGGAGATTATCTTTGTTTCTAAAATTTCTTCCTCCTTCAAAACTGATGTCGGATTAACATTTAGAATACCGGAGAACTTGATGTATAAAAGTGAGTTGATTTTCTTAATTATTTATTAAGTACGTAAAGATATAAGCAGCTGTTCGATTTTTGAAAAACTGATACACAAGTAAAAAATGAGTGTTCCTCTTTCGTTCTTTCTGATCCCTTGTCTCTTTTTTTATGTATTTTTTTTTTTTTTTTTTTTGTTTAGATTTTATACACTGGCTTTATGTCTAAATTCCGCAGTTTGTTCTTCGTAAAATGTCAAACTGCGCTATAGCCGTGGTTCATACATATGTGTATTTTCATTTCACAGTTCGAACGGTATGATTCGCGTTCGATCAATTCGTCCCCCGTTCCCTGGACGCTTCTGTTTTGTCGATGTTTCGAACGGCCCTTAACGAGTCATTGTGAACGTGACTGTCAGACATTATTTATGCGTAGCATGGCGCATTCGTAATAAAAACCAGGCCGTACCTTTTCGGTCAGTCGAGATGGCGAGAGAGATCGGCCGTGCCAAATGAGTTGTAAAGGATAGCTCGTAAAGGAATTTCTGTCAGTTCGTTTTTACGATTTTAGAGATTTAGAGACCTCGGCCACGAGGCATCGTTGGAACGGAACGAGACGAACAAAGCGAGAGCTCTGTACTGTCGGTCATTCACGCGGTTCCAATCGGCGAATGGCTTTAAAGTAAATTAAAGACGACGATTTATCCTTTAACTTTGTACACAATCGAATGGATAACTCCCCGATTTTGTTAGCTATTGATCAGCGAAGGGATAACGCGGATAATCAACGTGATCGAATAAAGTATAACAGTAAGATGAAGTGGAACAGTGCGAATTTAAATTCAGAAGATAGAGATCCTTTTTTCTTATTTTTTAATTCCAAAAAATTGTTCACGAGGCAATCCCGTGCTAGCCGGAGCTAAATTTCTTCAAGTACCAGGGGCAGTTTAGCTCGCCAATGGTGACGGTTCCATATAAATACATCGAAGCATATGCTCTTGGATTGACTCAGCTCGTCAATGGATCTTCGGCTTGTAGAAGTCGACGCTAACAAGTAACAGCTAATTTGAATTTAATGCGTGGAGATCGTTTGTTTTATGCGTCGGATGCTTCGATGCACAAAAAAGTAGAAACTTTTCATCTTGGAACAGGGATAAATTAATTATTTGCTTTTCTTTGTACAGAGCTAAAAATTATTATGAGTACAAATTCCAATCGATACAGTTTATCCAGATTTATGCATATTTCTTTCTCAAGATCAGGTTTACGAAGAAGGTGTTATTCCTTCTTTGATATTAACATAGAAATCAGGATCGGAGTTGCTGATTACAGATTACTGAAAAATTACCTATTACCTTCGTCGATATTTTCAATGAAACGTTAGCTTTAAAAATGTAACGTTGTACAAAATCATCGATTTCAGTAGTTCATATCGAGGAGGCGGAACGTATCTATCTTGAACGCGGTCGAATGGATAAGCTTTAATCCATGGAGGAGCGATTCCATAATCTCGGAAAGTGGACTCGATTCTCTCTATTTTTCTGACAAAATTATCTCTCTTCCGATATTCGAATCTCTCGACCGATTTGATGCAAGAATCCGACGATCAGAATGAGACAACCGCGACGGACCTTTTACTCTCATTGAATTATTATGCAAAGTAGCAATTAACCTCTCTATTCGGATAATGTTGCCGAGAGACTTTTATATGTATAAGATGTCGCCGATGAATATTTAAATATTACATCGAAACGGTGAAAACGATTGGACGGTTCCTTTTGCTTCGGAAATGAGGCCTTTCTCCTTTCTCTGCGGCTAGATAAAAGTGATAAAACGTGATTTCAACTTCTCTCGTTCTCGTCAAACGAACGCCTCAACGGGTATGCATGCAGAGGAATATTTTAATATTTCAATGAGCGATTCCGTGAAAATATTCCTGTTTAATGGCATTCCAATCTTTTGTACTTTTGCGAGACACGAAATACGCAACTGAGTAGCAACTTGAACGAGAATTGTTAAGGTTCGAAATTTACATACTCGCGAAATTTTATCTCCTAAGATCTAAGATTTTGAGGCTGAGCGCGAGTAAATTTGAAAATGTTTATGTTCAGGCTCGTTGTTCGTTAAATCCTATCTCTTTCTCTTCGAAGATGGAAAATTAAATAAAACGTGTCTGCCGTATTCTACGCCAATTAACAAGTTTCAAAAAGAAATGAAAATTAATCGCTTAGTTAAACCGTAAAGAACCACTTAGCCAAACATTTTTAGAACACACGAGATCGAAGCTATAAAATTCCAAGTGCCATTTCTTTATTCGACTGGGATAATCGACGCAAGCATCCTGCAGCTTTTCACCCAATACTATTTTAATAAACTCTCAGTTAATTATCCAAATTATCCGAGTCTTAAGAAACATCCTTAATAGCTGCTCCATAAAAGTCGCTCTACTTCTATTTCTATCCAACGATAAGTACATACGACGTACCACTTTAACTCAAACGTTTCACACGAATAAATCTACCCCGAAAGTAAATCCAATAGCTGACCAGTCTGTCTCCGCCAGTCTAGTCTAAACATTAGTGTTGTTTGTGAGAACAAACGTTCTAGCCGCGAATGCTTAGGTACACGCGCGCGGATGTAGGCTTTGGTACGCTTCGCTTTAAATTTAGACAGGTACAAGTCCTGTCGCGGTCTCCGATGGTGGCCCTGCCGTGTTGTGATGCGCTCGCAAATTCGAATGACGCACGGAGAACAAGGCTGGACGTGCCGCGACGATGATTGCCGAGTCGCAATGCAGTCGCGCATTATGTCGCACGCATAATGACGAGCTCGCATGAATGCATTGCATTTTCGGGACGTTCACGCCGATTCGAGTGCCGACAAAGGCCGAAATTGGGCCGAATCTGTCGGCTACCCCCAGTTGTCTGTCCGCCTGTCTGTCTCTTTCGGCTCGTTGATTCGCTCTTTACGGTGGTCCACCGTCTTTCTCGTGCAATTTGCTTGTCCTCTCTGGTTTCCCTTTTGTTGGACAAAACAGCGGCGTCTATGAATAGCGACCCTTCTTTATGGAAGCAGGTGTTTAACCCTTAAATGCGTAATTCCCTTCAGACAGGACAATCAGTTTGAAACTATTATGGAGACTACTATTGGAGACTACTACATACATATATACATACTACACATACATAGTATATACATACTACATACATATGGAGACTACTATATGGAGAAACTATTATAACTATATATTATGGAGAAACGAAAATAATTAAAAAAGGAATATATATTGATCGGATTTATTTATTCGAGAGTGGAGTTTGTTGAACGCGATTTAATTATCATGAAAACTATATCAAGATATCTAGAAATAGCAGCTCTTCTTTACGGAACGATGTTAATTCGACGTTGAAGATTAAAATTGTTCTTTTGCGATGCACGAAATATGAGACTTATCGTCCGATCTTTACCCAAATCTAAATCTTCACGATGCACAAATTTAGTCTCCTGCAATGGATTTAACTCGATCGTTTAACCGCGATTTTGCTGGTGTACCGATCATCGCCGCATTTATTTACGACTTACGCGTAGAATCCGATCTCTGCGATCTATTACGACGTATGTACGAAGTATAAACTGATTCACCGTGAAGTCACCTTATAAATTCAATCTCTTCGTATATTCTCTTCAAATAATTGTGTAATCCGTGTTTCGTTAACCTCGCATGAAGTCAATGCAGAAATTGTAAGCATTTACGATTATCACGGTATATTACACGTATTTTATTACATTACATTATATCACAGATACAGGTATTGAAAGTAATTCTCCCTTAAAAGTCATTCACTTTATCCGTACGGAAGCATAATTCGCATGGCAGGCATCATAGAATTTCCATAATTAATTCCCATGCCGAAGAGGTTATTATCGTTGGTTCGAATTTTCATTAACTGGTAATCGCATTATAGCGGGCAGAAAGAGGAAGAAAAGTCGTGGCGGAATAACCGGGAACACCGTTCGAGGGGATGAATTATCTCGAACGCGGTGAATTCGATTGCTTAATTCGCGAACAGATATGCCGCGTCGCGTCGCGTTGTGCCGCGTCGATCGGGTTGCACGGTGAAAAGGAGAAGAAGGATATATATTCGGCGACGAAGGCACAACGCAAACTCCGTAATCCAATTAACGCGGTGAAAGGCGAGATTGACGGTGAGACGACGGGGTTTCGAGGGGCTACGGATCGATTCGGGGATCTGCTGGCAGATCGATCGTCGGGACGCAAACCTGTCAAACTGTACTCTTGGGACCAGAGGTTGCATTACGAGCGACCTAGCAGTCGCGCGTGTTCGCACGATTAGCGCATTCCAAAGCGCCTGTTCACCGATGCTCTTGTGTCCGAGTGGAGATAAGTCGATTTGCGACCCGTTCACGATACCGCATTGTTTCCTTCCACACCTGCGCTCGACATTTGGATACGAGCAACGTTCAGTCTCTTCTCGCCTACGACAATGTTTCCAGCTGCGTTGAGCGCCGTTCCTCCGATCGTCCGATAGTCCATTTCGCTATCCTTTATACCCAATTGTCTATCCAGGATGACTTAATTTTCGAGAAGAATTGCGGCTCACGTGCGATTCAATGCACTCGTTGCAGGTGTCCGTCCTGCCGATGTAAATCCAAGGAAATTACTTTTTTCTTCCTGACACAGAGAAGAAGCGATTCGACGTTCTTAACCACCTCGATACACTTAATAAATTATATTATTTATCGGATATGAACGCAAAGGTAAACGAATAATCATCGATCCTCCGATGAATCGGAAAACATATTGGTCTACGAATATTTTAACATTCTGACGCGAATTTACTCGATTAACGCTTATTAATTAATGATTAATTAGTTGCCGAGTATCGGAAAATAATCTTCATAAATGCAAACTTTCGTTACGAGGCACTCGTGCATTCGATCATTTTCAGATTTCTCTCTCGGAAGGGATCGCTCATTTTCTCCGTTTTTACTAACCTTGACGACATCGCGACGTGAATGTAAATTGCACGGGAACGCAAAATATTCCGCCCCTCTTCGCTTTTTCACGGATACGGATGAAAGAGTTGCGACTTGGTAAGCGTGTATCAAAATCCGAGCGACTGGCTGGTGGAGGTTTTCAAGCAGCTATCGAAACCCGTAACGCAGGTTTGCAACCCCTTCGTTCCACGAAGTGTGTCTGCAGCTGCTGCCGGCTGCTGCCATCTATACAGCGATGCGAAACGTTCACTTACGTAAATCCACGTGGGCTTCTGACGCTCGTACACACAGAGAGGCGGGCATCGCGCGCAAACGTATCGACGTGTCTCTTTATAACCGATCGCATTGCAACAGAGCAGTAGCTGGAGAAGGCGGCAGAAGCTTTTCATTCGATCGCCTTCCTTCCTTCCTTCCTTCCTTCCTTCGCTCCCCGTACCCTTCTCCTTTTTTACGAGTACTAACACCGACCTCCATTCTTCGCGCGATCGTCATTCTCAGCCTTCGTTCCTATCCTCGACTCGCTCGCAACCTCTTTCTCTTGATTTCCTTGCCTGTCCCTACGCCATGCTGCTCCCAGCAACGTCTCGACGAAAGGGAAGTCTATAAATTTACCGGGAGAAATTGTCACAAGAAATATGGAATATCGAGTGCGAAAGGAGTTCTCAGGTTTTACCCCGACGCCGGATGCTGAAAAGGAGGAGAGATTTGCCAGCCGGGGTAACATCGGTTCGCGCATCAACCCCATTTTCTTCACCCTTACTTTGTAGAAGGTCCGAACCAGTTGCCTCCGCTGCTCGTCTTTTTTCTTCTTTTTCATATTTATTTCCTGCTCTCCGAATATCGCGAACAGCGCCCAAACGACAGCGCGCGTTTGTAAGATTCCAACGGCAGCGTGGCTCAGTTTCGCATTCGGACCGAAGTACATTTGTTTCTCCGATTCTCATCGACGACGAGGATCGCGTGATTCGCGTTAGTACTTTTCGGTGAAATTTCCACGCTCCATGGTGCGACTGTCATCCGCTCCTGTTTATTCATCAGGGACGGTTAAAAACGTGAATTTTGCGTTTCCACCGTGAAGAGGTGAAAGAGCAGAGAGTGCTTTCGTTCAATTAACTGATGGGATTCGGTATGTAATTTTTTGAAACGATGCTCGTTAGATTGGCCATCGAGACGAACGAGCGCTCGAGAACGCTTGTCGAACTTTGTTCGATCGCGCGTTATTTATTCGGGCAACGAGAGCCCGCGTTTCGTGTATTCGATGCGAGGCCTCGTTTTATTCGATTCTTGCCAGGGATCGTTGAACTTTCGATCGTTCGCTTTTCATCCATAGATTTTCTAACGTAAATTCCTGCGTAATTATTCGTGAAAAGTTTTCACTCGAATGGAATAGAAAAGTGGCTAACGACGAATATGTATGACATATTTATTGATAAAAGCTAACGGTATGTAAATTTCACGGACCAGCTTCTGCGATCTATCTGCTTTAAATACGTTTCTAGCAACGAATAAGAAACGATTAAATAGAATTTTGATCGCTTCACTTCGTTTATGTCGTTATTGTATCTATTATTTGTAAGAAATTGTTGATACGAATGATTCTAGAATGCGAAGATCAGAATCAGAATAAGATACATACTTTTGTTAGCATTTTAGTAGTCAGAAATTCAGAAGGTTTCTTACAAACTCTTGATATCACTAGCCATATAATATGAGTTTCAGTTTGATCACAAAAAACGTTCATTTTGCATTTGGCGAATGTTCTGTGACGGTTCCTACTTGTCAACTACGGTTTTGCAAAGGTTCGTGCGAGAAATTTCAATCTTGAAGTAAGCTCAGCCAAAGCTTTTTATACAAGTACAGCAAACTAATTAATCGAACAAAATACAGAATTAACTATTTGTAGTATTATTTGCATTCACTGAATTCGTAATCGAGGAGCTGAAATGGTAAACGATGAGAATGATAAAAAGACAAAATAGCTGTTCACAACGTAATATATTTACACGTTGTATCACACAACGTGTATTGAACTAATCGCTAGAACGTATAAACGTAGAACAATACGCTTATGTTACAAGATAAATAAAAATTGACATCTGTAGGAAGCTGTGAAAATTGGAAAGTGACAAAATATTATTATACCTAGTCATAAAAAAGAAAAAAGAATTCGCAGCAAAATTCTCGAAATAAATGATCCAAGGATCTAGATCTAATGTATCATTTTCCGTAGATATTTATTTTGTTTTCAAAGTAAAATACCCTTGTACCATTTTTCCACTGGCAATGGGCCCTTCGCATAATTTAGATCACTCTACGTTTTGTCGTACGTGTTACGTGTAACATATGTCGATAGTGTAATATTTTACTATATTGCACGTTACAAAGATAATTTATCAAAAATTCCACTATTTCGAGATCGTGATAGCATACCTTGCTACCACTATCCAATGCTTGACAGTATTTTTCTTTACACGTAAGTTAAATACAGACTATCTTCTATCACGTAGCAGAGATACGCGAAGAGTGGCAGCTGTCGAATTTCAGATTTTGCGATCGAATACCGATAGTGCTGAAAATGCTTTTGACAAAAAGAATGTCACCGATGTCCTTTGCATCATGGATCGAATGATGAGCCTGAATACACCACGTTCCGTCTATCCTATACAAATCGGCAGATAGTTTTCAATATCGCATAAGCGAACAGATGATGCGAGCAAAGAGACGTCGCTCACGTCGATCTATTTTCAGAAAAAATTCACGTCCTCTCGTCTACAATTGCTGGGCCGTCTATATAATAGATAATAATTCATCGTGAAATTTTTGCGTCATAGACACGTAGGATATATTTCTCTTTCTCTCTGTCTACTCATCTTTCGTCTTCCGTTTTAGTTTTTTCTTCCTAATTCACATCGAGTCAACTCCTTAACGCATTTACCGCTATCCATGCATTCGTTGTATCGATAGGATTATCTAAGTAACGCTATCGAAACGACTGCTGCGTCTTTGTCTGATAAAATTGCTTTATCATCAGAAGATTAACGAATGAAACGAATGTTCAACGTATGCGATATAAAATCTAAAAAATTCATACGTATTATATCAAAAATTGCGCGCACTCGAGAACATCTCGAGAACATCGAGAGTACGAAAGCTACGATCCCCGAATGTGTGTTCACGCGTCGCGTGCACGTTCGGCAACCACAAATACAGGGAGGCGTTAGTTTGTTATTACGGATAGGTAACCCTGCAAAACGCGAGCGGGCGCTAACGTCTGCGTATAAATTATTAGTCGATATTTCAAGCATGACGTCACTTCCGGCAATGTGCCGGCTGGTTTCCGCCGTATGATGGATGGTCCACCCCTCCATGCCGTTGGCCCGTGTCTCGCCATCCCCGTCGTCGTGCTCTTCCTCAAATCGTTGCGCATACACGGATCTTCTGGCGGATACACGTCAACGAAGTTTCGCGTAATACCTGCATTATACGAGCAGTTCGGACAGCGGATATACACGTGCAATATTACGTAAAATTTTGTATAGCACGAAGAAATCGATGGCATTAACGTATCAACGGGTAATTAATCGGCAAGCTTTGATCATCCAGGATCACGAAGCGATCGAAATACCGAACGATGTTAATTGTCAAAAAAATAGAAAAAGTTCGTTTCTAGCGAGAGTGGACATGAATTTCACGCGAAATACAGTGGAAGAAATCAAAAGCATCGAAATAATTAATTTCGACTTTTGGAGTAACTTTTTAGCGCAAAACAAAGTTGTATCGAACTGGCCAATATTCACGATATGATCCTGTAAGCTGTAAGTAATTCGAGCAATCTCCACTCTTCAACGAAGAAGGGTGTGTTTGTGTAAAGAAACCGGAGAGACGATGCCTGGAGAATTCTTTGGTTGGCTGAAGCCGTTGCAGTTGGAACTTCTATACGTCGATAAATAAGGCGACGGGGTTATTAGATATCATGGCCGCCGATCAAATTCCAATTTCATCGTCGGAAAGCAAAGGGCTCTTCCGCCGGTGAGTCCAAAGCTCAAAGGGGTTGAATCAGTGTCTAGTCGGTGCTGGAGGATCTTGGCCGATGTCCTAACTGCAAACTACGTTGGGTCACTGAAACGTTTACGCTTGATCTATTACAACGATACTCGACAGATGATCGATCGTTTAACGTAATTCCGTAATCCCATTTCACTTTCTCCCATTTTCTTCAGAAATTCGTACTTTTATCATAGAAGTAAGTATAGAATTATCTTCAATAGCGTAAACTTCTAAATGTTTCTTTGATACAGTGATAGAAATTACAATTGATATACAACCTATCGACACGCCATTGTACTTATATAGCGTCTACATACCGTAGTGCAAAATTTTCTAAATTTTTTCTATAGAAAACGTTCGATTCGTTATTTCCTTTCAATAAATTTTATTTAATATCGTACATGCACGCGTATCTTGTTCATATTTACAACTTCAAACTGTACCTAACCACGCGTATATCCGATACGCTTTACATTTAAAAGAAGACTTAGTGACATAAAAAGGTGCAATACACGTATCCTTGTATCCTTAATATCTAGCATGAGGTTGCCGAAGGAAAAGGTTTTATATTGTACGCGTAGACATATCATCGCTTCGCTATCCTCGTATATCTTCGGTATTTAGATTCAGAGATATTCCGATTCATTTCCTTTCATAAGTCGAACCAACTACTTGTATCACACACACACACACACACACAATCAGCTTCACCACGTCCACTTCCGCGGCTTTTGCTCGCGTCAAGGTTTATCGCGCTTTTGTGTGGAATCTCAAAATGCACGATGAAAGCGGAAAGGATTGGCTCTTCGCACGAAAATACAGCGCGGAAAATACAGGTGTAGAGTTTTCACAGCCGCCATGACAAATAACATATCTCCCCGTTCAAACTTCGAAATGTAGGTCGATTTTTGTGATTTACTTGACACGATTTTGCTTTTTCCTCGGCTCGCGTTTTAAAACTCTCTGTTTCGCGCGAATCAAAATTTATCTGACCAAGGTGATTGCCGACGTTCGTTACGCGCGTTCGTTCGTTCGCGACAGCGCTGACAACGCGACGAGATTGCATAATTTTTCAGACCAGCTTCGGACATCCCGATAACTTATGGGATTTATCTGCGACCGTTTAATGGTAAGTTACAGAGCTGCGCCGCGAAAAGAACGATCCATGTCAGCAGAATGCAGGACGTTCGATCGTAATCATCGGTGATGAATCTCGCTACGTATGCCGCGATTTGTTATGCCATGTTTCCTGCATAACTCCTTTTTGGAACACAGTTTATCTCATATTGCCAATTAATTAATACTTAATGTAACATTTATTAACGCATAATTGAATCATTACCTGTAACGATTAATATCTAATTAGCACGATAAAATGGAAACATATCAACTTTTTGATCAGCTCCTGAAATATTTAAGTAAAAACTTTAAATCTGTAATTACAAGTCGTAATTATAAATGTTGACCTAATTGAAGATAATTAAGACACTTAACGTCGTGTATTTACTTGAAACTGAAATTGTGGAAATTTGTATGTACATACTCGTAACATCTAAAGTGCTATATTTCACATTCCTACAATGAGCGACTCGGAAAGGTATTCGAACACTTACCACAAAATCTTTCTTACGAATATATTGTGTGCGTTGTACGAAACTTTCGTTAACACGATACGATTATTGCGATTACATGCAATAGCAAAATTTGAAACCAATCCGGCAATGTATAGAGAAGTTACAAAGCATTTAGTACAATTGTTAAAATCATCCTGTATAGAAACTGAAGTAACGTGGCCATTAAATTATAATCTCTACCAAGTTAAAAGCCAACGCGTGAATCGTTCAGAATTGCTTTACACCCGTGCGATCCTTTTCAAAGCTGGCCGTCGGAACAGTTTCGTATTCGACATCTCCGGCAACGAAAATGTTTCGCGTGTACAATTCACGCAATATTCAGTGCTGCAAGTAGAAAGTGGCACGGGGATTGCGGCGAATCATATGGTCTGTGATTCTCACTGCGTCAGTGTAAGTTGCTAATTTCAGGAAGATAAAGTTACATTTTCATCGAGTGATTTTCTACGTTATAATTGACATTTAACCAATTGATTTTTAAGATGCCTAAGTTTTAAATCTCGCATTATCAGTCCTATTATTTTTCACAGGCCTGCTGTAAAATATTCCCTGATAGCAACAAACAAGCCCGATAGAGAGAAAAAAATTCTTACAGAAAAATCGTTTAAAATCAAATATCATTTCCTATCCTTTTTCGCCCGTTCACGTCATTCAACCTCGAATGGTTATTTCCACGCTCATCCACTGCCTTTTCTCCGTGGCGTTTTCAATGGTCGGAACTTTGTTAGCCGATTCACAAAGGCAAAGCGGCAGAAAACGATCCGCGGCGCGAGAGGTCGGGCCACGCGTATAATCGATTCGAAAGAAAGCCGCGAAAAATGATTTCGAGCGTTGTCGGTGGGGAAAATGCGACGCGGCAGAGGCTCTCGCGGTGTCTATCGGGCGCAACGCGCGTCTTGATGACGCATAGACCCGACGATACAGGTCGGTTCAAAAAACGAACAGGTCAGAGGCGTGCGGTAACCATTGAGCGCTTCGTTAGGTCAGCGTTTGCGTTTCCTGTCCTGGCCGAAAACCACCGTCAACCGGCCAGTTCTCCCTCCAGTTCGTTCCAGTTTCAATGGCAGATAAAATAGCGCGGTGTCCAGCCTCCGCCAACAGCAGCAACGCTACCATTGCCACCCTCCAACCCTTTTTCCAACCGGTCAATAGTGGACGACGTGTACACCACCAATGTGCCGCTGGCATTTTTGGCGGTTATATACACCTCCGTTCATAAGTATGGAAAAGCCGTGTACCCTATAATTTTGTAATGTAAAAGTGTAATGAAAATTACATTCATCGAATACCTTCATAACGAACGTAAAGTAACGGAAATTGAATGCAAAGATTCAAATATGATAGTCGAAATAAGAATAAAACGAAATGTTTCCCTTTTCCGATTGTGACTCGTAGACAGAGTAAAACTATACACATACGTATGTTGTACGATCCAAACTAATAGCGGTATTTATAATATGCGCGACATAACGTCTATACAGTATAGTACTCGTAATATTTAGCGAACGAATCAAATCTCTACTCAGATTTCAGCTTTCGATCGTATTCGTAAAAGTAAAAATTTGTATTAACTTTGGCAATTTAATTTGAACGTTGAACGGTCCTCGTGTATCTAAAATGTATCTCTCCATCGAGATAGTAATTGTTAAAAGTTGTCATAATTTCCTAACAATATCTGAGGCTTTTTTCGTGTTTCATAGGTACCCTAATATTTATAACCGGGAATATACATTTTTCTCTACTTCTTCTTTGCCACTTTGTTTCCGTTTCTGTCGTTCTCTGTTTCTTCCACTGTTTCTCCCTCGTTATTTTCATCCGCCTTGCTTTTGACATCGGCCGTTTCCCTCTTTCACCCACTCCATTCATCCCTCTACACGCCGTTCCTCGTTCTCGCTTCTAGCTTCTGCATCCAGTTTTTCATTGTTCTTTTCGCGGTCTATCGTGCACTCTGGTCTTTTTTTTTTCCTATTTCCGTTTCATGCTTCTTACTTCTTTTGCCGACTCTCTCGATCCACCTTGATTTTCACCACTCGTCTAGTTTCCGTCGTTCTCTACCCTGCGCTATTTCTCATTATTCCTGTTGCGCACCGTTCGCCTGCCATTGTTCGACCGCCGTGAATTTTTCTGGCGTTTTAATTCCGTTATTTCTTCTCTATTTTAATTAATTCTCGTCCGCGGGCCACTTCACGAGCCTCGTCTGGTTCAACGTTCGATAAAAGTATGCCTTGTGTTCGGTTGGTTCGCTCTTTTATGTAAGTACGCTACCGCTCTGAAGTATATAGATATTTACTAATTTTTAATGAAATGTGATTTTGTTGTAATATTCAGGATAGCAAAACCACCGAGGAGTTCACATTTTATTCAATGCCATAGAATATTACCATATCATCGTGTTCTTCTTTTTTTTTTTTTTTTTTTTTTTTTTTTGAAGAGTTAATATCAACCCGATCCCATTTTTTAAACGATGATTCCGAATATTCAAATCTCTTACTAATCGATGTCACAGAAACCAAAATACGTTAGCATCTACGTAATATTTTTTCCCCAGTCGGTCGGTTGGCAGAGACGAGCCGAGAGCGAAAGTTAAGTTGCACGCAGCTATAGAAAAAATAGGCCGCGAAAAATTGGAATGTAGTTACCAATCTGCAATGCAAACTCGCGGTTTCGTGGCAGTTGTGTACTCGATTCGACCGGCAGGAAAAAATGTCGGGAAAGGGATATGAACATGTAGCATATTAGTACAGAACGGAGAAGGATGATCTCGCTCGTCTCGTTTTTTCCCAGATTCGCGAACGCCCGTGAAACGCATCCTTCACTGTGCCAATTAAATTCCCGTGTTTCGTTTCTCTACGATTACTATACCTCTCGTCATTCTAATTTCAAGTCGTTCCCTTTCTCTTTTCGCCGAAAAGATACGTAAATTCCTGGAAACGCTCGATCAATAGCGTGACATATTTTCTGCTCTCGTTGGTTCTCATTGTTTTCTGACCTAATTTTTACTATATTACGCCGTTACTCTTCTCTTTGTAGCGAATATCTTTAAGTGAAAAATTAAAACTTGCAATTCGTTGAATTATCTTTCGCAACATGGTAATGCGACTAATTATTCGGGACGATACTTTGTTCGTGATTTTATTTACATTTAGCAAATCTTCGACTTAACGTAATTTCGTGAAAGTTGGGTAAATATAACAAAATTTAATAAAATTCAGTGACACGTGTTAAAACATCTATAGAATGATTTTAGGAAGGTTTTACGTGCCTCTCTTTCCTATGTTTAACGAACTGCAGATCTGATTTGGTAGATTATAAGTGTACAGTATAGATTGCACACGAAAGAAATAACAGAAGCTGAGATACGAGTCACGATCAATGAAACTTTTCTCCACGACGTTTACCAAGAAGGACAGGGCCGATACGATCAACGTTCAATCAACGGACAATTCTCGTTCTATTCTTGTAAAAAAAGTAGGTCGGCATCGAGTATCTTTTGTAGTCGATTAGCAGGTCTATGCTATTAACAAACTAATGAAAGCGAGCATCGAGGGCATTTCAAATCCACGTTGAACTTTATTCATTCGTGAAATCGCTGGATGCCGAATATTTGGAATAGCCACAGAAATAAATACTCCACCCTTACAACTTGAAATCTTAATTTTTTTAATAATCCTTCGGTATACTATCGAGAATAACGTTATAAATAATTTTACGTGTACATGCATAACCGTCGTTTCATTTTTAATCCCGTTTAATAAATAGTAAAGAAATAGTATGCTAGTGCTTAAATAAATTTTCAACCTCGTATAACCTGAATCAGAAATCAGGAGTCAATATCGTTAACCAATTATGTGGTATAATTTTGATCCATATGTTGCACGATTCATTTATTTTGATTCGTATATTAACGTGAAATTAATCGACAACACGTTGAATATTAAAATTTCTCTTCTATAAAAGACGAGGAATTTACCATGGGTTTCGTTCGTGACCTACATTTGTAAATGGTACGAATTTGTAAATTCATTGTCATTTTTAGCAATTTTATTTAAACAAATATTAACGACGAGGGTCAGTCTCTCCGAAATCCGATGTTGCAACAAATTCCAATGTAAATATGGTTACTACAGGATTTTAAGTAATTCCGTTTAATTCGAATATGAGATATTTAAACTTAAACCGCGTTGTTGGAATATTTTGACGCAATTCCTCGCGATAGTCGCGAATACTGGTACTCTTTCTTCGGAATACGATACGAGCGGTGCTATTGGAATGCCGTTTACACAGGAAGTCGAGTGCATTCCAAGTGCAGAGGTATAGTAGACTCGTGAAGCAACGTAAATCCATGCAAATGCACGAAAATCTGCAACGAGACGTCGCATAATAAAATGTTTAAACGCGTTATAGGAAGAAAATTACATACAAGATATTCGCATAGTCGAGTGCATGCTTATTCGTACATATTTGCAATCGAAGGAAATCTGTTTAAGCGTAACTCTTAAAATGATTATTTCCTGTTTATACTCTGTTATTACCTATGTTATACCAAGCTTTTCCAAATTTTCCAAAACGTTGCAAAAGTACGAAAAACTGAAGCGACAAGTAATTTACCGTTCAAATATTAATATCGGAATACTTAGATAGATATTGAAGTAACACTTCTATTTGACGCTTCAAATACTTGAGTGACTTCTGTGAAGCATACGTTTGCAATAAATATTTCGCATCTTTTATATACATTTTCAAGCATTGTTGATATAATCGTGTGATAACCGTAACATAGTCGATAGCTGTACACGAGTACTTTTCTAAACTTAGATTTAAATATCAGTAGCTACGATTGTTGCTCGCTACTTGTTTATATATCTACTTATATTATTATAACAATTACGAGATAGAGATGGTATAGGAATTATGTCACCGTTCTCGAAAAACTTAATTCCTCGAGCTTCGTTCTCGAAAACCGTTTGATGTAAAAACGAAACCGTGGAAACTGATCCCAGCAGCGCAGCGTAGCGCGTTGCGGTATGTACCCATGGAGATTAATCACCGACGGCTGGCGGGCGTAATAATTTTACCCTGTGTAAAATTTCGTCGATAGCTTAACCGCAGCTTCCGTTTACAACGCGAACCTTTCGCGGCTGGACATTGGGTTCAATCTGGCCGTCACGTGACGCACAGTAGTTACGCGAGGGTTAATTTTCTCGCGCAATTCCCTAGATTCGTCGCCTGCAAACCCTCCGAACGTCTCCTCCACCCTCAGCGATGCCGATCTGATCGACAATTCTCGTGTCTGAGAGCGTCCATATAACACCGGTGGCATTATGTACAGGCACGAGTTGCAACGACAGCACGAGTCACGTAAGTCACGAGTATCACGCCCACGATAATAGCGAGCGCACGCTCGCACGAGCATTAACCCGTATGTCTTATTCCGTGGGGCTGCGGCGTGTGATTAATCCGCACCGCAAGCCCGTCGTTAAACCTGTCTTCCGACATCTCCGTGATATTATTTACGCCATTTTGCTCGTTGCAAGAAACCCAGGTAACAGCCACAACCTGCGTATACTTTTTAACGCGTATCCTCTAGTTTTGTCACTCGATATTACGTCGCCTTATTTCACGTCGCTCTCTTCTTTCGGCTCTACTTTCTATTCCTATTTTATTACAACATACAGGCTCAATTACGAACGATTAATACGTTCTTTCTTTTTATTTGGCCTCCGATTTACTTCGTCATTGTCGTTGTGTTTGTGATGGGTAATAAACGAGGATTGATACTCGGCTTTTCGTATTTCTTCCTTTTTTTCTTTTTTTCCTGCGATTCCTACAAATCATTTTGATTCGTTATCTCGCACAAATGCAGAATCTTGAAAATCTATCGATTAATCACTCTCCTAATAATTTACACGCGTTCTAACACTAATCAACGAAAGTAGATGTACCGTTGCTTCAATTCCGTGATCTGTTATAACAAACTGAAATTGTTCGTCAGAAGCCAATGAAAAAAAGAAAAACTGAAAAATTTACGAAATTCCAAGATATTCCTACGGTTAGTAACACTGCTGTCGCGTGCACTCGCTATCGCTACGAAGGAATTTATCCCAGATGCAGGACAGATATATTTATATGCAGCAGTCCGTACCGTCTGGAGATACATTATCGTTTCGTTCTTCTTTTCTTTCGACCTGCCGATGGGCAAATTTTGCGTTTCTTGCAAGAACAGAAGGAACGAGCGGAAGAGGAAAGCGTGTGTAGGGGGTAGGATTACCGAGTAGAACGTAAGGCAAAAGGTAGAACGTGCCTCGGTACTGGAACGAAAAGAAGCGGACCGATTTAAAATGCCGCCCACGACGGGTCATACCCCATTGTTTCGGTGTTTGCAACGAATTTGCCTACGTGCTCGAATGCGGCCGCAGTCGTTTTTCGGCTGTTTTGCTCGCTATGTCGCAGTTTATATACGCGCCAGGAATAAACGTCTCTTACGTTGTTTCCGCCGCCGCGCCGCAAAAAACTCGCACCGTTTGCCTGACCGCGTTTAACGCCCTGTCACTTGTCAAGCAATGGAAACCCCTTTTACCTTCGTTTAAGGTTCAAGCATTGGTACTGTACGCCTTACCTTTTGTGCTGTAGGGCACAAACAGTCTACGCTTAACAACCAAATAAACTTAATTAAACTAATTAACAAGCAATGTATTTAATGGAATTCTCGCAGCTTACTACACTTGTATCTTTTAAATGAAACTGTGAGTAGATCGACGAGTTCGATGTTGTATAAGTAGTTTGAAAAAAAGCACGTTCGAGGCAACTATGCTATTTTCGAAGATGAATCTGCTTGGATAAAATACGATAATCAAGGTAATTCAATCGACAAATCGTAACGAGTAAATTATATTATGTTATGTCGTAAGAACTAGGAATATTCCTAATTTCGACACCAGAGTGACGCTCTTCGGATAGTCGAAGCAATTGGAATCAATGTCGATCGCGACGAATTTTGAAAGTGGCAAGCGGAGACAGATTAATCGATTCGATCCTAAACCAATCTTCTCGAAAAGAGGTGCGGTAAAACGCAAGTAAGCGAACGATAAGGAGACAGGCCCTGAATTTTAGATAAATTAGCAGGTTGTAATTATAGTGTATAGTGTTTTATTGTACAGTATTTTGCCTTTGAAGGTACGAGAGACTTTTGCTTAGGTGCTTATTTACTGTGTTATCAGTAGCTTACTACAGGTTTCAGGGAAAAAGGGGAAAATTTAGAAATTACAACATAATTATTACAACATAATTAGTATACATAAAATTTTCAGGCTCGCGATAAGTTATAAATATCAAATATCAAATAAGCGAATGATACGAAGTTGAATCGTTCTGGAGTTTTTTAGATGGACGGATTTTAACTGTGCGGTGAGTGAGTGCAAAGATTCTAATTTGTAAACTTTTCTAAATAGACAAAGAAAAATATAGTGTTAATAATATTGATTAGAAGTGCAAAAAATGTAATCTAAATAATTTGCATAAAAATGTAACAATTGGAGAATAATTCATCTTGCGGATTTATAGAAATATAGAATGGCGGATGTTCAATTGGAAATCGCATTTTAAGGAACGTGTATCTGGTCGAGAAAACATATGGTGTTTAGTATGGTATTCCATAGCGTTGTTTAGATATATGGCTAGATTCGATGTGTTTGGCGATTTAGTTTGGTAGATTGGTTTGTTCACAGGAATTAATCTGCTGGTTGAGGAAACGGAGATATCAGTATTCAGAGGGCAATAGGTACTATCTATACGAGAAACACTTCTGATTGAGAAAGGGTCCAATTAACAGATTAACTAGTTTATTCGGACAGAATGATTTATTTGGGTGGATGCTACTACTGTGTATACGTATTGAACGAAACTGTTTCCTAAGATAATTTCTCTTAAATTCTTGTTTGATGGTTGTTTAATGCCTTTATTATTATTTAATATATCTGCCTCACCTTCGTAAGCTAAATACTCAAATAACCTTTAGATATACATTGATATATTATATTATATATTGATATGATAGTTTTACTTCAGATTTATATATTTGAAGAATATTTTTATTAGGACACTCGATATTTAAAGAATCGTATTGAGTCAATTTTGAATTACTAGATGGAACGTTTAACGTAAAATTATTAAATATTAAAGAAGCGAAAATTTAAAGATACCTCGCATCGCTGTTGTTTCATCGCTCGATAGGAAAGTTCGGTTAAAGGTGTGGTCATTCATCAGCGAACGAGAATCTTGTACTAGATTTGGGGATTTTGCATATACGCGTTGCAGAAATTTGCTAGATACGGTGTGCGATGCAGATATGTTGTATACGTATACTCCTGGGAACAGGCTGCAATCTAATAGACCTTATTTGAATTCCCACTTTCCGTGGTTTAGGTCTTAATTAGGAAATGGAATTTTCCTGCTCATTCAAACAACTAAATCGAAAATTCTAACCTACAGAGAGAAAGTAGTGCAAAAATACCAAATTTTCTAAACGCAGAAGTATTTCGAAGAAGAGTATTTTACCTTTATGAGATAAACGATAAAACATACGTTGTAAGTTACGAAAGAATCGAGAGAAATTTGATATTTTAAATGATTATAAATATTTTACCTACTTTTCATCAAATTACGTAACTATGTAAATGATATATTAATAATTACAAACAAGAATATCACCAAATCTGTGAATATGTATGCTTTTGGGAACAAACGACCGACTTATTTATTTCATCGAATAACTTTTCAAATTCGATTTTCTCGAAAACTAAGCGCAGGACCAACAAATTTTATCTACATTTACTTCTCGTTTTTTCACACCGGATCACATCCCAGCCGCTTGACAAACACGTCGAATAATAATTCAGCCGCATCCTGTATATATATAAAACTTTGATCAAGTCAATATTTCATTATATCATAATAATTTCAATACCTTGAAAATACTGCTACCTCTCTCAGGGTATAAATAATTTCACCATGCGCATACAACGTATTTAGCAAGTTCGAAACGAACGATCCTGATGGTCAAACACGGCCAGCACAGCTGTTTATTCGTGTTGGCATAATTCATGTAATCGTAATTTCTTAATTAACAGGGCAAACCCAGCAACGATTCCAATTTTAATCCTGCGTTAAATATTATAGCTTATATACTCCTGCAAACAAGGTGGAAGTAGAGGTCAGAAGGGCTTGTAGGTAACACGGCCAATATGCAGTCTCAATAGCTTTATACATACAAGCGACTATCGAGAAACATGATTTACGGGTGGACAGTATGAATCCCTGGCTCGATGCACAGGCTAAGAGAAACGGCGTTGGGGGAATTGACTGGGATTAAATAATTATTCGCAATCACATACAGCTGCTGCATTATATACCTACGTATAGGCGGCTGTCAGCGCTATTTAAAGGTTCGTTCACATGTTTTGCGGTACCACGCGGCACGACGTTGGCTTCTCCTACTATGTGTTACTGTCACGGAACAATCGATAATTATAGAAGAATTAACATGCTTACACGGTACGGTTTTCTACTATTTTTACGTTTTATTGGATCGTTTGTTTCGCGAAGATTTCACCGAGCTAATTAACGCAATTAGCGTTAGAAATAATTATTTGCAGCATGAGGACGATTCGATCGTTCAACTCGCTCCGAATGTATAGGATTTCAGGTCGAAAACGAATAAGGCAAGTACAGTCGAAAATGTTGGCTCGTTAGCCGCGCGAATCTGTGATTTTCTGGTCGTTAAGTAAACGCGAGGATTCGACCGGTCGAGTCAGTGAGGTCTAGTATTATCCCGGAGGAGCGCGCGGATTACACGAAAACACGCATCGAAGTGAATGCACATCGTGATAACAAACAGGCCACGTTGTGCTGGTTAATTATCCGTTTGACCAATTAATTAATTAATATCGTCCAATGTTGTTAGAATTCTCACAGAGACAGCTAAACCTCAAAGTATGTTATAATTCTTTTCTCATATTAAAGATCTACGTTGTATACGTATAATCTTATTTCTACGTTTACTAATTTGACACTATCAGGGAGTACATGCGTTTTATGTGATTTATTTTCATAAAGCGATAGATATATAATAAAATAGGAGTATCCTTTATCGTTCGTACGACATGGTAAACTACCGACTGAGCAGCAAACTAACGATATGAATACGCTCCACGCATACGATCATACGGAACTACTTTCGTCTTATTTCACAAACGTGTTATCACTTTGATCAAATATTCGATATTTTCATTCGATGATGGAAGGAAAAGCATCTTACTCCGTACAATGGGTATCGTAAATTAACTCTATTTCTCTGGAAATAATCTCTTATTAACCTCGTTCAATCACACGTTCCTCCATATAACTACTCACATTACGTTTATACTTGTAAATCAATATTATCACACCAACTTGGAGACATTCCTCCGTGTACCTCGTATTCCATTTCGCTGTTCACCCACGCGAAACGCAGACACGTATACGCTATACATACGTTGCGAAGACAAACACGTTTTCATTCCCTGTTCAGCGTATCGTTTTCCCAAAGAAACTTTTTGGGTAGTTCCTTTGTAAAAGTGCCGTACGCCAGCGTTCTCTAGCGACCAACTGAAAGTCAGGGGATTTTTTAAGCGGTTCACAGCCTCTTGCGAATGTTTGCCGAGCCGAAGCAATTATGCGAATTCCGTGGAAGATGGATATCCATCTTGTCGAGCGTACCTGTATCCCAACTAACGTGTACACGGCCATGTATATTGTGCCAAAACACCCGCTACGAGTTTGCCACGAACTCCGCGTGTCTATCCCTCATTAGCGCAGTGCAAACAACACGAGGGTAGATGAAATCCCGTAAATAATGGCAGAGTTTGTGTGTCCTCCCGCCGACGCGATGCTGGCTCTCTTCATATCAGACGAAACCTTTAACCCTAACGTAACCACTGGTTCGACGTGATTTTCATGAAAGTGTATTTAAACGACTTTCGTCGCTACTGTAACGCTGTGTGCGTAAAACGTGAGTACGACGTTGCCAGCTTCTCTTCTCTTTTAGAAATTCGGCAGGAGTAAGGTTGATCGTTCCAAAAGTGCTTGTAGAGATTTATATATATACATTTATTTATTTAGATTTTTATATTCGATAGATAGTAGTTGTTGAATTAATTGCCTTTTAAAATAATGAACTATATTAATTACAAAATAACGTCAATTCTGTCAATCCTCAAAGAAAATCTTAAGGGAAGGTGCAAAATGCGAAACATGCAACACGCATAGATACTTAAATCGTTAAATATAATTCATGAGACTGTAATTTTCTCCAAAGCCCATTTTTATGAGTTTGAAGTGATTAATACTAAGAAACGGACGAAGATTCTAAGATATAAATCTCTTTGAACGTAAACAAGAGAACTGAAGGTAGCATAGAAACTCTTGAACCGGCACGTAACAAAGGATTTACGTACAGCAAAACTGCCTACTGCTGCCTCAGACAACTACTTTTAACTTTGGAAATGCGCTTTAAAGATAGACATAGAATGGCGTTACAAGCCACGCGAAACGTAGGCCAACGTTGCTGTACATTTAGAAGCAAGAAAACACATTTAGAACGATTTACCGTAATGCGTAACGAATGTTGCTAGTTTTGTCACTGTTCCACTTAACACTGTGTGTAGAGGTTTCTAGCACCTATGGCTAATGTGAGAATTACAAGGCACATTCATCACAACGCATAATGTATCGAAAAGAAAAAGAGCAGGAAAAGGGAAACGAACGTCGTTATCGAATAAATGAAATATTCAGTGGAAAGAATTATGGATGTGCTGGTACCTTGCGATTAGTGTTGGGAACATCCGTACAGGAAAATGTAAATTTGATTGGAAAATTCTGACGTTTCTATCTTTCAAAAGAAAGGAAATCGATCGACTTAAATGAAATTCTTGTCCAATATAATATTCTATGTTATTTGTTAAAATATTATTTCAGGTTCTTTTACCGGACCTAATTGATCCGACTAACCTGATTCCAAGTACCGACAATTTTTTTCTAATGAGTTTTATAAAAATTTAAAAATACTGCCAGTCTATCTAAAAAGGACCGTGAAAGCCGCCCTCGTTTCAAATTTTTCTATTTAACGATCTTACAAAATACAGCGTGTAAGAGATACAATGTTATGGAACAATTTATTGATTAAATTCTTAACGATAGATAATTATCCTAATTATACTACATCGTCATTTTCTGGTTTATGTTCCGATGGTTAAAATATAAATACGTATACACGATCGATTTATATCGATATGTACACTCTATGATTTACGAGATTCTCCAAGTAAAATTGGAACTTTCCAGTAAACTTTCCAGATATTCATACTGCATAATAGTAATTCAATGAACATTCGATTCAACCAAACAATGAATTACGAATGCTACTGTAACCAACGTAAATGAAACGCATATAAAGCAAACGTAAACTGATTCCACAACTCACAAAATTTACCAATCTTGGTATCACTGTGAGGCTAAAGAAATATATGACAATGTTGTCAAATTCTTTCACATTTACAGTGAAACGATTAGCACCTGAACGCGAAGTGTAATCAAACAGACCTCTCATCGGTAGCTACTTTTTCTCTTAACTACTTGCTAAAAAATATCAGAGTGTCTTTTGCTCTTTATTTTCCACGAAATTTCCGCGATTTTTCCTCCTTTCCGCCATTATGCTAATTGTGTCCAGCCGTATGATAACGGCACTGTTCTATTTTGCTACTTTTCGAGAGTAAACATCTTCTTACGCGTAGACGGAACCTTCGCATCCCACTGGCCTAGAAAATCTGACTGACAACGAGACGCTCTCGCAATGCAAATAGGTGGATGCGTTATTCAGTAGGGTGGAGGTTGGCGAAGCCACGGTCGAGCCGATTTGTATTCGTCGAGAAAACCCCATACTCGAAACTTCACCGTGAACGATCCAAGGTGTTCCCGTTGAATCTACAATTCTTTATTGTTCTCAGCTTTTAGACTCAGTGATACCTGGTAAGCAATTCCTCGCATAGTGGCGGAATTTTCATCTCGTTCCCCAAACGAACGGCGCGATTCGCCCAGAAAATCGTACAACTTGCGTCTACCTGGAAAGTATAATACAAGACGCGTGAGAAAAGCGATAAAGTTGGTACTTAAAAAATATTTACAAAAATATCTCTGATTCGACATTACGCGGTTCTACGTAGGTATTAATTATTGCGATGATCGAAGATCGTGAAACTTGGACCGCTGACTGATTTTCCAACCTCGCTAAATGGCTTCTATCTGCTATACTTTTGCTGTACAACTATGGCGGATACGTGGCTGCATTCTACCGTGCGTGTAAATACACGTGTGCGCTTCTGAAATCAGGAGAGTCGGTCGCACGGAAAACATAGTGGAAAGCACGCTTTTAAAAGCGAGCAAACGCTACGGAGGAAAAGTAGCGTGACACGAGTAGTGGAGCACGTGAAAGCACGACGAGAACGTTCGAAGTAAAACGAATACCTATCGGGACTAGAAAATCGACAATGGACAGGGAGATAGTGGGAGGAAAATAGATAGAGAGAAGAGCGGAGAAAGGACAACGCGAAACAATGCGACAATGCGATAGAAATAAAAACGGGGAAAAATTTCGATGTATGTACATAAAGTCTCGTGATATAGGGAACGGCGAAGTGGACTCGAATCATCGCGGCAAACGGTCGAAACAATGGCAGCAGAGTACACGTCGAAAATTAAAACGGGAAGAAGACGAGTAAAACGGTAGGGTGAGCGGCGAACGATTACGCGATCATCGATCTGCGCTTGGGGAGAAATCAAAGGAGAGAAGAAGAGAGGAGGTGAGGCGTACATATTCGCGAAGCGAAAAGTAAAAAAGGTGCATATAAGCGACAGAAAACGGAAGGGAAATCGGTGGACGAGTTTATTGGTGGACGTGCAAATATGGCGTTCATAAGGAGATACTAGTCTGGCATCGGCTACAGGGAAGAAATTCTCTGGAACGTCGACGGGTTATAAGTCGAGGGTTATCGGAAGAAATTTAAAAGGGAAGGATCGTAGATGGGATAGAAGGTTACACGAAGATGTGCCGTTGATTTCTATGGAGGAAGTGGAATAAATTTTTCGATCAACTCGGCGGAAGACAATGAACGCCATGTACATATCTCGGGAAAATTCGAAAAGAATTTTTGCAGGATTGGCGAGGCAACGGTGAAAGCGATAGAAACATATTTTTAGAGCTTAAAGCGTACGATGAAACTACGAGGCTACGATAAATAACGCACACTCGCCTGTAGCTCGAGAACGGAAGCAATTATCGAAATGAAAAGAAAGAAAATGAAAGTGCGATTCATTACAAAATATCGTACTTACTTTTTAATACAATCGTCGTTAACTTTGATATATTTTTGCCAATGAGCCACTAGTCCCTTCGTTCTGTCATCGAAGAAAATCTGCCGGCCTATTTTCGATGGAAGACTTCGTTGCTCCCTTCGCTTGATCGCCCGACTTGAAACGAATACCTTTCGAGGTCCTCTTTAATGTTAGAAGGATAAGGCGGGTGCGAATGAGCATCGAGCGTCGTGCGTGTGATGCGCTGCTGAGCATTCTCGTACTGCGACAATATCGTCTCGATCGAATCCCAACACAGACATATGCAGGTTGGTACACAAATGCTTCGTGGTCTCGATGTGATGATATACGCTGCCAGTAAACGGCGATGAGTTTCCGTAAGCGCGATGTTAAAAACTCGATCACTACACGTTGCTTGAATCTCGTTGATATCGCATCAGCCGCATATTTAACCTCGCTTTAAACGATACTGTTCGCGATTGTATCGAGCAAACTTATTGAAACTTTGCATATTTATACAGGAAGAACGTACTTATAAAACGAATGCTCACGCACAGCTTTAACTCTCTTTGTTCTCGAGATACAGAGGATCGTGCATTACGTATCAGCCGACCCTCGTAGAATTCTTAAAATATCGATTTACATCGCTGTGATTCTTGGCTTCGCCAGTTACGATTCGTTTCGAGTCTGCTGAATTATCTTACAATAGCAAGAAGGTTCTATTGACATTTTCAATCACACTCTGTACGATGTATCGAACTCGTTACAATACCTCTAAGAACGTTCGTGTCACTTTTACCGCACGAACTTACCTAGCGAGTACTGCTTCGGCGCAAAATTCAGCCGTATCGAAGCTGTATCGAAAAAAGAAGGGAAAAGAAAGAAGAAACAAAAAGAGAAGAGGACATTGGAAACCACGAAGCACGAAAAAAGATAACGTTATAAATAGATCCTGCAAGGGATCCCGCAGAAATTGCAACGTTTCCGTTCGGAAGCGCGCGTGTATATCGGTCGCAATAATCGATGACACTGTCGTGAGGTTTACGTAGATACAGTGGGGATGGGAAGGAGATGCTCGTGGTTGTAGGGTGGAGAATACGGGCCGTTTGACTTCACGCGCGACGGTATATAACGCGGGTAATACAATTTGTCGGAATTTATTGGCCCTCGATACCCGTGCGACCCCCGCTGAAATCAGCTTCCTCCATCGAATTGCCGGCGTGTACCGCGTTTACCGTCCACCCACGTCCGTTTCCGGTGATCGCGTAAAGTCACTGCCATCTCCTCTCACTCCCCGTCTTTTGCCCCCCTTTCTGTTCCCTATTTCGCTGCATTTCCTTCTCTTCGCATTTATGCACCTCGTTGCCAACACCAAGTGCCTTCTATTTGCATCGTTTGAAATCATCCAATCTGGTAGAAGGCGGTCCGAGCGAACCATTGCGAATACGTTCTTATTGCAAGGCCAGCCCATACCTTTTTCGTTGCTTCTCTTATAGCAAACGAAAATTAGTTTATTCGGGCGTCGGTGTTTTCGCGTCGATGCAATTCTCAGAGATCTTAAAAACAGTCATAGAAAGTGAGTTTATATCGCATGGACGTGACTCCACTTATTACCAGATTTAGGGGATTTCGTTCGTCACTTCCCTCCGCGTATTTTTGTGATTAAAGAAGATCATGCAGTTTATTCGTCTTGCACGTTCCGACTGACGATTCGTCTGCTGCAATTTCTCGGTGTTGAGAGGATTCCTACGTGCTTCCACGTGTAATTAGAATCTGTTAAGAGACAAAGAAACTTTGTTTAAGCGACTTGTTCCGGGATTTTCGTACGTTCTTTTACGTGCCAACTTAATAGTTTTAACGTTAACGTGTAAATTACGCGCTACAAATTAATACGATAAAAGATGCTAATTTGTCGCGTGTAATTGTTACGCGATTTAAATCGTAAATCACGAAATAAGTCGCGATGTCCATCCACTTGACTTTCGTGTCTCGAACATATTTCAATATTCCATCGTCAATCCGTTATGGAACGTGTCAGAAAAGATGATCGTCGAGAGGAACACCGAACGACTTCGAATCGATATCTGGTCGATTCGTTAGTTCGCATTGATAAAACGTAACTCCCGGCAGGAAATTAGTAGCCGTCTTTCTTGTTTGATTGTGTATAATAAATGTCGCGTTCCTCTTGTTTCGTGGAGAAAAGACTGGCCGATTGCCAGAGTGCTCGACGAGGTTCTGCGGCAACAGCCAACCGGAAACCAGCCCCAGCAGCATCGCTGATGGAATGAATTAACGCTACACCGAGCGAAGTCGATGAACGGCTCTTGTCGTGGGCTCCTACTGACAACTGGCAGTTGAATAATTAGCAGAAACTCGAGTCGATCTCCAGGACGTGGCTCGTCAGGCTCGATTCAGGATCGTTTACTTCCACTCGATTCATCCTCTTCGCTTCCTTCGTTTTCTCGTCTTTTCTCCTTCCGCGTCGATAATCGGCGGTCGGATAAAGAACAAGAGAGACCGTATAGGCCTCGCGTGGTTGTTTTTCCCCGAAGAAGAAACGAACACACGCTCACATCGAACGGCGGTTGCAAGTACAGAACGCAGCGCTTATGTGAATTGATCGTCATCGTGGTATGGCGGAGCCGAGGAAGCGCGTGCATAAGTCTCGTGCGCACACGAGCGTGCACCTGAATCCGAGTATACCTGCATAGCTGACTGGCGCGTACTTCTATGTAGACCCGAAGCTCTTCCGGGCTGGTTAAGCTAGCAATAAGGCAACGTGGTCGAGACTGCATTTGTGAGAGGAAGGAAAGAAGTAAAACAAAAACGAAAAAGGGAAGGAGAATAAAAGCAGATATGGTTTATCGACCCTCGGGACCGGTTTCTCGACGGAGGCGAAATTGGAAGAGTAAAATGTGCAAGCTGTTACGGATGGGAGATAAAGCAACTAATAAGATAACGTCTAATTTGCATGATTGGGTCAGCCGTCCTGGGATCGAACACGGAATTTAAAAGAAGCTGCTGGGTAACGGGCGTTGACAACGCGCCACGAGGTGGGGCGGATGGTCGCGTTTCCCCAAGAATATTTATCTTCGTGGTCTTAGCGAACCTCCTCGTCGCATTAATTAAATCATCGTTCGCCGACGGCCAGAGACGCTGACAGAGGTATCGCTGCTTTCCACGTCTTCGTGATCGAGACGGTACACGTGGTAGTAATTACGGAGTCGCTAACGCGATCAGTCATTTCAACGTTCCTTTCAAATTTCCACGCGCAGTCAACTAGCCAGCCAGTCAACCCTGTCGAAACTGCCACGACGAAGGGTTTAACGAACAATTACAGAGGGAAAAGAAGGCCCGAGCAATTAAGCGTATAATTACGAATAGAAATTAAAAAGGAACGATTGCGAGGGGGACGGAGGCAGGCAGAGAGATACATCCTGATGAATGTAAGGAAGAAAGGCAGAGAGGGTACGGGGGGGGGGAGAGGATGACGCATGTACTCGTGCTGTAAACGTCCCTCCGTGTTCATCTACTCGGGTGCGTCGCTTGAACGCAAACCGAGCCGCACATAAACCGTAGGACTCTACTGGCTGCCGCAGCTACGAGGGAAACTACCCCTTGGCACGCGAGAATAGCGTACCGACCATTACGTTCTACCTTAACCGCCTAGCGCCGCCTCCTACCTCGGCTCCTCATCAACCTCGGTTTCCACCACCTCGAGCTCCCGTGGTAAAACGGCCGAGTATGCCAACGGAGAGAAAGCACGTGAGAGGGCTGCCGCACGAAAAGAGGGTGAAAGGAGTTTCGGGAAGGGTGCACAGTCACGTAGCCTTGGGGCAAAGAATGGTTAATTGTTTGTAATTAATATATTACATGCCGAGTGGTAAGTCTCGAGTGCCAGTGCATTACGCGATAGCCATCCCTTATTTACGACCATGGCCGGGCTCGTGCGTCCTGTAATTGACTATGCAGCGCAACGCACACGTACGTACAATATACACGAGAGTACATATATAGACATGTACATGGATCGTCTATATCGGTTGAACGGCTTGTGTATTTTCGAAGATTCCAGTTTAAGGATCGAAGGCGATTTGCGATCGTTGGTACGTTTTGCGTTAATTGATTCGATGCGAGTCTGTTTTCCAGGTGATTTTTGTACTTTTTATTTGAAACGTTAAACTTGTACGACGATGAGACAACGGGTTTTTCGGCTTTCAATCGCTTCTCTCCGACGTTTGGTGAACGTTCCAGTTCGTGTCATCAGGAATTTCTTCGTTTGAAAATTTTCGTCATAGAATATCGATACAAAATTTTGATGAATTATTGGTAACTTGGTTGACTGTAATTGTTTAATTTTAGAAGTTACTCGTAATTAAAGGATTGTACAAATAACGGCATAGCGCTTTCTAGGAAAATTTCAGTCAGCTGTTCTTCGTTATTCAGCAAATACACCTGGTTTCACGAATCGAAATTATTTGCAGAAGTTAATTAGCCTTTTTTTTTACACGGACCGGCGATGAGTTCAGATAAAAGTTGGGTTAAAACTAAACTGGAACAAAGTTACAGCAAAAAGCTTGAAAATTATTTCAACGTTCGGTATCTATATTGTTCTGATACATGAAGTGATATTCAGGTTGGATCGAGTACGAACCGAAGTAACATATTTTTCTCTTATTTTGTTTTTAATGTTTACGCGTTTGTATAAAAAAACCTTCAAAATATTAGGAGATTTTGTATATCTTTTTTTTTATAAAACCTTCATATTTTAAAAATAGAACGAGTTTTTCCTCCAATGAAAGTTTACCGAAAGTAACTAAAACTTGTTTACATCATCGTACCGTCGAAACGAGTAAAGCTAAAAATAAATTTACAATTACATATAGTTTTGGAGCTTTCTAAATGTTCTATACGTACATATGACGATATATGTAGTTAAAGTAGATGGGTACAGGGATGTATGATATTAGTATCTTCGTGCAAAAGTATACAAAATTTTGAGAAATCCAACATTTTCCAATTGTACGTGTATTATTTGTTAAGTAAAAGTAAACGAGACGAACGAACGAACTCGTACGTTAATTTTTATCAGCCACTTTGCAGCTATCCGTAAAGCAATTTTCCAAATTTCTTAAGAACCTGTTGACTAAGATATCGTGCGGCTAGTAGTGATTTTATAATATATACCGATTCGACAAATATATCGATGTATGTATATTTGAAATATGTTTGCGGAAAAGACGAACGCTCGCAAGATAGGGATAAAACATCGGTTGTAACATTGCATTTCTGTATGGCGCACGAAAGTGTGGATCGGTGGAGACAGCAATGGGGCAAAGGGAGCTCGAAGCGGGGCTGGAAAGGCGTCCGGTAAATTCCTAGCGGTTTGCTTGAACCACATCCCCCTTTACACGTCGCTATGCACTTAAGTGCGATTCTACTTGGCGAAGGATATACGTCGAGACATAGTGTGCCACGTCCGACCACTGTCGTAAAATCGTTTCCTTGCTCGCGTTTCGAGAAAGGAACATTTACTTGCACGAGAATATTTCGTTCGATGTCCATGTTAAATGTATAATTTATTATTTTCACTACCCTTTCCGATATTCCATCGAGCTTTCTACGAGGACTCTCTATGTCATGCATGCTCGTCGAATATCTAATCGAGAAAGACGAGTTATCCCGTCATTCGAATTGCCCATTTCTTGAATATAATAATTTCTTTATTCATAGACTCCCTACTTTCCTTTTTGTATCGTTTCATTTCTGTTAAAGATGGGTTACACCGTAATTCCTTCATATATGGATATACGTGCAAGGATTGAAACTAGCCTAATGTTCGTATCAGAATGCATATAATAATACGTAAGATATTATTTATTTAAATTTTTCTGGAAAATATATTATCGATAATTTTAGACGAAAAACGGTGATTCTAAAAATATCCAACCAAATCCAATTTCTCATTTATAATGACATAAACGAACGTTCTATTAACATGTCGCTCGGAAACTCTTATTAACTTTATACGAACTGTTATCTAAAAAAACGTTGCCAAAATACGATACAGAATAACGGAAAAAGTGTTCGTTGGATACGAAAATGTGGGTAAAAACTTTCCATCGTAAAAACTTTATTCGTGGGTGTACACGCAGGAGCTACTATGTTTTCTCCAAATATTCATCACTGGCTGAATAATTCCACGCGATGTGATATTCTTTTTTCACCCAACTCTGTACTTTTACGTATAATTTCTCCTCTCGTTCTTCGTTCGTCGCTAACGCGGTCCCAGTGTCGTTCTTCAGTTTCTGTCCGCGCACCCTCTGTCACACGAATTTCCATGAAATTACGCGATAGCACCGCGACTGTAGAGCGATAGCGCCCGGAGCAGCTTGATAATCATTTTCGATCGTAACTATGGTAATGAGGCGGCTAATTATAAAAACGAACTACAAGCATTCCGCTGAGAGAAGCGCGAGAAAAGAAAAAAGAAGTTTTCTTACGGGTAAAACGGTCAGGACAACGACGGTGCTGTGCCGCTTGAGTAACGACTTTCGGGACGACTAACTACTTTCAACGACCAGCTACGACCATTTAACGAATAGAAAGCGGTCCCTTCGTCGTATCCTTGAGACGCCGCACCGCCTTGGATGCCGCTGCAACGGTTTGCCTTTCGCAAACTTGCCTAAACCCACATTCCATCGCCAATGGAAACATAGTCCTCGCGTTCTTGGAGAGCGAAACGTATCAAAGCATAAGGCAGAGAAGCAGAGAAGACGAATTACGATCAAAGGTGTTTCTAAACCAGTGACAGTTGTTACGAAAATTCCACATAGATACAACGACTATGAAAAGTAGTGGCACACAGCCTTATTTTCCAACGAGGTTATTTCGTATTATATATCGTGTTCCTCGATAGTAGATAATACAAAAGCGATTTTTCAAATATGAGTCGTATATAAAGCTTTGCAATGTGATATTATGATTACGTTTTACGTTTTGATCGCTATGGGTGAAATTCTTCTTCGTGGTATTTTCTTTCCTGGATTTTTAACAGAACGATATGCCCTAAATTCCCTCTCTAAACAGTTCCAAGAATTTTCTTTATACTTCTTTAATGCTCTCCAGCATATATGAAGTATTCTCATCAATCGTGGCGTTCGCCTGCAGCCCTATTCTACTTTGCAAACGAAGAAAGGAATGCTTTAGATTCACGGTACGTGGTAAGTTGAGGTTAGGTATTGGTGAGGAACGAGACGCTCTTCGAATGCTAAGGATCGTTCGAATTTCGATCTGGACAGTGACGCAATCAGAATTCAGGAAAGAATGCATGATTTATTATAGTCCTTCGCGTACACCGTTTCCCACATTTTCATAACATTTTTACTGCTATGACGAAAATCTCGTATTAGTTTACAAAACATGTTCGTTCGTTTTAACAGGAGAGATTAGGTTCTGTACACAACGATAGGTGAAAATATTTGAACATTTAACCGTAGGAAACCGTAACGAATATTCGGCGATATTCTGTAATGAATAGTCCGTGTATTATGCGGCACATTTTAAAATTTCATTAGCTTGAAACTTCAATTTCTAATTGACAATTTCCTTCGTATTTCGATTTAATAATTTACATAAAATCATTTATAAAACGTTCCTCTTAAAATTCTCTCCATTCTTACAAGTAAATATACTGCGAACTAAAAATTCGTCGCGTTAAAACTGGCAGTCGTTTTCTTATTTATTTGTTACCGTTAATTCTCTTAACTGTGGCTCTTAATCCAAAGAACGTTTAATCCGAGAAACAAACCGCAGGGATCGATGTTAACAGTAAACGCATCGAAACGTACGTAAGAATAATTATTCATTTGTCATTCTAAGAGGAATAATCTTATACAGGTTCTTGAATCTCTGTACGGTTGAAAGGAAAATTGATGGGCAATGTGGTTGCAAAAGGAGGAAAACTCGTGGGTAACGAGTCAGATAGCTGGCTCGGTAATAAAATTTTTTCTCCGCATGATTTGTTAGCAATGAACTGCACACACGGCCACGCGGCAGCTAAAAATACATCTCGCAAACGTATAACGCGTTTCCCGTGGAGCAATTTTCCACGATCTCTGTTTCTTTCAAATCAACGTAACAGCTCTTCCGCTTTTCGCGCTTCCTACGTGTCAGCGTTGGTGATATACGAACCGGCCAACGTTTAAATGAGTTTTTAAGGCTGACCAAGAACGCGCACGCGCGATCCATGAAAAAGGAATAGGGGGACCAGGGTGCACGAGGCGCTGGTTATCAGCCAGTTTCTCGTTTATTTTGGCGAAATAAAAAGAAAGAAACGAGTAATCAGCGGGCGAAGGGAGCGACATTGTTAAAAAGTGTTAAGAATTGCTCTACAGAAGAAACTAATAAAGAAATTATTCCACATCCTGTTCGTGTCCAGCCGCAGCGGCAGAGAAAAATGGCCACGCGTTACCGCGGGAACAAGATCTAAATTAAAAATCGTAGACGACTCGGACGTGCTCGCGTGCAATAATTTCCAGCTTACTGCTCGTTAGGAACGGTTGTAAGTATGTAATGAGTTTCAGCGACAAGGTTCACAGCGACTCTTATAAATCCAACCGGCTGTCTGCTTTGCCATAATCGTTTATGCCCTCGTAAACTCGCATCTGTGAACTAACTCCGTTCGATATTATGATCCTCGCAAAGGGGAAAGATCATGTAATCACAGTGGCGAAATTGGTCGATCAGGTGAAGTACGAAGGTTACGTTTATACGGCTTCGGCGGAATTTCTATTTGTACAGATCTGTTTGGATAATATTTCCGATATGGCGAATATACATACAGTTGGTATAGTTTGAATATATCCGTATATAGGGTAACCTCGTTTTCGTACATGGAATAACCTATAGCTGGTAAATTTTCAAATTGAATTCGTTTTTATTTGTAACACGAACTGCGGCGCAACCTGCAGGTATATATCTTAGTTGTAAATATTTCGTAGTACCTTTGATACAACAACGTTGATATTAAAAACTACGAGTAATATCGCTTCACGACCATTCGTCACGAATGCTGCACTTTGTTCTACGTAGAATCTGATGGAGGAAGACGCGAGGACACGTGTAAACGCTCACGTTTTCTAAACACGATGTTCGATGAAACATCTAGACGAGCGACCGGTGTTTCGTCATTTGTTTTTACAGGACGGTGCTTCGTCGCGTGCTTTTAAAAGGTCCGTATTTTGGAATTGGCATCTATATTCGTGCCATTTAAAAACCTCTGATTCAACCACGATCAAAGTTGTTATATCCGAAAATGACCCCTACAATATGTCCCACGTACCGTGTACCATTTTAGGGTCGTAACTTGCCCCAGCTGCATACGACATCGTGTATAATTTACTCATTCATTTCGTTCGATAGAAAATAAACCTCTGTAAGCCCTGTGGGGATAAATAGGTTTAATAAAATGTTTATAACATACCTGGAACTCTATTCAGCTATAATACATGTACACGGAATATACACGCGTGGATTTAAACGTGAAATCAAGTTATAATCCTCGATGTGACGAAATGAAATGCTTGTTGTATAACAATTCTGCCGAGCTCTATTTAATCCCAAATGGAGAAACACACTGAATGCGCGTTTCATTAAAATAAACAAGTTATTATACTTCTACTCATATTTTTGCTACATTAATTTATTATTAAATCGTGAACATCGATATAAGAACCTGTTAGCTTGTTACAATGACGAAAACGATTTTCGTAATTCAATATGTTATTCCTTGATGGTTGGGAATATCGAACAATGGTTCGAGGAAACAATACGACTCTACAAAATTATTTCATTTCGTGTTGGATTTTATATTTTGGCGGATATATTTTTACATCGTTATAGAACATTTTTACGTAGGTTACGAATAAATATTTACACAAGCAATATAGAATAAGCGATAGATATGAATATTGTCCTAGTGAGATCGGGAAGATGTATAATTTAGTAAATAAAAAGATATTTAAAAATATAAATTTTGTTACAGTGTATATAAATAATAATATCTTCTATAATACAATTACCGAATGAAAGGAACTAGAACATTTTCTAAAACTAAACCAAATATCAAAATAGAAATATGAAACTTACGATCAACGACAAAGCAGACGGTGGCATGGTGGTTCTGCCAGAATATGGAAAAATTTTCTATTTATCAATGAAATTTTAAATAAATATGTTATAATGAAATAAATAAAAATTACAAACGTAAACGTTCGGGTACTTTTCTACGTCACTGTATGTTTATCACGACACGTGTATGATAGTTAACATGGTATTCGAGTTGAGTCCCATTTTTATTAGAAAACTAATTTGAAATTTTCCTGTTTTTGCGTTCATTATTTGCCTGTACTTGGAACATTTCATTTCTGCTGCTGTTTCTTTGTTCGAGTCATATTTTCTCTTTTATGAAACCACGTGCTATATCGTAGGAGTAGTTGGGATCAACGAGGTCGAAATAGTTTTTCACAACGTCGACCAAATGAAATTACATCGAAGGCTGTTTATTAACCTTTAATAGAAAAATACCACTTTAATAGAAAAAATAGACCATTTGTTCGATTGTTTGGTATAAAACTACTTTTTCTACTACTTATTCGTTTATTTTACTATTTATTTTTAATATAAAGTTACTTACTTGACTTTTTTCTCCAATTTGCAAAATTACATGGTGCTACAAGATCATCGGCAACCTGATCGAGTCATTAAAGTTCACTTAAAACAGGCTACATTTCCACGTAATCCAATACACTCCGCTCACATTGTAGCTCAGAAACCATTATCTTATCTCGTGTCTGAGACGATTAGTCTCGGTATACCTGTCAAGGATTAGCAAGGATACGATAATTAGGACAACGCCGATATTAGACCTAACAGGGAGCGTAACATGTATGGTCAATAATTCCTATTCATAGCGCGTCCTATCCGACAGTTTTAACCTTTCACTTATTAAATCCTGATAGATGTACGCTATCACGCGTTTCCAATTTAAATTATTCGATTGATTTATGCCTCCTATAAATATCGCGGTGGAAATCTTCGAGAATTCAAAAGACATTCTAGCCAAGAATTGCTGTCTTACAATCTTTTATTTGGCAATCATGTGTGACAAAATTAGTTATTTCTAGTTTTAGTAACGGCACAGAGCCTATTGAAATATTACTCATAACGTCATCTTAATAGTTTCTAGTCTCAAATAAATCAAATTTTCTGGCTACTAATACACCGATGTAGTCTACATACTATTATGTTTCTTTTTTCTTTTATATCTCTTTCTGAAAGATTGTCTGAATATGTCCATAATATAATGAATTATTCACAGCTGTGTTGTATTGCTACGACACAAGGAAATAATTTTAATTACGGTGCACGATAATCTTCGGTATTCTGAAACTAGTTACTCCCTTACGTGACACGATATTCGAGAAATTCATCTTATTACTTGTACCTGCGCGTACAACACCGTTGTCGATGAGAAATTAATAATTTATGATTCGGCTTTCGCGTAATATAGTCACGTTATCACTTGATTGTGAACAAACTTTAAATTGTACCCTTATTGTATGCAGTTATACCTTAAACGCGTTTCCTACCTATCGTTGATAATTCCAAATAAGCCGAGTATATGCATGTTTAAGCCAATACATGAACCGTTCAATCTTCAAAAGAGGTACGTGAGCCGAGTGTCCATTTAATGCAGTATCAATCTCGATTGAAGGAATTACACATATATATACCTTCATATTATAGTAACCGTGTAAATATGTAAATAAATCTTAAAGTACACCACATATCATATTTTACAATATAGAGATAGAAATTATTTTGATGCTTTCTAGAATTAAAATTATATGCAAGAAAGAAAATGTGGTATTAAAAATGATAAACTAGTGATTAAATGTAACCAGTTGCTCGAAAAGTCCATAACAGAACTTAAGAAAAATTTAAAGATACTATACTTCGATATCATTAGAATATTTTATTAAGCAACCTTGAAAATAACTATGATCTTTAAAGAAATAAAATTACTCCTACACCTGTACCTTGTTAATATCTCTAATAACAACGAGATTTTATTCTGGTTCGAACAAATGTCACACGCTTGTTGCATTTGAAAGTAAAAGTTGTGCCACCAATTGGCAACCCTACGTACTATAGAAAAATTAAATTTTCTTATTCCGGATACGAGCACTTTTGTATTTCTCGTTACAAGATAAAGCATAAGATAAAACGGAGCACATAGATACATATATGAATTAAAATGAGGTATTCTAAAATTAAGTAATTTAGCCCAAACTCTTAAGGGTAAGCTACAACTCAACGATATCACTTGGGGGTTGAAACAGTGTCCCCGTGGAACACAAGTTAACGAAGTCCATCCAACGTGGAAGTGACGAGAAAATGAAAGCGAGATGCAAATAGAGCGATGGCGGACGAAAATTTGAGACTAACGAGAAGGAGGGGGAAAATTAGATTAAGTTTTAATCCAAGTCTTTTTTTTTTTTTTTCTCACATTCCCAGATGGAGCAGCACTCTACGCGACAGAGCACCGCGTACTTACTAACCGCTCTACGCCGAGGTAATGCTTTTAAGGTCTTAATTTTTTAATTTCTCGACTCTCGGCACGGGTATCGTAGCCACATTACTAAGTTACCAGACTAATCCAGTTACAGCTTCTGGTAAGCACACCGCTACGGTTGCCGTTGTATTTGTCAACGTTACTTCTATGTAACGCCCTTCGTCAGGCTAATTAGAGCAGCTTCTTTCTTCATTTAGCCTGCTCATTTCGAATCTCGGCTGACCAACGATAATGCGATCAAGTTCAGTATGTCGGTATCGATCCACTTTAGTCGATCTGTAATTAATCCTATGTGAATTTTACCAATGCACGAATCAATGACAAATTACTAACTCGTTTATAGAAGTAGCATTTACTTACTACAGTATCTCCTATGGAGTCACCGATTTATAAATTTCAAATATCTATTAAGAGCATAATAATATATTTTACCATATGTTATATATGTACATATATTACTATACACATTTATTATTTCAATATCGCTATTTGTATTAACAGCCGAGTTATTTCTACCAAACACGAAAAACCTTCTCAATGTGACTCTTAGTTTAGAAATTAAAGAATCCAAAGATGAAGTGTTTATCGAGTAACAATATATCCTGTAATCCTTGTCAATAACAAACATTAGCCGTATTATCGCATAGTGGCCTTTGAAAAGCGCTTTAACTCTTCACAATATTCTATTATACATGGCTATGATGATTGTAAAGGATAAAATCATCGCAATATGATTTACGTTTTACGTATTTTTATCTGCAATCATCCTGCTTGGAAGTTTATGTAACCAATTACGGTTGGAACTGTGTGGCATTGGAAGCCTCTTATTGATAACATCGTTTAATTCAAACGCTTAATATAAACGATTGACAAGGCTGTTCCCGTGATTAGAATAAGAAATAGAAGAATTTTTGAAACGGTATAACAAATTAGATTCTCATTAATTTTCAATCAACCAACATTGAAAATTGCTTAATATCCAGAAATTAATCAATTTTAGTTTCCTAATGTAATAGCGTAATAGAAGACAGTTAATTGCGCGAACTTTCCATGAAAATTCTGACGGGACATTCCGATTATTGCAAAATGGACTACAAATTATTTTTATACCATTTAGCCGTCTGCAAGTCAGCTTAAACGCATAAAGTCATTGAACCGCGTTATAATACTGCGCGTTCTGGGAAACATTTTAAAACTTCATCCAGCTGGTCGTAATGGCAATTCTATTTGACACAGAAAATACCTTTGGAAGATACTTCCGAGGGATGAAAGCGTTGCGGCCTGTTCCCAAACGACGATTCTATTCTAACCACGTTGGTTATCTTATTATCTCTACTCTCCTCTGCTGATTCTGAATTGTACACGTAGTTCTGAAACCGCATTTTCATCCTTGAGTACTTCATCCCACGAGACATCCGCCACCAAACAATGGTTCTAAGACCGAGTACCATTACTCGGCCGGTTTTCCTCCGAACAATTTAACGAAATTACTGAAAATGAACGGGACAATTGGTGCTGAAAAATTCTCCGTTTAAAGGTCTTTTGCTCGTGTCACCATAGAACTATCGTCGATCATTTTTCAATTTAGAACATTATCCACTTTTAATGGAACCTTACAATCATCCCCTGCCTGAATTAATTCTAACGAGTATGATCTCAACCCTCGTGTCACTTTTGTGTAATTACTGTTTCAATATGATATCTACGAATCTTAGTGAAATTTAATTTTCAATATTTTTCACCATTTCTTGGAAGTGACGTAAATTAACTTGAATGTTACTAAACTTTGAATAATTTATTTGATTCGAATACTAATCATCGCTTTTGACTAATTAGCAAATTTATTATAAGAAATTAACAAATAAATTCGTTGTTCCTTCCAAATCTTTGGTCGCTGAAAAACTCTTAATGGAATAAATAATCATTGAAGATTAACTTCCAACTGATATCGTTGACTTTAGCTGTATCAGAATTATTTCCGAAATGAATAGGAAATATTGTAACGCTGCAAAGCGTCGTCTATTTCTAACGTTTGATATAAAATCTACAATTTTAATTAAAACCTTCCATGTATCTAATCTATCGTTAAAAATGTTCCTAAACTACAACCTTGTTCTACTGTTTCCACTATTTTGCCATACTAATCGTAACATGAAAGAAAGGAACTGAGATATTAACGTAGTCTGCAATATTTGCATAGACAAGCAAATAAATCGTTCGTAAGGTTTCAAACGCTTAACGAAACGAAAAGACAATCGCAAAAATTTCATACGTCGAATCTGAATAGTACACCACATATTTAATATCCATGAACTATGGATTGAAAATGCCTCAAACTCAAAAACACGATCGCTTTGTCAACGTATTGTTTCCGCTAAATAATTTCCAGACGAATATAGGATGAAACCAGAGATCGAATTTCCGTGATATTTCCACGCATCGATATATATAATGGAGGAAAATTTTGGTCGATTTGGCGAACGAGGTTTAGCATGGATCATCGACGTTGCTTGTCGGAGATCTCCCACGAGGTCCTCAGAAGAGAACCTTGGACGATTTGCATTTAATCGCGATCCACGGGCAACGTACACGGCTGCGTGTGTACCGTGCAGATACGAATTCATAGTTTACAGCGAATGGCCTCTGGTTCATATAAGCAAACTAATTGTACCAGCGGTAAATTACAGCGCTTGTACGCCGGCAACGGCAGCTGCGGTGCCGCGTGTGCGCTTTGCACTACAAGTCCCGTTCCGTGGTGCACGCGTACATTTCGCTGTTCTGTATCCGTTGCCTGGTAAAAAGTAGGAAAGAGAGTCACACAGAAAAGAAACTGGGACTTTCTCGATAAGAAAAGAAAATAGTCTCGTTTAGGTTAGACAATTTACCTGCATTCAAGTTGCTTGACTTGCTACATGAAACCTCTTTTCTAGTGTGAAAAATGAAGTATTTGGTATGTAGCTGTGGTAATCTTCCGCATCAGAATCTCTATTATTCGAACACCTACGATATCTGAACATTTTGTTACCGGAGTATTCTTTTATCCAAACATCTAAATATCCAAATAAATATCCAAATAAATATAAAAAAAGAAGCACATTCACATTTATAAAAATGTTCGTTGTACTGTTTCAAGTCCTTATAAGAGGTAAAGATAACTACTTTCAGTATTACAAAGCTATAATCGTGCACTTATATTCGTTAACTTTTATGAGTTTGGTTGTATTTAATAGACTCTTGTCGAGATCTTAATTTTCCCTTATTAAAAATTCTGAACAAGAAGTTGCGAATAAAACACGAAGAGAAGAAAGTAGAACAAGGAGGATTCGTTAAAGGTGAAAGCGAAGTGAAGGTAAAATTTAAAAAATTTGAAGGTGAAAGTAGTTAGAAAATTATGCGTAAGGAGAAAACAAGGTTCTGTATGTTATACAAGATACAGTCTAGACATACAAGACAGATAGAAAATAATAGAAGATGAATTAGAATAACGTCGTCGAAAATAATAATAACCATATACCCAACTACCTGAATATAGCTAAAATAGACATAATTTCCTGACTCGGACAACCACTATACTATACTATGCAAGTTTTTCTTACATCAAACATCTTTGGTTTACTTTTTCTAATTTTCCAATTTTTTATCCAATCTCGTTATTTTCCACAATTTGTTAACTTCCTTCGATCCAGTTAACGATCGCGACATTGTCGATATCGACGCGTTTGTTTCACGCAAACTACACGTAAGCGCAGAAATCGCTGCAAACAGCGAACAACCGAATCGAGAGATCCCTGTTATAAAACGAATATGCAAAATAGTGTGACAAGAAGCGAAAAAAAAAAAGAAACAACGCGGTACCGACGAGAGAGAACACAAGCAAAATCAAAGGATAACGCACAGTGAGAGATAAAGAAGGGGATAGGGATTTAAAAAGGCGAGACACGAGCGATCAACCTGTACGGCACTCGATTAATGCTCATTTGCATTTTGATTGCCGCTAACGATAATTGGCGGTTACAGTTTTTCGTAAACGGTAATCTGTATAAAATAGGGGGAGGGTGGCGTGGACACGCAGCACCGAACATCAGCTTTCGGGATTTGTTACGTTTGCCCGACGATCCGATGTATAGGTATAATTGTTATCGACGCGATACTGGAAAACAGGGGATGCTGCAGGGGGGTTTCGCTCCAGCGGACTTGTCAGGAACGTGAGAGGCTTTCGTTCGATATTATCGCCGACTAAACACACAGATAATGAACAAATTGTATTATTCGTAGCGTTCTCTGCGTTCGACGATTTTCGTTCTTTCGTGTTTCAATCGGACGTTACCACGGGAATTTATGATACAACGCGTACACATCGACAATTACGGGATTCGTTTCGAACTGGCGTATATTTTTGTTCGATTCGATGACACAGAGTATATCTGCCGCGAGTGGATGTCAATTTTCCGCCTCCGGGCACTCGTAATTATGGGATAAAGATTCGAATTCTGTCGGTTTCCGATTGGAGGCGACTTCAAAGGTCTCTTTCACTAGAGTTTACGACACTCCCGAGAAAGAGGGTGAAAGAGAAAAGGGAGAAAGAGAGAGAGAGAGAGAGAGAGAGAGCCAAAACTCCTAGTAGTCCTAGTGGATTTCCATTTTTTTCACTCGTTCCTTCTACGAGTTTCGACTGCTCTCTCCCTTCGCCGTTATTCCAGTGGCTTTTCGAAGTGTTCGAAGCGTAAAATTGCTGCTGGAATCGTGTTAAATTCAAGGTCCGACCAGCCGGGGCATAGGAATCGGTCGCTAGCAACGAAATTCGCTATAATTCTTTTTGAAATGTAGTCTTAGGTCTCAGATAACTGGTGCAACTGTCCTCGCAAGTTGGACAAGTCGTTTCTTTCGGTTATATTCGAAATTTTGCAACATACGCATAAGTTTGCGTTATAATCAATATAAAAATGATTAAAAGTATCATTATAAACGACGTTGTTCGAGAAATATACACATTTGTTCCAATAAATCTCGAATACAGGAGTAACATCTATTGAAATTACTACAAGTTTAAGCATTTACCGTTGCGAAACAAATGCGAATCTTTCAATTCCGTACGAGTCGGAAAGAATCAAATTTTCCTTGCGAAATGCTTCTCGTTTCGTTTCCATCCAACTCTTCGTTGCTGAGATATCATCGTTTGAAGAGAATCTAATTTTTCAATAATTTTCCACCGTTGTCTCTTACCGCACGCTCGGATTTCTCACTCTCAACGCATCATCGTTCAATCACAATCTCGTTACTAGCGCGCTGGTCAGTGACTAGCAACATCTGCGTTTTTACCACTGGAACTATTGCTACTATCATACGTACGCATTTCTTGGGAAGAATATGGATCGTACATAATTCTACAGACTTACGATTGCATACGTTTATCACACTTTATATTAATATATTTTCAGAACCAAACGAGATATCGATTTAAATCAAAACTCATTATTAAGGGTATATTTTTGACTATCTTCCGAATAGATAATACTTCAAAATTTCGTGATTGCTTTATGCGTGTCGTTTATAAATTATCTATGTTGCTACGATGAACTGGGAGAATTGATCGAAGTAACGATAAATTTGTTAACTTCTTCTCTCTATACAAAAGAAAAAAAAAGAAAAAAGGGGAAACAGAAATGTGATTTATCAGGATTTTCACTTGTGACCTTCGTATATTTCTTCGTATCATATCCAATTCTGGAAATTCTAGCGCCTTCGAGTCTCCTATAAATGCATAAACATCGACGATAATAAATATGAGAAATTTTATACGGGATTCTAAAAATCAATTTCTCATGATGTAAAACGTAACCGCGTTCCCTCGAGCAACGGGACACTGGTCAAGAGGAAGATTACCCGCATATTCGGTGATCACGATAAAAGCCGAAACGTCGCGTCGCAAGGAAAATATAAGAATTCAGAGGACGGTCTCACGGGATGGAAGAGAAAATGACGGCGAGGCGAAATCGAAAAATGAGAAAAAACGGGACGCCATGAAAGAAAGGGGCAACTGTGTGGGGAGTTTTTTCCTTGGGCTCCCGATATCATGCCAAGGGTGGACATATGAAGTTAGCCAACGTGCCAACTTCCCCATTTCCTACTTATCGAGTTTTCTTGGCAGCCTGCTACGGACCGACAAGGAGGGATGAAACTGAGAGGATACCGGAGGAGAAGGAAGGTTAAGGGAATGAGAGAGAAATGAAACGAAGGTGTGGGTAGGAGAAACAGGAACGAAGAAAGGAAACAAAATGAGAGAGAAAAAGAGAGAGAGAGAGAGAGAGGGAAAATGCGACGCTTGTCGAGGTTTCCTTCTAATTTCTCGAACTTGATTAAAAGTTGTTCGCTACGAAAATTAAATTTCGTTTCGACCGAGTATCCTGTTACCACTCCTTATCCTCTTGTTCGACCGTCATTCGTGAACGTTGTGAAGATAAGAAACGAAGAATCAGATACAGTCAGCTATGTTTTGATTTACGTAGGAGGTTGGTTCGATTGGTTAGTAGGAATTGCTTTCAGATCGTCGAAAGTACAATTTCATGACAAGTAATGGTAATATTCGTTTATTGGATATCGAAGCCATTAAATCTAATATATCAAACTTGTAATAAACTATTCGTCTAATATATCAAACAATTATCCTTTCTTCGAGACTCGAAAATGTTCTACTGTATCAAAGTTTTATTTCGTAAATCATCTTCCTATTCTTATTTCGAACAAACGATTAATATCCTGCTCTAAGAGAATTATGTAATCTTCTATTATTATATACCACAGATACATAATTAATTCATACGAGTAATTAAATTAACGAATATCAGAATACGCGTATTCAACTACGTAATTCGTAACACAAGTTCATAAATCTTTCATCATTTTTAACCGATGCAGACCTATAGCTGAGCGAGCTGGATACAATAAAATTAGAAATTTATTATATGTAACAGAGGGATTAAATACAATACACGCTGCTTAATTATACGAGACAAATTCCAGCGTTATGATCAATATTTTCACAGCAAATCTTATATATATCGAAGTGGTCCGTACTTCCAGAGGAAATCTGCAGGATTATCTTTGTTAGTTGTTTTCAAATACATACTGTATGTAGGTTATCGTACCCGATAAAAGATGAGAAACACGCGAATACCTATACACGCACAGATTTCGTTATAAAAGGATTACCGTAAATTATCACAGTTATTTGTATCGCGTATTCGTAAAGCTGTTTCATTAATATAATATCTGTACCATGATACATCTGATATCAGCGATGTATCGTTTATCAAAAATTCTCCATGGTCGTATCCTTTATCGAGAAGACGTGTATATTATGTATATGTAGGTACCACCGCGCATAAGTATTTGCACGCTTTTAGATCATTGCAAATATATACACTATATTTGTCAAATGAAACTCTTGAAATAATTAAATTTTCGAAAGCAGAAATAGCAATTTCAGATGCGTAAAGATGCGATCAGCTTGCAAATATTTCTATGCAAGAACGTCGAGGTTTCTATCGTAGCTTTCAGAAATGAGAAAAGACAGAAACGCGACGAATTTCAAAGTACTTTCGTGATATGCATTCGTTTCTCGCTTGGTCAGCAACGATCGTCTCTTCTAAAATTCCATTACATACGTATAACACGATAAATTGTACGGCGCTGAAGAGAGTAGATTAACAACATATTTCACAGGACGAAACGCGTATTACTTACAGGTAATTGGACTTTTTCGATCTATATAATTCCTGGCAGAAAAATAATTTCATGGTATCCGTCATGATATAATACGAACTACAGATTTGTATTATTTTCATTTTATAACTACATATTGCATCTTTTTTATGTCACGACTATTTGGGCAATGTATCGCGAGAGTATTAAATATTGCATTTTTGCAAATATATCGCAATATTGCTTGTTTTAAAATATCAGCAGAATTTTCTAGCTTTGAAGAGAATCTCGTTTACCGATAAATGAATTCAGTTTAACACTTTAGAATCCTGTTCGAAGTCGAACGCCATGTAAGTGAAATTCAATTCGATGTACTTCATTTACTATATCATTTTATTATACAAAATAAAATATTTCTCATATAGAATTTTAATAACTTGTGCAATTTTCTTCGAATTTTGTACGTTCGTATTTTTATAAGCGGTATATAAATGTTAATTTCAAATTATCACCTGAAGAGAAATTTTTAGCAGAAAACTCGTACTTTAATTGCTTGTTTTAATTTCTAGCGAAACATCGAGCCTGAAAAAAGGAGCTCTACACTTTAACGTTCTTAATACATATTTCCTTGAATCTAAATTATATTCTAAACTAATTTACGGTTATAACGCGATTACAGTTTTAAATAATTTAAAGCAGTTTGTATCCACTTTCTAATTTTCTATAAAAAGAACAATTTTAGATGGCCACGCCTTGTCGTTGTCGCAAGTATGCCGATAATGTAAATCAAATTCATTCCTTAATTCTTACAATTAGTTGCGATTAACGAGTCGTTGCTAATCAAGTTAACGGTACGAAGCCTAAAGTGTGTTCCTACCAAAGAGTATAATAAAATTGTAATTGTAAAACCATACGTTTTCGAAGAACATGTTACGTAGTATGGAAGTTTCAAGCTTCACCGCGAAGGATAAAACATTCTTTTAAAAAGAGCGTAGAGCATTATCGATATGAAATTACATAGACATTGATTATGTAATTACATATATTTAAATCTGATAAAAATTTGTTGGAAATATCATGCGATATGTGTAAACGTTTTAATTCTCATATAAATAATGAACGGTATATACAATATTTTATCGAAAATCCTAGAAACCAAATAGAGATCATTAGCTAAATTATAAAAAGTATTTTATTTAGTTATTCTGACGGTTAAACAGTAAACAAAATGATCAATTTATTTGAAAAAATTAAAAATGATCCTCCGTCGAAAAAGATTTCAAATTCATTTGCTAAAAATATATTTTTCCAATCCCATCGCTTTTCTAGCGAGTCAATTATATCTACGTATGAAAAACCTCCATAGCCCTGAAACCCATGAATCCAAAAATTTCCCTATCCAATAACTAGGTATGAACAAATCTTTCACAAGTCATAGAACTTCTACAAATTCAACGTAAAACGAAAAAAAAACAAAAACTAGAAAAAAAACTATGAAAAAGTCACGCGAACGTTTCATAGGTTTCAATCGACCGTTAATCCTGGTGTACACCAGCGCACCCGCAAAACGCGGATCGATAAATCATTTTCCAACAATGAATAGGACGAAAAGTTCGTTTTTACGCGGGACTTGAACGGCTTCGTTACCGTTTAATCGGATGCCAGGGCAGTTGCTATCAGTTTCGGGAACGAGTCCATAAAACAGCCGGTTTCCAGGCTTCAATTTCCGGTGGATGCTCTTCGCGCGCCATGGCATCTCGTTTTTGGCTACGTCACCGAGGAATATAATTGACCACGGCCGATGCCCGCAACCATTAACGTCCGCGTGAAACCGGAATGGATCGTGTATATAATATAATTAAACGGCAAACAATATGGAATCAAATCCAGCGAAGCGTCCGCCGCGAAGGAGAGACGCGTACGCCTCGTCAAACGGTGTCCGCTCCGTTTTACCGCTATTTAGATTTTATTAAATGTTTTACGATTCGCCGCATCTACGCGTTTTTGGCTTTTGCCGCTTCCACCGTTGCCCGACCCGTGTCACTCGCTGTTCTTTAAACTCTAAATGATTTTTGACGATCGAGATACAATCGATCGTGATACGTAGCGTTTCGCGATTACAGAAATAGAGTAATTATACAATGTAAAAAAGGCGTACTGATTTCGCGTGTAATTGAAAGAACAAAAATTTACGGTTTCGGTGTTAGTCCAGAATACGTTTATTTATTATTCAAATAACAAGGAAATTGATAAGTATGCTATTGCAAGTATGAAAAATAGTAAGGTACAGGTATAAAGGGAGAAATAAAAATGTCTTTTGCTTGCTTAAAAATTTCTTAAAAATTTATCGAACCCAAAATGTTCAGCTCTCTGTTTCACGTAATATAAGGAATACTCGATTAATATCTGCAACGTTGCGATAAAGAAAAAGTAATAGCAATAAAGAATAGTCTGGGATGAAAATATCCTTGAAATGAAATTTTTCTTGCAAACTATTGAAATCGCGACTTCAATTTCTTCCGTCATCGTTATCATTAAAAGCAAAGGAGATATGTATTCAGCCTAAAGTGAAATAATCCACGTATAAAATCAAAGCTACTTTAAAAATGCAAGTTTCGTTTCTGTGAGGAGAAACACCGTGGATAAGACAAACCATTCGTTCCATAAATTTGAAATAAAAAAAAAATCATTGCGACGACAGCTAGATTAATAGAAGATCTCGTTGCTTTCGACGAGAGGTATACTTTTAACGAAGTCCAATTCAACCTCAGCTGACACGAAGGATCTCGAGTGCGGGTTGCATGCAACGGAGAAGTTCCGCTGAAATCTTACAAAGAATATTTCTTCGTAATTTGTATCGCGTGCTCAACGATCCGTTGGATATTCTAGTGTCTTTAGAACTGAAATTCTAACGTGCATTTTAACTTCACACGAATCGCATTCTTGCTCCACGTGCATGTAAATTACATAAATGTAGATTACCCACGCATCGGAATATCTAATTTCGTTCGAAAATTCTGAACTGTAATGCGGACGTACGAAATGCAAATTTTCTCCTCTTTTCGTGATTACGAAAACGATGCCAATACCGTACTATAGAATATTAATTGCGAATAATTATAACGACAAACTTGTAGCTGTAGTTTTATCAATCTGTAAATATCAAAATTATAGGATCAAACGTTTCGTTAAATTTGTTAGGAGAAGCTTACTAGAAGTTTGCTAGAAAACTGCACATTTCAAGAGTCGTCAATTTTTACAAAAATTAGATTTTGACAGAAATTGACTCCAATAGCGAGCTGCCTTCTAGTACAGCAGTGTCAATATTTTACCTAACGAAATTATACCAATTACTAGAAAAACTTGTTACAATTCAAATATTGTTTTAACTCTTTTTTTAATAATATTCAATAGCTACGCGTAAACAATATTTCATTAGAGATTCTTGAAATTGAAGTTGAAAATAAAACATTACCTGAGCCGTGAAAGAGAAACGTTTTCAACTACTAAACAGTACAGTCATTGATAATAAATAAATAATACATCCTTTAAGAAATATATATTTTTGCGAGAAAAGAGGACGATGAAACGGCTTAATGAAGCATAGTGCATACGTATTCCAATCACTCTGTACACTTCAGTGTTATGACGACTAGTAAGCACAAACTGCACTTAAGTTTAACTCCGTCAGGAAGGAAGCTACACGGAATACGAAATTCGTGATAGCAAATCCAAGCAAGAGAATCGTTACTTGCCTGAGAACCATCGTCATCAATGTCCTTTGGATGGCGGTATCTACATACACGAGTCTTCCTTTTCATAATCCTATCTCTTCACTTTCGTCGTAGATGTATTCATTAAAAAGTCTATGTATTGTACAATATTTCTAAAGATATGTAAAACACGAAAGATCGATTTATCAAAGACTAATGTTGCGTTCATGCGATATTTCATTTGCAATTCTTTTTTTAATTTACAAATAAATTATTGGATTTTGCTGTTTCACAATGCGACATAGCGCGAAGAAATTGAAATATTTACGCGTGATTCTACAAAAAAGAGAATTATTCGGTAGCAATTTTATCAACACACTTTCTCGCTCGATTTCTGAATCGTAACAAGCTCGAGGTATGGCAGAGGACATGCTGGTATTGCCACAAAAGTGGCAGACGAATAAGTAGCCACGAGTATATCTAACTTTTATCGGTATTGTTTTAAAAACTATCTACTTGCGGACTGAGAAAATATGCAGGGAACACTGAGATTTCAATAAAAGTCTCGTGTAATCACCTAACCGTATTTAAAACCTTTCACTTGAAAGAACAAACATTATTCTTTCACGTTTTGTATTACAAAGGGAATTAGCGAAGAGATAATTAGTTTTCTCGAGGATTATATCGCTCCTTTGTCTATTAATTTGATAATTTGTGATCCAGCAAGCATGAAAAACAAATCGCGTCAACCTATATCGATGTCTTTGTCGATGGTTTTGCGTGACAACGACAAATCTCGAAGCGTGTTGCTCTTAAACAGCCTTTCAAACGAGTCGTAGTCAAAGACTCGACTACGCGCGCCGTGTCCCCTAATTTATTCCATCTTAGCCCGCGTTCCGATTTTCAATTCGTGCCCCGGGGCCTTCTACCGTGGAGCAAAGTGTTTGGCGCGCGTCAACCGACACGCTTTCTCTCGTTCGCCGTTTCGTAGCCGGCTGCTTGAGCACTATCTACATGTAAATCTAATACGCGCTCGTGTATTCTTCGAGACCTCGCCGCCAAGGTGTATACCCTCTCAACGCGTTCGGCACGATCCTTCATCGAGTTACTGTCAAGCGAGCAGGCTAATGCGATCGTTGAAATATTCCTAGTACCGACGAGCTTTCATCGCGTTAAAGTTCGCAGGAAGAAAGCTCGTTATGCTTAGTGACTTAGGATTAGATTGTTTTCAGTAAGTTTGATGAGTGATTACGGAACAAATAACTTCGTGTGAGTCTAATGTCGGAAGTGACAATTTCATTTTGGAATGCCACTTTGTACGAAACATCAGAGTTAGAGAAAGATTATTTACCTTCATTATATACCTCCAGCTTGTATATTATATTAATTATAATAATGCTTCTTCGTTATAGTATCGGTTCATTCAAGTACGTAACGTGTTAGCGTCGGTTCTTCTATGGAGGAGACGTTGGTGTCAAGATCGGCGCATCGTGCGGTGTCGATCCATTTCCAAGAGTATTGCATTGCTGATAGCCGGAACCATAAATGTGTCATCGAGGTTTAGGCTCAACCTCGATAGCGGCTTTGAGCGGCGACGGTCCTACACTTAAGGATCGCCGCGGTTTTAACAGTCTCTAGGACGTCACGGATACTACAGTTGGACTTTTCCACTTTTCATTTCCACTTGCGACTAGTTGCGCGCAACACCGAAATTTCTACGGAGACAATCTACAAATAGATTATCGAGGAATATCTATACGAGGCGTATAGTCATAACGTACGATTCTAAAATTATATAGCTCAATTTAAATGTACGCCTCGGCACGCTCGATCTTATTGGAAATTAATTAAATCGATGGAAACCGTGTAACAGCGTTGGGAAGTAATGAATAAGGAAAAGGATCACGCTACATCGTGACAAATGTTTAATTAGAATATTTTTGCAAGTAGAATTAAAAGAAAATTTGGAAATACGTGCTGTTTGTCGAAATTGCTGCACCATCTTAATACTTTACGCATATGATAGAAAATGAAATCCTTCTCTCAAGAACAGCCAAAAGAATCTCTTTTGGCCGTGTCTCGTTGACTAGATCCCGCGTCACTTTGAATCTTCGTGAATGTATTGGAATGCTCGAGGAAAAGCCAACTTTATTCTTTCTAATAGAGCCATACTTTTTTTAACGCATTAATTAATTCGTCGTGGAATTTCTTATAAAAAATTATTAACCTATCTAGCATTGAAAACAGAGTGTTGTTAAATTAAATAATTAAACCTTTGCTTCCCGTCAAATATTCACTACTAAACATACGTGTAATGTTTTCGTTATTATAATATTAATTATTTATATTAAAAAAGTACGCTTATATCGAAACCTCTGTAAATAGCAATTTAGAACAAAAATCTAAATAGTTTTAAATTTTCTCTACAAAGTGAAACAACTTTCACGCGAAACATTTTGTACGTTTTAAAATGTTATATAGAAACAAAACACGTATATATATACAGTTTACAAACACGCTGCATATTTTATGCAAAACAAGCGAGTTAATTAAAGAAGGAAGGAAGGAACGGTCGATAAAACAAGAAGCCCAGAATTCAGCAAGATCCGTGTAAAAAATCTTACGATAACGAAGCTCGAAAATTCTCTTTCCTGAATCCCGAGATTCATTCACGAATCCGTACTCCCATGAAATTAAAGGACCGTTCGATCCTTTGGTAGAACAGCCACGGGGCACGGTCTTTTAATTATACGGCTGGTGAATCTCGATATTATTTTAATATAAACACTCTGGCTGCCGATATCAACGACCGAGTACTTTTTATCACGGTTCTTTTGTGAGGTGGATTTAACCGCATAGGCACGAGCGAGAGGAATGTTTGCATACCGACCACTCCGAGAAATTTTCTCCGGGTGGTATCGAGCTTCTATATCATTCCCGTTGCTTCAGTTTTGCTTCCTCTTTCTTTCTTTTTTCTTTTCAGCCATTTTGTCTCGTTCACCGTAAAATTTCCCTACGGCGATCATTTCCTCGCTTTACCTCCGAGCCGAGTTGCAACAAAGAAATTCGTCGAATGGTCGTTTTAATTTCGTATCCCTCCACTGTTATACATATCTGTTTTAGCTTTAAATATCGCGTACAAAGGTCACAGGAAAACGTGACAAGTGATGTTGTAAAAAAACAATTTCAAAACTCGAGATTGTCGACCAATTTCCACCCTCTTTCCATTTGATTTTGAAATTAAATATATGTTTTTATCGCTGTTCCGACCACTTGGAAAATATTATTAACAGTAGATCGATCGAATTTACAGATTTCTTGCGCGATACGATGAAAATTATTACACGTTATCGTCGATAAGTCTTCGTGTAACTTTCCTGGATCGCGAGCTGACGATTGGAGAATTTATTCGAGACACATTCGGTTCATTGAAGGCGTCGTATCGCGTGTTTACACTGACACGTACTAAATCCTGTCATGAAACGAGGATTAGCGAAACAAGCAATGGTGACTGTAAGCGAACTGTATATCCCTTGTTGGCAATCGATAACAAGCCTGGGAATTATTCGGCAGTGGCTTCTTTGAAATCAGCCATTCTGCGAACCAGGGATAATATAATATATAGCCTGTATCAGGACCTACGCCAAAGAGAGAAAGAATGCGATCTGATTAGCGGTAAAATCGAGCACCCCCGTTGCCTCGGCTTAATGTTCACGCTTTCTGCTTTCCCCTCCTTCCTTCTTCCATTCGTTCTGTTCTTTTATTAAGCTGACAGAAGCAAATGCCTTCGGAGTTTATGCCGGTCTAAGTTATAACACCCAATTTTTCACTTTGTCGTACAAGTATTAACACAGCGAACAATGAAACGAACCAATTATGAAAACTCGTAACAGATCGTGTAATTGACCGTAGTTGATGGATCAATTACGAAGAATCGTAGTTGATTTACTTTAGTGAAAGCTGATGAGTGAGATTAAATGTTATATTATATTTTATGTAGCACGATAAATTTTGTAGAATCTTGTCGATACAAATCGTTCGCAATTTTGAGGATATCAATTCCTATCCTAATTCTTTTCTTACATATCGTTAATGCGAATCGAACGAATAAATCTAATTAATACGAATTAAGCAAAATGTCCACATACTCACGAGCGACAGCGTATATTTGGCGCGGACGTAACATTTTAAAATCGCTTACAGGAAAACGCAGGTATACTTCGCTATTGTGTCGGTAGAAATAGGTACGTCTAACGCGTATAGAAAATCCCACCTCAGATTCCACCGAAGTAACAAGAAAAATCGTCGATCTCTCGACGAGAGATCTTCGTTGGTCTGGTCGAAGGGAACTTTATACCAAAGGAGACGGCAAGATAGGTAATCTCTCCTCGTTCCAGACTAAACCACGGTTCGTTTGGGTAGACAGGATTGACCACGATCGATTCCAGACACGATAAGAGTCCACTGTTTGAGACGTGGACGATGAGAGTTCAGGTTTTTCAAGTGGTGACTTTTATTTTTCCAGGGATGAACGGAGTTGTCCGTTGCGTTGATTGTGATTTAAGATGGCTTGACCGCCGTGGTATAATTTTAAGGATATAATCCTTTCCGGGAATTTAGATTATTATGCAAACGTAACGACCACCAGTTGTATCTACGAAGTTTATTACGAATTATATTTTTCAAAACTTAAATATATACATAATACGATCTAAAGATGTGAAAGCACAAGATGCAAGACGTGATACCTAAATATATATAAAATATTCGAAACACGTACTTAATGGATAAAACAAATTTATGTCCAAGTTTCACTTCTTCGGCTTATTATAAAATTATTACTATAAATTACTATAAAATTATGAATTTCATGCACATCCGTAGTCTAAATATTACAATTCAATTTGTCTTTGGTCTTCAAAAATTGTAATACAGCGGTTGGTTTTAAGTATTATTACTACAATCACTCACGACAGTCCTTCAGTACGTACATACGAAACAATCTACTAATCAGACTTGCATTCCTTTGCCTAGCCATCTTCACGATATCTGCATATATACGTGATATACCGAGTAATAATTAGAAAAACGGCACCAATTCGATGATCAAAGACTAAAAAATCCCATCTGCGATGCTGCGTTTAACCGAAGACCGTGAACAAGTAGGCTTACACGTTCGCGTCTGACGCTTGTACGATATCTTATCTTAACCCACGGACTACTTGGTCCCAGACAGCGATCTAAAGTCTGTCGCTGACCCGATATCTCATCCGCCGGATTATCTCCTACCCTTTGCACGTGCTCAAATCGAACACAGATCCGCCGTTCCGTCATGTAACGTGACATTATGCTAATTTCACGGTTATTAGCCGGCCGAGAGAGGCAGAGGTGGTCGCGCGCGGATCGAGCCAAGCTAAATTACGAATAATTGCGGCCTGTCTCGGGTCACCGGTGTCGGATTCTACCTTCGATCAGAAGTTGCGGCTACGAACGAACACCGATCGTTAATAAAGGATTATTGTGACCGGATTTCGACGAAGGCCGAACGTTTTCCTTTCTTTGTCCGACCGAGCTGACAGCCCGTGGACGGAGGGAAGATTCTCTCTCGAACAACGATGCGTTACCTTCTCTTCGTGCAAATTTCTCTTGATATATTTACGAGCTCGTGGATCTTTTAATGCTTAAAAATGGGCTTTCTTTGGCAGGAAATTCTTCACAATTCTATAGTTGTCTCGCGCTAATGTAAATTTATTTATCGCGTGCAACGATCGTTGTTGATTTTTCGATCGTTAAACGCAGGAAATGGCAAGTTTTGAAAAGAGGACTATATATTATCGGGTATAGGGTGTATAAAAAGTATATCATGACTATCACAGCAAAATCTGGTATTATAATAAGTTGACGAATATTAAAATGTTTGCGAAGAACCGCATTCACGATGGCATACTTAAATCGTTTACGTCTCTTTCTAGGAAGCCTGGTACCTCTCTTAACACCCTGCGAACTGTTTTCGCGCTAGAGCACGTTTTAGTTTGTCTCGTTGTGGCTCAAAGCTAGTGTTACCTAGTACAAATTCTACGAGACACGTTGACAACTCGAAGACTGTTGAAATATATTAAATTATATATTGTTGGCGTGCTCGGATTTCGCTTATGTGCGAACGGTGGCAACGCGATATTTCGAAAATCGATGGAACCCGTTTGATCTCGAGTATTCTGAAACTATCGAGTGCGTGTGTACATGCGTAGCTGATCAACATTTTGTATGTTAAATGAAACTGTACAGAGTGCTCTCGGCTTTTTCCACCATATTTATACATACGCTAGCATATTTATTAACCTTGTAAACTTTAGAAAATTTTCTATTTTTTAGAATCCTATTTATAAAAATCCTATCTTATCTGTTAAATATTCAACTTTAGGTTTAGTCAACTTATGGAAGATATACAGTAAACAATTTTAGCAACGTTAAAAGCGTTGTAAAGTTTCCAAACGTCGGTATCGGTGATGATCAGAAAGTCGACAAGAACCGAGCGATACGTGTACGGGTTTATTTTGTTCGAAAAGTAGCAGGCTCGCTAACGTAGTTCTATAACCGAACGACATCGTAAAGAACAGAAAAACACTATTGTGATTCCTTATTTTCCTGGCGTTGCTTTACAGCGAATAACATGATGGCGGTGCCTTTAATCCGGAAACCATCAACCAGGCAGTATAGTCGGAAACGGTACACAGGTAGTTTCAGGTTTCAGCTTTCGCCCAGCCACTAAACTAGACGTAAAGTTGCAACGTTACAGCTTGCATGTTGCGTGCGTTTCACGCAACGCAAGAATACGGACGTCTTTAATGGTTCCGCATGGAAGGTGTTACACCCGTTTACGGCGAATAAAAAGTGCGCTCGAGGCGCATATTCTCGTTCTCCTTACGCTAAGAAATCGTTGCGTTGTGACGCGTATCGCGCACGAAACGGATCACAGAGAACGTGTTATGCGATAGGGTTGCGTTGTTCGGGAATTTATTATCGTTTAAGACCGCATTGGCATCCAAGCTCCACTTCGCATCACTTCGGTGAACAGCTATGCGTTAAACATCTCGAGTAGAACCGACCAACGTGTTTATGACATGGTCGAGGCTGTTCCTTTGCGTTTAGAACACGCGTGTCCACGACGCGGTACGTCCACCGAGCAACTTGTTTCGCTTTAACCGATACGGAATCTCAGACGTTATCTGTACAGAGATCGCTATAGCTTTCAGTAATAGAATGATTTTTTCGGAACAATAGACGTCAAATTACAGGATATTATATCATCTGTGTGAACAGATAGCTACAACAGCAGCGTTCGACGATCAGCTTTTATCCTTCGGAACGAGAACGAAGGTGAAGCTGAACCATCGTTCGACGAGCTGGTTATCGAAAAGAAAAATGGATTTTATATGGTAATTTGAATTTCGTGTGTCAATGGTGGTCAGTAGAGAAGTTCGTAAAAGAAGTATTTGAAGAAGTTATTTTCCAATGAAGCTATTTTTACTCTATATTTCTGTTACTCTACATAGTATGAAATTTTGACAGTCTACTACTAAACACGAAATTTAATATATGTCTACTTGGACCTATTTAATTAATACATACGTAGTGTAATAGAATATAGTGGTATATAACAGTATGGTAGTAAATAATAACAAGTAGTACAGTAGTAGTAAATTAGTCAATACTTTTTTACTCACCAAATTGCGTAATATTTTCTCGATCGCGATCTCTGCGTGATACAATTTTCACAGTATCAAATTCTTTCTATCGGAATTTATTTTCAAGTGGCAAAGATAAAACGATCTGAAGTAAAATAATTACAGAAAATCTTTACGGATTACGATCCTCTTTCACACCGAATAAACCGCGTTCGATATAAAATAAGCTATTCGGTTGAAAGGATTTTCGATTCGGAGCGAATTTTTGGTAGGCAGGCATAGATAAATCATCGGGGAATTGCGATCGGTAGAAATCGATTCTCACGCGCGCACGCAGATCGGCCGTCATCGAAAGTCATTCGTCTTCTTCTCACAACGTGGAACGTGGCCCTGATGGGCACACTTATCTCGCTTATCAATGAAAGCAACCGGAAGAACCTGCGAAGCAGTGCCAAATGATACGATGGATGCGAATCGAATGATGGATGCGCGGCAAACATTTCGCATTCCTCCATTCCCACGTCACTTAAAAACCGGGGGATCCATCGTTGGCTTGGTCGCTTCTTTTCCGACATAGAACCGCGACATTTCTATTGTACGATCGATCAACATTGGATTTCCCTGCTCGTCGATACCGATTTTTGTCGAGTACGCAATTTTGAATACCACCGAGTTTAGATTACGGTCTGAACTCTACGATCGCTTTTCCCATAGAATGGACTATGTTTCAAGCTTCGAAACGGTGTTGATGAAATGGATACTTTGGTGCTCGGAGTTGTTATAAACTTTTGGAAGTATATCGTTATCAAAAATATCGGTTTTAACTCCTACATAATATTTCTCAATGTAGAAGACGCTATACTATATTAATATTTATCGCACAGTGTCTTTGAAAATACTCGTGTGATATTAATAAAAAATAAAATCTTAATAATTTGTCTAAATGAATAGAGTTTTACAAACTATTCTATTTTTTATTTTATCGATTTATTATCTTTATAATGTGAATATTTTTCAGCGAAGAAACAAGGTCGATTAATTTCACCGCGTTATCCCATAATATAAAGCTTATCATTTTATTTGGCATTAAGAACAGATAAGCAAAGTAACAATTGTTTCGAATTGAACACTTCAGCGTATAAAGAACAAAATAAAAAAATATCTGCCACTATTGTGTTCACTCACTGATACGAGATAATACAAATTTATAAATTAAAGGGTCAATGTTACATTTAAGCTTCGTGATTCATTCGCTTTACTACTGCGCACACCTATGTAGAACAATTACAATTCACGAATGATTAAACCAACAATCAAACGACTTCAACGATGATTTATCGATAGTGGAAATTGATTGCCTGTTGTTTGCAACTTCGAAATGTCTGGTAGTTCCTGACATTGATGGAAACTAGATAGTGGAATATCTATCAAGGTACTTCGACCCTCTTTAATCAGGTTAATAACGAAGCGTTAGTGTAATGGTTGTCACAACGCCTTGATCGATGTTCATTAATTAAAACATTAAAATTCACATCCTACGATAAATCTATTCTTATCATCAAGTTGAAAGTAACGTATTTGAATTTCAAGTTGAAGTACTTCTAAAATTAAAAATTAAAAAATTAAAAATCTTTAGTTTAGGCCAAGATTTATTCGTGCATTTCATCTCGAAAACGAAACTTATCAAAGTAGCTAAAAATAAACCGTAACATATAACATTATATTATAATAACAAACAAGACTGTGATTGTAATTAAAAAAACCTCCTACAACTTGACATTATGAAATTTTACTTAACTGCTTCTAAATTTTCACGCGATAATTAACGCACGACCTACTAAAAAAATCCTTAATTAATTAATTTGCCTACATAGTAACTCTTAATCCATAACGGTTAAAAAATTTACCAAAATAAAAAGCGGTCCATTCAAAGAAGTATGGTGTGGAAAATTTCTGAGAAACAGATCCCACCGAAAGCCCATAAATTTTCTGTCAGGCTACGTTACCCTTTTTTTGCAACACCTTGCCAACGAAAAAACGTGGATCCCAGGGGGAAACGATAACATTCTCTCTCCGCAGGCGCCGCTTAAAAACCTTCTCCGATTAATAAAGTCGTTCGCTGGCGCCGGCGGCAGCTCCTTTTCAATGTCAACGATTTTGTTCGAGCGATAAAGTCAGAGAGTCCGAAGATACCCGCGCAAGCTCATTAAGTAAATCGTCCTGGACCAACGTCTGGCTTCGTTCCACCAAGTAAGTGCTCGAATCGGTCAAAGGACGCGTTAACGAGTATCAAAGCTAGGCCAACGCTTAACTTAAACTCGCTCTTCTTTTCCCTATCTTCGGTCTTCCCCTCGGTTGGTTCTCGAGGATTCGAGTGGCACGCTGTTCTCCGGGCAGATATCATCGTAATTTATACGACAGTCGTTTGTTTCGAATTCGTTGGACCGCGATAGCGGAACGCAGAAGTGCGGCTTGATTATTCCTCGCCCATACCTCTGTCGTTCTCGTAAACCTGCAGCCACCGAGGCCACTCCATTCTCTTAACTTTCATATTACCGAACACTTCAAATGCGTCTCGAGAACACTCGTGAATCGAACTTCGGCTATTGTTTCGTCGTATTGTCGTTGTTGAGGACAATCGAGCACTCGGATGTTCGACTTATTGTCGTAGGAGCAACGTTTCCTTCCTGTTTTACGGCTCGCGGTTAACGGACTTCCGGAGTGCTTTTTAGCGTTCAGAGTGTTTTTTTTTCGCATTTTTTTTTTCTTTTTTTTTTTTAATGATTGTTTTCGTACGATCGTCGAGGGAGGAAGTAAAGGTAAAGCGAAAGAGAAACGAGTGACGATATCCACAGACTGTCGCAGATCTTTTCCGAAAAACGACTGTTCCGAATAAATAGAATTAAGTTACGCGTTACAGTGACGCGATTTTCTTGCCACTTTTAAAATTAAAATTTCAGTATGCGTTCGTCGTTGATAATTTATTAAAAAATTAAGTTACCTTTCTAACTGCACATATTTACCGTCTGTTATATACACTTTTTACCTCATTCCGCTTCCTGCTGACGCTAAAGTCAGCTTTGAGCATTGTTTTCGTTTTAACGTAGAATAAATTCATCTCTGGTAATTTATTCATTGTATTATATATTAATTTTACAGTTATTTTACATTAAATACCTTTCATCTAACCGTTTCATCCTAAAGAATAATTTAATTTATTCATTCCATATAAATTTTACAACAATTTTACGTTTAATATCTTTGATTTCATTGTTTCATAATAAACGATAATTTAATTGTCTTATGCCAAAGTAAAATTAAAATTAAACGAGATAATAGAGGTATCGATATTTAATCTAATTTAAATATTACTTCATTTTAGAATATTTTTACCACCTTTCATTTATAAAATGTTCTTTCGTGACAAATGCTTCATATATGATTTTCTATATCACTTCGAAATACCTATCTTATTAAGGTAATTAATATCTACCGGAGCTCGTAACTTTCCCTAATAAATACATCAATTACATTCTTGCGTATAATAATTAAAACATACTTTACCTGCATCTATTCAACTTAAAATATCTCGCTAATGAGGCCGTCAAACATCTGCCTCGTTTGCATCCAGAGACAAAAGCTTCACCATATAAGCGAACAATGTGCACCAATGGATTAATTAAACTTCCAACCGTGAGTACTTGTCTTTGACGATTACTTTTTGTTGTGTAAAATTCATGGAATACCTCTTTGATTTTCACAGGCTTGTCGGCTGCAGTAGCAACGGTTTCTCTACCTCGCCATATTTCGAAATATACTAGAAATGTAGCAAGAATGATTTATGAAACAGTCGTTTGTTTCAGATCTGTTGTCTTGCCATAGAGTAGCAGTGGCGCTTGATTACTCTTCCCTTCCTGCTCTTCTTTGTCCCGACCACCTGCCTATGAACGAAACCTCCGCAGCCAGCCTGGCCCCCTTAATATTCCCAAATTCTCCGAATCTCCTTTCATTTTCATATCGTCCGACAATTTGCCTAACTTTAAATGATATTTACGAGCTGAACTTCGCTGCTGAGAATTAACTCTTTACGAAAGATATTAACGCGAAATGAAAACACGATAAATTGACAACATTTTCATTAGTTGTGGACAGATGAGATTCTTTGCGTTTGCGAATGTCGTAAATAAAGGCACTAATACAGAAGTCTAAAACACTAAGCTTCTAATCTAAAGTATTGGGATGGTTTTAAAAATCAAAAGGTCGTTATAAAAGTCATATTACATATATAACATACGAAATTAAACTTTTGTTCTCGTCCATGTTGGTCGCGGCTATTTATCCAGCCTTGGTATTCGTACGATTAACTGTTCTATCGCATTCGTTATCGTTTGAATCGATACATAAAAATATAACGTGGTATTACTAAAGGTTACTAAATAACAAAATTTACTATATAACGGTACATTAGCAACTAATTTTCGTTAACGAGCGAAAGATATCTTGTCGTTAAAAGTACGTTCTTGGAAGAAGAGCACTTCGTTTATGTCAAGCAGACTGGGATTTGTACAAGCAGGTAGTTCTGGTGATCGCGTCTCCAACACCTTTAGACCTGCCTCGTGCCAGGATGCACTGCAGCAACGAGCATCAAGATAGCGTAATTTATGCGACAGTCGTTTGTTTCGCTGCTGTCCTTCTGGTGATAGCGGGCCAGAAATACGTTTTGCTTATTTCTACCTTACTATATTGCAAACCTCTAACACTTACGTTAGCTCTTCGAAGAATTCGCTTCGACTCAATTTTCCTGCCATCATCGCTTGACCTAAGGCACGTCCTGCACTCCAAGCGAAAGCCCTTTATCTCATTCGAACGCTTCTGTGCTTTTCGATTTTTTTTATTGAAAGGTTTCAAACCATAGAAATTGTTTGTACGTACAGCGATAGTGTTCTTTCTTACAAATAAATAACATTCCGATCTCAATTATAAATGATGTGATTGAAAAATGTTTCCATACTTCATAAACAATAGAGTAAAAAAATTTCTCTGATTTAATTACGTTTCACGTAATTCAGACAATATATTATTATTACTTATCAAAGTACTGTATCGTATTGTACACTTGGAATTGGAATAGAATTGAAATTGAAATTATTGAACAGTGAATAGCAAAGAAAAATGCATACAGTTTCGTAACGCGAGTTGAAAAGTCGATTATAAAATTTATAAAATCGTATAATTTATTTAAAATATATAAATACGTACAAGATTAAGTTACGTCAGACTAATTACAAGGACAGAACCAATCATTAATCAAAAAAATATCACGTCGTACTTTTAATTCGAAATTCGACGTTACCTATTTATTTTCCTGTACGCATATGTATACGCATTGGTTCATTAATCTTCGCAATGGATTGGACATGGTTATAAATTGAGATGGAATCGTGAAGTGTCGAAGGGACGGTGACAGGTCGACGATCCAGCGAATGAATCGATTGAAAAGTAATCATTAGCTCGGATGCGAGTGGTCACGATAAAAAGGGAGGAAGATGGTAGTTTGGGCGAAGGTGTCGAGGGTTGAGGAGGTTCGACCTTCTCATCCCTGTCGTGTAGAGTTAGAGAAAAATGTGCTTTCGTGGTGAGCCAACCGCCCATCCATAGGAAGCTCGTCCACCCTATTGCCTAAGGGTGAAATTCGATTCCCAAAAGGTGAAGGAGAGCAGGATTCGGTCATCGTTCCTTAGCTTCGGGGATTTCACATTCCAGACGTATAAACGTCTTCCAGCGAAACATATTCTTATCGCTGCCGAGAATTTCAGTTGCATTAGATTTGCATATTTTCTAAAATAAGCTCTCCGGGCATATAGACGATATTCGATTTTGCTCTCGGCTTATTCGGACTTCGTTTCGGGGGAAGGAGGAACAAAACGCCTTAACCGACATAAAATTCAGTAAACCGTACGGACGGCCGTTTCGAATTGCAATCGTCGAAATGACGATAAATTCTCTGGGATGGGATATAAATTCGATGGTGGAAAATTTCTATCGATATCGAATCGCGTGATTTGCTTTCCGGAATTTGCTTTACGTCATACGTACACTGTACAGCAAATTGATACACTGTACACAAGGTAGCTACTTTGTTTCAAATCTCTTTAACCACGCATTTTCCAGCACATCCTTTTGGATTCGCATTTCTATGGTAAAACTCTGATTAAAAATCAGAAAGATAAAATTGGACGAAACAACAATCTCCGTTTAATATAAACGCAGTCGCCAGAAGATCGCGATATCAAAGGTGTCATTTTATACCAGGCTGAACGAGAGCTTCAACGACGTTTTAGACAAAGTTACACTTTAGAAAATCCGGCGAATCGCACGTATCCACGGGGAACACAGAGAAGGTCGAGTAGGTAGAAAAGCCATTTCCCGCATTTTCGATTATCGTCGTTGAAAGGACGTCGTACGTAAAACGATGTGTAATTAGTACACGAACTCTGTATAACTCGATAAGCCGATAACGGCACAGCTTCTGTCCCGCTTTCGTGGTTGGAATAACTGACCTTGTTATTTCGACAAACACATCAGGACTGCCGTTGGCTCGTTGCCATTTTTGTCGGTCAAAAAAGCTTTTCTTCGGCGAGCCGCGTTGCCTCGGGATCAGATACGTTGGCGTGGATAGAAACGGCGAGAAGAACGAAAAGAATCGTATGTACGCTCCGTTCACAGCGGGCTACCTCGACAAAAGAGGACTTAGAGGAAGGGAACGCGCGGTTGGTGATTACAGAAAGCCCTCCAGCCACTTCGCTGGCCATAATGATGCAATTAAAACTCGCTGTCATTTCACTTATACTTGCTGATGCGGCTGACGGCATTTGTCTCGAACCTTTTCATATATTTCGTTTCTTTGCCTTCTTTTTCAAGGACCGAGCTTCTGGAATAGAAACACGGATGTGTTTGTGGAAGATTGATGCTCGTGCTCGTATATGAGCTATTTCATGCCTCCAATTAACGCGATCTGCTCAATTAGAAGGCAGTCAATATCGTATGGCGAGCGAATCTTTGTTTAACAGAGAAGCGAATGAAATCCGTGGAGAGATACCGCTTCTGATTTTACTTAACGAGGAATTAATTTCGGATAACTAATCGAACAAATTTTAAACCTTTTTCTTCGTTCGCAGCTTAATTTACCATAGAATTAATTTGAGACGTTCCAAATGATTTTATGATTGACATGCTGAATTTTCTAAGTTCTAAGTACATACGTTTCTATATAATAATGCATATGTATAACATGTACGATAATATATCCAATAAATAAAAGGACATAACTTTAAAAAATGTTTCAACTATGTAGCTTCAATTATGGGAAATGTTTCTACTATGCATATCTTTCGAATAGTTTTATTACTGGTGATGAAAAACGATTGACACGAAATTTAAACTGTAGTTATTGGTTCAATCATATTCTTCACTGTATGTAGAAACCGTCTCAACACTCTGATATTTATTGAAAACGTTTTTCCTATATAAAAGGAATATATATTGTTCCGCTAGATAATATCGGCGATATCGGCTATTTTGAAAAAAAATCGAGCCCGCCTTTAACACGCACAATCACGAATACAACTCGTTGTATATGAAAATTCCGTCTTTCGTTTCAAAAACAATTTTTCACAAATTCCAGGACAAAAGCTGAATATATAAACAGCCTACCGCTCTCGAGCAATTCGCATTCCTTCCGACGACAGGCTCTAAAAAACGTTCATCTCGGAAATAGAGAGGGATCCTATAACACGACACAACAGAATCTCGTATCTGCAAGGTAGAGACGAAATTCCAAGACGAAATTTTGATCTTGCATCGGAGCGTGATCGTCCGGTGTAGCAGCCGTCTTCGCCACCAATCGCAATATTTCGTCGACACTTTGGCGAGTAGTTGTGCGTTGCATCGGCTGGTATGCAGAGTTGCGGTACACTTTGGAATCTAATATGGCGCTGACGAGGACGATCTGTCCAATAAAATGTCGTCGCTGCATAAACAGTTGCACCAGTCTGGTCACAGTTATTGCCTGGTGTACGATCGTTTGCGCCCGTTCGATGTTTCGCCCTGATGCAAGCTTTCGGATGAAAACAATCTACCTGCTAGCCCATGCTCGATCGGTGAAACCTCAACCCCTGGATTAGCTGTCGCATTTTGGAGAAATTGAACCAAACGTCTTGTAAATGTAATAAGATTTTTGGAAGAGAATGCGAAAGTACAGACTGTCAACCTTAAATAAAATGAAGTTTGTAACGTTTAACGATGGAAAAGATCTATCTATCCTGGGCACATCGTACTTACGTATCCACTTACATACATACGCACCTACATACTTACGTGCTTACATACGTAGGAAACATCAAATTACAAACATATCAAACATATCGTATCATCATAGAAACCGGAAGGTTTCAGTATCGGAACGTATAAAGAATTTCGTTGACATGTGCAACTTTGAAGTTCTGCCAGTAGCTCGAATATAGAGATATTACAAAAATCGTGCCCAATAAAGAAGAAATAAGTTTGGTCTTCTATCGATTTTTTGAAAGCAGAACAAGTCTTCGACAGAGTCAATTCGGAGATTAAGATCACCCATATTGGATTTCGTATCGTATTTTAACCAGAATTAGATTTTAAATTAAAATGACATTGAATCATTAATTGCGAATGAACAATTAATGAATTGAATTCTATTTATTAGAGGATGTAGTGAAACGTATCTTGCAAAGTAGTTAAGACTTTATATACTATACATATAGGTACATATACATATATCAAATATTAGAACTCTGAATTGCCTGATTTTAAGATAGGATTAAATATTCATACACCATGGGACATAATAAATTAAGCTTTGTTCGTTATCATTACGGTTAGCTTAGTATGTGGTGATATTCTAAGAAGTACAATATTTCCCAACGAAATGATATATGTTAACTACCATATAATCGGCTTTACTCTACGGTGCCCATCAAAATACTTGCGAGCATTTGTAAGAAAACGTTGTAAGAAAATTTGTACGAAAAGTTGTAAGAAAACGTCGTTTATTCAGCTAGTATTTTAAATTGCAAGATACATATCGTGGGAATGGAACGTCAAATTAATAATAAACTAACTAAACCAACGAAAAATATACCAAAGAGTTCTGTTCCAAAATAACTTCTTAATAGATATCTTTTTTACAATTTTATAATATCTATTCAAGCGGGATAATTGATAAAGCTTATTTGTACAATTTCATTCGCTCCATACCTGAACTCCTTTTTTCATAAAACTACAACAACAAATTTTTCTTTGTTATTCTTTAATACTACAATTGCAGCAGTTTCTGGTTAAAGGATGACACTATTAGCGAGTTAAGCAAATATTCAACGTATTCTTCCCGTCGGCGAACCCCTCCGCTGTAAGGTAACCGAAAAGAACGAGGGAAAATCGCCGTGAAATAATTACGGTATAAATAACAATGAGCAGCGACTTTAGCAGACCAGGCGAACGTAGCTAGTAAAAAAAAAAAGAGTCTGAGGAAAGTGGCTTATATCTAATTTATTAGAGGACGTACATTGTCGCGTTGATGAATAGAGACCGTGACCGAAAAACTGAGGGGATATTGTATGTACATTGGAGGCTGTTGGTGGTCGTCGTATTCCTCGCCACAGCCTGTACTTCGTTAGAATCCCGGATTATATCTTCATCCGTTGATTTACAGCGTCTCTATGGCTGGTTGTACCGACCTGGTTATAAGAAACTGCATATAGAAAAAAATTGACGCTTAACCGAAAGTTCACCGAAAGTGAACGCAAACTGATCTACGCCCTCCGTCTTGTGGGCCTTATACCGTTTCCTCGTCAAGTTAAACGTATTTTCTGTTAAACGTGTTAAACTTTCTTTACAAACTCTGTCTAACGGAATGGCGGATCCATTTGGGCGAAGCTAATTTCAAACAGTTGCGTGGATTCTCATTCATTCTCCTACGTTGCTTACTTTTCTTATATTATATTACTATATGTCATTTTACGTTTACACATACGTATACTTTATGTCACCATGCTTTAATGTACTTCTTCGTAATCTGTTTCTCGTAGAGTGTCTCCCTTTTTTTGGTAGGAAACTTTATGTTCGATTATTCATTGATCCATTGAGGGCTAACGTCGCCTTAATATTTCATTTGTATTCTTTGTTTTTTATTAGTGTATTTTGTTTTTTATTATCGTCGTCATAGCAGAAAGTGTCAAAGATTTGTCGAATATTTTCTTGGCACTGTTTCTTCTTCTATCCGTGTATATAGATGTACTTGGATTCATTTACCAAGTTTAAGGATATTGAAATATTTCGAACGCTATGATAAACAAACATAAGTGATAGTTTCTTAGTATCTTTTGATATACTTTTTTAATGCATGCATTCCCTGTTACACGTATCGATTCTAAGAATCACCCAACTATAATTTCTACCTTATTCTTCAGAACCTGTTCCTAAGATACTATATAGTGTGAGTATATTTTCTCCTATTAAGATTTTCTTCATTTTTCTTGGATACGTTCTAATCGTAGAATCATATTTTGTAATTTACCATCGTAGATTGATATTATTTTCTAGATTTACATACTATGTTATTAACGATAGAACGTGAGTGTATGTATCTGTAAGTGTAAGAGGATTTAATATTTATCTGCAAATTGTACACGGTTGGATTTTTAGAAAAAGTAGATATTAAAACTGCTGCTATTAATACTGCGAAATATATGTTAGAACGTTATTTACGACATGCTAAAACTTTCATTTCTTTGCTTTCATCAAAACGTTTGCGATATTTATATTTCAAATAAAAATAAATTACAGATATACTAATTTCGGAATCGGAAAATTCAAGAGAGCGCACTGCTGTTTTAGATTCGATGTTGTAGTAAAATATTTTCCGCCCGAAAACTCCGAGTTATAATTCCAGCATCGAAACGTTTTATATTTTCCAAATCTAATTTATAAGATTCTCCGCATACAGGGTGTTATAGAAATAAGGGATGTTTCTTGGGTGTAATTCGTGACATCGAGACAACGAAGAAAGTTCGTGCACAGAAACGTCGTTTGAGGTTTATTTTTCAAGTAAAAAAAAAAAAAAAATCGAGTTTTACGCTGAAATATTCTTATTTTTTCTCAAAGGATAAGCTAGCGTTGTTTTTCAGGGAAACTCTGAGACGTTTCGCAACACCCTATATAACGTATCTATACATGTATATAAAACTTAACAGTAACGTTTATATAATAAATTGATAGCTTTTTCAAAATTTGCTGGTCACTTTTCCCTCCACAAAAAAGCCTTTCTCGTGGGTCAGCGTGTTACCCGCAAATTTATCAAACTGCGAACTACAAACGAATTCCATCCGACCACAAATACTGATCCAGCCCATTAGCAACATTCGCTCGAAGAATCATTCTGCGGCAACGAATCCTTACCCAACGCTCCCTGAAAAGATTTGTACGGCTTGACTAATGGCGTATCCATCCCTGAATGGATCGATGCTCAAAGCGCGAGAATACCTTTAAAAATTCGGTTCGCGGCTGTCATACTGTCAAAGACGACATCCATTATCGTCTGAGATACAGACAGGTGTACTCAAGGCCTGTCCAACGCAATGTCGAGGAACCTTCTTCCTTTGGAAAGTGGTAGTTCAAGAGATTGCTCGTGCAATTCTGGAAATAACAGTTCACGAGGTCGCGCGTGAAACTTTGGAAATACGAGTTCACGGGGTCACAACAGTTCACAGGCTGTTGACTTCTTATTAGAGAGATTCGTAATAGCGACCTATAGATTTAACGAAGATTATAGATAAAACGAAGTTATTTATTGCAGCGAAGCGATTAAAAATTTATAAGAAATGTAAACAAATTGGGACTTGGATTTTCGGTGCTTTTTGAAAACCCTTTCGTGCAAAATTTGATTATATCCGTATTAAATTTCAAAGTGATAATAGTATTAATAAATAACTCAATATATGTACATAGATAGAGTGAGAAAAGAGATTTTAAACGAGATTGGCTGAAAGATTATACACCTTATTATAGTATGTGACATACTAAATTATTTTATTAGAACGTTCCAACATACGAATCGTTATGAAGTCAAATCGATCGATTCTGTTTCCGTTTCCAAATTTATTTCCCGCAAATTTGAAAAATAGAATGTTGGAATGGAAAACGAGAAGGAGAGGAAGATTAAGAGAACGTAGTTTTGTATGAAGAATGGGAGGATACTGGGAGATCTGTCGAATAGAAACTGTAAGCGATTCCGAATGTACATTTTAACCACTACACGAGTGTAACTTGGAAATTATGCGGTTTGCCAACGATAGGACGAGACGTTTCAATGGGAATTTCTCCTTTGCTAAGTTTTACGTTTTCAAGTGAATACGATGGAAAGCTTAACCCGATAAGGCAACAGACGCAAACGTAACATTATCTGGATTACGTGGAAGGTAACACACACTCGTGATTTGATATATATTTTCTCGTTGAATGCAATGTGTGCGAATTCAGTTTGCAAAATGCAGTTTTAGATATATAATTTAACCTTCCTTTGTTTTCAAATGGAACGTTTAATGAGGATACTATAGTTGTAGGAAAAAACATTATATACAGGGTGGTTGGTAACTGGTGGTACAAGCGGAAAGGGGGTGATTCTACGCGAAAAAAATAAGTCGAAAATATAGAATAAAAATTTTTCGTTTGAGGCTTTGTTTTCAAGAAAATCGACTTTGAATTTTCGCTCGGTAGGCGTGCGATACGTTATAACGGATCTCGCTGTAGATCGTTGTCTCGATGGAAAAATTAAAAATAAAAAAAATTAAAAAAAATTGTTATTCTATATTTTCGACTTCTTTTTTCGCGTAGAATCACCCCCTTTCCGCTTGTACCACCAGTTACAAACCACCCTGTATATATCGTTGTGCAATGTAGAAATAGTTATTTAGTCTTTTTAATTATCAACCTATTTGCACATTTAATTTCAGATTATTTAAATTCAAATCGATATGTAGTTCCACCGAACATCGTTTAAAAAAATGTTGACCACTTTAAAAACTCGAATGGAATAGTTTTAAAGCTCATGAATCACAAAGTTCGTTATCCTGAATTAGCAAACTTTGTCCTAAAACGATACTTTCTGTGTAAAGGTAAATGATACTAAAAAATGCAAGATAGAAACACTGTTTATATATTCATATATTAACGATCTGGTTGGTATGAACGTACGTCACGTCGTTCAGACCAGTCCAGCAGACACGCATTTGTCATAATATATTATTCCGCATTGTTGATTGCAGGTTGTACGTCGCACAATCGCGGGATGGCACGGTCATAGTTCACGCGCGTGATATTCGCGTAACCACGGACGCGATCTAATTACACTAATCAACTGTCACCGCGTCGTAATCGGTCGGCCTGTCACGTTTCCGTTACTTCCAACTGTCTATTATCATATAATCAGGATTTTACGCCCACTGATAATCAACGTCGCGAAGAAACCGAAAGATGTTTAAATTAACTGTCGCGTCACGTTGTTGGAATTGGCGCGTTGCAATCTCCATTATGCGACACGGTGATTACACTGACGACGAGTTGTCTGATTACACCATGGATAATCCACTGATGCGGAACGAAGGTGAATTAATGGTTATAACCGAACGAATCTTCTGAACATTACATGTTATCTCGAAGACGAACGTCTGTCTGATAGACAATCGAAAATATTTTTCATTTTCTTTCTCTGCATATTTGACGTCGCTTTTCTAGGAACAACAATTTTATTTTTATTTCATTTTCATATTCTAACGATTTTCTATTAGTCGATTCTAGTTCTTCCAAAGATAGACGTTATATAATTTAATTCATGTTCACGGATCCAACTGACGAGTTAACTTGCCTCTATGTAAACGGTTAACGAAACAGTTTCAACAAAAAAGAAAAAAGTTGCAAGTGTGGTGAAAATGATCGAATCGAGATTCTATCATCATAGAAGGCAAAGAAAGTGATAAACGATTAAAACGTTCGATTATAACACGTAGAATACGTGAAAATAATTCGAGGATCTGTGGCTCTGGTTCGACCATAAAAGGTCAGCATCACTGGGCGATCGAATTGGCCGTAGTGGAACTGGAGATTTCAGAGTTACGATTTCTCCAGGCTTTCTCCCACGCCTCCACTCGTTTCATCTTCTTGAACGCGCCAAGTTGGTCCAAGTTCAATTGGAGCTAAACCGTTCCCGAAGTTGTAACCATTGAAAACCACTCGCCAACTATTATTGGTCTAAGTCGCACAGTATAATTACTGTTCCCCATCTCGATCGACCTTCCCTCTTGCAACAACCTCTTTTATCCCATACTTGATCGAGTACTATGCGGAATCGACAAACTTGAATCTATCGATTAGGTAGGCCATTAACTTTATACAGCACGAGTCCAATAAAATCGTGCAAATGCGTGTCTATTTCAAATTGATCGAATAAATTGATCCGGTAGTTGTTAAGAATCACGCGACAACCGAACATCTCGTGATAGAAATGATCTCTGCCGCGTTTTCCAATTTTTTACGTAACAAGTTAGGCACTAACGTAACAGATTTACTTACCGTGTATTCTTTCTGCGATTTCCGACTATCTACGAATTAGCTGTATGAAACTTCATTTGACATTTAAACTGCGATATAAGACAAACCGCATACTTCGTCTTTTAAATCACAAAAATGAAGAACATAAATCAACTAAACTACAACTTAATTCTTAACGGTCGAAAGGCACCGCTGCAGAGATATTACACTTATACCAGAGAAAAGGAAAAGCCGCATTACAGGGACATACGTATAAAGAAATTCCTTTTCATTTCCATTTATTTGTCATTACTATAGTTTAGCCAATAATTATTGCCAGTCAGATTTGCCCCCGTACAATTACAGATGTCTGATATAACAGAAACTGTCGACCGTTAAAAGCTAAAAAAGATATAATTCTCCATAAAAAATATCTACCATTAACGTTAAACTTTCGTAGTCGGTACATTCACGAACGCAAGTACATAGAACGATGAATGATAACAGCGCTCGACGTAAATGTATGCGCCTTGCTTCCCTTACGCCTTACGTGATCAGCTGGCCGCGAGAAAAGGGCACGTTTGTTTCGGGTGTTCGGTGGAAATTTAGCGAATGGACGGGCTATTAATTTTCTGCCGGATCGAGAAAGTATGGAGGAACGACGCCAGCCAAGAGCCTCGGTCGACCTCGATAACTTTCGCGGCGAACTTTTCGCGGAATACGTGAGGTGGAACCGCGTGAAAAATTCTTGCGGCCCATTTTCCGCACGGAACAAAGGGAAGGCTCGAAGGAGATGAGGAGGAGGAGGAGGGGAAGGAGACCGGGGATGGGTGAAGTTCGTACGTACTGTACAGCTACTTCCATAAAATCTATACCGGTATTCCAGTAGGGCAACTTCTACTTTGTCGGCGCGCTCTGACGGGGGACAAAGGGCTGTTCAGTATTGGCAGCCGGTGATTTAGATCGTTTGCTCCAAAGCCTCGCGTGTTCCACGAAAATTTGTACATCAGACGACGAGCCTGTGATTTGCATACAGGAGGCTCGGGAACCTAATCCTTTACGTGCTATGCATACCTAATCCTGTAAACAATATTTATGGTAATACACCGCTGACGGTAATTTCATTGAAACGTTCCAGTAGGAAACGCCATGGTCGCGGAATGGAGAGAGAGAGAGAGAGAGAGAGGGAGGGGATCCGATTTTAATTGGAGATTTGAATATTTTTGTGTATGCCACGCGATGCATTTGTGGTTGTAGCCAGTTTTTATCGAAGACTCGTAGAAATTATTTTATATTGGTTTTAATGCGTGTAATAGAGTCATAAAAATTGAATATATTAGATCGTCCGAAAAGTTTCTTTCGTTTTATAAGGAAATAATGGATGCACAACATTTTCTGTTTTATATTATTTTATCGAATCACGTGTGATTCATTTTGTTCTTTCAAACTAAAGATCACAACGTTCGACAGATTAGATCTCATGTTTGTATAAAGATGCGTTGTTGTAAAAGACGTGTCTGTAAAAGAAAGACACTTTCCGGACAACCTAATACAAGATATACAGACAGTAGCTCGTCAAAGAATTAGGACACTTACGAAAATCTTTTATGAATATATTCCGTGCAACGTTCGACGTCATATGAAACGCTTTCCTTTACTAGCCTTCTACTACCGAGACTTGACAGTATCGGTAAAATTGGTAACAAATTTGAAATTGTACATATGTGGAAATTACAAAGTATGTTATTATAACAATTACAATTATCCATTAATTTTGTATCATTGTAATCTGATAAAAATAACCGCATAAAATTATACGAAAACATTTGTAGCTGATCGTACGTGTATTTTCCTGGCTGTCGCAATTTTATCAATTGCCTGGATCACGTGCTTCCTCCACGTATATTCTTGCCATTTAATTATATTATTTACTATAGATTAAACAATTTTTGCTAATTAAATATTTTTTACCCATCTTGGAGTATTCTATAAGCCTTAAACTCCGTGTCTTTGACAGCCTGTATGTGAGAAAATCGTCGGTTGGTATGATAAATGATGGCGAACAAATCGTTACGTACTTACAAAAGCTACCACGTTTCAAGGGTGTTCCTGGTTCTACGGAGAACATTGCCGGTTCTTAGCTATCGGGAATTAGTAATTCCGTGAACAAAAGGTGATTTATCGCGGTGCTTCGTTACAAAAAGGATGTGGTGCAAAGGGAAAAGGCAGGTAGACCGAGAGGGAGGGAACAAGAACAGCACAGTACCTTTTAACTAACGGCACATTTATTGGAATTTGATTCTCAGAAGATAAATCTACGTACATAACTGAAACATTAAATAACTTCATATCACACATAGTAGCTTGTGTATTGGCTTATTTTTTAGATCGTCCTTTATGGAAGAAATAACATTGCGAATATAAATTATTAATTATTAATTAGAAGAATAACCGTTGTGTTGGCGAGTGATTTCTTTTGATAAAAAAAAACTGCATTCTTCGGATCTGAACAGCGTATTTAATTTTTGTTAAATTTCGAATCGTAGAGAAATGCAGTGACTGAAAACGGACGATATTTTTCCTCTACCGTGGGTTTTATACATCAATAATGTACTTTAATTGGAGGGGTACTTCGTCAGAATTTTAACGACGACCAAAGATCGCTGGAATCTCGATATCGGATTTATCGTTGCTGCCTTGGTTCGCAGCCCCTACTTTTGAGTGTGCAATCAGCGAAGCGACGAGTTTCCACTGAATTTCGCTCGGTCGTGCGTGCGAGGTAAAAACAACGGAAATCGGCGAGGCTAAATTGCTCTGTCATTAAAAGCATCAAACTGAGAGATTGCAGGGAGCAACGTCGGCGGAGCTAGAGAACAGCATGATACTTGAGATTATCGTGCAAGTATACTTTGATCGATACGAAAGTATTTCGTGGTACGAATGTATATGAAGAAAAGTATTTGTCACGAGTAGATCGCGACTATATCAGAAAATTCACATTCGTACGGATATAATTAAAAGAAAAACGAAAGCTAGACAGAAATTTGCTTTATCTACCCAATAAATATGACGACTACTACGTTTTGGATATTTTATACTCGGACAATTCGTAATTCGAACAGTGTCATTTGAAGATTAGAATCGTCCGTGTTTTAATATACCACTCTTATTTATCTGTCGAGAATCGTGGATCTTGATAGCCGAAATAACGTTATAGGAACGCTAAATTTACACTTGGAATTAATATTAGAATAGTTATATATTTATTTTATGGACGATTTCTAAGATATTCATCGATACACACTAGCACGCGTCTCAACACTTTCTTCTATATCCGACTGTTATCTATATCCGATTGAACAGTTTACGTTCATCCGTTTTTGAGACGCCGCGCACACACTGACACTCCATACACTGACACCCACATGCAAGTATCTCCACTACGCATTTAGCCCAGTCCAGCACGCAAAATTATACGTATCTGAATATTAACAAAGAGAAAATATCAGTCAGAAAATATGCGAGGAATATTATCAGTCAAATACTACGAGGCTGATTCTATTTTTAAGATCTTTCTCTTCGCAACGACCGCGAAAATTAATATGCCAACGTTGGAAATAGGGAGAGGTCATATTTAGCTCTCAGAAGCACCAAATTCATACCTTTATCTGTGTGAACGGTATTATTGCCCATCATCGTTGGCCACGATGCTGCACAACAAACTAATAACGCGTTCGAGGACGGCGTTATCCGAAGAGGAGGAAGAGGAGCACAGGAATCATCCCGCTCGAGTACTCGGTCCGACGAGAATAGTAGAGTCTCGACGAGATAAGGTAGATACGATCTTCCGCTATAGTGCTGGTTAATGACCTGCTGTTTATGCAGGAAAAATCTGGCGGAAGGCCGGTCGTGAGAAGGAAAGAGCCGCGCCAACAACCGAGGGCAACGAGTCAGAAAAAGAGAGACAGTTTTAACGATGAAAATAAAGGAAAGGCCTGAGGAAGCGACGAGCAAGTGGGAGGAAGGAGGAAGGAGGAAAGGAAAAGGGTGGAAAAGGAAAGGGTGCAAAGGGAGAAAGAGGATAAGGTCGTTGTACCATCCCGCAAGTCTCGCTTTCTTCGTTGAGTCACTCTATTAAAAAGTTCGAGATACCTAAAAGGGAGGAGGTTAGAGATGGTCGGTCCTTAACGCGAATCTTCCTGATATTTATTGCTTGCTGGAATCTCGAAAATCCACCGTGAACAGGGGAATGGGAGCATCGATCCTTCGTTGCCTCCGGATTAATTGACAATGATTTTTTATATGACTTGGATTCTCTTGTACGATTAAACTAATATTATTATTATACTTCCTAATCGACAGGTTTCTCGTAAAATCTATAAAACGCGGTTGAAATGTTCTTAAGGGTAAGAGAAGCTTCTCTGTACGAAAGAGAATTGAATTTTCGTTGCAATTCACGGGGCATTAGTTACGTGGAATCAACTCGTTACTCGAATCTTTTATCAAATCTCGATCGAAAAGTTACCAAGTGCTGGAAGTAAAGAGACAAAGGAGGAAGAGAGAAAAAGTCGACGCAGAGATGAAAAAACGATCAATTTTGGGAAATTTGCGAGAAAACTTTCGCAAGATATCCAGAATTTATCGTAAACTCGCAAAGTTGTTGTCCTGAAAGATTTCAAGCTCTTGAACAAGCTTATCCAAGATTTCAGGAAGTAAAACAATCTGCCAAATGTACGAGAGGTCTAGGTCTATGCTCTGTTGCGTCGCTAACAGCAACCTTTCAAGATTATCCTGTCTGGAAAACTTAGAATTTATGTTAGATTAGTTGGAAAAGAGATGCATTTATGAACTCTTATCTTATGAATCGTGATTTGCCAGTTTTAAACTTCCAAACTTCGGGATTCAGAAAAACTTCACTTCTATGAATTTTAACGAACTCCGACAAAATTGCCAACTTTTTTAAGCCGATGAAAAACGCGATTGTTCCCAACTGTCTAAATAATTTCTATTTCAACACGACGGTACACCATAAAACTTGGAAGAAAGTGACGATTCTCATCTAGAGATGTTAGACAAATTTTTCATCACCGGACCACCGTTCTCGTTCTTGAAAGAACGTAATTTAGATAGTTCGCTTATTTTTCTAAAACGATTAATTCTTAGCCGTTCTTTCTTACAATTTCTATGTACATATGTGTAACGTTACGAATTATCGCAAAATGTTTATCAGTTCCTTAATTGTACTTGCTTTCCTGGTTAAATAATGAGTCGAATTAACGTTGAACAAAACATACGTTACGTGAAACAGAGAAATGTGTGCTTTATGCGATCTACTTGTGAAATTTATATAGTATAAACGCAACAAAATCTTCCGTTGCACTTTGTTAAATCAATATTTGGTTGAGAATAGTAAATCTGGGAAATTGATACCTTCGTAATCTTCTTTATACTTTTATAGGCAATATCTGGCTACAATTTACAAATGTTGGCTTTTATTATTAGTAAAATCCATAGAGTTCGTGTTTAGTCACGTACGTGCATATTTAATGAATCTAAAATCGATTTACTTCGACACGAAGCATTTTGTATTCGATCTACCATTAATTAATTGGTGGTAATCTTCTTTAAAGTTTCATATCGTTAAGTAGGGGTTCGTGAATATCCTTAAAAGAGCAAATTTTATATGCAAATATTTCATAGTCGATTTATTATACAAAGCTAAATAAAATATGTATTTGTTAAATTATATGTATTACCGAGAATTTATTATAAAGTGAACATTATTCTAGAATATACATATCGTAAGCTAAATATTTGTAAAATATAATTTACAAGAGATCAATTATTTTGGTAACACAGTTTACTTTCATCTTTTGTCGATCGTTATACCGAATGCACACGTACGATATTTTGCCGAGAGATTTCGCCGCGATCGTACGTCTTTCTTTCTTTTTCTATTAATACACTTTCTTGTTGTTAAGATAAAAAGTTATGCAAACGCCCGAACTGACGGCCAAAGAATATGACCATATAGCAGACGTCGCTTTGTTACGTTGATTTTGTCCGTTTTCCTCGGCGTCAAACTTATCGCGCGTCGCGTCGCGGTGAAGTTTGCGGCGGTTCGAGCAATAAAAACGACCAGGAAGGTAGTCAGTTGGTACAGAGTAAAAAGTCGAAGCCGGAATCCACATCGTGATAAAGCGCGCAGAGGTTGGGAAATCGTTTCCTGCAGGAGTGGCCAGGCCAGAGTGTCTCGACCTACCGAATATGATTTATGTCGCAATGTAACTCGCTGGCGATAAAATAAGGAGCCATATTTGCTACCTTTTCTCCACTTTTTCCTCTGTCCTTCCTTATCCGTTGCTTTCCTACGAATTTCTCTATAAAATATGCCGCAACTTTTCTTATTCCACTGTTTAAATTTTAATCTCGTTCCGTTACTCGTGCGGCATGCGGCTATAATGCACGATCGTACCACCATCGTTAACTCTCTTCGTTTCCGCCAGTTGTCTCGCAAACTCTGCTCGTTTCCATTTTACGATCTCGATTTTATCGTTTCGTTTTCATCTCGTACTTAAACACAATCGACAAACCAGCGCGATGCCATCGTCCGTGTATTCGCGGATCTGTCGTCAAAGGAAGATACACGATGGATTAATGTACACTAGATAAAGTTTGAATCACGAAAACCAAGTGCTCATAAGCACATAAAGAAGAAGGATGATTTCTCGTGTAAGAATTAATTGAAAAGATACGGGATATAATTTTAAAACAGGTATAAAGGAAATAAAATTCCATGGAATACGATAAAACGTATCAGACGGCAAAATTGAACGATGTAAAAAGAAGGATATTCCGAAGTTAGTTTTATACGCATAACTTACTTTTAACTATCTGCGCATATGGAAAACCGATTATCGCAAATTACTGAAATTCACCACGCGTATTTCTCGTTCCTGGAACCAAGTAGCACAAATAAAATAAGCGAGAAGCGCAGCCAAGTTTCTTTCGCTTACTTTCACCTTAGATTTTCCTCCGGCCGAAAGTACTCGGTGATAAACCGTGGGATAGTTTTTGCGGCAATTCCAAGTCAGGCTAATCGAGCGAATGATTTTTGAGGGTGATTGTTCTGAAAACTTCGGAAGATTTCGCTAACCGTCTGGAACAGACCGAGCTACGCGGTGAATGGAATCGCAAAGGGACTTTTAAGGAGGAACGAATAAGACGGAGGACTTCATCATCGCGACTGATTGGTCGATTTGTCACTCCCCATCCTGTCTTCCATCCTTTTCGCCTCATCCCCCTAAATCAGGACTCTTGGACTCTGCCTTGATGGTTAATTGAACCGGTCGAGTTGCTGATCCGACAAGCGGGTACCCCTGCCTTCCTTCTCCCTTTCCTTCCTTCCTTCCTTCCTTCCTTCCCTCCGTCCTTCCTTCTTTCGTTCCCTTTTACTTTTCTTCTTGCTCTTCTTCCACGTTCCCGTCTTTGTTCCCTTGATTGATCTTTGCCGGTTGATCGACCTACTTCATCGGTGCCACGAGCTCAGATCGATCGAACCAGTTTTTTAACAGATACCCGCTCTTTTTGAGGTCGATCTCGCTAATCTTTTTTCTTTTTTTAATTCGGGAAAGATCGATCATCGCATCGAGGAAAATAAAATAGAACTTTTTCATTTGATTATATTATTAAAATTAGCAACTAAAATATTAAAGTTAATAATCTAATATTAATTATTTTAATTAGCTACAACAGTTCGGAATTTATTTATCCGTTCCTTCTTGCACGACTCGCAACACGAAAACGTAACTTTATTCGTTAACGTAAAAATAGTAGCTTTCATATAACGGTCTAGGCACTGATATATTATAGTAATTCTTTGGTATTAGTAATGAGGAAGCGATTTTTTTCGCACAAAGAAACGAAATATTTTGCATTTGGTAAGTAGATGTGCTGCATTGTAGTTCTGCTTACATAAATATTAATACTGGCGAAAATAATGAGCGAAATAGTATCCGACGAATTTCTACTATGTTATACAGGCATCCCCTTTTACCGATTTAATATAGTAAATTATTAAAACTTTTTTCAAATGACGAGATTTGTAATTCCACTGTTCCACTCATTTTGCTTCTCTATTTAAATAGAAAGAACAGAAAGAATCTTGACGGCACTCAAATAATTAATTATACCATGTTTGCCTATTTTACTAATTTCGTGTTCCATCGTGCTTATTCTTTTAAACTTGAACATATATCTCCGTTTAAACTGAAAGTTTTTAAAACCGCGTGTTTCATCGTAGAACCGTTTACACAAACGATATTTATCATAATGCAAAATATTTGGTCAGTGGCCTCGCCAGTGTTTTCAGCCCGAATTCCGCAAAATATTTTAAACTCGTGCAAAAATTCTGAAAACGAATTCACCGCTTCACCATTTTCGAGGGAAAACTTACCGGTTTTCTCTGCAAGCAAATGGTTACAAAAATCAACTTTACTTAACCCGGCTGGTTGAAACGAATTAATCGTTGAACGTCTAAATTCAGAGCTATCCTCCTGCGGAGCTATGATAGAGAATCATAAAGCAACATTTACTTTCAAACGTCGCTTAATGATTCCAGGGTCGTGGAATATCCTCGCTCATATTGGAATAAATTAGGAAAAAGGAATTTATCTGCGGTGAAGTCTCGACAAGAAGGAGGGATGAGCGTGACACAGCAGGGGTGGCCAGGCACTCGCTACGAATTTAATAAAGTACGAGGGCGTGATAAATCCGTGCTCACTTAGTAATGCCGTGGCTTGCGGCAAGGTGAAAAACAAAACTTAAGGAAGACACATAGCTGGAAAAATCCTAATGAATAGTAATGGCCTGGACGATTATACGATTCTGTTCTCCGCAAGGTTGTATCGTGCCAGCCTTTACGTCTCTTTCTCTCTCTCTCTCTCTCTCTCTCTCTCTCTCTCTGTATAATTGCAACGGAAACGTAAAGCTTTGGTCACAGTTGCGTTGTTTCACGATCCAAGGAGAAAGTTTTATCGCCAAACGCTTTGATAACCGGTCCGCCCTGATTTGAACGCGTTGTTAAGTTCTATAGGCGATAGACGGTGCGAGTCATTTGGAGCTTTTCCCCATCGCGGCTCCTTTTTGTTGGCGAGCTTCCACGGCTTTTAAAAGAAAACGCCGCGCCACGAGAGTAAATGGACGAGTGCAGCGGAGATTAAAGGATTATCGCCGGGGACAATCCGCTAAAAAAGCTGCGCCGTCTACCTTTTATTATTAGAGACGTATATATTTGCTGCGGCGAACAGGAAGGATACTGTCGCGCTTTATTCTGATTCGTTCCCTCGTGGAAATCTGCTTCGTGTGCCATTTGTCATTTATAACTCGAGACGAAACCCGATGATATTTTTTCGAATGGAATTCCTTGTCAAAAAGCATGGTTTAACTTGTTAATCGGATCATTCTCTGACTAGAAACTGGTATAATCGCGGAATTGGAAATTAATGAAGACGTATTAATTCTAGTTATTTTAGATCGGGTTTAGTCCTTGAAAATACTAGTACGATCACAGTAGCCTAATGAAAGCGAAATGAAAAAGAAAAAAGCAAAGGTCCCTAAATAAACACGTTGTTATGTCGAACAGATGGACGATCCAAATGACAACTTTTCTCGTCTTTTCCGATTAATGGATTAAAAAGAGAGAAAGTTGAGTTCTCTAAAGATCAGTGAGAAACGTAAGATGTTTGGTACACCGTCAGATTGTCGTCAAATCTAAATATTTTTATATGTATGTAGTCGATTGATTTGGTCGGTTGATTGAATTGACTTCTTATAGTTACCATATGCTGGTGTGATATATAATAATGTTAATTTATAATAAATATTTATTATAAAAATTCACTAAAAGCCGTTAAAGGCATATTTAATGAAAGAATTGTAGGGAATGTTATTCGGGCATTCCTAAATAATAATTGTAAGAAAGTTCCACGTTTTAAAATCATTACATCGAATGGAAATTTACTCCTGATCTTTTTTTCCAGTGAATTGCACTTTGCACTCTGCATAGTCAATATTTAAACATTTACTTTTGTACACGTATATTAAAAGTAAAAACATAGGTACGTTTATGGCGTAAGGCCATAGGTCTACGCGTTCCTAAGTACACGATAAAAGCACCTTGCTCTCCATAAATTTTATTATACACTTGAAAGGCACTATAATTTATAATACATTCGTGTTTTAAATTTTATTTAAGCTCGAAACATTGTTGTTTCTCTTTTTTACGTTCATCGCAACTACTCGTTTTAGAAACAGAACATTTTTATTTCTCGCATTGCGAAGGGTCATCGAATATGAAATAAAATTAACCTAAACTTTCCTTTACGTTGCGCTATTTTCCAATGGAAATTGAGTTAATAAACGGAAATCGATTGTAAACTCTGCGGCGATACAGTTCCAAATTTTCATTAAGTCGAGCTGGATGCCACGGCAGTGTTATGCAAAGGCGTAAACACTGTGTTAATATCTAAGTTTATTGTGCAGTTCCGTGCCCTATTAGCGTGTAAACACATAGGTAAATACATGCACAGATGCCTGGTGCTATCGTTGGAAACCCCGTATCTCGTATACGCGTGTTTCCATTTCACGCATAAACTCGCCTCGCAGATAAACGTCTATTTTACATTCCTCTATGTCGCTACGTTTTTAGAATACGCGATATCTCCTTTTACGATCACTAAAGGCAAAGTTATATCGTCGAATTATAACGGGTAATTGAAACGTTTTTGTTTCGCATTTTGCAAGTCGATCGGAAAGGGATCGATTTTTGTTCAACGTTCTTCCTGTCAACGTAGTTCGTCAAAGCACCCATGGTATCCTTCTCGCAACGCTTTTTACTTCCATAGATCGTACGTGTACGTGTATGAGTTTTTATTTTTGTAACGTCATTGTTCAACGTCGTTTCTTTCAATTACTCATCGTACAGAGCAATTTAGTAAAAACGATGGACTGCTATAATGTTTTAAAGTTCTTCCTATTCCATGCGGACGACTCGAAGCGGCGATTGATCTGGACAACAACCTCGTAAACGCGCCACGATCTTTCAGAAACTAGCCGGAAGCAAAGATTTCGAAGAGATAATTAGTTTATTTTCGTGGTACAACCGCACATATACGCGTAAGAAAATTGTTGCATAACGCAGCAATAAATAGTTAGAAATCTAGCATTCGATTTTACGTAGAATATGAGAAAATGGAATAAAACTAAGGTTTGCCTCTGTGACTTTATGTATATGCAATGTCCACAATTTTGTTGGTAAACGTAAAGGTATTATATCTTCTACTTTCAAAATGTTATCTAAATTGAAACAAATTTTTAATCTTCGATAGTCGCGGTAGTAGCTGGTACACGACTGGAAATTCCCGCGTCCTTATAAGATTGAACTGCAACTGTAACGCATATCGAAACAGTCGAGAGCTCATCAAGGCTGGATCCGTTTGCGTCTGTCGATCGAAACTCTGCGTTGTATCGCGTCGATGGTTCGCGCGAAACATAGTCGACTCCGTTCGTGCGTGTAAACGCGTTCATGTAAACGCGTCGATAAACACGTAAGTCCACATCGTTACGCGCGACCACGGCCTTCGACGAGCTATGTTTCTAGCATCCAGCAAACTGAGTGCTTGATTTTACGAAGACCTATGTCGCATCGTGCGAGCATCGGGTCGCACAGATTATCATACGGCCGTATAACGTGGTTGCTGTACATTTAGTTAAGTTGCGTGACCCCATTATTCTGTTATGAGGTGATGTCATCGCGATAAGAACATAACGTTTATAGAGACATTTTTGATAAAAATTTGATATACAGTGTCTACGAAAGGTATTTGTACACCATTGTACTTATTATAGCATTCGCATAGTAATTAATTAAGTCTGAGTGTATTAAATTCCATACCATGTAGCGATACTTGTACATAACTACAAAGACTTCGTACTATGAAAATGAAGTGTAGAATTTGATAAAAAAAAAAGCTAATAATTTTTTAACAAAAGCTTCCCATCTGTGTTTGTACCTTTCTCTTAAATTAAACGATTAATCGTTAGCTAATGAAACCGTAGCGTAGAATAAATTCGAGGAACCTCTTGAAATTTCAAACAGGATACACCGAAATTAACATTGGATACTTTCAGTATGTTTGTTCTGCCGTGCAAAATTAAACGCGCGACGGAGTTAATGTTAATCTTAACGAAAATATGCATTCGCGTGAATTTTTTGATAATTTTGTTTCATCCAAATGAGCGGCTGCGCGCAGCTGTTTTTATCCGCAGCTGCAAAACTGACTGTAATTGCGGACTCAAATAGCCACTGCTGTAGCCTCTCCGCGTTAAGATAATTATAGAATTGTGATATTTTAATTAATGCGTAACAATTTCGACGGATACTAATTCCGTGCACCAGATCTTTCATCGCATATGTTCGCAATGCTGCCACTACATACGTATTTCGAATCCATAGTAGCACGTGTTCAATTGGGATTAACTCGCGACCAAATGAAATTTCTGTAATGGCAGATCGCAATTTTGAATATTACCCGTGTAGCAATTAAAACGTAAAGTTTATTCACTCGATTGGGTAAAGCACGAGCAAGCAGTACATTTTTACGAATTCCATAGAAATAAAATTGATATAGTTTATGATTTCCACATCGTTAAAAATAATTAGAAATTTTGTCGATATGTGACTGGATTTGTATTTACATTACATTAAAGACTGTTTGAATTAGAATTACCACCGTAATATGTCTAAGAAAATACAGAGTATCGTATCACCCATAGCTGGTACCATGATAACAAACGTATGACAAGAATTTGTGGCAAACAGAACTGACAATGAATCAAGAAACTCAACAATTAGCCCACAACCTTCGCGAGATCCAGATCGCTCAAGATCGATATACGTATTGTCTAACATGGACCTAACGTTCTGTTTGATTTCATCCCTTAAGACTTAAGAAAATAATAAGAGCATATTACGCGTCCATTTTATTTATTTTCATTTTACTAACATAATGTATTGTAACATCGCTAATAAACTACACTCTTTTCTAACATTGTCCAATTTTTATTACACCGATGTCTATAGTATCATCAAGTGCCTCGATTTCCAATTACATCGCTATTAATTATACACGTAGTTAATTTTAGAATCATCGTTTGAGGGAATGGGATCTATCTGAAATCCGAATGCTTGATCGGGAATTCTGATTAATCTCCGTTGGAAAGTTCGTAAAATTCTAAATCTCTGCAAAATGTTTAAGCGAGTAATCCGATAAGAGATTCGAAGAAGTGATTTTTTGACTCGAAGTAATCGAGATGGTATAACGTAGAAGTAACGAGCAGATAAATGTTATCGCATGTGTGGACGCGACTATGTCCAGGTCACGTAAAGCCGAATTTCGTGGCCACGTACTCTTGAAACGAGCTGTGAAACTGAACGACAGGTCAAAGTGTCCGAAACTTGCTGGCTAAAATGAGCAAACGTTATTAGGTCGATGTACCGCCTTTTTCGTACGAAGAAATATGGTTTAAAATCGGTTCCTTTAAGTTCTAGTACCTGTTGGTACGGTTTCATTTGGAGATAATTATTTGATATTTAAAAATTACAAATTATTTGTAAATACTGTGCTACGATGGTTTTAATTTCAATTTTATCCTAATGAAGTCGATATTTGGCGTCTGGCAGCTTACATTTACAGTTCAAATCTAGTTAAAAGTAAAAAGTAAACGTTCTACGAATGTAAAATTTCTGATATCCACCTATTTGTAAAATTATTTATGAATTCCAGTTACTTCTGATTGACATTTAACGTCAAACTTAATATCTCTGTAGAAATGATAAATGATACGTGCAATAGCTGCAGTTCTACGTCAGGTACACACGTGTTTTCACTATGAGAATTAATAGAGACAGAATTTATGGATGCAGAATTTCAATTGTTAAAAGATTCAGAATCAATTATGTACACTAACGTGTGATACCCGTAAAATGTCCTAATCCTAATCCCACATTCATTAATTGTGTTGCAAGATAGATACGTTTGAAAGTGATAATCGTGCAAAATGAAGCACCACAAAGGATTGCAAATTCTATATCAATGGATTGATAGTATCATATTGCAAACTTGTACCGGTATTTGATGGTTAATGAAATTTATGTAACGGATATGTATGGAATAATGCATAAATGCCTGATACTATAATTATATCATTGTCACGACTCTCAATTGGCATAGTCATTTTCTAGGAATTTTATACATATAAAATTGTTTTCTCAAACAAATACCAAAATAATTAAAATTTTTATTTTGTTACTAGTTTATTTTTTAAAGCAATGTCCCGAAAGTTTTTTTCTTAATTTTTAATATCTTTGTTCTTTAATAAGCATAGAAAATAGATTAAAAAACTTGAATGCATAGAAATACTGTTAATAGCTTTATATCTACATGTGGAGGTTCAGAATCTTAACTAAAGTTATGCTTAACTTAAGATTTTTAATATCTCCAGCGCTATTAAACAAATAAAAGTTTCTCTTTAAGAGTTCATTTAAGGAACACGGACATTTCCATAGCTTGATAATAAAATAATAATTGTCTGAACCACCGCCGAACGTTAATCCATTTGTATTAACATCCAACAATAAGATTATTATACTATACAGTAGGGGCACGCGTTATTCGACAGGGGCTCTCGTGTTTCGTAGTCGGTACAAGTTCGCAACATTATCATGTATTTAAGAACGAATGTTTCGAGGAATCCTTTTACGTGAACACGAACTCCTATTAACTGAACGAAAAATCATAGGCGGTAAACAGAAATAAGGTGGACAGGTTCGTGTAAACGGAGTTGTACTGCACATTCGAGCAGCTCTAATACACAAAATTGGCTTGGTGGTAATGGTAAAACTGACTTTTATATACGCAAATCTACAACTGTTTCTTGGAGATTACTGCTTTTACGCGTAATATTAATTTATCCACAAACTGAGGTTAATGATAGAATAGACTTAAGAAACACAGCTATCCAAGTTTCTGTTCTTGGTTCTTGCTTTTAACGGTAATAGTCTGAAGTCCATTTTAAAACCAAAAGTACCGTCCCATTATAATTAACACTAAAAGCAGGCTGTTAACGGTGCCCATAAACGACACAAAGTACCATCGAAATCGAGGAATCATAAAACTATCGCTAATGCTCTTAGGATTTGCATTCTTTTTCCGTGAATATTTTACCCGGACGTAATTAGAGTTCGCTTAAATATTCTAGAAGAAGAACCTGATCAACGCTGTGTTCAAGTTTTAAACGTAAAAAGCAGTATTCCAGAGACGTTCCATTTTAAATTTACAACTAGAAGGAATACGCCATGTTCGCTTTAAATATCTTTGTCGACTTTTTCAATTTAACGTCGCTTTCTGATTAAAAAGAAATATAATATACGTTTAAGACAGTTAGAAGTAGAAAGAATCTGGAAAATCGAAACATACACTCGAGTACAGTTAACCATAAAATTGAGCGTACACCTATGGTGGCAACGAATATTGGCGGAAAAGTTGATATAAACGCATACGTATATTTAAAAGTAAAAACGTAATAATATATATTTCATTCGTATATTTGAGCAAATAATTCCTAAAAAAAACTTTAAATAAAATAAACTATTCGTTTGTATTTAACCGAAAATATAAAAGTAGCGGTATTTTAATGACACAAAATTCAACGTACACATTGATATTTAGGGATTATACTATATGAACAAATAAATATTAATATATCGTTACATAGTAATTTGGTTTTAATAATTGCCTGTAACCACCGTGGCATTGATTCGATCAGTTTTTCAATAAAGAAGGGCGAAATTTTGTCCCATGCAGAGAATGGCTAGTAACTGACAAGAGACGGACCTTTCGATGCAACAGTTAATTATCAAATTGTATTTCGAAGGAAAATTCTTTTACCAAATTGTACAGAACTGTCGTCAGAATTTATTTGCGAAAAGAACACCGTGCAAAAAATTATAAATAATTACAGGTACAAAGGAGTAGCTCGTAATAAATCTTCATTATATATTTTTGTAATAATGAGTTTTACCGAACTCTAAACATCGCAAATGATGCATGCAAATTATGTACATACTTCTGTTGTATAAACAGATTCTGCAATTTTGCATTGAGACAACAATCAATTCCGTATATTGTAATTTCTGAAATTCATATATAAAATCTTACCGTTGTATTGTCAGACCTATCATTGTCATACAAAAGCATTTACATATTTGGATGCTCAAAGTTTCGCTAACGATATATCAGTTCAATGGTGCAAGAAAATTCTTACATGAAAACACTAATAAACGAGACGTTCCTTTTACGATACGAGTTATACGTACAACGGAATATACATAATGCGAATTACGCATGTAGAAATTTGTTAAATAGAGACGCTGACGGATAGACACGCGGTGAATACAAAGCGAGGGAAACAAGCTAACCGTACTCGTCGAAGTGTTTCAATGGGGTTGAACGTCGATCATGTGACCGCATATGCGCGCAAATGAACGTTTCCAGTAACGATGAATAATTATTGCAAAGTGTAATGTATTGTGGAAACATGCTTACCCAGCTCGCTTTGAACTAATAGCTGTACTGAAATTTGTATTGGCCTATAACGAATGAAATATGTATTCGTTTTTAGCTTGAAATACGATCACTTAATCCCCTAACAAGTAACATCATTAATCTAATTCTATTTATCGTTGCCTACATTACAATAAATGTTTATCGATCCCTTCCATGTTCGTATTTTTTCTTTATGTCTTTAATATATTTTTGTAAATACATTATGCGCGTATTAACTATACAAAACGTGTTTTGAAATTTCATTAGTATTACGAGGAGATCCGACTGTCTGATTATACAAAGTAAAGTTTACAAGAAATCTGAAAATACAAACATATAGAAATTATAAGATGAAAATGACGGAGCGTTTACATATTTTTGATCGTGTGAGAAAATTCTAGTTTTCGTTTAATTTTAACGATAGTTCGATTTTTAGAACTTTCCACGTGAGTGGTCATCGTATACCGTCATCCATTTATCAGTCGAAGAAACAATTGCTCTTGCGATGGATTTTTAGTTTGACAAATAGTTTTTTCCCCGTCAGAAATCAATTTTTTCCCACTCGGCACAGATTTCTGCCAACACATGTTATTTGTTAACGGAAAACACTCGTTTAGCCATTTCCTTTCTGTCAAGTTGGTTAAAATCAATCAAACTACCAGCTCCGAGCTCGTTTGACATTCGATACTTTTGGGTAACAATATTTCGTGTTACACGTTTCGTTATCAAAAATTATCGAGCAACCTATCGCTTCTAAACAAACTCACCGTGAGAAATATTTTGTTTATGTAAATTATAATATAACTATAACGTAAATCGATACTAAATACATAGACTCAAGTTAGATACACGTAGGTATGAGTAATAGATTTTTCAGAATATTTTATTGACAAGGTTTGAAATTTTCAAACTCAAGATAATCTAGCAATTATTGAAGCGATTATCACGTTAATTAATAAAATGTTATATATGTAGGTACTTCGTAATTTTTACATTCTCCTTTATTTCGTAGAAAATTCTATCGCCTACTATACCAAATATAATATATTCGTTAATTAAATAAATAATATTCGTTGGACACCTCATTATTCTTCCTACTTTTCCTGCAGCTGTTTATATACGCCTACTTGAGAATAACGTCGTTATAATGAGCAAGCTATTTTCTTCCATACAGCTTCCTGTTACACCCATACAAACACATTTACACTTGCTTCGCCAGTACCAACGTCATTTTAGGCAGAAATAGTCGCTACTTAGTTAGCGCGCTGGTAAAAAGTGCATGGAGCTGTTTCTCTGTTACACGATTTAATTATTTCTTGCTTACGAAATATGTAGCAAAAAGTGAATTTTCGGATTTCTTCTCGTTCAGATTCCTCGTTTAATGAATTTCTTTTTCATGTGTTATAGACGCGTTGCTTCTTTCGTCACATTTTCGTTTAATTGCTCACCGCTCATTCTTCGCTATTGTTGTATACGATGCGTATATTGAATTATTAGATTGTCGCATATGAAACGTCGTTTTTTCAAATTAAACTTTAACTGCGTGTAACAACATTCTTCAAACGCAACATTTAGTCAAATACAAAAAAGATTCAAAATATCGCACGTATGGAAGAAGCATCGGTATTTTCGGAATTCTGTGTTCGAAAATGGAAAAAGAGAGCAGGTGCCTGTGTTAGTAGTATCGCTGCTTTTTGTTCGATTTCGGGCAAATGTTTGAGATGCGGTATAATTGCAAAAGTTTTTCGACCCACTAACCGGTGAAAGCACACGGATTGCGGAGAAAAAATGTCTTAACGAACGCCGAAAAAAATAGGAAAGAGTCGGTTATGCGTTTCTCCAATTTGATATCGAACGAAAAGTCTAATGAACAAGGATGTCGGAATTTCAAATTGTCTAGGAAAATTTATGAAAGTTTTTTGTACAAATGCAAACGACTGCTCAAATACTTTAAAAATATAATTTTACGAAAGATTTAGTCAAAGAACTACATATTTTTGCTAACATTATTAGAAAACATATTGTCAGTTTCATATCAGTTAGCAATTTATTTTTTCGCATTTATTTTCTTTATGTGACGGTATTTCAGAAGCAAACTTAATTAATACAGCGTTCATTGTAAGTAGTTAAATTGAGCCCTGCCATGTTCTTCAAAACTATAAATCTTTAAAAAAGAGTTCCATTATCGCTTTGAAAGCTAACGGATACATTCCAACGAGGATGGTTAAATTACCATGATACGTATTTGATTTTGAATATTACTTAAACCATAAACATTTTTAGCCAAAGGATACATGTACAAGTATGGAAAAATATGTTTCCAATAAGTATCAAAATATAGTGGTTGGTTAAAGTTTCTGGACAAAGGGTAAACTTAAAAAATCTCCAGCTACCGATTTTAATGGACCGTTAAATCTGGAGTGAATAATCAAAACTACTCGAGGGTATTGGTAGTTATTAAGATGCACTAGATCGCGCTAGATCCTTGGATCGCATCTCGGGATAAAGGCTAATACGAAGCCAGATCTGTGAACGAAGCGCTAGGTAGCCGGACAACAATTTCCAATTATCGTTTAAACCTCGCTAAGTGGATGCACACGATCCCTTAGCAGATTATCCCGTGGAAAATCTCTCAGTGGGCTTATTAAAATATAGAGACAGGCCTGTTAATGAGAAATAACCCGGCCATCCTGTGTTTCATCAAGCTCGGGGTCATTCATAATGGCTTTATCGCGATGGCCTCAGATAAAAGCGTATCATTTACTATATTCACAAATTGAGTTCGCGGCACCTCTTAATGGAAAATTCGAATGATGCTGCCTGCTAATTATTGCTGATGGGCGACGACGATATCCTCCAACTTTAAAAGCCCCACGCGGACGCATTGAATTATAACCACGATAATGGATTAACCGGACAATTAATTGCAACTCGGTTATATTAAACCGTATCCAGCGCGAAATAGGAAGGTACAAATAGATTTTTTTATAAGATACCCGTGTTTTTCGATGTAAAGTCGTAAGTTGATGCTCCATCTATATGAGATTATGACTAGCTCGAAGGAAATGAAACGAAATTTATCGAATCTAATGTTGTTCGAGCTACTTCTGCAAAAATAGCAAGAGGCAATTTATACTTTGTCCTTTTCATACGTTTTATCATTTTTAAGTTTCTTAATTAACGAAAATCTCTTTAACAACTGCACACAATGTCGAACTTGAAGTTTCTGTTTTTTAACAATAATGTATAAAAAAGTAGCTTAATGATCGTATTTCATACTTAAAAATGTGAAATTATTCTTTTCATTTGATACACAACCCAATAATACGTTTCGTGTATCGCCGCAGGTTACATTTAACTACATATACGTAATATCCATATGTAAAAAGCTGGATGTCGGTAGACACGTGACGCAATCTGGTATTATTAATCCAGCCACCCTTTAATAACAAGGCGGTCGCTCTATTTCGCATGACTAGCTTTCTCTACCCAAGGAAACACTTAATCCTTACTAACAGAAATACAGGGCGGCGCGGCGCCGCGTCGGTTCTGCAGCGGACAACACATGGGCTCATTCGTGCTGTTTAGCTTGCAGCCAACTCGGTCCATTTAATCGCGTTAAAAGGTTATGGATGACCACGGAAAATACACGACTCTACTCGCTAATTAGGACGTTTAGCGTTTTTCGTAGGGTAACTGGTATCGTCTCTGCCATCGTCTCCAGTCTTTTTGTTTTTGCGCTTGGTATGCTCCCTCTTTGCTCATGATGCGTGGGGGAACGTGGTTGTCGCGGTGCATACCTGCTTAAATTATTAATGAATACATTCCCAATTATAAGCTCGTTCAACATGCTTGTTATATGTACACGTATGCGATGCTCCACCTGAATGCTGCACCTTGTTAGGTACTGCGAACATTTTAAGACAGGCAAATCTGATTTTGGTTATTATTTCGTTTTTTTTTTTTTTTTTTTTTAATTAAAAAGGAAGACATTAATACAAAATGGTCGAACTTCTTTCGGTTGGCGGATAAAAGGGAGAAACGTAATATGAAAGAATGGTTGAAGAAGGGAATAATCTGCAACGGTAGCTACATATATATATATACTCTGTGGAGTATACAACAGTTACACCTCATTAATCAAAGTAGACGTTCAATTTAGAACGTCATCGTACGGAATACACACTTTATTCCAGAACTGACATTTGATTTATTTTCTGCAACAAAGTTCCAGCTTCGAACTTTTCTACTTATATACGAAATTCATTTACCTCTATCCTAAATGTATACTAGTTGTGAGTTGTGAACGTCCAAGTGGGAACACTGTACGTTTAAGTATTATCGGACAATTAATTCCAACACGAGGACCAAAGTAAATAGCTAATCCGGCAACGAGCTAATTGAAAGCAACTGAAAATTTTAATAAAAGAGAAGCTTCGATTCTGCTTACTTCCGTCGCACGGTAGCAACACAATGTTCTTCTGTTTCACGCTTAGTAGCTGCACCACGGGGGATAGAAGACGATGCATCAAAACGACGCGACGCGGTTAACACCGAGGTTAGCGTGTCGCTTGAATGACAATCGATACACCTATCCCGTAGACACACTGGGTAAACCTGTGCCTGCGGCTTCGAACCTCTGACACCCGGGATACATTGTTTGAGATGCTGTTAGTCTTGTTCCGATTCAGTCAGCAAAGAGTCGCGACGAACCTGGGATCGATGTAAAGCTCCGCAGAGGGATGTATATCGAGAGAGAGGATAAACAGAGCGACGCGACGTGACAGCGGATCGACGTACAGCTAGCTTTTGCCCGTCGAAAGAAACGCAAGCGAGAGAAGAAGCTAAGCTTCAAAAATTGCAAATGCAAGGTTATCCCTGTATCGGGAATTGATCCAGTTTCCACGTGAAACTTACTTTGACCGTTTCTGACCAAGCGAATTCTAAATTAGAACGTCTTGTGGTATCCGAAGATTTGTATAAACGTGGCCGAGGGAAGAGAATTTGAGTAAAGGTTCGTTTCGTTCTCTAAATATTACAACGAATATCGTTCTTTTATTCCATCGCGTCGTAATACTTAAAAATAGAGGTGTATTAGGTACATTCTGTTCGTCTCTTCGTTCGTATAAGTAAGCTATCGGTGTTATAATAAACGTAACGCTGTTATACAAGTCGATATGAACGGTGCCATTGCAGTTTACGGTGAATAAATTATTTATCAGTCCATTAACGATCATGCGCCCGGAAAAATGTTGTAACGTCGAATCTGTCGTACAAACAAATTTTCATCGCTTTGAAACATTTTGAAACAATTTAGATGGGAAAGATCAAACAATTTTGAGATTATAACGAATACGATACATCCCTTTCTGAAGTATAAGCCCGGAAACGTCAACGTAAAAGAAACGTACAACAGAACATTCGCACCGATGGATTTTATGAATCGAATTTGCAGAAGATTTGCCTGAGAACTTACGTAGCAGACAAATATATCTTTGGAACTACCGTCGCATCGTGTAGAATTAATCTAATTATATATTTGTGGTAGAATGAATTCAATTTCACATTATTGTCAAAAATTCGTCGCGACAAAATGTCCCACTGTAACGTACGGCCAATTGCGCGGAGAAAGAAATTTTATAATTCACCTCGGTCATCAATGTGCGCGCGTCGTTAAATATTAGACCGGTGCAGCGGTAAGAATTAAATTGAGCGTAAATGTAGAGATATCGAGTTCGAAAACGAAGTTCGCGCACGCGTCCTACGAAAGGACAGTATATTAATCATCCGGCTAGGGACTAATGCTTTGGTTGCATCCTGAAAAATGATGGCTTTCACTGTGTGCACGTTTGTTATACGGTCGAGACGATCAGATTTAATGGTTAATATGGATTGCAAATGACATCTGTTTATCGAACAAACTGCACCGTATGAACCGAACGTTTCCCGGATATTTATGCAAACGCGTGTTTATCGGCCGCCGGATATAAAATAAATATCCCTCATAAAGTAGTCTGTAATCGACACGATTTTTACGAATGCGTTCCAGCTACCGGAAAATTCAGATCGATTTATAAAAGAAAATTTATTTTATCCAGAGATAAGCTACCTGCGATTCCAGTGAAAAATTAATTGCGACCGAAATACGAACGAATGCGATCAAAAGACCGTGCTTTGTTCCATGATACTTCTCTAATTTTCTCTCCTATGTATTATTTCGACGAATTCGTTCCAGTTAAAACAACGTTTATTTATAATCACGTATCGTTGATCATTATGTTGGAATTCGGCCGGAAATTAACGCCTGCGGTCGACGTCTTCTAATTTTCGCGAAATGTTATTTTCAATCCACCCTTTCGTAGAAACAAAGAAGCGTTCTCCATCACCGCATCGTGGGTCATTCTCATTTTCGATATCAAAATCGATCGTTAATCGGTTTTCTATCTTTTTATTAGTCCGATATTCATATCGTCCAAATTGGAACTGTATTCTGAAGAACTAACATTTTTCGAATCGCTGGTATTAACACTTGGACAATTAAAGAAAGTATTTGCATGATATTCAGGGAAAATTTCTTCTTCGTTCGAAAATTCGCGATGCGCCGTTTTTTAAGATTTAGCAATATTGCCATTGTAATATACAAAAGATCGTATCGCCACATAATACGCGGAAAACCTAACGTGACGAAAGTTGAGGGAGGAAAAAATTTTATAACGAATATTTTATCAATTTTGCGCTCCAACGACTTTGTACGATGGTTACAACCGTACCTCTCACAAGTTAAAACTAATATTTTTAGAAATATAAATTTAATCAAATATTTTTATTTAAGAAATAATAATAAAAAATGTCATTGTGAGAATAGGTTTGATAATAACAATAAATATTAATACAAGTTTATTCATGGTAAATGTAAAGAATCGCAAGAAACTAAGCTGGAAATCCGGCGTGGGATACGGCATCATATTTCACGATTTAGGATACGGTATTTTATTTGTGTAACAATGATGGAATTTATTTACCGAATTTAATCTTAATTTTCCTTTTTTGTAAACGATGGACATTGTACTATAGAACAAGTTAAATTTATTTATTTTATTCTTTACAAACTAGATACGAGATAAATTTATCGCCGTAACCTGTTATAAATACTAAGCAGTTTCCACGTTAAGTAGAAATTACGATAAAAATGTTTTCAACAGTAGGAAAATTGGTTAAATTCATATACGTACGTACATATGTCTTTTCCGTCATATTATTATAATATTATAATAATACCAGGGACTTTTATATAATGACATATTTTTACGAATATAACTAAAGAAACGAAACGTATGTAAATGGCGGTTTATTTTACTTATTAAATATTACAACAAGTACTTTGCATATTTTACGTAGTTTTGCACGAATGCATAAAAAGTTACAACATGCAAACTGTAGAAAAATTGATCGCATACAAGTACAGGGGAAACGAAGATGAAGCTATATTTTATTTTCTGCCTTTAACATTCGCCGCTAGTCTTCTAAATTAAGTAGTCGACTTCTCTTCTAATTACAATATCAAAGAATAGAACGTCTTACGTTACGTAACGTAAATTTTTAGAAATAAAACAGCCTGTAGAAAACGCGTGATTTATAATTGTATGTTAACTCACGTAAAGGTAATACTTTCCAGGTCAGATAGCATGGTTAACGTAGCGAGATCTTTTTTCGTAGTACAAACTCGTTCACGCAAAAATAAATCTCCAGCAAGACCAAGTAATCAAGCAATCCCCCGAACAGCAATTTTTAGTACATCGTTAGTTCTCCATAAGTCGTAGTTTTCTTTCGTGCCCTTCCTTTCCATACGTAAAACATCGCGTACCATTAAAATCTTCGATAAACATTGGATTGTCGTGAAACGATGAAACTGTAATTAATTGTAGAGAACACGCCCTGTATAAAATCCTCCAAACGATCAATGCTGGCAATAAATATCTTGTTACTTTACAAATACTTTAATAAGCAAATTGTACTTATCGGTTTATGTTCAAACCATCCTTGTATTATGGGGACAATCGGAAACACCGAATAAAATCCCATCTGATCGAGTAAAAACAAACTATGAGCACGTTTCCTGGTGATAAAACGATTGATTACGCATTCCAGCCGATCAACGTGTTCTTCCAATCGCTCTAGCAAACTACGTCGTACATGGCAAAGAAACGGGATCGAAAAACGGAAGTTGAGATCTGGTTGATTTGCTATCTTCCACGTGACCCTCTGTTTTTCCTCGTACACTCGTACATTCATTATTTTCTCGTCAACCTGGTCGTCGACGCGACGCCACGCACGCGGCACGCGACGAACACGAGAATAGCGTCGACACACCCGCGGCGTGTCCTCCTGCTGCTCTCCTTCTCGTCCCACGCGGCGCTTCTAAATTATTTTAAACCGTTGTTCGGGCGCAATATGACGGCAGGTGAACGCGATGCTACGCTTTGCGAATCTGCCTGGCTAGTCGTGTCGGATAGAGACAAAGAGGGGGGAAAAAAAAGAAAGAAAATAATAAAAAGACGAAAAAAATCGTCGTGCAGGTGTCGTCGACTGTCGAAAGCACGCCAGCGATATATATTTGGCTGAAGAGTCGTCCTTCAAAGATGAATCGCACAGCCGGGATTGTTCCGCATTTCGAGGCGAGCTTTCAGGAAAACAGCTGCCACGCCACGCGATTCTCCCGACAATCGACATTTCCAGAGAATATTTTTGGCGGCCGTCCGTCGCCTGTGTTTCGTGTTTTGTGTATGAGTGATTATCGCTGAAAACGATCAGTTTCCTTTTTTAAATACACGATGTTATGATTTTTCGATAGTGATTATTAAAAGAAGAACTGCCGTTCAGTCTCTTCAGGTATAAAATTACGCCCAGAGTAAGAGACATGTACATGATTGTGGGATTCTATGTTTCAAGGTAATTTCGACAAGGATTACTGGATCTTACGAATTATAAATTGTGCTTGTTACACTTTTCTTTCAAATTTCGATATATTATAATTCGCATTACTATATTATTAATTAGAAATACGATCGGAGTAATGCCTTAAGTTTCCATCGTAATTTTTATCTTCAATTTTCGCTAGTTATATTATATCGTTACGTGATACGAATAGAACACGAGAAAAAAGTTGTACGAGTCCGATATAATCAATAGCATCGTCAAACATCTTCATCAATGCCAAGTAACCATATTTTGTTTTTTACAATATATAGATTTTTGCGACTAACTATATTTATTTGAAAAGAAGAGTTCGTACGCACAAGCTTCATAAAAACAACATGTATACGATCGTAGTTTGTTTTGAAACTACTGTTTAATTTTTCGCGAAACAAAAGTTCTAAAAAAACAGCGAACGGAGGAATCAAAGTGTAGGAACCTGAAAAAGGCAACAATGAAAGTGATTTTTGCGTATATTGTTACAAAAGATACGGCGCTTGAATGAAAATAGAGCGAAATGTACAGGTTGTGATAAACGACGCTCGATATTACCTTGCTTTGTGGGACAAAAGAAAGAATTTCGTTTTGTTATTAAATTGAGAAAGACGTCTGAATTTCTAAATGACATTTTTGCTAGCTGGTGTTGATTATTCCTCGTCTGTTATAACCGAGTCGAACGAATGTTTTGATTTTTTAAATCTTCGTTATATTGCTGTCGACTTCATAGTGTTTCAACTTGGATTGTGAAACGATTATAGCATATTCCCTCGTTCTTTTACGGATAAACAGTTGTGTATAAACAGTTTTTTCACGATTCTAAGAATTTTCGCGAAATGGAAATACTCCAAAGTCGAATACTCTACTACACAAATACCATTAAATGACATTAAATCAAATCAACTCAGAAGCAAGAAGAATGAAGAAACTCTCGATTACTCTCACGTTACCGCGTCTTGTATCATCGTTATCCATCGGAATATTTATTAAAACGCCTTTTCACGGTTTCCCACAGGAATCAAGCGCAATTACCTCGGGAATGGAAGCAAGAAAGCGTGTCGTACGTGACGTTATTGCAACAAGCGCGCGACGATTTGCTGGAGGGCTTGAAAGCGAGCTGCAAGGAAAAGTAGAAAAGAGTAAGAAGCAGCGATGGCGGCAGAGGGGTGGAAAACGGAGGCGGTGAAGGAAGTCGGCTCTCGCGGACCGGCAAGAGATAAGACTTGTACTTCCACGGAGTTGAACCGTAGTAAGCACGGGACTAAAAGTTCGTTCTGCTATCAGTTGCTAGGCGGAAAGTAAGGGGTTCCCGTTACTCTTACCCCTTCGGTGACTGCAACTCTGAAACGTCCAGAGACTTTACTATAAGATATTTTATTAAATCCGCGACAATGGCTCGAGTTGGCCATACTTTCGATCGCTTTATAAGATCGGATCCTAAGTGCCGCCGAAATGAGAATATCCACTCCGTTTTCTTTGCGTCTCGAGAAACGCAGTGAAACGAATAAATATCCATTGGCGCTTGATTTCGAAGAGACGCGTTCGATCGAATTAATTTTCCAGCCACGCGAAAGGTCTGAAAGTCAAATTACCGTTTGGAAATGAAGTAATATTTGAAGCAAGAGATGCTACGTATGCTGCATCGACCCAATAGATCGAATCGAATCTGACGATGCTAGAAATTTTTCTCCGACATTTGGAATTCGCGACTATTTCTTCAAAATCTTGCGATTCTCTTGCCTAAACGTCGAAGGACTTGGCTTTTCCAGCCAATCTTTTATCGAACGTAGAATATTTATACCCTAAAAATTTTAAAAAGCCATGTACGCCTTAAATGTTACAATTCAGGGTCCAGCGATATTGCGAGACTTCGAGAACAAAAAAGCCGTCAAACGCGTCTGTTATCAAGACATTGCGGTCTCTCGCTGAGTGCTGCGGTTTCTAAGAAACAGCACACGTGGATTAAAATTACTCGTGAACGTAGTGAGCGTCTTCCATTTCGAGATTGTTTCTTTATTCTCGGCGGCTGCTGGTCTTTATGAGAAGGAGTTTCTATCAACCCTCCTTTTTCAACGTTGTTCCGAATTCCTAAATACAATCGGATACTTTGTTAATCGTTGGTTAATGGCAGATTTACTACTGTCTCCTTAGCATTGCTTTATTTCCTAAATAAATAACAGTATTCGAATGCATTTAAATACAGTTATTTACTTTGCTTAGCTCGATTAAATTTTTGACAAGAACAAAATTCACTACCGAGAATCGCTTGAATATATCTATTACTACTAGTTGATACAACTAACTTGTAAAATTTCACTCTAACAATATTATTTTCTTTCCGTATGATAGTGAACTGCCAATGGCAATTATCGTCGAGCAAAAATCACGAATAACATCGCTTATTCGCCTTCTTTCCTATGTCGCATATGCCTTTTGCCGTAACTCCCACTCCAAAAGCAACATGCATCTTCGAAGCTATGAAAATGCCCTTCGTAATTTTCCAACATCTCTATACCAGCGACGAAAGAAACGATTTTCAGCAGTGCACGTGTATCCACCTCGTCATGAATGAAACCACAGCATCGGGGTCACGTATACAATCGAGTATTTGTATCGTGGAAGAGATTACAAGCCAACGGTTCGTGTAACGTAACATGTCGAGTCTCGAGTATCCCGCATTCATGTTAATCAGTTGGCTGTCTCGAAGAGGGTGCGCGAATCCATTGTGAATGCCGATGCGATGGTACGTAGGTTAGAAAGAGCGATTTTTAAGTAGTCCTCTCGATCGTTTCCCGTCGTCATATAGCGGCGCACCGCACGGGATGGGATTGATCGTGCGCGCGAAGGGGCGGAGAGACGACAAGCACGGAAGAGGAAGTCGAGGGGACGGGGTGGCTCGTTCGCTGGAGGCTCTATTCATTTGCCGGCGTTACCGCGACTGACTGCACCGCTTTTTTACGAAACTAATTGAATGCAGTCCCCCATTACGTACAATGCGCCAATTACCTGTAGAACTGTCGTCCGTCGGTCGCGAGGCCGAGTCACTGGCCCGCACGGACAATATTAAGTCCGCGCCGATTTGGCAAAACAGTAGGTCCATAATGGCACTAATTAGGTGTACTCTGCCAGCCTCCAACCTACCCACCGTCTCTACCCTTCCTCTTACACGTCGCTTCGCGCTTATTCTCTCTTCGTGTCTCTACAGTTACCTCCCCAGTTTCCCCCACAGTTTCGACGTTATACACCCATTCTCATTTACCACATCCCTGCTATCTACCTACAACTCGCCGTGTATCGTTCGCCTCTTCCTCCTTTTTTTCTCTCCCTCTCTCTCTCTCTCTCTCTCCTCCCTTTCTCTCGACAAGCAACATCCCTCCATACTTTTATATCATCTACCCCATCCACAGCAGCGGCACGCTCGCCACCATTGTGGCCACCGCGAGTCAGCCTGCTTTCGTTTGTTCGCCAGTGTCGCGAATAATGGCTGCACACTTTCCTCCGTAGGATTGCAGGAACGGGACTCTCGCGTTTTCGATTCGTATTACGTAGTTTTGTATGTTATGTATAATTACCGTTGACAGTTTGCTGTCGTACACAAGGAAAGTAACATTGTTACGTAGGATCTCTTTTCTATGTTTTCCATATTTTGTTCCATTTTTTGAGATCGTTTTAAATCGTTGATTTCCTGTCGATCTTTGGAAATGTTGTAATCATAATGATATTTTTACTAATACGCTTTGCCGTGTACGATATTTTTGCGAAAAAGAAAGCGTACTGTTTGCTAGAATTAAAATTATACAAAATTTAATTGTTAAGATTAAAATCAGATTTACACTTTGCAGGTATACCGACGTAATTCAATAGTTGTCGATCGTTAACATTTTCCAAGCTGTTTCTCGAACATACGTTACGTATCGTAAAAGTATACGCATTATAATACGCATACATTATGTATGCATACGTTCACATTCCTCGAATCTATATAAACAGTGTATAAACACGTCATATGAAAGAAGAACACGTGGCAACGTTCAGAAAAATAAAGCATAAAAATATTATTTGTCTAATTGAATTTTTGCGATAAAAGTCTGACCAAAATATACGCCGAACGTGGTATGGCGACGAGACCGCCCGATAAATTTCAACTTAATCAAACTGGTGCAAGATTATTCTTTTAAATCTGGTTTCCCGCCAAATTACCATTGAGCAACTAGTTCGAATAGAGAGAACAAGCGAACGTACCATACGAACTATATCGTAAGTTGGATCAATTTCGCAGTTTGATTAAAAGTTGTCGCCAGATTCTTTTCTCAATCAACTCGTATCGAAAACTCTAACTCGAATCATTTCCCGACTCTCACAGCTCTAAAACGATTCTATTGTTTTTGTGTAACGATCGGCACAATGCAATTCTTCGGATTGAATCTCGTGGTGTCGTAAATCCTGTCACGTTCGATCGCTACGATAAGTGGGCGCGCGATTGCTTTGAATTTTATTATATTACTCGCAGAATTTGTCGTTATCTTGTATTTGGAGGGGTCAATTTATGAAAATGTAGCCATATTTAAAAATTGTCTATTACGTAGAAACGGATATTTCAAAAATATTTGACGGCAGACGATAGACCACATTCGCAACAAAATTTTAACAATTAAATCGTACGATTAGTTTTACTTTCGAATACTTTCGTACGAAACGTCGTCGGATCTTTAGCTATTATGGATCGTCCGCATAATTTCAAGTTGGAGAATTTGTTCTATGATCGTTTAGCGCATGAATGTATCATCTTAAGTACACAGCGAAAAGCACGATGCAAGCTATTAACACAAAGATCAGTTAATTAGGATGAAGCTATGTTGGCTAGGCTGAATTATGCAACCAATTAGTAACTAATTAAACTATATATGCAGAGCCTATACAAAGGTTAACGCGCAGCAAAAGTAGTAAATTAATTTTTGAATCTTTAGAAGAGTTAAAATGATAAATAGATATGGCTGTCAGAAAAATAAAACACAATGTTTTTAAAAGAAGTTTTATAACTGTGTTCGTACGAACTAAGTTATACGTATTAGAATAATTTGTTTCAATTTCCATTTTCGTAAAGTGCACTTACAGTCATAGGTGGGAATTAGTCTGTGTTTGAAAAATATTTGTATCGTTTTATCATTGGTATAAATTATATTTTCACTGCTCGCTCTAAACAAGCTCTACCCTAATAATTGCGTTGCCAGGTCAATTAATTGTTGTAGTAGGATATCAAACTTAATCACGAACATCAAATCATCCGCGATATAATTCTATTTTCACAAATCCAAAATACTCCATCTATTAAATAACATTGTTTATCGAGCAATATTATCGTCATAATATTGCTGAATAAATTACGTCTCAATTGTTTTCGTAATTACCAAAGGTATACTCATGTGTTTGCCAATATTAATTTTAACTTTTTTTTGCGATAGGAATACAATTTATATCTACGTATACGTACATTATGAACTATGTACTATTTTCTTTTTATTAATTATCCTCTGTATTATACGTGTGTTGCGTCAGACCTTAAATGTTTATATCTTAAATGTAATGTCTTTAGTCAAATGTAATATACGCGATAGAGTAGATAAACGTTGTCTTTGGTTAGTTTCAGTTCTAATTTATGATGGTTTGTAAGATATAGAATGAGTTGTTCATCGATTCTACTCTCGCAACAGTAGAAATTCTCCAGTAGCAAAGTTTTGTTTTCTCACTTTCCTCGTGACGGATCTCGCTCATTTTACATACATCCCTTTCCACAAGACCAGCAAATCGGATGATTCTACATCCTGAATCGAGGCGTTCTCCCATCACCTTGATTCGACTGTTGTAAATTACTCCCAACAGACATACCCGGCATTTGTCCTTCTTCGATTTTCGATCGAACACCGGCAAATTGTTTACGACCCCCGATGTATCGTGCGCTCGAAGAACGACAGAGAAACGCTCGTCGATCCGAGAAATATAGTATATCGACGTATTGCAACCCGACACGCAACCTTTGACAACTTTATTATAATGAACAGTTGCAGGAGTAGGAAACTGTAGCCATTTCGCATTGATATTCGATCGTGATCGTGTTCGAAGAACATTATGGTTTCGCATGCAAGCGGCGAGATTGAAAGTCTTACAACTCGCGATAGGCTACAGGCGATGGTCTCGATTGTCTCGAACTGCTGCTTCGAACGTATGACGAAAGCCTTGAGTTATTCCAATCGTTGGGAACATGGGTACGGCTTGTCCTATTTTTCGATCATTTGCTACGATGTGTAACAAAAAATTGTTATTAATGGAATATTGTGTGCAGTGAAAGGGATCGTGTCACAATTAGACAAAGTAACGTACAACGTAGATACGAGCGTAATATACTCCAGATACTATTTTTAGTCTCGATACTCTCTTTGTTTCACTTGGTATTCATACGTTGCACTAACATATTCACCGTGTACATTCTAAAAATGTAGCTTCGTATAGTCGAATTTGCATTGTATGGATATTAACTTGGTTTCTCATTTTTAACATTTCAAGATACATGAATTATTTATAATTCATCATTGAATGTAAATTTCTAAGACCGTAAATGTGTAGATTTTTAAGTGAGCGAAATTTGTCGTCGCTTTATTTATAAAGAACTCTGTTTAATTACGAAGGATAGCTATCCCGAATCCGGAATTACGCGTGCACTAGTTCAAAGACCTTTGATCGTTCCCTGCTGCTCCTATTCCCAGATTACCTCTGTTCATGTGTGCGACATAATTGTCATTAATTTGACATATACAATCGGAGTATACGTACATATTACGTTACCAGAGAATAGGCGAAACCTACAGTTCCGTGTAATTGAAAATAAATTGTGGCATATGTGATGTTATAACAATTTCAGATTAAAGAAAAGGATACAAGTGGATTGCCAGATCGAAGCTGCTAGATTATCGTTCAGTTTATTAATCATAAGAATTTGATCGAGAAGACACGGGAAACGTTCGATAATTGCACAAAAATCGAGAGAAGACTGAGAGTCAAGACGTTCGACAAATATCTAAAGCTAAGCCGTGATAAGCTAACACCACCGACTCAAAGACCAAACCTTTATATTTTTGATTTCTGATCGATAAAACTTTTATTTATCTCTTATATTAGTGTTTCTTATATTTTTCTGATTAAAATGACACCAAACACGATATAATTTGGAGTATATTTTCTTACTTAATAAATGATAATTAAATACATATCAATAAGCGAATATAATTCAAATTATACGCTGTTTGGTCTCATTTTAATCAGAAAGATCTCGCGAATACGTCAGTACAAGCTTTATTTTTAAGAAGTCAAAAATAAGAAAGTTCCACTTTTGAATCGATACCTAGATACATTGTCTCACCGATATCCGATATTAGATCGCGTTATACTACTCGCGGCGGACCGTCGAGGCTCGTGGTGCGTTTAAGCAAAACTTTCCCGTGTGCAATTACGCGGAAAACCTTTTTGTACGATCGTCGAACACTTCCTGTAATATGCTGTATAGTAATTAAGAATTTTAAGCGATCGCGATGTCAGGATGATACTGGAGCGAGTGTCGTGTGTTTCCTCACAGTTCGCTTACCAAAAGGTATCGCTGCCTACCCGACAAGGTTTATTCTTCGACAATGCAACGTCGGGTCACTTGGCCATCGATAAACTCACGCATCCTCTTAACTCTGAACAGTCCTATCATCGGCATCTCACCGACTTCGAGTCGTCGGCTATCGACTTTCCAAGCACTTTGTCGAGGTCCTTACGAAACCCTCGGCTCAGTAATAAACCATCGCAAAGCTAAATAACGGCTACGTGCCATTATGTCGTACCATCACGAACATGTATTGCCGTTGGTGCTAACAAATACTTAGTTGTCTATATATGTCTGTGTAGACTTGTTGATCCTCCCTTTGTAAGCGAATTTCAAGGGAATATAATTTGTTATTTATACGCATGCAGATTTATCCGAGACACCACGTTTACTCAGAATGATGGGAAACGCGTAGGACAGTCTGTTCCATTCGTCCGTGTTGGCTACTCTGCAAAGAATACTCGAGTATATTCGGTTCCCGCTGCGAAACTATCGATGCCCACTAGCGTGTGACGTAGCGAGGGAAAGGACACCCTCGAGCGTCTTCGATATTTTTTCCTGGAAGCCTCGCGTTGTTCCCTTACACCTTTTTGTTTTTAAGTATAACGATAACAAATACAACGACGTTTAATATTTGTCGTTTTCGGACTATGCAGACGAAATATGTTCCTGAAGAAATATTTTTAAAGACGAGATTAGTGGATTTTCAAATTTCTCATAAACGCGGAAAAATCCGGAATCTAATCGCAACGTTTTAAGTTCAAAGATCGTATTATTGAAATGGAAGATTCTTCGTAACGTTTAACATATCCCAGATCTCGATTAGGTTTCTGTTACGCATAGATACCGGTATATAGAGCAGCGAGTTGGATCGCGAGTGTCATTGTCACGTATAGGGTAGTGTCATCGCGTTGTAATAAAAGCCCGACGCAGAGCTTTCTGTCGTTCTGATAAAAACGATCCGAAGAAGAAGGTAAAGAATATTTTCATCGAGATCGAGAGGAAGAACGGGCGTTTTCGCAGATTTTGCCAAACGTAAAATCGGAATACGGAATATTACATCTAATATTAAACATTCCTTCTGAAAATATCCTATCTCCTTCTCCTACGGCGATCATCTTGCCACGTATGCCGACGCTCCAAATAGAATGATCTAATTTCGCTCCTCCTTTCTTTCTCGTTACTAAATTGTATTGTTCGCGGAATTGGTTAAGCGAAATTGCACTCCTTCGAAAAGTTCCTGAATGGCGTCTCAATCGGGTAATTCTCAATCGGGGAAGATCGTGCAACGAAGATTTAATTAAATAGGCAGTTACCTATAATGCTGCTTTTTATTAAACCAATTTAATTATCAAAAGGCAAGAACGCGCGTATTTAACTTTTTACATAGATTTACATTTAACCCGTTGGTCGGCCTTTGATCAGCAATTTCCATAATTGCGAAATTACAAATAATTTCAATCCGATCGATCTTAATTCCTGCGCATGGAAGTATATACTTTCTTTTACACATAGATCAAATCGATTCGTAAAAAGATAGAAGACCTCTGAATCAGGTAATTATTCCGTTCGATACATCGGCAATGCGAATTACGAATTAATGTGTCTTGCGAGACGCTTCGGAAAATGTGATACATTTTAGACATTTGCGCGTTTTATGGATATTAAATAGAAATAAAGTTAACTAAAAAATGCGTCGTTTCTCCATTAATACGAAAAATCCATCCAAAATAAAATATCATGAACTTTATTTATGCTGATAATTTAAAGCAAGCAGAAAATGAAATAATCAAAATCATACAATATTTCATGAGACTTTCGAATATTTGCACGTTCTCGTGAATAAATATTTGCTTGATAACTTAGTGATATATTTGAGCCGTATTTGCACTTCGATATTTGCTCCATTTGATAATTTAAATATTAATGATTTCGCTTTACCTTTATCCCTTATTTAATAACACTTTCTTCGCCAGTTTTCATTTTAATATAAAATAAGATGAAGTATAAAATCACGAAGAATACAAATTATATAGCGTAAAATTTGTTGGTCGATGCGAATTATCACCGGTTTCGTATTTCTAATTTACTTAATTTATCAATAACTTTGAAAGTTCGATCCTGAAATCCTTGTGGAACGTTCTATTCTAATTTTATACAAAAAGAGAATATCTGTATTTGCGTCACTCGCTTCTGCAAATATCGTAATTCCTTTATAATACAAAGTCGCTTTAAAACCTGCTCGTCGTTCGTTTCAATCGCATTCCGAGAAATTTTGTCGTTCAAAATCCTAGTCTCTCATCATCTTACCATAATCCTACGCTATCAACGCATACTGTCGACCAAAACCAATTCGTCCATTCGATATTCTACAAAAGTTTGGGAAACCTCGCCATGGATTCGGCAAAAGGTCTTCCGCCCTTTATTTCCTTCGCAGTGGCGTAGTTACTTCGTTCCAACCCCTGTTTTATGCACACACTCATCAGCCGCTCTTATTATTGCGTACTTTGTTTTATTGCGAGCATTTGTCTTTGCAGTAATAATCGCAAGTTGTACTTTCGTTTCTATCCCGTTTCGTCCTAACGTCCCGTTCCTTTTTCTTTCTCAACTGACCTGCGATAGAACACACTTCATCCAATTCCTTCGCTTTCGCCATTTTAGGAGCAGAACTAAGAGCGCGGTAATGTTAACCGATAAAATAGCGGACAGTTGGTCCGGTAGAGTGATTGAAAGCGAAACGGAGGGTTAATCTTGCGGTCTGGCTACTTCGTTATGTGTCAACCGCAGTCGTTATCCCTTGCCACGGCACGTGACTTTCGCAAAACGACCTAAACGTCAATTTATATCCTTTTTTTGTGACAGCTGGAAAAATTTTTACCATTACTTTGCCGTGTTTAATAGAACTTCAGTTTATTACAAACATTTTCATATTGCGATTTCGTTCGTATATTTGCTTCGTTAACTTTTCCCATCATTTGTTGCGCTAAATTCACACTCGCTTTTCCGCATTGCTTTCATTCGATTCGGTAACGTTATGAGATCTTCGTGGTTTAGTTTGGAAGGATTCCTTGCTGTCAATATATTTGCAATTATCGTTATTATAGATTTATTATTAAGAATATCAATTTTTATGATAAACGTCTATCGAAGTACGCGCCAAATATATCTGCAACGTTTAAATCGTATTGATCGACCGAGAGAAAAGATCGAAACGAGTAAGATACCGTATTCAGAATTGAAATTTCATCAGTTACGCTATGAATGAACACAGCAGGGCATAACACATTTGAAAAAGTATTGAATTTTATCAGTGTACGATAAATGATAAATAGAACGATATAAAAAAATGAAATGATAATAAATACAACAGAGAAGAGTATAACGAAGAAAGTTTAAAAAATATAAAAAGTTAACAACCTAGAAGATACTTGATAAATTCGTTTACTATTTGTTCCCAGAATGTTTTCGTATCTGCCATCTGTATTGCACTCGCTGCAAATCGAAGTTTAATGGAAAACGAAATTACACACGAGACCAAACATGATTAATACCCATAAACGTATACAAGCACGTAACAAGGTACGTATTAAGCTTCATCATCGAAATAAGGTCAGATCGATTTTCCAAGTAAGGCGGATTCTCGTTAAACGCTTTAATAACGTAAACGTTATGAGATATCGCGCGGATTAAGTACATTCGCCGAATGATATCCGAAGAAAAATCTCTTCGTATCGACTGACACTTGCAAGCTTTCTATTTGCGAATCGAGAGAGAGGAGCAAAAGTATTTATGTAGCTCGTGACATTTGTAGGTGGTCGGTTCAAATACGCTTTGACGTCGTCCAGAGCGAGGAAGTAATTAAACCGACGCGACGATTACTGTACCGTGTGATTTATCGAGAAGGCGATTCTAATTACTATCCGGATGTTGGCGGACGAGAAAACTTCCGATTGAAGCGCAGTTCATGGACGCGCTCCAGTCGATCAAACTTCTCGTGGCAATATTTTTAAAGGCTTCCTATTTATTTCATCAAACGAGGTGCCTCTCCCTTGATAATATCTTCATTTCCTTGATTAAACTTATCTTCAGGTATAGATATCATTTGATAAACGTTTCTGCAGCTTCGCGATATTATTACGTCGTTTTTCCTTTGCTTTTCTACAAGTGCATTATTCAGGAAACATTTCCAAGCCTTATTCTCTACGTATATACAGCTATGCACTTAACAACGAAAATAAAGTGCTTATTTTAACATTGCACTATATATATATATATATATATATATATATATATATATATATATATATGTGTGTGTGTGTGTGTGTGTGTATATATATATATTACAATCTTACTTTGAAATATCTTTACATCTTTAATGGTTTGTTAGAATTGTTGTTTGTTACATAGAAAAAGGCATATCTGATGCAACAAGATCTTTCAAGCAAGCTGTAACGTAATTACATTTTACTATTACGTGCATTAATTAATTTTATTACATTTTACGATACACAGGTTAATAATACTGGAGGATCCTAGTCAAACAAAAGCGAAATGAATTGATGCAGAAAGCTGTCAGTTTAAACATTTATCGTAAATAACAGTTATTTAGTACAGCAGCAATTTAACACAATAGTACATTGTAACGCTGAATAATAATTTATTTATTCATAATATATTTACACGAAACAAAAGTAAAATAATGTCGATGGCGTCTGCTTATTAGTGTGAAAGTTTATTACGAAACAATTAATTAATGTTCAATTTAACAAAAAATTGTAATATATTTCATATCATGTAAAGTATCGATACATTTATAATGTAATCAACTCATTCTCCATTCTAAAGCGTCTCTCATATTATTTTTATTGGAAAATAATAATTAAACAGAGTAACTGTTCATTGCGAATGCGTCAGATGTTTAAACTTTGTTTTATTTTGTTTGTCGTAAATCATTGAAACGACCGATAAATATGATCTTCTTACGTATTTTCTTATTAGTCTTTCGGTCGATATTTCTAGTAAATCGTTTTACTTTGCCTTGACGCGCAAACGAATATTGCGAACACAGGAATCGGAATGTTTCTCTTAGACTATTATTTTATCGTTAAATTTGTATTCGTTTAATTCTGTTTTCGAATGAGTACACGAGAATTATCGATATCTCATCCGCCGTACCAATTTCGATGATTTTTTAACATGTCGTAGTAGACATGATTCTGAACAACTTTCTCCTATACACGTAATCGTCGCTTGGCCTTAGTTTCCGAGATATTTGCAAAAGACAGTCGACGCAACTACGCCGAATTATATCTATAATTAAGTTTTAATTAAATTATAATCGATCAGTAAATCGGCAGCGTTCGAGTAAATATCTTCTGTAAAATTTCCCTTTCTATTAAGAATCTTAATTTATCTATTTGAATTCACATCATCGGATATTTCAATCGCTGAAGAGCCTCGTAATCTCTCGAAAACTACGAATTTGATTCGTACTCGTTAGCTGGAACATTACGCGAGACGATTCTGCAATACGTTCATAAATTCGGATATACCGATCGTAGCCATGTCATAACATCAGCAAGTGGATGAGCTGGAGCATGTTTAATCAGAACCGTAGGGGAAGAGGATGGAGAGGATGGGTACATTCTCGAAAATCCGCCACAGGAAGCGAGCCGGTTTCATCGTCGACATACGGTGTTTCGATCTTCGGTAAACGTACGTCCATTAGCGTGTCCCTCTTGAATAGGGTCCGTGGCTACGCGGCCACGGTACGCGACGACTTCCTGATTTGCTTTGACAGACGTGCGTGAATCAGACAAACCGGGGACACAGGGAGATACCCATGAAACGACGTGTTGGACGTCGGCCTGATTCACGGTGACCGATCAACCACGAGCACACAGGCTCGTTAATAACGCCTGTACAATCGACATCGATTGTCGATTAGGCACGCGGAGGCTTCGTTTAATCGCTAATTAACTCGAGATCCATTGGTTTTGTCGAATTCGTCGAATCGTCGGACGAACGTAGCGAGCCTGATCCACTGAGTTTCCAACAATTTCAGTTCAATGCTTCTTCCTAATGCTTCAGTTTAGAATAACAAGAATTGTATGTATAGTTCGGTTAGTGCTTCTGCCAATGTACGTCGAGTACACTTTTTTCAAAGTTTTCGAACAGTTATTATTAGATTAGGGGTGTTTGTGCAGGCTACAGAAGTCGGGAGATTCGTCAGGCTGATTCTTGAAGCTGAAATAAGACAAAAATTAAGAATAAAAAAATTTCCTTTTTAGCTTTGTTTTTTAGTCATTGAGCATTAAAAATCGGACAAAATACATCTGCACGCGAGCAAATCCTTACACGAACGAAAAAAGGTTAGTCTAGTTATTATATTTGCTTCTTACGTATAGAAGTTACATATCCGATGATGCGTTTGGAAAAAATATTGCGCGTTACTATCAAGTAAGAACCGATACGTTAGAAATTTTATTGACAGATGTTATCCAAAGTTCACAGTTTACGCTAAACGCTAAAGTTTTATCGATTATTCAATATCGCGAGAATGTAGGTGTTTATGCCTATGTACAGAGTGTTTAATTTTACCTATAAATAATTTTTATTATGTAAGGTGTAGAATATAAACCAGAGCGAAGCAATTTAGTCCCCGCAAAATATCGATCACGTATAAAAATTGTTCATGGCTGCAATAGTAACGCTGGAAACTAAACGCTGCACAATGTTCCCCGATCGTCAGCTTGAAACAACTACTCGTTCTATTTAGGACAAGTAACGAAAGCTTCGTCGATAATTATATCGCGTTAAGCTCGGTTCGAGTGACATTAACGAGCTTGACTTATTATAAGACGCGTGAGTTTGATGACGAAGAAAGGTTAACGAGAAACGCGAAAGAGGAAAAGAGCGATCTGTTCACGACCCAACCCATTCCTTTTCGAGTGTCCTGTTGCGATCTTTTTGTACCATCCAACTATTTTAATAGCCTTTGGTAGCAGCTGGTGTTCAAATTACCAACAAAGCGTCGATGTTCTCGTTAGACGCGGCTAGACATAATCCAGATTTTATCTACGGGATTACCAAGGGTTGAGACGACACGATCGAGTTTAACCAGTTTTCGCTAGTTTCGTTGGCAGCGAGAACGCTCGCCAGTCAAGTTAAACGCTGATGATTTTTTTTTTTATTGCAAAATCGTAGGGAATGTGGAGTACGCCAGTTGAGTTTCCAAGTGGACTTTTTAATGGAGCAGATAGTGAGCTGCAGAATGTTTGGTATTCAAATTTCGCGGAATTGATTATGTGGCAGAGTGGGAGTTCATGGTTAGGAATTAGGAATCGATTCAGTGATTTTAATATCATCGCTTAATTTTCATTGGGATAATATTTCGCTACATTTTATTCGTTCCAAATCATTTTAACAATATCTTTAGACTACTTAGCTAATTATAACAACTTTCATATTAAAGTCAACGTATTTTATAACAATTAAATTCTACGAGCAAAATTTTCAAAAACCTACTGTAATTATGCCAGAATTGTACAGACGCGTTGCAATTCGATTGTAAACGAAGGTATGAAATGTATCGAATACTCGACGGTCGTTTACTAACGTCTTTTATCGCGTAAAAAAAGAAATCCATAAAATCCTAAATAGCCATAGTTCTTTCGCTCGAGAGGAGTATCACACGGGCGTTTCATCGTACATGCATCTCGAGCCAAACTACGTGATACCGATTAAATACCGTTAATATCTTATTCATTAACTGGCAGATTGCGAATACGATACAAAATAACAGCTCGTAACAGTAAACGGACGATATCGTATTGGAAACCTGTTGAGACGGTAGGCACGAGGCGTGCATTAATGAATTCGATAAAACGTTTCCACGGAGGAGCAAAGGGAAAAGCAAAAGAAGGAAAGAGAAGGAGGATGATCGGATAAACATGCCGCGCCTGTGAGTGCTGTCGATAACTAATAACGTTTTAATTTCCCTGGCCGATTCAGCGAATTTTGCGGACGGAATTCTCGTCGCGTTATCGAATCAAGAAATCGCGAAATGAAATTCAACGGCGCGGCAGAGATTCGACGGTGTAACGAATCGATTGCACCGACGCCAATTAAACGACCGCTCCGTTCAGCTGTCAGGAAAGGAACGCGGCAGTTATTTAAACGGCCACGGAGAAATTACGAGACGCGAACGTTCGATTTTCAACGATGGATTTACGGTGATTGTTCGGCAACATCAAAAGAAACGTAAATCTGTCTGTGGTTGTATACGTGCAGCATAGTTGCGTGCATCGCGATCCACCTTCACGGTTTTTAGCGATCGGGACGAACACTCTATCCGCCCACTGTCGACGATACAGCAATTAGTAGTACACCCCCGTTCACAAGTATCCTACGAATCATCGTAGTATAAACACATTGGTGGCATCAAAATCTTTGGCTCCCATAAGAGTCGATCTCTGTACTGGCTATCTTTAAAAGAATCTAACAAGTTACTAAGATTGAAACGTTAAATGTGTCATTCGCTTCTTAATCTAAGATCCTTGGTAATTTAAAATTGAGACCGATCTATGGTATAACAATGCTTTATATATAGACAAGGTATAATCTAAAATGTCGTGTGATACAAGGTATAATAATTCTTTCCATACTTCCCCCCAATTTCCTCGAGTGTACCACATTCTTCATATTCAAGTATCCTAATACTTCTGAACGAGAGTGTACGTTACTACGTTCCTCTTTGTCATTCTCGCTCTTTGTCTCGTTCCCATGACGAGAGTATCGCTGGTGAAGCAAGCGGCAAAACAGCCACACCACTGTCGGTTGGACGAGAACGAGCGAAGAGGGTTGTAAGGATGGCCGCGCGAGCGAAAACTATGCTCGTACATCATCGGAGGCTACATGGGTCAAGAGTGACTTACTGGCTATTCTAGCTCTCACGGAACAATGCCGGTAAGAGAGTACTCGTAATCTTAAAAATCCACAATATTTTCAACTGCCGCCGTACCTCGTCCTAAAACTTTCCACATATTTTAATATCGCTACACGCGGCCGACTACAAAACAGCAAAACGAGGTAAAATTTAAAGTAGAAAAGACGCTCCGTTCCGTAGCGATAAAATTGCATCGTTTCTAGCATTTAGGATATATTTAGGATGTTGCGTAACATTTATAACATCGCAGGATTAACGTGATTATTTCACGGTTTTAATTTATGTTATACGTTGAATTAGAGTTGCATCAGTTTCATTCTAAAAAAGCGAAATTACGATTTCGATAAGTATCTTTTGGACTTTGCACGAAGACTATAGAACGAGAGAAAGAACATGATAAATTATAGTTCTCGTTTCTCACGGGAGAACAGTTGTCACTCAAAATTCGGTACACTGTCGATTGATTAAATACTATGCGAAATTGTTTCTTTACGTGGTTTTAGAACTATATATGAAACTATTGTTTCGCCTTTTTTAAAAAATAAAACAATAGAAATATCGGAAGATATTGCAAATATTATACCAGAAAAGTCATTGAAATATTAAAAAGTGCGTAAATTTGTAAAATTCGTACGAAGAATTACCAACTGCTGGTTGCAACTATTCAGGTTAACTATGAACAAAAGTTCATAAAAAATATGAATTTTCTATATCTATTTTTCGCTATACGATATTCCAAAGGAAATTCCCAATTGCGCGTTAATTCTCTCGTCGATCGAATACAATCATTTACAATGGATCACGATAGGGGGAGGGGGGTACAATTACAGTACTTCGCAATATCTGCGTGATTTTAATTATAACATTAATAGCAACGGATGTCATGAATATATTAATATTTCTCGTTAATCATGCTAGCGTATGTTGAGATCAGATTTCCCCGAGATTCGTATACAATTACAAAATCTATGAGTTCACGCACGCTCGCGTCCAGATTGTATGTTTAATCAGCGTAATGTGAACCGATCTGTATTTTATGCGGAAAAATGGTGTCGCTACATACACGGGACGGGAAACGCACGATGAAATTAATAACAGTTATGGGATACCCTATATCAAACGAGATATATACAAATTTAAATAACAGCCAGTGCTGAAATGTGAATACAACTTGGTCTCTGATTTACAGATTAAAAATTCATACGTTGTAAATGCTTTCCCTGTCTAACAAATTGTAATGAATCTTTGTGGGTTGTAAAATATTTACCTCCTTTGAACAAAGAGTAGAATTTAATGGAAATTCTGAAGCTTTTGACAGTGTTTATCGTCGTTAAAAAATTGGATACAACGCTTCGTTATAACCAATCGATCAGTATACTAATATTTATTATTTCAGGATAGATATATTGCTCGTATTTAGCGTAGTTTTACAAAAAAGAATCATCTCATTTTTCGAGACTACGAGATTCGTACCACAATGTGTTTGAAAGAAGCGCGACGTTCGACGAACGATATCATCTAAATTATAATTTTATTATGTTAACGCAATTTAAGATATCAAGTACATTAGACTAATTTGTTTGCAAACATTGTTCGAAAGTAACAACTTTAACTTAATTTTATTCCAATACAGCTTGCATCTCGAATACGAAAATAAAATTATGCGGTAAAATCGTAGCAAGAAAAATATCGAATTTCAAGGAAAAAATGTTCCTAGTCGGGTCAACGACTTCATCAGGAGAGGAACTTTACTCAGAACGGGAAGCAGTGTACCCAAGATGTACCACAGAGTAAATACAATTTCCTTGAGGAAATACTTGAAAAAATCAGCAGCGGTGAACTACACTGAAATTCTGGGCCACACTTTCCAAACTTTATCAATGATATTGATGCAACTGTATCGCAAATTGCATCTGCAGCCACGGCCATGACGCACAAGCATCGATAAAATAGAAATACTTTCTTCGAAAGAGACTTTGCGAATAAAATATCTGCTGTTGAGAATTTCAAAATTCTGAACTGCCGCCAAGTTTCGATAACGACACTGGTAATGGACGTATAATCGGTAGGATATTCGAATCACAAGAAAAACCGATAATTCGATGAATAGTAACGAATGGTCCTCGGAAATTTGTCGATCTCGATAATATCGTTTCACATTGCAGACAACATCTACGTAATTTAGATAAGTGTATGAATTTTGTGTTACGATCTTCTAGACGAACGAGCTTTTAAAAGCATATAAAGATCACAGGAGAACATGATAAGTTATTTACCGACGTATATGTAGAAAAACATCCATTGTATTAATAAACGCACTCACACATTTACGTACCTACATAAATACATAGCTACGTTTTTAGCTTGTTTCTTGAATCGCTCGTTGCGTAACGTTGCTCTTTAGAGACAACGCTACGACGAATGTTACGGTGCTTGAAAACGCACAGTTACGCCTCTTCCTCGGAAATTAATGCGTCTGCAGGGCGTAAGTGAGCTGTAACATAGCGTTACGAAGTAGGTATTGCCAATACAAAGCACACTCGGTGCAATTACCAAATTTCAACGCGAATCTGTCACGAAAATAGAAGGACGTTCTAGTCTGTAGTAAAACCGACGATTTTTTACACGTATACGAGTGTGTAGTATTATTACACTAGGTACGTAAGTACAGTAAGTACGTGTACTGTTTTTATCCATGTTTTATCCATCTTCTTTCATTATTATCTCTGCGTCTTAGACCTCGTTTGTCACGATACCAGCGAAGATTCGAAGTACTAGTGTTTCGACAAAATAATCTATCCTACTGTGAAATTAAACACAATTGATATCCCGATACATCTATTCCTTTAACACTAGAACCATCGATAGTTAACACGAAGCTATTTCTACCAAAACCAGTGAAAATGTCTGGTCTTTAAAAAATACGTAATAATAGGATATTTTTATATTTATTGATTTATTACTTTCTTACAGAAGCAATTCCATGTTATGTGATACATTTTTGGTATTATTAATCCATCTGGGACCATCGTCCTAAACGAGGCTTGACAAATTTATAAAATTCTAGAACCACTCGTTTTGACTGCTGTGGTATTTCTAGCGTTAATTGCCTCTTTCCGTGCATTTATGTTTCCGCTTTTGCCGTGCGATCGTACAACGGGAAAAAGTCTCGTTTTAATTTTCAATAAATCGTCCGGAAAACGGCATCTCCGTGAACGAGTTCGTGAAACTGCGGAAGAAGATACAAAAAGATAGGAGAAATTGGGGGCGCTGGTAAGAATTAGAGAAATTCGCGAGCGGAAGTTCGGGGGCGCTTTGTCATTCGGGATATTAAGAAGCGGGTGGCGTTATTTTCCAAACCGGTCGAAAAGCAGGTCGAAGGAAGAAATGTTTAAGTTCCGCGAACGTAAGAGCAAGGCGATACAATGGATGGCAAAGAGAACGGCGAGGAAAAAAGAGAAGAGACGAAGAAGCACGGTTCCGCATTAAGGTTGGCCGGAGCTACAGCCAGCAGCTAGTCGTGGCCACGATTGTCTTAAATTTAAATAATCACGAGAAAATGTTAATGCTCTCTCCTACGCGTCGCAATTCAATGATAAAACAAAAGAAGAAACGCGGTGCAACCCAGTTGGAGTATTCGCTCGAAATGGGCGGGACAAAGTGAAGGGGGCAAGGATCTGGTTAGAAAGGATAAGGTGAATAGTTAAGAACTAGCAGGGGCACTGTATAGAGGATGTTCGTTGTAACAATCGGTAGAAATTTTAAGATCCTTCTGATAATCTGATAACAAAATATTTCGAACAAAAGTTATTTATTATCTACTGCTCTCTTTAGTTAGAATATCCTATCCAGCATGTTTCTCAGTTTTCGAGATACGTTGAAATATTTGAAGTTTCCCATGTTCTTTATCTCTTAAAGAACGAAGAAGAGCAGAAATGATGCAAAGAAAACGAGAAAAGAACTTCGGTTCTCTTGAGTTTCAAAAATGGTAAATATGACAGATCGTACAATGATAGTTTGCCTTCGCTTTTTACATTGATACCATATGATTTTTTATTCGGCATTTATCCAGACATTTATCCACTAAATTCTGTACATTTAAATTTCCCATAAATGTATGATCCACAGTCTAGGAGCATGATATCGAACATGTGGCAAGTATTTACTGTTTGCGTTTAATTATCACGTATTGTTGGACATTTCGATGCTTGACTTTCGCGTCAACGATGGAATTTATTGCATTTTAGGCTGATTCTCTTAAGAAGCTATTATCGAAGAAAAGCAATCGTTTTATCCAGCATTAGAGACATCATCGACCGACTCAACGAATTCGTCTCGAATATGAAATTCGTCAGAAAACTCAATTCGTAGTATCTACGTAAACAAGTTAAAGCAAGCTTGATTCTTTATCGCTCAAAAAGCCCCTTAACACGTTTATTATTGCAATTTGTTGTTAATCGAGTACTGACTAAAGACTTTTCTACGAGACGTTCTTCCTCCACATTAGCAGAAAAGCCAGAAAAATCGTGACAGTTGTTCTTACGATGAACTCTCTCTCTCTCTCTCTACGTAATAAGAACATAAATTGAATTAACCATGGGAAAGCAGAAAAATTAAAGCTAAATACGTCTGCTTAAAGGGATTGGTCGCCATTCTACCTTTGATCGCCGATCAACTAGTATCAAACATTCTGTTTCGCGGCGGATCGGAAAGTTGAATCGGAAAGTTTTTATTCCTTACGCGTCGATGATGACTTTAGAAAGAGGTGCTGCTTTGACAGAAAAGTTTCACTTGTACGAGAGCGGAACTGGAATCGAACAGGATTGTTTGAAACTCTCGTTCGTAATGGTCGTTGGAATTTGTGGACGGAGACGAATGGGTGCCACGATCGATTGTTACGTATCGTTTCGTTACTGGCAGATCAATGAGAATGGGATCGTTTAACCTGGTACAAAGATAAATTCCTCCCCTCTGTTCTATTTTGTTTTGCATTGCTCCGCTTCTTTTACGATGCAGTATATAATTAAACATTATATTAGCTCAAAGTTTCTCAGCGTAAAGAAATAGATCGTGTTATCTTCTAAAAGAAGAAGATACAAAGCATTAAAAGCATACAATTTTAATTTATTAGATCCTTCGTGCTTATAAATGTTTAATTTACTTCCAGTTTTTAATTTCCTACGAGATTGTTAACTATAGCACAAGCTAATTCTCGACATTTGTCGTAATACGGAAACTAATTTAAACTAACATTATCATAAAAATTACACTGGTAAATACAACGTCGTCGTAATTATTATATTATAGTACGTAAAATGTTATGCACCGCAGGGTTACACGAAAAGTTTCAAATTTAAGGAGAAAAATACTGTTCAGAGAAAAACTAGCACGATATACTTTATTCGTCGCAGGGATTAAAAAGAAGATAATTCTACCAGAAACTGTAAAAAAAAAAAAGAAAAGAAAAATCCTCTTGCGATTTTACGAAAAAGCAAAATTTTCCCCGTTTCGTTCCAGGAATGCAAACAAGCTATTTTGTTATTTTCGATGATGCTTGCTTGTTCATTTTGCCGATGCAAGCTACCATTATCGAAATTATAAGGATCTATTGATCCAATTTCAGATTGCAAGGACAAACAAAGGATCATAAATTTCACGAGTACAATTGCACGGTATTCTGTGCAACTAATGTGATTGAAACTTCGATGCGTTTGCGAGCGATATAAACGATTGCGTCTATAACTATCTGATAGTTCGAAACGTTTTCATCGTTCCTGGAATTTGCAAAAGAGTGAATCGAAATGCGTTATCGATACAAATTGTATCGATCGATCATTTTAATCTTTCGGAGAGTAATAAAAACTAATTTTTTCGTTCTTCGTAATTGGAAATCAGAAGACAGATTTTTTTTCTAATAACATTAATCCACGAAAACGCGAGAAAATGTATATTTTTTAAATAGTTTGACATATGTTTAAGAGCCTAATTTTTATTTTATGCGAATGTTACTTCCAAAATTTGATTTACATCGAACGTCCATTGGTTTTATAACGTAGCGTGGAATTTGTCATATTCTTCGATATTCTTCGATATTGTTTAGTATCTTTTGATTAATTGATTTCATAACAATTAGGTATATAACTTTAATTTCGCTTGAAAATGATTTTTACGCATCCCGAAACGTTACAGTGTTTCTACGAATTATTTATTCGCGGTGTAATAGAACTGCAAACGAATGTTTGCGGCTATTAAACAATTTGAGAACGAAAGAGTTAAGAAATTTTAAAAATTAGCAAATGTTCTTGCTTGTAAATAATTCCTCTTGAAAGAAGTACGTAATTTAGAAAATTGTATACATCAATAGTAACAAATACTTTTTAAAACTGTTGTTAAAATTTCGCACTCTCAGGCGCAAGAATTGAACTCTAAAAACTTTCTTCAATCGAATAAAAAGATTCGAATTTCTGTAACTGGTTTACTATTAAATTGATGTTATTTGTAATAATCTACTCAACGGTTAGGTAACATACGATTCATTCGCACGAATCGGCTTCCCGCCATTTCCTGTAATAAACAGATCAAATAACGAAATACATGCATAATTCACTAATATGCAACTACTGTTTAATCCTGGTTCGTTCATCGATATCTTTAGCCGAGGTCAAACGTTTTATACGATATATATAATGAATATAATGAAATCGTCGTAATTTCGGTTTGCGATCGTACATATTTAAATCATGGGAAAATCTAGTTTTGGGCCACTAATGACGATAAAATAATAAACTGATTTTTAACGCACTGGCTGACTGACTTCGTGAACGCGAATTAGCACTTCAATTCGGGACACTTCCAATTCTAATATATCATATTAGTCTTCGAATTCGGATTTAGTACTTCTATTACCAGCACTGTAATTTCAATTTCTTTCGTATTTTTTAATGGTGATTTGTAATAAATAATATCGATCATTCGATAGTACTAAGTAATTTTTTTCATATCCTGAATTTTTCATTTTCATTTTTCATTTCCCACCTAATAATTCACCAAGATGCAACTTATTATCGCAACGAAACGAGACCAACGCTCTTGTCATTTCTACATTAACAAATACCATATCACGTTCTTTATACAAATAATCATCTTTATTCTACGATAATTCTTTAAATAACATCCAGAAATCGTCCGATTATCTTGCACACAGCAGCAAGCAAACTCTACTGCCATGAAATTTCGACTGATCAAACTTTCCGCCATTTGCTTAAAAGACACGAGCAATCCCATTCCCGTGGGAAAAAGAAGGCATACGCGAGGAGTAAGTACATCAAACTATCGGATCCTATTCGACCGTCGGCAGAAGCCCTCTGCCATTTAATCCTCTGGAAAGAAAAGTGTATTACGCAATTACGAAACAACCGAATTCTTGCGGAAAGCAGCGCGAGTTTTCAGCTTGTTCCCCGTATCGATGAGCTGGATTCTCCGTGCATCCCATCCACTTCGCTCCAACCACATCCCCTATAATATTCGACGCCCGTTTTCGCAAGGTGCAAACAGCGGCGATGCGAGAAAAGTTTTCAACCAGGATAAACAGAGGTTTCCGCCATAGGACGAGAACCAGGCTACCTCCATAAACGGCGACTGTGAAACTGGCGTGGAAGAAAGTAGTAGTCGAAGATATAAGGGCGTATGTTCTGACATTGTTGTCACGATACTCTAAATCGACCCAAGTTTTATCCAAAAGGGTGAAACATCGACGCGAGTGAAACATTTTCCGCAAATTGTTCGACATGTACGGCGAATCTGCCGTACGCGGCGTTCGAACGTGAATTTTTTCGGGAAATCTGAAACCCGTGAAATTATCCATTCGCGTTAATTTGCTTTATTACTTGCGTTTTATTACTTTCGTTGCCAGGTAAACGCGGTTTCTCCGTTCTTTTTATTCTTACCGAGTAACGTTCCGTGTTGGAAATTGGTAGCAATTTATTTAATTCTAGTACAGTTCGTGGCAATTCGTTACGTGTTTAGATTAACAACATCCAGTTAGCGAAAAACGAATGAAAATCAATGACATTAACCAGAATTTAATAATCGTCTCGGAAAACTAGTTACGCAAAGTCAATTTTAATGTTGCGCGGAATATTTTGTTCTTCTCTTTTCTATATACAACGAGAATATTACGCGATCAATCGTCGCAGAATTTTTAGTAATTACGACGTTCTGTTACCACGGCACAACGCGTAACTTCGAATTAAGGTCACTTCGTTTTAATACGTATCCTTTATTAGACACAGTGTCGAACATATCGAACATGTCGTTCGCAACAACCGAAATAACACGACAGAGCTAACCATCGACTCACGTAGATATAATAATCGACGAGTAACGACGTGTGCGTGTTTCGTCCTGCCACGAAGGCTCTCGGAGGACTGTCTCGCGGTACTTGATAAGGTCGGGTAGATGTGCACGTGCATGGTGCTAGTGAATATTTCCGTTATTCCGGTACAGTATCCTTTGTTCGCTGAATCTGTTGTGTAGATCCAACGTACATACAACGTGCTTTTAGTCTTTAGAAGGCGATATGATCCGTTCAGAAGCTACGTAATTAGAGGATTGAAGTGATCGATTGAAATTTCGATTGAAAAATCGATCGAAACGAACGAAGGATCGATTTTTCTTCTTTCACTGCGCAGATATTTTTAATCCTACGAACAGCTTCGTCGGTTACGTAGCACGCGGCGTTGCTGATAAGTTTTAAGGTACGAGACTTACTTCTTCGACTTTCTTCTTTTTTTCCTTGGTTTGCGGAGAAGCGCGATAATTGACAGTTTCCACGAAGACGGATAATATCCAAGACGAAGGATGATATTAAAGATGGATGCAACGAGTGCCATTCCTTTCTTTGCCAATTCGTCGATCGTTTTATCACTCATCGTGTCGTTTCCTCGAGTCTTCTTTGAATTTAGGTTTCCGTCAATCGTTGCTTTGACTTTTTGAGAGAAAGAAAGCCGATAGAGGAATCGCGATAGCTATGGAAAGGATAAAAAGGCCATACGTAACAATAACGTTGACTCGGAGTTCTAAATTAGATAAAGCTACCGTGAAACGATTCTCATTGATCCAAATTTACTGGCCCATCCGCGAAGATCTCGAAAGTTCGGAAACTAACCGAGCTGTTTTGCGGGTATCAGTTGTTTTTTATGTCTGGCTGCAAGCTTGTCGGAAAATTATAGCCATAACATTTCTCGATTCTTTTTAACGTTCCATACCGAATCGATTGCTCGCGAAATACATTCGAGTTTAGTGCAATTTTACGAAAGATTGTATACGATGAAGAGAAAGTTGTCGGTAAAATTAAACGATGTAAGTAGTTTGTTTTAAACGCTTGTAAATGTTTTATCTTCTTTCTTCCGATAAAAGCAGTAGTAAAAAGAATAGAATAATTTTCATAGGTATTGAATTTTTAGTTAACGATCTGCTACGTTTGTAGTAAAATTCCTTGTCATCTTTTATTAAATTCGGTATTCTAGCGTTTTTCAAATTGAAGTTTCCAATTCCGTCTCATATCGAATGTGTTTCCAATAAATTCAACGCTCCGAAAGAAGAAAAAAAAACAACTTATTCAATATTCCTGTCTAGCAGGTTTATTTAAAGACTTATTTTTATCGTATCGTCGCGTTTAACTTTTGTTATCTTTTATATTATTTCTTCTCTTATTTTCTACAAAAGAACCTACATGAAATAAATGGCGCGTAAAATAAATCACCTGAAACTTTTAAGTGGCAACGTATACGCATAAACGTATTCTGCGATAGTTTCAAAATAAAAGTCCACGAACCATTTTTACCACCACTCGAAAATCGTGTCATCGTTCGATTTATAGAACAAGCGTTTCACGGAAAACGTCCCGTCGATGATTCCCGCTCGCCGACGAAACAAAGCAAACGGACGAGCAACGAAACGCGATAAAACTTGTTTCGTTCGTTACAACGTTCCTCGGGCTGGCGTGGTCCCGCGTGTGCTCTCTAATTTGTCAGCCCTCGTCAACCTACCCCCTAAGAGCCCTTTCGTCGCTGGCGCAAGAATCACGCCGAACCGAAGCGGGTCGCGGTACGTGGATTTGTGAAACGTGATTCGCGTTCTCGTTCGTGCGCGTCCAGCAGAATCAAAGAGTATATGTCGGTACCGTGACTGTAAATCAGTGGTATGGGCGCCGAGTTACGAGCAGAGGAGAAGAAACGCTGCTGCAGCACGAATGCTACCGAAGGTATTAACCCCGAAATTGAGCGGCTGTGGTCTCGTTCGCGAAACGAATGCCACCGGTTCTTCGTTTCCTCGCCTCTTCGATTCTAACGTCTTCCGAACTTTCGTTGTTAGGGGACCCGCTATAGTCAAGGTACGAATGCCTCGAGAAGCTCTTTGCGATTGTAAATTGTATAGAAGACAGGAGGAGCTAGATCAGGTTAAAATTGGAGAAGCCAGTTATTCATCGATAACTAATTGCTGAATTAAACATAAAAGTATGGATTTGGAAATGCATGTGCTGTTACATACGCTACGTAAGTTACACAGAGAAGAGATAAAAATTGAAAATGAAGTTAGTCGTTTATCGAGGAACTTCGATCAAATACGAAGAATTTTGCGGATATATTGCTATGCGGCATATAAATTGCATAGGGACAACGTAAACATTGGCCAAGATGATTATTCATCGAGTATCTTCTATGTAATATAACAATTGAAAGTTCGTGCTATATCGGACGGTCATGAGGATGCTTATCGAAAGTAGTTGTTTAAAATTTCGCGCTAAAATCGGAAACAGTCTTTCTATCTTTAGTGGTTTAACAAAATCGTTGAAATATCTGACGCGCTTACTTCGTGTACCACGCTTTATAAGGTTGAAAAATGCCACGCGCCGCAACTGCAAATGCCGCTAAATTTAGAAATTAACGACGTTGCATCCAAGTTTCATCGAGATCTCCGTGCATAAACAACCGAGTTGTCTGAACGCGAAAGAGGACCGTGAAATATTTAATCAAGTTGTTGGTAATAAAATAAGAAATTCGCACGCCGAGCTTTTTGCACGATATTACACGCCTCTTCGTAAAAATACGACGAAACGATTTCATATAGCTTTTCCAAACGGCAAACAATCTCTGCGTTCATACGTTTCTGTATGGATTTGTCGAATACGACGATTTACAAGCATCTTGTACCTCGGCCTGCACATATGAAATGAAACAACATGTAGGTAGACAGAAATAAGTTTGCGAGAGCCAAGGAAAGGATTCGTAGCCATCTAAGCGAAAAATTGTGCTTTCAGACAGTCATAAACGTGTCAGTTCGTCTCTCTGTCGGCTATATAATGTCAGATTAATGCGTTAGCAACTTACCACGAAAGAAAAGAGGGCATGCGTTGGTCCCCAGGTGCGTTTTCTCGAACGCTACATTTTCCAGCCGATCGTAAGACGTCGATCGTAATAACTCAGTGAAACCGATTTCCTTTCGCTCAGGTTATGCAGAATATACAAGCTATCGTATCTTTCGACTTTGTTTCTACAGAAATTTGTATCGTTGAAATGTGACATTAAATTAAGTTTCGTTTTATTTTGTCTTTTATTTTTAATGTTTCGTTGAAGTTTGTATTTAGTATTTAACGAGCCAATATTTCTCATCAAATTTAATCGCGTCGTTAATTATCAACTGTATCAAAGAACAAGAAACTTACTATACATCACTATACATTATCCTACGTGCTACGATATGTCTGTGGATAGCACAACATAGTCGAACGTTTATTTATTATTTACCTCTATCAGGATGTCTGTTCAAAAGTAACTTTATGATCTTATGGAAATTGTTTCTTTATAGTTAGATAGCGGACACCTTATCAAAATTAGTGAAAATAAATTATTAATAAAAGATAAATTAAAATTCTGTTAGAATTTAATCTTGAAATTAAGATTAATAAACTGTGGAAGACACAATGTTTGTATTGAAACAATACTATATGATTTTATTAAACAAAGTTATAGTAAAATACAAGTAAACGTTATGAATGTTGACAGTTGGCTAGTTATTCTCAGACTGACTAAGTGATCCATGGCCCTTGAAAAGATTTTGAATCCCCACTCTCTATGCAGTAATGAGTGTGACCTATGTGGATGTCTTTGTGGCGGCACGTGTCACGGAACCTTCCAGCAGCTTCGCGATGCAAAGCGCTATGCCGTCAAAGCGCGACACCGACGTGCCGAATGTTCCGTCCATATCCTTATACTTCTTCCGCCGAATTCTCGGAAGAGCATGCACGCGCTAGCAGCCGCGGTACATCTAACGAACGCACGCTAGTGGGGATAGCGCTGGGCAACGAAGGGAAGAATCCGATCGATCGATCACCTCATCTGTACGCGATTAATATCGTTGTATTCCAACAAATTCAATACTGGAAAAAGAGAAGTATTAATACCAAATAGGTTAAAAGTTACAACGAAAGCAAAGCGATACGTTACAAAATATTAAAATTTATCGTAATGTTTCAATTTAATTCACGTTAATCGATTGCCGAATATTTTCGTATATTTCGTACTAAGTTTTTAAAATATACAATCGGTCACAGAAATCGGTCATTTTCAATTTCTCCGGATACTTTGAGTGCGTAATATTCAACGAGCGTATGTAGACTTTTGTGACTGACTGTACGTAATTGGTCACGTATCCAATTGTATTTTTCAAACAGTCAGAGCCATCAAAGGCACCGGATAAAATGAAAAATATTTCTTGAAATATTAAATTTGCTGAAATTTTAAAACTACTTATATATAATTTTACGTCAATTATCTAACAGATTTAATTTAATATTTTTGCGACAAACTGAAGGTTCCGAACTATTCGGCAGATATTCTTCGGAATTTCTTCTTAGGAATCTTACAACGTTTCCACACGCTCGGTTGCGATCTATTCTACATTTTTATTTTTTCGTATCTTCGTCGAAACGAAACATATTTAAGACAAACTTAACAGAGGTGAAATTACAAGAAAAATATGGAAATTTCATGGCTCGTTTATACGTGAAATCCACCAATCGTAAAAGAATACGAACGTACCGTTACAATAACATTAAGACATTTTAATTAATTAATTACATATACGTTCTTACTTTTAGGCTTTTAACTTTTAAACTGTACTTTCAAATCGTAACTTTCGTTATGTAAAATATTAAAATATCGGAAGGCAGGAAATTTCAAAAGCTATACGAGTTAATAAATTTTTATGGAACTTCAAATACTTGAAAAGTCGCGAAATAAATTACGCATCCACTCTTTTTATTCTACTCTGATATGGTACTCTATCGCATTGACGGTACTCCGAGAAATACAATTTTGATAAAACGTTCATGGTTGAAAGTAGAAATTCGTTACTCGAACGAAGAATTTAATTTCACGAGTTGATTCGCATACAGCGAAACGTCCAATCGCATCTATATACATATTGTATATACTATTCCCTGTGTCATTGTGTATCGTAGATTCAAATAGATTCAAGTAGATTCAAATACAAAGACACGAGGAAGACATTTTTTGAGAAAGAAACAGAGATAGGTATCATTTGCGGTTTAAGAAAAATTTACTCCTGTTTATTTTCAATTTCAAGCGATATATGACGTGACCGGTTCTCGTGTTTAACTTTAATTTCCAGTTATAAATTGGATATTTGGGATCAAAGTGAGGCCATCCTATCTATGACCACTGCTATACGTTCGAATATAGCCAGTCATTGCTACAAACGCCAAAACGCTTAAAACATATTTCGTGGTCTTATCCTCCGCAAACCACTTTTCTTACTATCGAACTATGAAACGCGTCTGCCGTTGAGTCAAAAAAAGTCTAGCGATCATTCGACGTTATTCCGAGTATCATAATCTCCAAGCATCGATCGATCGTGACGCGTCGTCCAAATCTCAAGACAGAGATTCGCTGTAAAGTCAGTAACAAACCAAATATAAGTATCGTTCTGTAATATCGTAGAATAGCTTTGATTGGAGATCGGCTGAAATTAGAAAACACCGTGTACGTCGTCTTTTTGTGGTTTGTTTACATCCAAGAGCGCCTAGTAACAGTGACGCGAGAAAAGATAAGCAGCGTCAAAACAGAAGTACGGTTTCATATTTCAAGGAGTGGCAATCGAGAGGCCAGAGTATGTGAGCCGAAAAGTGTGTGTGTGTGTGTGTGTGTGTGTGTGTGTGTGTGCGTGCGCGCGCGCGTGTGTGTGTGTGAGGACGAGAGCAAGAGCGAGCACGACCGAGCAGGAATGCATTGGCGAGGGTCAGAGTTGATCGAGACGTCGAAGCATAGAGTCGTTAGAATTGAGTTGCGAGTGTTGTCGAGTGTTAGAGTTGCTAGTGAGAGAGAGAGAGAGAGAGTTACCAAATAGTTGTCAAGTTATTTGATGTAAATACGAGCGTTGCATTTAGTTTTCCTGTTAATCGAACATCGTTTTTCTGTCTAACTAATATCTGTATTTTCAATCCATTATTAATAAATTATAATTAATCGGACAAAATTACACCTTTAATATATTCCGATATTACAGTTCGAATGTATCGGCTGTTTGTTATTCAAAGATTTCTTACGGCAAGATACTTCGTCACGTAGCTTTAGTTTGTCGTCAAACGATACCAATTGAGATCTAATATTGTCGACGAGCTCGTTGAAAGCGGCGGAATGCAGAATCAAATCTTTTACGATTACAATAAGCGTTCGTTTACGAGAAAACTGTTCCCGTTAAAAGGAAGAATGGATAGAATTGAATAAAAGCTCTGATATGATCACGTTTATATTTTGTTGTTTTTTTCTCCCTTTTTTTATGTACCTACACGCGCGCGTGTGAGTGTAAAGTAACGATAGTTCGTAACGAGCGTAGTTTTTTATTCGAGTTACCTATCATTTGTTCCAAACTATTCCCTTAAAAGCAATTTTTTTACTATTTTGCGCATAAAACGAAATTTTTACTTTTCTGTCACGGATATTCCAGCTGAAAAATTTGAATCCTCCGTGCGCGTACCGAGACATTGACGCACAAACGAAATTTTACTCTCGAGCTCCTTCGAAAAGGATTTTTAGTTCTGTTAAAAGGAACTTTCGACGTTTGACTTAACGACTGCAATGGCATGTTGTTAATGTTAAAGGATGTCCCACGTTTGTAAATGTTTTAAATAACTTGTACGTTGGTTTATGAAATGTATATTTAACGTATGTCGTATTATACGACGAAGCAATTCTCTTTAATTTATCGAAAGCAAGAATTTAGGGATTAAAACGACTCGACAAATTTCTGGTATATTTTTGTCGATCCTTTTATTTCGTCATAGTCGTCACAAAATTATCTCGTTATTCCTTTCAATGAATCCTTTCGCACGCAATATTGCCAACTTAATAAAACGAAAAGAAGTAAACGAATTATTCGCTGATTCATTTGCGAGACCACGCGATTGAATTAAACGCGTAATTATTCCCAGCTTACTTCATCGTTCCACCAATGACAACACCTTTCGTTCCTATTCCCTCGTTCACGGCATCACCTTTCAATTTTTTTCGCCTCCATTCAAACTCATTACAATTCCTTTCGATTCAATGATCATTTCATTTACAGATTCACAAGTTTGTTCATTAAAATTCGTGCATACGCTGCAAAGAATTTTCTTTTCAATGCTCCTCGACAAATCTAACGACAAAAGACGTGGCATGCTTCTCGTGCCGCGTAGTAGTCGCAAAAATTCAGCTCATTATTATCGCGGCAAGCATTCTGACGCCAGTAATTATAACAATAATTCGAATAACAATGCACAATCAATTAACGTAGACGAGTGGCTGGGAGCAACGGTCCAAATGGAGGATCTTTCAGCGTCGCGTCGCGTCGCGTCGGTTCCGTTGTTTCTTCCTCGTTGTTCCCACGAAATACGTTTCGCGTCTTCTTTTACGCTATGTTTAAGATTTGCGGTACGCCATACAAACGAAACGTTATGCAAGCGATATACATAAATGTAACGAGGTGACTCGTTTGCACGAGCACTCGCACCTCCAGCAACAAACCGAGATATTATTCAAAGTAATTACATCAGTTACGAAAGGTTCGTTATGCAATAACTACGATCAATTTGTACAATCACGCGACGAGGAAAGAACGAGCTTTGCACCACCGAATGGGGAAACCAGCCCTACCCTAACGAGTACTAGTTTCAATATTTGGCAAAACAGGCCGTGTGACCGTGTGGACGAGCAAGTATGGAAATGCGTAATGAGCTCGAATTGTTCTAGCAGATTTTCAAGGTGTGGATTTTGTGTCGGGAAGTTTTCAGTTGCTACCCTATACCGAATTTAAGAGAAACGATAATATCGAGAAAATAATGGTCAACGTGTATTTATTGCCGATGCTTCGTCCATCCAACACGTACAAAAATTAGGAAATTGAAATATACTTACGTATTATGTAAAGAGAAAGATATTTATTTATTCGTCTCTTTCGTGCAACTAAATATTCGGTTTAAAAATTAGTTTCTACGGATCAATTGTGAACCGATTTAGATCTTTCTAGCAAGCTTTCCGAATAAAGGCAATTGCTCGTTAAATTTATTATGTAATTCGATATTTTGCAACTTAAGAGAAGTAGAATTCCGTTTTTACCAAGATAATAAAGTACAACCTACGAACAGAATGATAACGAGAGAAAAATTATCGCATGAAAAGTTACTTAATTATCACCACGTTACGACTCGATTCTACGGTAAAATAAAATTGTAAAATGCAGAAGTATTCTGCGACGATTGCGACACTCCTGCACGTACGAGAAAGAAACTGGAAAACAAATTGTTAAAACTTCTGGTTCTGTATCTTCTCCTGCTCCGAAACTTATCCTCGAGAGTACATTTGGATCGACATCTCTTGAAATCAGTTGGCGACTTTCTCTTACACTTTAACGACTTAAACATATTTATCGTTCAGGAACAATTTTTACGTTATCTCTAAATCAAGGGTTAAATTATTATTTTCTCCTAATCAATCGTATTCAGCTATCCGAGTAGTTTGTACATACACCTAATTTCTTTATTTTATTTAAAACTTGTCGCTACTTCGCTGTATAGAAATATACAATTTATGGCAGAAGCGACGGATAAGAAATAAATTCGCTACAACGAGGATGCTAGAGCTTCTACTATCGCGCCGACGGACAACGACTATGTAAAACGGTATAACTTACGTATAAGTGCTTCACGTCATGCACACGCTGCTGAATTGGGGAAAACAACTGCGAGATATGTAGCAAGAAGAAGAATATCACACCAGGTATGTTCTATTTACGTAGTAACGTAAGTAACGTTAATGCATAGGGTAACCCGAATAAAGAAAAGTTGAGGATATTCGTGGAATCGTATTTAAATTCTCAGATTCTTTAGAATCCATCAGCTGCGGTAATTTTTATGTAAAATTAACGTCTGAATAACGGATGTACCTAAAATATATATTTCGTACGAAGCATAGTCTACAAATGTAATCGGAGTGTTCTATATTTAAAAGAGATGTAAGAAAGTTGTCCGTTTTTCTAGAAAATAATTTTACACGTTATATTTCGTAGATTTTATTCTACGTTTAACATCGTAACTTGTATATAAGCTATAACGGTGAACGTGGCACATGTTACGAAATACGGTTACTTACTATGACAGCTTTCCCTCCTAACCAGGCTGAAACTTCTCTTCCACTTCTGCTTTTATCGTAACATACTTCCATTGGAATTAATTTACAAACCTGTGTCAACTAAACGTTTCTTCATTTTCTCAACACGTATTAAATGCTTCTGAATTATTTCATTCTTCTTTTGAGTCACTTCGTATCATCTACGCGAATGCTACGATTAATTGCCGTTAATCCAAGCGTAGATGTAATCGACTTGTTAACGAGACATCTCTCTACCCCCTCTCTTTCTTAGCCACTTTTTTCAATTTCATATGCAAAGAGTCTCTTGTTTCAGCTCCTATCTCACCTCCATGTAGGATAAATGATGTACGCGTTTCTTATTTGCAATGGACGAGCGAGTAACGCGAAATTGATACAATTTTTGGACGTTGATAATGTCGAAAAATAACTTCTCTTTTTTCATTTGAAAGAATTTTACAATCAATTCTCATTGAAAATTATAAGTAAATTATTCTGGCGTGGTACTATAACGTAAATAATAACTATTTATCGTATGTTTGATTCTGGCTGAATGTAACGTTTAAATCCCACAAATAACTGACCACGGAATGTAGAAAAAACGTGGAACAACAGTACCAGTCGCTCGTAGTTATACAATAGTACTTGAGTTTATTATGCGTTAATTATTCGTTCAAGGACGGTATTCCTCGTATTTTATATAATCAATGTAGGTGTAATATTTTTCAACAGTTGGATGATTTAGCCAGCTGTAGCAGTATGGGTAGCAAAGGTGAGTAACCTTAGACATTTATCACAGTTCCAAAACTTTTTTCCCAGCAGTAATCCCCAAAACACGTGTTTGTCAGAAAGAAACGGGGTCGAGGGATAGAGTGTTTAAGCACGAGATGCCATAAACCATCCTGGTGTCACTTTTTGGACACTCTTCCTTCGCTGACCGCCTCCTCTCTCCAGCCATGTTATCGTTGAGAATTTATGCCAACCAATAAGAAAAACTTTGTTATTTCCAAAGGAATCCTAGGATCGTCAAGCAGACACTTTGATTATAGCGAGCAAATAGCACAATTTGAAGTTTCCTTAACTTTTTATATGTAACGGAATATTTCGGCAAAAAGAACGCTAATAGTCAAAACGAAAATTCAATTAGTTCCGATGAATCTTATGGATGGAGAATGATCGATCGATTTAATTTTAAACCATTCTCTTAATTTATCAACTGTACGAATATCGTGCGAATATGAATTGGCTCTATCCTTTGAGAAAAAATATTAACAGGTAGATAGATTAGATTAGATTGGAGAATAATAAATAAAAATGGAAAAAATATACATATGCGTATATGAGAAAAAGCGACGTTGATATGGACATGGAATAAATCTCATTGTGTTGCTTGAGAAGAAGATTGAATAAGCGGTTTTATTCTGCTCTTAGTCATTAGCATGTGCACGACCATAGCGAAATTCCACGCACGTGCGATGACCAGCCATTTTCACGCGGAATGAAAAAGGGGGTCCCGTAATCTGCCGGTGAAACAAGCGGCTAAGCGCGATAACATTCTCGAGGAACGTTCCTTCTCGTAATCTCTCGCGACTAAGTAATGGATGCCAGCCTGATAAAGTCTCACTCACACCACCGTCGACTAACCAGCGACCGCATCACCCTTCCGCGAGTAGTTTCAACTTCCCGCAAGCCCAAATTATACACAGCTAAATGATGGATGACTTCCCTCGCATTCCGAACACCCTGAACCTGTTCTGTTGGCCACCGTTCGTTTCAAACACCAAAACTTCCGTTTTGACAACTATTGTTCAGGCCCCCGAAGTTACTTGCAAAAACATTTTGTTGCACGTGCGGCGAACGAGATTCGTGCTATCGTTATCGCTTCGAGCTGTGATAGTTGAGGTAATTATCCGCCATGGATTATATCTGGAGAGGTATAACGAATGTTGTATAGCGAGACATAAAGTAACTGATAAAAATAACCAGAATCAAAGAGCAAATTTTATCCGATACTTGTTTGTCAACGGACAAATGATAAAAAGAATTGATTTACCGCGATAAAAGGTAGATTTGTTGAAAAATCTTGCCACCGCGTTTTTATTGTGTATTTGAAAATCTTAGAATTTTATTTACAAATTCTGGTAAATAATCGACGATCGATATGTACGCATCTTCCGAGTGTCGGACAAAATATTATAGACGACCGTTTAATTAATTGACTCGGCGAAGTCAGCAATTATATTTTCAATTATCGTCGCATGGCGTCGCGAAGCTCACAGAAGTCGGAAATACGAATTGATAAAATTAAAACTATGATACATATTATTGAATTAATTCGTAGGCAATGTACTGGTATATCAATAACGTCATAAAGACGTATGTATGTATACAGCCTTGATAGTAGATCATTCCGTGACATTCTTTATTGCATTGCGCTTATCACATTTTTTTTTTTTTTTTTTTTTTACAAAACATTACTTCGTATATTTCTTTGTAAAGGACGAAATGTTCTATTTACATTATTCTGTATATCACACAACATGCATTCGTTTATTTTTGTACTTCACATTTTACATATCAGCGTAAATATCTGTGACAATATATGTTATTATTTGATGCGGCACTACCATCGGATTAAACAAAAGTGTTGAAACATACAGCAGTCTCATTTTCGTTACTTTCGACGACGTGCTTCATAACAGTATACATATCTACATGAAAATCTCATTATCCCGAATAACGCACAAATTTCCTTGAAACTCGTGCGATAAATGTACTTACCAGTCATTGTCAGCCAAAAATTAAGCGATATATCATATATTTTGCCTATTATACGAACATCGCATCTTTAATAATATTTAATTAATATCGTAAATGTATATATGTATATGTAATATGAAGGATGGAGTTTTGAAAGAGGGACCAGAAGCACATTTTACGGAATAATGAAATAACGTTTAATAAAAACATACATTACGGCGAAAATAAACATTGGCCATTTAAAAGCAATTCTTTGCTTTCCTCTATTCATACATTTGTACCTATATTTGTAGAAATTTAACGCAGGAGTTGATGCTTAGAGGCTTTTTATCGCACGGCTCGTGGTCACCGTATTATTTCGAAGTTAACTCTGTGTGTTAACTCCTCACACTGAGCCAACCACGACATTACTTTTCACTCTTTTTCAGTTTTACCACCTAAGTCTGGGTAAAGGATGGCTCGTCTGTAAATGCGAGCAGAAAGCCGCATTTATGAGCGTGTAATTAAAATCATGTATCTCCTAGACCAGCGAAATAAAAGTACAAGATAAAAGTTGCTAAAATGCTGTGGAATAAAATTGTCGGCCTGGCCGATCGATGCAAGCTAATGTAATGCTTATGGAAAGCTAATGTAAGTATTCGATCGAAAATTAATCTTGTTTATTACAATTTCGTTGGATACATGTACATTAATTTGAATATTTTAAAAACTTCGACACGTGGTTATTTCGTATCGTTTAATAATCATAATCCATATTCTTCTGTCAAATGTATTAAATACATGTGTAATAAAATCGAAATACCTACACAATTTTGCGATATTCTTCACATCTTTCGTGCCTGAATATTCGTAGTCGGTTGAACAAAATGATAATTTTATTTAACGATACATTCAAGAAAGAAACTTATAACATAAAGCTTGTGTTCTTATTTTCTGGCTGAGAATTCAATTATCAAAAAAATTAAAGTTCACGTTGTATCTACACGAACATCATAAAACGTCAGTACAAATAAATACAAGTAAATTACAAATAAATTATTAAAATACAAATAAATTACTTTAGATATAAAGATTAGTTAACGCCAATCGTCGATCTTAGTCGGTCAACGTGCAGTTGCCGATTTGAACACAATTCTAAAGAATATGAATCTCCGAGAAACTTGCCACATATCTGTGGTCAAATAACTGGCAAAGGATAATTGCGACAATGGTGAAAAAACTTTCGTCCGATTTCATTGTGACGATGGTCTTCCCGACACGTCGTAATTAATCGATGAAAAAAAATCGAATAGGACGAAGAACGCATAGTTGTCAACGCGTGGAACAATTATCGGACGTGAATTGAAGCGCAGCGAATTGAAGTGGCCATGAGGCAGTCCCGAAGAACGAGCATGGAAATCGGTTAACGACGACGACTACTAAACTGAAAAAGACACTTCATCGTTCTGCTCGATAAACAACGATTGGAGGTTGAAAATTCTTGCGCGCATAGACAAACCAGTTGTAGGAGCACAGCTATACCGTGAGAAATCGTTAACGAATCTAGCGAAAATCGTCAAGGAAGAAGAAAAAGAAAAAAGATCTTAGAAGACAGAACTACGTATTGGTTTTTCCTAAAATAATACGATTCCGTATAAAGAGAGAAAAGAAAAGAGAAAAATCTTCGAACCCGGAAGGATTAAATTGGCTTTTCTTTGGCAAAGGGTAGCCACGCGTGCAATCTACTTTCCACGCAATTACCGCTCCACCGACGACGCTTAGTTCCGTACAATGTTAATGGATCATCAACGTTATCGCGCTATTTCCATTGAACGGATCCAATCACCGAAAATTATTCGGTTGTCCAGCACGCCGCTTGGTTATCATTAATCTTCCTGGGCGGCTGGAGCGGCGGAACTTGGCCGCTATTTACAATCGGCCTTTCGTCCCTCTTAGACGACGATGTCTAGAGTTCAGAGCGCCAAGTATATCTTGAACACCGATGTGAAACTGAATTAAGTCGTCGAGAACTAAATTAACGGAGCATAGAAAATCCACGGGAGCACGTACGCGCACAACCGACTATGCGTGTCACCGTCGTTAAAACGTTCGAATTAACGTGGTTCTGGCGTTTGTGCTACAATGGAATTAATTTCCCGGGAGTTTCAGCCGCCGCTAACGAGTTTATGTTTATAGTTTACGTCGAGATCACGGCGCAGGATTCGATGACGACGATTTTCAAAGGCTGTTAGGTTCTTTTTGCGCGCGATGTACTTTGAGAACGAAGCCGTGAGTCGTCGGAAAACCAAGCCAAGTTATGCTACGCTAAATTGAACAATTTCAAAGGTTACGCTTCCTCGGCACCTTGGCGTTCGAACTTGGCATCTTCTTCCTACATTTGTTTCGACAAGTGATCGCTTGCACAGTCCAGGTTAAAGTTTACTATTAATGAAATATCCTATCGAATAAATACATTAGGAAGACAATTTTCACATCTCAACAGACACTACGATCAATTATCTTCCATTATTTACTTTCACCGTGATTCCGTTTATCGTGAATTAATTCGAATCGTAGCATTAATGACGAATATATATAGTTTACGCTAATCGTAGGTATCTCATTGTCATTGTACTCGCGATATTCGTATTCAGCATTTACCAAACGCTGTTCCAATCATAGCCGCATGATTTTCCTTCGGTCCACGGTGGATTCGTTCGACAACCGGTGCTTCGTATCTGGTATAATAATGGAAAATGCCGAGCAAAAGTCATTGAATTCCGAGAACCCGATCGCGAGTTCCGGCGCTTTCGATTCAGAAATATGACAACGACGGAGACGATGATGCTCGTTGCGATTACCCGCGTCGCATCGTCTGTCGATTTCTCCCTACTGAATAAAACGCTCGTCGAATTCGATCAGATTGCACGCCGCGCCGCTATGGAATCATATTTACAGATCGCATACACGTTTACGTCGAAAACGAACGATTTATTGGGTATATACCGCGTGCCAATAAATCTGGAAGCGTCACGTGTGAAATCGTGGCTTCTTTTCGTCGTCGATCGAGAAAAACACTGAGACGTTGTACGCCTCGATATTCTTTCCACCTTATCCTTTCCTGTTTTTCCGAATGACCGACGTTTCGAGATAAGGATGCCGAAGAAGAGCCAGAAATCGAAAGAAAGGAGAACGAAACGAAAGAGAATTACGCCGGCGTCGAAATCTCAAAGTATCCAGGCACTGGCCTACGCTTGACAAATATATTTTATCCCTTGAAACTTATCATCCAAGGAAATCATTATGGAAACTTATCATCAAGGAAATTTGCGCAATTTCATCTTAACACGTCATTTTTATTTTCTTAAATATAAACGAAATAAAGTTGAACAATTATAAATTAAGTGTTTTATCGTTGTATAACGTTGGGAAAAAATAGAAAAACGTGTGTTTTGCGAAGGTGTTTGATAATTACCGATGCCACAATGCCGCGTGCATGCCCGTGGATATGCCGACCAAGATAACGAGGTCAGTCTGTCGATCTGTAGACGACTGTTGCAGAATAAAGTTGGTAACGATAATAACGAGCTGTCTGCCTTTTTCCCCTGTTTGCCTCCACGAAACAAAATTCGTACGAGATAAAATTCCATCCATGAGATAACATCCAAAGTAAAAGTTAGATCAAAAAGTTTCATTCCAAGTATATTTCGCGTATTTCTAATAATTTAGAATAAATCTCAAGGATTCGTGAATCGAAAGATGCATTCGTTCGTAGATTTTCGATCGGCTAGTTATTCCTCACTGTCGACATTTATTCGGCATCGAAGCACTCGCTTTCTGTAGCGATGAATAAACAGCGACACGAGTCTTCGAGACGTTTATATGTTTTATGAGATGGAACGATGCGCTACAAGTATTCCGTTAAAGTGAAAATTTCGAACGCGTGCAAAGTAGCGATTTTCCTTTTCCCTCTCTCTTAAAGAGCAACGCTGTAACGATTTAATAACTATAAATGAATTTCGTATAATTATCGTTTTCTTTGTACAACGATTAAACGTTCGATGCTTCTGCGAAATTGTCATAACGCTGTTACGATCGTATTATATTGCCTACGAAGATATAAATTCCCAACACTTGTAATCGTCTACTGATAGGCAACTATGTGTATTACTGTAATATCAGAAAAAGGGGGGGGGGTATACGCCTGGTCTATCATATGTTTAAGTTCGAGTTTTCTCGAGATAGTATAAGTTGTAAATTTAAGGTATAAACTAAGAATCGTAAGAGTGCCGGGGAAGAGAGAAAGAGAGAGAGAGAGAGAGAGAGAGAGAGTGTATGTAAGAGTGTATGCCTTGGTGACGTCAAAGCTAAATGAGTAAAGGAGTGTGGGAGAAGGGTGCGAGTGTCGAGGGTGAGCATTTTTTTGACCTAGGAAGGCAGAAGTTGCGAGCCCAGTGTGAGAATAAGACAAAGATATTGTAGTCAGTTTTTGCATTGGGTATTGCTTGTTAAAATAAAACTAAACTTCGCTTCAAATAGAACATCCTTTCTTGCCCTCACTCTAGACTATTTAGATACTACATCTCGATATATCGTCCGAGGAATACGATCGCCAACGTTACAATTTTATTAGGATTATAAATTGATAGATTAGAATTATAAATAACGAAAGAAGAAAAAAAACGCGTTGCAAAAAATGTAGCAGTTCTAACACGAAATACGTTAAAGCTCGAACCCGATTTCCTAAATGTGTAATGGCGTCTCCTATCTCCGTGCCATCTATTCTACGTAATCGGTACGTCGATCGCCGGCTTAAACGAACTTCCCCAAAAGCCATGGAAATCATGAAGCGTCGAAAAATTGGATAAGGAAGCTAGTCGGAAAGGAAGTCAAGGGTACGTGCCAATAAGCGCATTCCGGAAGAGCGGGATTCATCCGTTCACGGATTACGCCGGAACAGATTCTCCATTTCCAAGGTGGTGCGGCGCGGTGCGGCGTTGCTCGATGATACGTCGAATGGCTTTGCTGCCCCTTCCCCGTTGCCAGGCTAAATTGCGTCTGTCAAATCCGCTCTGGTAAGTCTTTCCTCGATATTACGGATTCCGTAACCGACGCCAACCACGCCGAGCGATCCTCGAGGCTTCGTTCCGTTTGCTCGTTCTTACAATCAGCGTAACATTCCTTGCAGCGCTCGCTGTCAGACCTCGAATCGGGATTATTCCCGATCGGTCGCGTGTGCCAACCTCGACACACGCATCCTCGCCCGCTTGCCGCCAGTTTTTCGCAGTCACGTGGAAAACTTTCAACGATACCATCGTCGTTCTCTCGACTCGCGACTCTTTCCAGAAAGTTTCCTTTCGAGAAAGAACGCGTTATTATCCGCGCCCAGACCCGCCACCGTGGCGATTCCAATCGTACCACCGTTTGTTTTGACGTTAATGGACTGCGTGGAATGAAAAATGGTCTATAAAAATTGGTCGTGTTTGCTCCACTCTTTCTTCTACCTTTTCTTCGCGTTCGTGCTCGATTGGATTGTTCGAGGGCGAGCGTGTCGTGGAGTGTGTGTGTGTGTGTGTGTTCGTGTACGAGTATCAATTAACACGTTCGCTTCGTACGTCTTCGTCGACAGTGGCTCGCGAGAGTATTTCAACGCTTATCATAGGAAACTTCTGCGTATATTGCGTGTGTTATGTTAAACATGTTGAAATTTCTTTATCGCTGTTATGATTACGAAACATAGTTGAAAACGTATGTCTACAAAGTAGATTCGAACTAATCTTAAAATAAATCTTAAAATTTTCTGCATATCCGATACCTTTAAAAGTAGCTTCGGATATTCGTTCCAATTGATTATATTAGATACAGGATGAAAACTCCCGCATCGCTTTTCCTTTCCCCATCTTCTTCTTCGTTTCATCCTCGAGTATTGTTACTCCAATCTGATGAAAAACATCGTTCTTTTTCGCGATATCTCCATACATCCAACTGTACGAGTGCGGAGGTTCTCGTTTCATCAATCATACCTCGAGCTTTCGCGTTCAGCGTGAGCCCAGTTGAGAGATAAAAAATCATTTCAGTTTAAGGATCTCGGTTGATTGAAAGCTGGAATCGTCGCGAAACTCACGCGCCTTGTACGCAGCCAAGTAAATATATACTGTGTATGTATGTATGTATGTATGTATGTATGTATTACGTATACTTGGTAGAAGCGATATAGCGAGGTCGTAAAGTAAAGCATTAAGTAGAATCACCAATTGATATAGCCACGGTTACAGCTGCGCTAATTCCTCACGTACGTAGACACTTGTCGTAACTTTGGTAATAAATTATACCGAGCCACCATATAACAAGTCTGTCAATTCGTTCGTAACGTCTAACGTTTCAAACGGGATATTAATTCTCCGAGAGTTTGCTAATTTCCTATTGACTTTACAGATTTGCCAATTTTACGGTTCATATTTTCGATCACCACGAACGTCATCGTTCGGTCGTCCGCTATTTTGTACGGCAATGAGTCGTATCATGATTTTCGTGGGTTTGCCAAGACGTTTTCCCTGGAGGAAAAAATACCGGAACGATCCTCCACTGGTATTTTTGCCCAGAGGGTGGAGGGATGAATGGAATAGAGTTTCTTAATCTCTCTTTATTGGCTGTAACTGGCTGTGACTTCCGGCCGTGCCTCGCAAGCCAAAGCCTTTTTCTTGTCTTCGATCTTCGCGCTACCCCTCGTCACCCGCACCGCGCACCCTTCTTCATTTGTTACCACCCTATCAGCTTTCGTTCCACATCCGCGCCTTCGATAAGAATGATCGAACGAGATACCTACATCTTCCGAACCGATTCGACGCTTCGCCTCTTGCATTTTCCAAGTTTCATTTAGTCCTTTCCGTTTAATTTGACACGTGAGATCCAAGCGATCGCGTGACACGAGTAAATTGATCAATCGATTATACCACGGTGAGTTTTTAATTGGCTTTGTGAAAATAATCCGATCAAACGTGACTGCTGATGTAAATGTAATTTGCTTTGTTCGCGTGATAACGTATATTGCAAGAAAGAGTATATTTTTCGTAAACTTGTCTATTTTTAACGTAGATATATCTTTGAGAAAACTAAACTCGATAAATTCATCTACGCGCTTGTTTCGGTAATTCCGTTTTTATCGTTTACCAAGCTTCTAATGAAATATTTTTGTTTGGATGTGGTGTGATCCTCGCAAATTTCCTAATGTAATCCTTTCAACTTTCTTCGATTATGGGAACAGATTCTGTTTTATCAATTAGCGATATCGGAACTACGTGTAGTCTTTTTCCCAGGAAAACAAGGGATACGTATGAAATAAAACGTGTAATCTCAATCTCAAACCGAACAAATTTTGTGCCAGATTAAAACAAGCGGAACTTGTATATTTTATTACGAAAAATCCACGAATGCCAGATCTCGTCGCCAAGAGAGAAAGAGAGAGAGATAGAGAGAGAGAGAGAGAGAAAAAAAAGAAGAAAACGCTGCTAATCGAATCTTCGTATTTCCACACATTTCGAAGCTGGACGAGAAACAAGAAAAAAATACACACAATCAATAACGTGATATTTAACCGGAATCACTGGCAGATAGAAAATCGTCATTTCACTACTGTCGCGCCTCTTGCCTACGAGATGAAGAGTAACGAAACGCGTCGTCCAGCTAACTAACCGATTATCCGTCGCTATCAAATATCGAGAACTAATTGGTTTTGGGAGCGACCACCACGGCCACGGGATCGGCGCTCGTTAAGTTTATTCGGTTACGATGTATCCACCGATTGCTCGGCCGTCGATCGGGGACGCTTGCAAAATGGCCTCCGTTGACGTAACTATTTTTTTTCCCCGTTTCCCTCTATCCTCTTTTCTTCCTTTTTTGCGTTCGTCGATTAACCTCGGCTCTATCGTCCTCGGTTGAGCAGTCTGAATTCAATCCCGATCTAATTACGAGGAAAACTGATCTCCCAGGCGTCTGGGATGCCTTTCGTCGATGGTTCGCGTTCGACGCCGTAACTACATGTAGCATTCCTCTTTCTCACAGACGAATATCCAAACTCCATTTCGTACGCTTAATGGCCACGCGAGAGTTTACTTTCCTCTATGAAATTAGCTTTCACGCCAACCATCGCATTTTCAATTTCTCGGATAATAGATACACCCACGAGAGTATGCTTAATGCAAAAGTGGAATTCGTAAAATTCTTGTAACCTTGTTTGCTTTATTAATTTACTCGCTGATACGATTATCTTATACACATAAATATCTATATACATACTTTTATACGATTGCTGACATGGTTGATGTGACAGTGGCAACTGATACGGCTTGCTTTTCTATGTAATTTGGTCTTTTGGTCGAGGGGTATACAGTAAATTGTACAGCGAATTCTCTGTTAGTTCTATTACAGTTAAAAGAATTCTCTGTGAAGAATTTTCATTTTCTTTTCTTTTCTTCTTTTTTTTTTTTTTTTTTAATTAGTTCATTTATCAACTTTTGCTTGAAAATTTTTGATTTCCAAGTCATTTACTTCGACTGACGTAAGATGTCTGAAATATTATCAACCTACTCAAGCGCTAATCAATACGATCGAATCGAGTTTTTCATTGATCGTATAATATAGTTACAATAAGTTTCGGTATACTTATTGACTTCTACTTTCTTATACCATGATTGATTACGTGAATTTATGAAAGTTCACGTAACAAGATGCATACGATATTGAAAAATCAATGCTACTATGTGTTATATTACAAACTGACCTTTTTAGATTGGTACAAATATAACGCAACACACATAATGCAATTGTTCCATTTTTTCTTCGACTTTCATTATCAACCTTATTATCGCGCTTTAGTATCACTTTTTTCGGACTAAATTGATTCGTCTAAAATTCGTCTAAAATTATTCAATTAGTCAAACACTCTGCGTACGTATTGCTATTCTTATAAATAAACAAAATCGGTTTTGCGTGGCAGAGAAGTAACAAAACATCAAGATTAATTCAAAGCAGAATTTAAGCTCTTTTCCTATAAAATCGTAAGAAATCGATCACATCGAAAGTTCAGAAAGACTGTGTCACCGTACGATATATCGAAAGCATTCGAGTAATAAAATGAAATTAATTAATAAAAATGTACAAAATAGGTTTGAAAATATCAATGAATTTTCAATTGAAACCTTTTATTATGTTCTTTCGGTTTCATCATGGAAATAAAATATTGACATTTTACATGGAAAAAAATGACTGTTATTACAGTAACAGTATACAGTTCGATATATATTTCACGAGAGAAGAGTATAAGTTTCAAATTTTAATTTTAACTCGCATCTTTTCTGTTGTACGACGAGTTTCCCGCAACTTGTGCCCGTTAGCTCCCTCAATTTGAACATACACGTTGCTTTCCTCGCATATAATTTCTGGACATTCTGTACATATTTACTTACACGTATACTTGCCAACATCTCTAAATTCAACATTTAGTTTGTAATTATTAGCTACTGAAAATTCAAGTATTTGTAAGTCGTTCTATATTTATAGCGGTTCAAAGGTGAGAAAAATGTATTTTTATATCCTACGTCATAGGAAAATAAATAAAAACAAACACTCGTCGTCGTAATACAATTAGTCGAATTTAGGCAAACAGGCATTTCCCTATTAACACACTTACCACTGTACATTGTTGCGAGTACAGTCTAACCGAGAAGATAGAAAATGCTGAAAAGTTGCAATTTTTAATTAGATTTCGTAATTACCCCGGTTTAATTAGAATGCGCGATTTCGACGCAGCAACCGATCAATTTAAATTCCAAAGTGCAAAGAGAGCACGGTTCTTAACAAATAAAAACAAACGTCTGCCTTTAACAACGATTGAACCGCAGTTGCAATGTTGAACTCATCGAACCGCAGTCGATTATCGGGCGAACTCGCGGGAATTGTAACAAGCAAACAAATTACAAATATAGTTTCCACAATGCGCTCGAACGGTCAATCAATCACCGTTATCAACCGCTAAAACAACAATGTGTCGCGTGATTACGCGCATCGTTCGCAGCTGCATTCTATCTGCGATTTCTAAGTATTCGATGCGCGATTGTGTATCTCTCTGCAAACTGCAAACTGCAAACTGCAAACGTATTTAGCACAAATAAATACAGATTAGAAATGCTAGTTAGTCAATAAATTACTACACGATGCTCCCTAAAATTCGTATTTAATTACTTTTAATCATCGTACTCTCGGTATCGTTCTTTTTATTTTCAATCTCAATCACTGTCTCCCCGTCTTCGTTCGATCGCTATACCCATGTAAACTAAACGTAATGTAATAGAATTTAATAGTCGGCAAATAAATATATATATTGTATATATAAGTAAATAAAGGACTATAACGATATAACTGTTGTCGAAAATCTGTCTTTCTATTAAGGTTTCGATTCTTTTACGATAAAAATTTTCGCCTCAATTCTTCCTATCTCGCGCTGCAGAATTATTCCAATCCATAAAGAAATAACGTCCGCAGCCTTTAAATTCTACCCGATAAAAGTAAAACGCATTTCAATGCTTTTGAAATATAATGCGTGCGGTTTCTTTTGTAAAATGGTGAATGGGCACGCGAAAGTTTCTATTAAAGATATCTGTGTTCGACAAATTATCGATGTTGCAAACATGTATATGCAAAGTTGCATGATTTTCTATTGTACGGATTGTAAAGAGCGTTGAACAATAGGTTGCCTACTTTTACTTGTTTTCTGAATGTACAATACTTTTATGTTTATCTCTTGCCGTGTATATGTACACCAATGTACGTGCCATTTTGAAACGCTTTTCAACAAGTTGGACGAAATATTCGATCGACTGTGCATTGCTTCGATTAACGTGTTCAATGTTGGATATAAAACGCATTTTTTTACAGAAACTTTAGCTTTTAATTGTATTTGATTTATAATCGCTTTCAAATTGTCATTGCCATAAATTATTACAGCGAACGAATGCACGCAACAGATTATTAACAATGGAAACCGAAGAGAGGAATCCATTAAACGGTTAAGCGAAATACAAATTCCACAAGAATCGCAGTTTTCGTTAATCGTGAGCGTAAAGTATTCTCCTTCGCATACCGTAAACGTAAAACGTTAAAATTATTCCAAACGCTTGTCAATATAAAAATATAGTTTATCGTAAGTTTAAAAAATATCGTTTCAATTTCTCGTACAGTCTCGTTTGAAACTTTCGCCATTCGCATGCTACGATAACGAAAGGTGTTCAGAAACAAATCAGCGAAAATGTTTCAACGGAAAACTGGTGTTTCACGCACGATACGTTTCGTCAACCAAATTCCAACAAAATATCACGTCGACATCAGGAATCCGCTCGCAACAATTTCTCACAGAGTTCACGGAACAACCCGTACGTATCTAGTATCTACGCTTCAATGTGTACAGAGTTATCCATGAATAATGAGTAAGAATGTACCGTTTGCGTTGGAGCACGTGTACTTACGTGAGCTTCCTACCCTCGTACATGCTCCATCCCTTCTCGCGCGCACACACACACCCACACACACACACACACCCATACACACACAACTCACCTCGTATGCAAATGCGACAGATGTACGCGCGTTAAATAAGATTCGTTGCAACGATAGTATCCACAAATATTTGGCGTCAAGCGAACACGAAATCCGACGATTTAAGCTACTGTCACCGAAGCGTACGGTTTCACGCTCGTGAGCCACTGTTTGCGTTAACCGATGAAAATAAAGTAGAGTCTCGTAATGAATGACACGCGTATGCACCGAACGAGCACTCGAAAATGTCTTATTTGTTTTGTGGACACGTTCGAAACGGTCTTCGATAAGCCTTCTTCTATCGCGTTGCGAGCTTGCAAATAATAGCACACAAAGATCATTGTTACACATACTTTGACATTGTTTCACCAACGATTTCCCAACTACGAACGAGTACCGAAGAAATAGAAACTATTTTGGAAAAATCAGTGTCATTATTTTAGAGATTGTTTCGATCTTTTAATATACGGTAAATATACATATTGCAGCACACGAATGATCGTATTCTAATATGTATATTCGTTTCATCGAAAATGTTCAATCAACTAATTATGATCACAAGTATATTAAGGAACCGAACGATTGCAAATATAGTACAAGCAATATGTTTGATTATCGAACGAATAAGTTAATTAATTAAACGAATTCTAAAGCGTATAAATCACGATTATATCAATTATAGTATTAGCAAACTCAGAGGCTTAAAACTTATTCATATCAAGGCAAACTATTAATAATAATTATTTAATATTTATCATTTCCAAGCGTTACATATTCTATAGGATTATAACATTATTATATTATTGAACAAATTTGACAAATCTCTTGTTCGCAGCTAATTTTTAATTTCCTATTGCTGCTCAACTTAACGTCGATATAAAGTGGAAAATATATTGCTAAAATATACGATACCCTGTAAACAGTTGCAGTTAATTACGCGATAATGAGTCGATCGTGGATCGATTCGCGACATCTGTAATAATGCCTCCTATCTATGTAATTAATTTCATTCAGCTGGGACCACCAAACGAGTAGCTGTGCGATCGTATTAATGGGTTCATTAATTTTCTTAATCAAACGTTCAGCTACCTATATTGTTGCCAAATTCAAGCCGCAGACCACGTGTAGGTGGAAACTGATGAACATAAATCGTTGCCGCGAAGGCGTAACGCCATCTAATTTCTACCAAATGATCTTCCTGCGATAGTATGTATTGAACTATCAATTCCAGTGTAAATATGTAAAGCTAGCATTTAATTCGTCTTATAAAATATATTATCTGTTACACGTTACAACGAGTACGTTGACAATATGATATAATTTTATATATTTGTAACACATACGTATCGATACAGCGAAAAAACTTCCGCGTTTTAATCACCTAGATAGGATCATCCAGATAGAAACGATAGTCACGAGAGGACCGATTAAATCGGATCGGCAAAAAGGTCGGTGATGCGACGCATCTTCCAAACGACGCTTCGATCGTACGATTTACAAGCCAGAGCTACGATTTCCTTTGTGATAATAATTCCCCATCCCGTGGTTTGCCTGTCCGTGTTTCTATCCGTATTTTCGAAATTGCCGCGTGTCATCTGCATCAGCGGCGACAGCAGGAATTTTCAGATCGCCGCACCCCGTCGCGCCATCCTAGGGCATTGTCACTCCCTTTCGTTGGACTTTCTTTATTCCGATGGAAAGTTAACTTTAATTGGGTCGACATCGATCGCTTTAATGAGAAAAGTTGTGGAATCAGTGATAGGAAGAAGCGACAAACGAAGGGAACAGGGTGTGCCTTGCATGACTATCAGGAACAGGGCAACACGCCGTAACTTGTTTTCCCTTTAGCCGAATACATTGTTCTCTCGTCTTTTACCATTTTTTTTCACTGTCTTTCCCCTTCCCCCGTTGTTCCAAATTTCGAAAATTTGTACAAATTACACCAACAACGCGAGAAACGAAGCTCATCGCAGCATCACGCGCATATATCAGAAAGATTTTCTTCGGAAATATTCGCGGATGGTAATTCCAGGCGATGTAGCGTTCAAATTAAAAAATATCGTCCACGGCCGAGTTAAAAAGTCTGGCAGCGTTGGTTAGGAAATTGTGTCGCGAATTTATTATGAAAATTTACGCACCGAGCACGCTACTAGAGTATGCTCGCGTCTTGGCGCGTAATTGGAAGAAACAACAGCCAAGGCAGGAGCAAGAAGAACGCAGCTTGCCAAGCGCATTTTAATTGCGTAACGACCACTTCTAATTATCGCGTCATGTTAATTTGCTATCAGAAGGACGATCGTTTCAGCGTTGTTTATACGGCGAGCCAAAGTTTCCGTGAAACAGAGGGAAATAGACAACGAGACCACCGTTGCAACACGTAAATAGAAGCGATACAAACCACGGGAACAACAATCGTAGTTTGATCACGTGCAATTGCTGCTGACCGATATTATCTTCGATAATAGAATCGTTTGATGTAGTTGCTTTCTCGCGAAACGTAATCAAAATATTAACTCGTTGGCGGAAATGCAGCGCTACACGGAGAGGAAAGACAATTTCGAATTTATTTTTCATTCGAATTTTAAAGAAAAGAATTTTTAAGAAATTTCTGAAGACGATAAATTTCTCAGGTGTGGAATTACTTTTGGCCGATTGAAACTATTACCGAATTTGATTATTGGAAAAGTCCAAGCTCCTACAAGGAGAATCGCAATTTTCTTTTCGCATTTCCGACAGCTCTGTCCGTATTCAATTTTATATTTTCTTTATTCGTTTAATTCTTTTTCTTCTCTTTTTTCGTGTAACTGTCTTTTCGAGGAGATGACTAACAACGCGATATAACAATTTAATTAATACTTTCGATCTAAATGCGAAAGAAACCGAAAGGAAAATTATTTTCAACTGCATTTAAAAACAAAAATCGGAATCATGTCTGAGCGAATATAATTTCTCATTTGGTTATTAACAACAAGAGTTTTGTAGTATTATGTTATCTTATAATGTGTGCTGTGCTATAATATATACCTAATAGGTCGTAAAATATATTAAAGATACACGATATATAATATAGTTATCTACCATTTCATAGTAAGTTGTGGAAAAGAGGCTGAAAAAGTAAGCCGATGCTTATTTCCTTTAACTTTGCATTCTTAAGTAAAATTCTTGATTTAATTTCTACGGAAATTGGATACGACGAAAATTAAACAACTCCAGGCGATTTGCGTTGATATTGTTCTTAACAGTACGTCGTTGCCAACCTCTCGCAAACTTGCAGAAACTAAATTAGCGAAATGAAATTGTCAAAGTTCAACTTTATTATACAGGATGATTCTGAATTACAGTGTTATGGTACTTCAAAAGACGAATCCAGATTCAAGAACAAAATAAATATCTACGGATATAGATAATCGTGGCTTTACCTTTCGAAGATGGTATTAAAAACATTATCAACGAACCACCACTACGATAACGTTTAAAATATTCGTATAAACGAACAAAATGAAAATAAAAATTCAATGATTCTTCCCTGTAGTCGTTATATCGCATGGACGTCAGACCTGTACCGATAATGGTAAGCAAAGTTTTCTTCGAAATGAAAATATAATTTCTATATTTACTTCGCACTTTACACCTTTGCCATAACCTTTTAATAAAGCATTTAGTGGTTTCACGGTAGATACACATGGCACGATTTGCTTTTATTTACACAACTCACTATTTGAATCGAAACACTCTGCGCAACACTCTGTACATCTATTTATTTTCATACCGCTTGAATTATAATTGTTTACATACAGCGCATTTAGATAAAGTTAATAATTCCAGAATTAAGCAAACTGAGTTTACGCTAGAAACATTTCAACAGAATTTCCTCTAAAATCACACTAAAGAGTAAATAGAATCACGGAAATGGACAGGCATATCCGACACGACTCGCGCCAATTGGTACGTTCGCTTTGAGCGTTAAGGAGTTTCTAAACGCGTTCTTTCCTAACGAAAGTTCATAAAAATATGTTAGTAACCATGCCGTGTATGTTCCGAGCGAAAGTACAGGCAGAACGAGGCGGTTAGTTGATGCACCACAGAGTAAGGAAGGTGACAACATGAAAGAAGCTCAACGAAGAAGAGGACGAAGAGGAAGAAGAGGAAGAAGAAGAGGAGAAGAATGAGAAGAAGAGTAGAAAGAAGAAGAAGAAGAAGAAGAAAGGAGCGGCACGAGGGATGATAGACAAGGGAGACTTTGCCGTCTCTGTTCACGCCTCCTTTTTCCCTTTCCCGCGTAAAAAGCCGTTGCTTTCCTGGAAGAGCTTTCGTCGGATAAAGACACTTCTCTTTATGCGGTACGTGGAAAACCGTGGCGTCGCGTCGCCAAGACGTGCATCTAACGCAGCGACAACGAGTTTTCAAGAAAAAGAACCGTGCCCCTTTCACGCGTCCCGTGTCCCCTATATAAACGTGTTTTACGAACTCGCCACTTCGTGTGTACAAGCGCAAAGGGGCCTTGGACAAAGAATACCGAGCCCGTGTGAACTTAAGACCGGATCGTTGATTCATGAAAAGCTCGTGCCTCGTGACTTCGTAACTTATATTTGATCGAGTAATAAAATCATTCATCTTTCAGCAGCGTGTGCCTTTCGAGAAATATTATCGTAAAATTGTTTAAAGTATGTTATAGCAAATATATATACGTATTTATTTATTTATGGAAAAAAGTGGGATATACAAGCCACTTTTTAATTAGACAGATTTTATACAAAGGTAATACGAATGGCTACTATGACAAAAGAACGTGGATCCAGAGGCGATACGATCTATTCTGTTGCAAGCTATTGGCGACATATTCTTCTAAATTCACCGATCCAACGAAGCCTTTTAACGTATGTAATTATTTATTTTTACAATATCCCTTTCATCCAGCAAATAGCTACACTGGATTTTTGAAACAGACCGATATGCAAATTATTGCAGATTTAACGTAAATAGTACGATCTTTTCATATTCAGTTAACGAACAGATATAACCAATTAACAAAATATCACGATTAAACTACCTCCGACAAAAGTAGAGAAATAAAGTTTCTATTGATAAATTTTTACTTTTACCCCAAATATAAAATATTCTTATTTGTACGTTTTCCTACCGTATGACCCATTATGTTACAATCTAATAATCCGTAACAAGACTGTACGATGTACAGGACCGTATTCCGTGCAAACTAACGAAGGGTAAATATTTGAGTGCAGTTTCAAGTTCATTTTACCATCTGGGAATGGATATCATCCGAAAGCCACACGTATGAAAATTCACTAAACTAAATGGCACGCGTATGCAGAATAAACGAAAAATTATAAATTATAAGAATGTTTTACTCCGTTGCAGAAATGTTTTCAATTAGTATTACAAACTCAGTGTGTATCTGTATCTGTATCGATTTTACGCCTCTCGTAAAATACGTGCACGTTAAAAAGCATAAGGAAAATTTGCGAGAACGTGTCGGATGGTGGATCGCGGCTATTCTTCCACGTGCAATCACGTTTGCACCATGCGTCATAAAAATTCGTAAATCAAGCAAAATTTCGAATGTGCGTAGTTTGGTCTCGCGCAATAACGTTCGAGCGATTTTATTGAAGAAAACGCGAAGTCCTGCACGCGGGAGACGTACGATTGTAAATAACACGACTATAGCGATCGTTCGCGTTATTTTCAAATTTCCTCGTTTGCGTGGAAACTATCCTGTTTGAGAAACGGATGAGCCACTCCATAGACGCGTGTAACTGTATCCACGCTGTTCTCAAATCGAAGATTTTCCTATTCATACCATGTTCTTCCGAATTTCTCGGTTAAGTGATTAATCTTAATCGTAGCGGCACAAATTAAACCTTTAATCGTAAGCGTAAATCTCCCCTGATACAGCCAGCCTCGATATTAAACGACTTTCTAAAGAAATGGAAATGGAAATGCAACTTAAAGAGCTCGAGGGACGTGGCAGCGTTAAGTAACATCTCCCTTGCGTCGCGTCGGTTACCGCGGTACAGAAACGTCGACAAGTTGAATAAGCAGGCCACAATGCAGCCATCAGCCGAGCCTCGTCCCCATCTCTGATACGATCTTTCTATGCTCAACCCTTCTTGAAGGAACGCACGTTCGTAATTCGTCGAAGTGAAATTCATTTTTAAGGATCCATTATACCGCGATACAGACGGTTCCATTCTGGAATATTCAGGCCAGCTACCTTACCGCGGCGAGCTTTAACTTCCACGTCCATGTGAATATCGCGCACCGGAAGGAGAGATGCGTGACGCGAGCAGAGGATCGCGAGAATAGGAGGCAGAAGCGTGCAGCGAGGGGCGCACCGCGAGTTTTCATAGCCGATCGATTTGGCCGCGAAGCAAAAGACAGCCAGCATGCAACGCACAGCCAACAGACAGAGAGAAAACGCTATGAAATCCTGCAGATCGCGAAGCAACCGGGGCATTCCCTCTGTCCGTACCCTTCCCACGCTCTTTTCCCTTTCGTATTTTCGGTGTCCATCGTAGCGTGAAGCAGTGATACCAACCGACCGACCAACCAACCAAACGCGATCGAGGAAGGACGCCGTAACGGATAGGAAAGAGAAACGAGGAAGAGATGCTGCCAGAAATATCTTTTCTCTCTCTCTCTCTCTCTCTCTCTCTCTCTCTTGTTATCCCCCTCAAACGCTTTTCTAGCTGCACCATTGCTTTCGTACATGGAACAGGTTTTTCCATTTCGATCAGTTTGCGCGCGCGTTCCTGATTGTGCAATAGGGGATTACGAGAGCGTTTCACCCTGTAACCGAGAAATTCGATTCGTGAAACTTGCGAGCTTTGCTCGAAGACGGGCGCGAGGCTCCTGATTCTTGGATCGACCGGATTTCGTCATCGTCAAATTATGCTCCCTTCGATGATTTTGCTACTCGTACCTTTTTGTCGAACTCTAACGTCATGGTGTAGATACCTCGGTCTGACGATGCGGAGTATAGGACGTGGAGAAATATCAAAGTCGATTAACGTCAAAATAGGCAAAGTATATTTACAGTCGAATAAATGGGAATACATACGCAGATATATGTATAATGGACAGAGAGATATAATTGAAAGCGATGAAGGTAGATACGTATGTTCCCTAAAAGTTCGTAGAGAACCGATACCTTTGATCTACGTATTTTCTAAAAAAAAAAAAAATAGAAATTCTAGTAAGTGGAAAGGATCAGTTGCGTTGAATAGGATGATCGATGGCACAACAGAGCGGATAAACTTGAAAAAGGAGTAATTAGTTACTCGCCTTTGCTCATTTTCACTGAGGAGATTTCGTTTCCCGACACAGACCAGTTTTGGGGCAGGATGTGTAAAGATCACAGTTACTCGAAGCAAACTATAGCAAAGGTAGGTATATTAATCAGGATGGTTATACAATTTGATGTAAATTCAATCGCAACTTCGATATTTCGTATACTCGATTTCATAGCATATTTTTTAATAGTTCGTTGCTCGTCGAAATTGAAAGACCCATCGGAATGACAGTGATGCTTCTATGCAATTGATTGGGAATTTCTCCGAATCATTTATATTTGAAATTTTACGATCAATCGTGCGCTCTACTACATGGTTTGACGATCTAATGGCTTTAGGTAAATCTGCAAGCATCAACTACTTTGGCAGAAGTGTGTTAGGTTTGGGGAGTTCGGGAGTTTCTGAATTCAAAATTCGGGGCATCTAAACTTCGAAAATTGCAGAATTGAAAATCAGTAAATTAAAGCAGAACGTTTCACCCTTGACGAACGTTGTATCCCTTTTTGAACGGTATTTTCAGAAGTCAGAAGTTACGTCGGTCGTGTTGAAATAATATCTGCTCTGGATGTATAGTGTTTGTAATAAGCTAAAAATAACTCCACTTTCCCGGCCGTTCGTTGTTTAATTATCAAAGAAACATCAAATATTAGCATTTACCTTCAAATTTAACTTAATATAAGATACACCAAACTTTCGAATATTCGCAAATGTAAACGTCGCTGTCGTGGTATTAATCGGTCCATCGCATTGGCGGAGATGCCTCGCACACCGCACAAAGTTTCACAAATCATCGTCAACGTCCGTCAATAAAGCCGGATTTCCGGAGAGAAGCAACAAGATCACGAGCACCTCTTTCGCGAATTAAAACCACTGTGAATATTCGTTTCTAGCAAGCTTACAAATAAAGAACTCTTTCCCTCGATACGCCGGGAATGAACAAAATCCCGGATTTCCTCGATACCTTTCTACAGCACAGGGTAACCGCATCGAGCAAACGTCGAATATCGGATGAAAGCAAGCCGAACCATTGGTCGCGTATCCGGTACGTGGTCGCGGAAGTACCGGTCGATTTTTCTGCGTGTTAACTGAAAAAGATTTGGATGAAAGTTTACGAGATACAAATCGCGAAAATGCCACGACTTCCTCGTTGTCGTTTGCTATTTCTCTAACCTTTCTTCCCTTTCCCTATCTTCCATAATCTCTACTCTGCCCTTTCTTTTTTTTTTTTTTTATCTTCCTTCTCCCTCGCCATTGGTATTTATATTTTTTTATTTTTCGTCGTCTGTTTTCTCCATTTTATCCAGTTTTTATTTTTCGTCGTATATATATATACTTGTTTTTTGTTTTTATTTCATAGTCATTGTCGTGTGTTGCCAACGAAAACGACCAACCCGCGCTTCGCTTTCAATTTCCCGGCTTTTAATACGGCCAGGTTTGCTGTTTTCCAACGGTTTGCTGTTACTCTGTCGCTATTGTCGTCCCAACGTTGCAGGCACGCCCGTAAATACGTGGCTTATGCTATAGCCGGAATTAATAGCTGGTGAGATACGCCAACAGTTATTACCATAATGACCGTTGCATAATTCGAATCAGCCATAGAAAACGCGTCGCGGTCATCCACCGGTACCTGATGCTTTTTTCCTGTTCTCCGACCACGTTGCACGTGGCTCACGAATTCCCGGCAAAGCACGTCGATACCGGCTCAGAGATGACACCGAAACGACAACTATTCGTCGCGATGCCACGCGTCGTTGAGCAAAAGAGTCGACACGCGCGATGCGTTCAAGAGTAAGAGTGCAAACGTAGGCAAATCTTTTATATTCGTAAACGCCACGTTTCTTTCTTTATTCGATATCATAGACAGATCGATTCCTTCGACGACCATGACATTCACTCTCGTAATTCTCTAAACTATGTCATACGGATACGAATATTTGCTATATGTCTGTTTCACAATCCAACGCGCGACATCGTGAAACAACAACCTTGTGTCTCGTTGTACTTTTATTATTGCGAACGAGTTAATGCGAGTTGATCCGCCAAATGGCCACACGGAGTATTCGTAAAAATATTCTACAGATAAAATGTAGGTTATTAATAAAATTATCGTTCTTCATGGGGAAATATTTACGACGACCAAACTGTACTGCGATTAAAGTTTCGCGTACAATTCTCAGCGAAGAGAGAACGTTTCTAAAAATCGTCTCACGGGCCGCGTGTTTCTCCTTTTCCCATCCTTCTCTGACCACGCCACGTGGTTATCGAACCGTTGCGATGTCACGGCCAACGAACCGATGGTAATTAAAACGTATACGGTTAATTACGAAGCGATACGCAATTTAAATGTTCCTCGCTGCTTTTTCCATGCGATTCGAAAATCGACGATCGCCAGATCGTACACGGAAATCGATTGCGAATATCCTTCGCTCCATTGAACGATAACACTGGGTCGTCGAAAAAATTCGAAGAAAAATTGAAACGGAAAGTAATTCCTCGCGCCTCGAAATAAATATCTTTCCTTCAAACTTCGTAAAGGAAATATTATCTAAATCTCCGAATGCATCGATTCTCCAGAAATTAAAATGTATTCCTCAAAATCTAAGTTTTACATTTTCATGCAACTATTTCTTTCTGTAACGAATCGCGTGAAACGTTTTGATTGATTTATCTCTTCCGTAACACGTAGCTCATAAACCGTAGGGAGCTAGTTGTTCAAATATGTATGTATATCATACGGATATCACGCTGTGGTTGGATCTATTCTCGAGCATTGCCTTTTCTTAAACTGACTGATTTAAAGTTGTACGGATATTCCGCGCGTCTCGTTGCATACAACAATTTATATGGCAAGTCGACATTTCTTCTTACGCTCGTCCTATTTTCAGAAATTATGTTTTTTCATTCGTTTATAGCTTTAAGCGTTTATATCTTTGTACACTTATACGTTTTTACGCGTCTACGTTTATAAACCTAAGAAATTCTGACTTTCCTTTAACACCAATAACTTTATGAAGCCATTAAACACTCGTTCTGTTGTCGGCAGTTGCCCGTCACGATCAGACACTCAAAACTTCCCGCAGACTTAATTCTCAACTTAGAAACATTTCGCATCGAACACATTCAGTTTATACACAGTCCACTTCAAAATAAATATCACAGTTCTTTACACTAGTGAGCGATTCTTGTCAGCCATTTATTTTACTGGCAAATACTCTTTGTCGTTCCATTATTTTTCTGGCAAATAATCTTTGTCCATTCAGTCTCGAACAAAAGTTAAACAGCATTTTCATCAACAGAGTAAACATTTTCGAAATTATAACGTTTAACGGTATTGAATTTCCATAAAAGAAACGGAGATAATAATTGAAAATAAAAGACACGACGAAGCTTCTTCTTCTGCTGTTTGAAATAAAATCAAAATAGTTAGGTAACTACTGTTAACAGTTAGAAGCTGATCTTCCCGCGTAATATAAACAAATTGGAAAACAAGAACGAGAGGAAAATGGAAGGGCCGGTGTTGGTCTGCCAATTATGGCATAATAAATAAATGTAAAGTTATGGGTCGAGTAATTAGTTGGATAGAAGTTAAAGCGAGTTGGTGCGATCGAGGCTTCTCGTCAAGGTATCGTACCAGGCCGCGATAGAGTTCGTCTTATACCACAGTATATATTAATTACAACCTTCTGTTCGCATTATGCTTGAAAATCATAAGTTGATGAAAATTTCGATATGTTGCCGGAGCATTGGGAAACTGGGGCGAAAACAAAGCTACGTAGTTTCAACGTTAGATACGATGTGTTACACAGAAAATGAAAGGAGATACTATGCAAGTTTGCACGTTTATTCCGTTCGTTGTTGTAATTAGCGTGATGCTACGTACGTGATATTCGTCAATTTTGATAATTATTATCTCCATTAATAATTAAATTTAATCGTGAACGATATTTGCGGTTGAAAGAATTTTTAATCATAAAGATTTAAGCTCCTGAATATACGTGAGAAAATTATTTTTCGCTGTATTTATTTAAACATATATATTGCAAGGAGCAACAAAAGGCAAAAGCACATTTTTTTCGATGGAACTGCATTTTTTACGCATGTCGATTTTTCAGAACGTTCTATGTAAAAAGGTATTGAAGTACAATGTTTAAAAAATGAATAATCGCAAAAGCGAGGCAGTGGAAAGAGAGAACCAACACTCGCTGTGAAATTGAATGAAAATGAATTATCGCGTGAAATTATCGATGTTTAGGTAATGTGGCAGACGTCCTTAAAGTTTCGTTCCACTACTGTTCTCTTGTATCCGACGAAAACGTCGAAGAAACCGATCGGTGAAAGGTGAACCCCAAAGTAACTGCTTCTTAGCTGGCAATTTCATAGAACTTGTTTCGTGACAAGGGGTCAAACCATGGACTAAGTTTAACAATAAGTTTAAGTGGCAAATTGGCCGAAACGCCACCACTTACCGTATCGAATTACCCTGGCTCGATGACAGGGGCCAGTGTTGTTCTTCTTACTAGAAGCGTCAGGCTGCATCGCGTTGTTTTTCCACTTTCGTGATCGTTGCTGCAGCCTCTGCAGTCACGTCCTCGTATTTACGAGTTTTACCGGAATTTCTCTCATCTCACGACAAAAGAGGTTAGCCCATAGCGACAGTGAGCCGGGTTCGAAGCAACGAGCAACTGACCGTGAATACGTCGCTTGGTAACGCCCAAGTCGTGCGAAAACTGGTAGCTCGTGTTCCGCGCGTTTAATACACCTGCTGTCATTAATGCGCCATGATCAAAGGATCAGCTCGACATTAATACATCATTATATTATACGTTATATACTCATCCTATGATCGATATTTATTTTTCTAAATTTAATCCACGTTCTCTCGCATAAAATTATTCGATTTTCTACCGTACACCAATCTTCGAATTAAGAGTGCCATTCTTTTTACATACTCGTACGTTTCATTTTACTCGAACCTCTCCTTTATACGCGTGTTTTTTATTCAATATGGATGCTTTTTGTCCAAAGCACACGCTACATCCACGCGTTCAATTTTCTCTCGAAACCATGTACAGAACATGGTGCAGAAAGTAATGAAACGCTACGTAGAAAGCGTGCGCGCAAATTAATTTACCCAGCCGGAGTCTAAGAATCTTTGGGAAACGCGGTTTTTCTCTTGCCTCTTGATGTTGGAACGCATCAAATACAAATCGCGGTTAGGCAACGTATGCCAGGAATTAAACGTTAAACATTCTGTTACTCTTAATCGTGTTGAAGTTTTCGAAGATCCTAATGATCTCAAATCTGAAAGGTTTTAGCTCATTTTGCTCAATTTCCAGTCGATTCTCATCATCCGCGTAAGACACTTTCCAGTATTATACGCGTAGCAGGGGAAAACAACACAAGGTAATTGTAAATCAACAATTTAGTCTTCCAAACTTCGTATTTTAATTTCTGCTAATACACGTAGAAGCAAATTGTTAGCTCGTAAATTCTGATACGTTTTAGCTGCAATTGTTTAATTAATATATATTACATATGAACAGGGTAAAGTTTCTTGAATCATAACCTTGATAAATACGTAGAACAAAGATATCGACCTTATGGACGATATACAGCATATTTTTAAAAGAGATAGAAAGATATAATTTTGAGCTGATATCGTCGACCGAAAATTCGACATTCGAGATCCTCGGCTTTTCGAAAGTTTCTACCAATTATGGCGAACCAAGCTTCTACCAAATTATTTCCACCAAATATTTCTACCAAAATATCAGTTCGTACTAATTATAAGTTTCGGCACTCGAAACATGTAAACTTCAACTCGCAGCTAATTTTATGGCTACGTTATATCATTTCCACCTACAATACATTCGAGCAAGCCGAATTTCCCTTGTAACTCGCAGATGCGTATTTAATGTTACACAGAAGTTCGTCCCCCTCCGGTTCTCCATTACTTTCACTGCGTCCAGCCTTGGGAAGAGACTCGGTTCTGTAATTTCACCCTTCGCTACCAACTCATTTCCATCGTCTATCGCCACCCTTCTGCTGTTGTTTCGTTACGCCACGCTCTTTCTTCCTATTTTTCTCCTGCCACTCCAGGAAGATTGTGCCAAAATATTTAAGCGTTGGAACATACACTGTCTACGCTTTATTTCAACCAACACTGGATGATTTCCAACAGGACGTTGTTCGAGTTATTAAACGTTTAGAAAATGGTTTTTTAAATGGCAAAACGATCGTGACATGAAATATTGTAAATTAATTTACCTATATTATTTATAACTCGAGTATGTGCAAGATATAATATCAACGATTTTAATTCTTCGTTATTTTATTTCACGGAATTAAATATGATAGAGAATTACGTATTTGAAAGTATTTTACTTTTTGTTGTTCTAAAATAAAAAGAACAAGTAGTTGAAATAAGCAATTTTTAAAATAGTTATTTTTTATTTATTTCGTTCTTCATGCTTCGTTCGAAACAAAATTTGTCCAAGTCTGATTTTGACGTATAAATGGAAGATCTTTACACTGTTACGGTTTATATTATTTTTTTAGAGAATTAAAACTGTGAGTTCGTGAATCATCGCATCACAATTAACGATATTAAATAAATATTGAAACGAGAAAAAGGCACGATATAAATACGATCTATACGTCGATCTCGTTGATAGGCGATCCAAGAGAGTCGTATATCGTGCGGTCATACTACTGCGCGTACCATAGAAATTTCTCTAATGCTGAAATTACGAATTAATTGTTCGATTATTCGTTGTTAGAAATTGGCAATTGGACATTTTTTTCAATTTTAACTTGTTATCGAGAAACTGTTACGAACGATCGAGATTTTTGGATAAAGTTCTATCTGGTTTTTTCTATTTTAATTATTTCGACGATTCTAGTATACACGCTGTGGCTAAATTCGCGATACGAGCGAAGCTAAAAAAGAAGGTTTCATCACGTACAAACAAGCCAAAATTTTAAAGTACATTTTTTGTCATGAAGTACAAACGCGCTTGTACATACAAGCGCGAATAGAAGTCTATTTATTCGTAGCAGGCCTGGACAAAGTTTTAAACGAAGATAAAAAGTAACGACCAAAAAAAAATGAATCTATTATTTTTATTTCTAAAATAACATAATCAGTTTGTGCTTTTTGCATACGCTTCAGTCGTAAACCATATAGATGAATTATTTTATGGCGTAAAAGAATTATACATTCTAAACTAAATAATATTTCCAATAAGTTGGTCGCATTAAACCTCGTTGCAAGGTGTATAAATAAATTAATAATATACATACATGTATAATTTAACGCCAGAACGGTGAAATTTATTAAACCGAAGAATTTCGGTTCTCTTTTTCCGGAATATAATAATATTTGAATTTTGATTGTCGTATTCTTGGAAATCCATGAACTTTAACTTTGGAAATCAATTTTGTAACGTTGGAATTCCACGCGATCGAAAAAAATTCGAGGAAACAAGTCCCAGACGTTTCAAAGAACAAACTGTTTTCTTCGCACCCAATGTCTCGAATCCTGCCGATAATTTTAGATTATTTGTATTTTTCAATTTTAGCTCTCCCATTTTCCTCGACGTCCGCAGTTTACACGCAACGAAATATTTTCTCGTTTTTGAAAAATCCCCGCGCTGCCACACATAACTGACGCAAATTCATTTCCGCGCAACGCTCAAAAATTTTCAACGAACCTCCACTTGCGCGCTGTTCCATTAAAAATTGTTCTTGCTTCTATGTTCTTCCTTTTTTCGACCGTTTCAGCTTGTGTTCCGTAACATTTGTACACTAATCTGGCCGTGCCTTCCGAGTCACCCTTTTCACACGCGAGTACAATTGCTCGTCAAGTGAGGAAAGTTCGCGCGATATCTCGTCACGTGCCATCCCGTCACCCTGCGTTTATCTTTTTGCCGGCTCGGTGAAATGTAAACGTTTTCGTCGAGTATGTGAAAAATTAATTATACAAATGTACCATGTGCGCGCTATTTCGCTCGTCTAGCGTTTCTTTCGCTACGTTTCACGCTCGTAATTTCATTTATCCTACCAGATGTTTGTGACATTAAGATGAAAGATCGCGTTTTCCTATTTCTCATTTCATCCTGTAATTCTTTGCCATCGTCAGACCTAATGATCTGTTGACAACGGTAGAACGCACGAAGATCGATCTTGGTGATTTTTGCATTGCTGATAACGTATCGGTAGCTATTATTTGATGGAGATCTTCCGAAGTCTTGTCGCGACCCTTTAATTTTACCTAGGTAGGTATATATGTACGCAAACCAATAAAATGTCATACTCTATATTAGGAATATCAAAATTATTCAATAATTAGCATCGTTAGAAAAAGCTTTATTATTTGATAATACCTTGCCAGATTTACGAATCCTACGTCGATCTTTCCGCTATTCTATACTTTAGTCGCATGTTATTTTCGATATTGATTCGTCGAATTCAGTACGATGATATATTTTGTCAAAAGGGAAAACGTGTATCGAATCGGAACGTTCCGTTTAACGCAATCTTGATTTTTGTATGGAAAGAAAAGAAGTTAAATTATACATTGAACGTTTCCACGGTGCCTCGTCCATGATATATAATTTATAAGGCGAAATAATTTAGCATCGTAATAGATTTAATAAATGAAATACTAACTCTTCGCAAAATATCGATTTTCCTACATTTCTAGAATCATCGTTTCCCTTTCTCCGCGTGAAACGCGAATAAAAACCTCTGGGAACGGATTGAAAATAAAAAATGTCCGTTCCACATTGTCAAAACGTTCTCTCTTTTCGTTGCCCAAAGAAAATCAATTCGTTGGTCCATTCACGCCAGAATTGTGAGTTCACTTGCATTTTGAAGTCACCGACGTAAATTACCGGTCCAACGACAGCCCGGCAGGAAGGTAGTCGAATAAATTTTTTAGGCGAAGGAAACACCAAGTCCCTTTCTCGTTTCTTCGTCTTCCTTTCCGTGTAGGGACGCGAAACGCGTTCGTTCGACCATAGGGGAACGTGACCCTATGAAAGCGATATTCACGCGGCTCTGTGATCGCCGGCATCGCCTATATTTTCCAGGAACCTAGTAGTTTGCGAACAGTTTCTGAAACAAACAAGAAAGGTATTTCACTCCTAGCCGTTGTATTTTCGATAACCCTCGAAAACGATTACTACATTTTCCCTATCGAAATTCGAGAAAAATAACACGGTAAAAGATGTTAAAGATTCCACGTTGAAATTTCCAGCAAACATCAAACGTTCGATTCTTTCTCGTTCTTCGTCGACTCGTAAAAGAGTGCTGCCGTCGATCGATGTTTTTAGTGAAATTCACACAGGATATCGTTGAAATTTCTTCTTCTTCTAACCCGTGGCGAACTGCTTTTACCACTTTCTCTCCAGTTTTGTTTAGTATGAAAAACTGAGTAGAGAAAATAGGATATCGTAAGAAGGTGAAAATACAATGACACTTTTACCATTTCCCTTTTATGTTGGAAATATTGCATAGGTCGAGCGATAATCCGGAAACGTGCAGCAGAATTTTTCAATTTTCCTCCGAACAAACAACACCGCCGCTCTCACGGATTCAAAGGATAACAGAGATCACCGAAGGGAAGGTCGTCGAAAGGAATCACTTTCCGCAAGAGAAACAATATTACCCCTCTCTTCCGCTGGTCTACGTTCACACGTCCTCATTGCGTGACTGCTAAAGCTACCTATTACTTTCTCGTATAAGGTTCCTCGCTTTAATTTCATTATCAGCCATTTATTCGATTTTCTTTGCGACAAGAGCCATTCTATTCTTTATTCTGTTTCGCCTTGCCCCTCTCAACGATCCGGTGTAACGGAAAAAATGTTCCCCTGTGGAATTTAACGCAGCGCGTATACACAGTTCAATTTGAGGAATCGCAAAGTAGAGGGTCGGATGTAATACATTTCACGCTGTTTCAAAGAACTTCTTAAATTTCTATTCAAATTTTAATCGATTGCTAATTCGATTTAACTACTCGTAATCGTTCTACGTAAGGATCTATAAATCGCTTTTTAGAGAATAATTTGATAAATATTTATCGAAGAGCATTTTTCATACGGAGAATCGTACTGTTTTCCCTGGAATAAATTCTTCTTCGACGTTCAGCGTTTTTCTTGCGCTGATAATTATTTAGTAAGCGTAGACTACGATTCAAGTCCTGTAATATGCGTTCAACTCTGTATGATAGAAGATCGTTCTTCTTAATAAGAAGCTTAATTTTCTCCCTCGATTTGAAATTAACTTTGCGAGACAAAGTCGATGATAGAAGAACTAGACGATTAAGTTAACTTAGACGAAACTAATCTTTAAAAAATCAACGAAAGTACCGCTATATACGCACACATATGTACGTACCTACATATTTTTCTGCAATCGACGTGCTTTTGTCATCGAAATAGAATGTCTCTACTGAAAAAGACATAAATACTAGAAATACTAGAAAACCTTTCTAGTATTATCGTCTTCAAGACTGATATCGCTGAAAGCAACGTCGCACATTTTTCGAGCAACCCAATGCTTCTTCGTGCAACGTCACTGAACGTAAATAAATATTTCAACACTTTGAAACACACATGTTACGATCTATCCATAAATCTCTCGCGATCGACTTTTAAACACGAATGCTCGATTCCAGACTAATTAGCATAATCGAGCGTTGGCCGAATTATCGTAATACGCAAACGATGCGATTTATACCCGGAGATGGCTAAGAATCACAGCTGAATTTCGAAGTTTATCGTTGTGAAAGAGGCTGCTATCGCGCGCGGGTCAGCCGTGTCACTTTTGACAGTGTGCCGCGCGACATTAATCCTTAGGGAACGCGAGCGTAAAGGTGGTCCAGGTGGGTGTGAGTTCGCGGCAGAAGAGAAAAGTCTGGTCCTTCCCATTCCACCGTGACGAAAATACCCCTTTTGTTTCTTCTAACGCTGCCGTCCTTTTCTTCGTCCCTCGGCTACGTTCGTTTCTTTCGTTCGTGGATGCGCGCACACGGCTTCTTCCTTCGACTCGTGTGCCTCCATCCTCTTTCTGTCTTCCTCCATTCGCCCATACGAACAGCTTCTCCGAAGGCCAGGTCCGTGTTCCTGGGATAATGAAAGGACTCTCGAAACGAAGTCCATTGACGACGCCGGCCGATCCAGCTCGTTTAATCCGCACAGAGCACACTGCAATCCACTCGTATATCACGTGGAAATAAAGAGTTTACCGGCCGTGGCTAAAAGCATTATCCTGTGACGTGCCAGGAGAAAATCGCGCCGGTTACGTTCACGTGGACGTGCGCGGCCAAAAGACGCTATCGTAATTGCACCGACCACCAACTTTGGGTTTCCACCAATTGTCCAACTGTTTGCCTGTGTTTCTGTACCGGCTGATTCACGTACCTATTTAGTTTCCCACGAAACGAAGAATTACTGGCTTGGTATATATGAACAGTCGTTACTCTCGAGTTTAAACTTAACGAGTTAATCGTCGTGTCATGATATATTTGCGGTTCTCTGAGCTTCCAACGTGTTTTTAACAGCACCTGAAACAACGTGCCACTAGAAATCTATTCCTGATCGAACTAAACCTGAAGGACTGTAAATAATATATCGTCTAATCGTCGTAGAACTTTAAAATCTAAGATTATCAGCCATATTAACCCTATCGCGCTCGACGACAAACACGGAAAGCTTAATAAATCTTTAGTTTCTCCGGAGGCTAGCGTAATTTTCGTCCGGTCGAATTATCTATGTTACGAAGAAGATGATTTAATTTTTCAATTGTGTTCGAGCAAAGTTACCGAAGAAATTCGCCTTTCCTCCAATTCAAACGTACAATGAATTTTTTATAGGATAAAAGTTGAGAGCCGCGACTGAATAAAGAATGTAGGGTAATCTCGCGAATTCTTAATTGGCGTTCTGATACTCTTCTGGCGCGGCGTATAAAAGTCCAGCTTATGCATATAAATGAAATAATAACGTTTTAAGTAAATAAAGAGAAAGAAACTTCTATACTTTCGATTGTACGAGCTATATATGTACTTGGCATATATCGGAAACTTTGAACCATCTCATTAAACTTCTTAGCCATTTTCATCGACCTTTGTCTACGATGGTATCTTAAGCGAATGACCTAAAAGGAACGGCAATTTAATCGTTGGTAAAAGTACGAGTATCGCCCAAATGAGAAAAGCAACGTCTTCGACTTTACGACTCGTCGTTATCGTTGCTCGACGACATTAACGTGTTTCGATCGCTCGTTCGATACTCTCTGTATCTTTGTTATGTGTTCAATAAACGAGAAATAACTGTACAAAGAGATTACGCGATTATTACGTATTAACCTGTTTAACCGATTGCAACTTTCTTCCGAAATTTATCGACACGCGGCATCTTCGAAACCATCGCCAACCAACGTCGAGCCAAACTGCTCGTTCGGATTTCGCTCGATGATCTCGAAGAAACACGAGTTTCGCAACGTCGCCTATCTTATCGCGCATTAATTTCCACGAATCAATTTCGTCCTGCCGTAATATTCCGCTATATACGTAGCTATGCCAATTATGCGACGCTTTAAAACGATTCTTATCCGAAACTGACAAGTATCGGAATACTTTTGAACGGTACATACACATGCTACCACGAGCTCTCGTTTTAATTTCTGTTTGAAAGGAAAACTACAGCCCCAACCCTGCCGCACCTTTTCACGCACACTTCGGCGAGTTCTCACGAGCATTTGCACGCGATGCGAGCCGCTGCATTATGCACCAAGCACAAGGACCACATTACGGCGCATCCATTGCCGAATCCAACGCTCTCACGACGGATAGCTGCGACGAATTATCCCGCTAAATTCTATCGCAGTCGTGGCCGCGCAGATTATTTTCTACGGAATATCAAGCTTTGCTTTTACCCTGCGCCCCACACCCTTCCTTTCGCCCCGATACTTCCTCTCTCGCCTCCTCTCCTTTCTTTCTGTTTCACGCAGTCGCTCATCCTCCGGTTGGCCGCGTCGCGACGCGATCGTCGTAAAATGCTCTCGCAGCGCTGCGCCGTCGCGCGAAGAAGTTTCTGAGAAACCCGCCGGGAAATTAAAACTCCAACGAGTAGCTCCGAGTCGATGACAGCTATCCTTCCCCAGCCTCTTCTTCCTCGTCCCTATCATTTCCCTAATTCCCCTTCCACCAGCCTTCCTGAAAGCCCATCGTTAACGTAAGGCCGAGCTATCGGAATATTTCATTAACAATAGAAGTTTTACAGGATCAAACCGGTCCGTTGCCCCGCGCCACGCCGCAGGAAACGAAAGGACGGGGCTGCTATCGGTTCGCGAGTCTCGTCCGTAGCCCACGGCTAAATACAGCCGGATAATTAATCGATATCGATTAGGTATTTATAACTGCAGAAGACTTCAACGGCGCAATACTTTTATCTACATTTGCAACTATTGTTTCGTTTTATCGTAGAGAAGGGCAGTGAAAGTTTTGCGCAGAATGAATCAAGTCGAAGAATTTCTTGAGAAACAAGAAACAATTGCTGGTATTTATCGATTTAATCGCGTCTAATGATCGTACGCGTTTCAGAACGTTCTCTTTTTAACGTCTCTGGGAATTTATCGTTCGCTTCGAGGAACGTTTTCTTTGTGTAATTTTATTATTCTAACGACATAAAGTATTCGGTACGCTGTATACTACGATACTGTTATTTATTCTTAAAATTGTGGAAAAGTATAGTAGTAGAATATTAATTATTTCCGATACGCGATAGATTTTTATATGTTATTTTTCATCTAATTCCTTGTTTCTGGAATAACGGTATCTAAATAATGAAATATCCTCATGAAATTTACTTCAACTGCTTCGTCTTTGTAAGTAACGCATAAAGTATAATGTGCCACTGATGGTAATACGCATTACGAGTTGTTTATACGAAACGTTATTATACATACGTATATTTACTTTTTAAAATTATAACTTTAATAATTCATGTTCAGCTTGTACACTCCTTTGGAATTCGTTTGTTGTGCACGTGATTTCGCTACTATCAAGATAGGGAGATGTTTGCCACTCATTCTTGTCACGATCTTACGGAATATTACGTAACTCCTTAGAGAGCAACGTGAACAAATTTATTGGATAATAGTTTATCTACTATGCGACGAGCGTTGAAATAATTTCAATATGCGCGAGACATTGGACGTATCGTTTCATTGTTACGTTTAATTATCGAAGCGCGACTAGTGCGATTATATTACAGAGATTCTCGACCGAAACTTGCAACTGATAGCTGGAACGTACCGTATTTTAAAATCACTTTCTTATTTATCTTTACGAGCGTATAACCTGGATAAAATAAGCATTAAAAAAAATATCATGGCTTTGCACTGAAAGAAGGCAATTTTCCATCTTCTAAAAATTTCCCACCGGATAAAAGATCGCGTTATCAGAAACTTGCTACGAACTCACACCGCGATAGTTTTACTTTCGAGCTGATCGTGGTAGAATATTAAATCCAATTTAATAATACGATGCTGGAAGCAACGATACAAAATGGAACAAAGCTCGCCGTTTGCAATGAATAGCAAGAAAGAGCCGAACTCATATCCCAAATATTACAGCGGGACAGGTTTCTGTCGTGAAGCTTGCACTTCCCTTTAAGCCACTTTCAGATACTATCCTGTATTTCGACCTCGTTGCTTTCTACGTTCTTGATCCTTCTCTTCGTCAGTCAGCCGAATCGTCAAACGATTCCTTAAAATTGCTCTCCTTTCGGCAGAAGAGGAGATCGGTGATGGAATTTCGCGAAAGAAAGGCGAGAAAAGAGGAAGAAAATCAAAGGAAAGAGAAACGACGTTAATGATGGAAAAGGAAGAACTATTCGGCCATCTGAAAAGCCATGGAAACGAAACTAGCGAAGAAAATCACACGCATCTCCTTTGATATTGCGTAGTTTTGCAAAGAATGTCTACATATTGTTGGTTTTTCCTCTATTTGATTTACGCGTATCCCAAAGATATGATGCTTTTTGGACAAATTAAACGCACGCGTATTATAAAAATTCCAAAATAACAAATACATAATTTAACGATTTACTTTACACAGGATGTTGAAAGAAAAGAGCGAAAGACGTTTAATTCTTCAAAAGTTATTCCCTTCGACATAAAATCCCCCAAATCTCTGTTCGAACGTGACCATTTCTACCCCAATTGATTACTATCTAGTATATTTTCCTAGTATCGTCGATAACGATAAGATTTCATTCCAATTCTATCGAACTGAAACTTACTTCGATAGGCCGCAACTCTGACCTTGAGTTACCAAGCGATTACGCATGTCCATCCGGATGACCGTGCGCAAGCACTGTCGACTTTCGCGCTCGAAAATTCTCTCGGTCGACTGGATCAGCGCGAGTCGTCAACGATTCCTGCGAAATAACCGTGGCCGTGATGAAAAGGAAACGATCGGAAACGGAGACCGCGTGGAAAGTCGGTGAAATTCCACGAAGAAGCGACGAGAGAAACGAGCGCACACCGGAAGAAAGGAACGAAACTCTCGACACGCAGAGAAACAGAGAGAAAGGGGACTAGCGGGACCAAGGAGAGAAAACGAGAACGACCGAGAGAAAGAGCAGAGAACGACAGTGGTCCGCGGTTACCACGAACTACACAATAGTTGGCCGTTTCACAATGGAGCAGCTCCGGGCTGCGGGCGAGCAGACGGAATGAGTTTTTCTCCGTTTGCCGCCGAGAAGACTATTTTAGTTCCTATTCTTTCGCCGCACGACACGCTCTTCCCTCTCTGTCTGCCGGAGACCTTTTCTTCGCCTCGAAGCGTCCCATTCAGGGCTTCGTGTGCCGTGTCCCGCCTCCATAAAGTTATTATTTTACGAAGCCCGCGATGGAAGAAAGGTAAGGGCAGACACAAGGACAGAACCCACCTGGAAACTCATTTCGAACGAGCCGCGGCGTCAAGTCGAAATTAATTCGTTTCCGGCTCGCCGGCACCGCCATGACGAATTCGAAGAATTTCGGGAACGCCAACTTTCCAACGCGCCACTGAAGCCCCAGAGATATTCGACAACGACCGGCCAAGAATGGGGTTCAGGCTGTGTACTGTACAAGTTCATTTACGAAGGCGAGTACTGGTATTCGTGCCACGATAAACATCGATTCATTGTCCGAACGTCCACCGACCGACTGATAATTGAACGGCAACCTCGAAAACAGTCTAAAACACGTTTAACACGTTTTGGGCAAGTGTAGCTTTTAAATTATAGCGTTTCACAAGGTTCAAACGTTTCGCGTGTTTCTCGTATTCATCGTTGTTACGTCGATTTCTGACGAAATAGTTTCAACCTGTGCGTACTAAAACGAACAACAGGCACTCGCAGAGTCGTACTTTACCATTGATTCAGCTTCGACCAAAATGTCCTGCGGATTCTTATGCAGGATTTCCATTTAGTCGAAACAGGTTGGTGAATCGCATTTGGATGGAATTAGAGACGTCGAAGGATTTGGGAAGGATGCGAGAAGTTTACTATTTAATTAGGATCTGATCAAGTTAGTGTAATTATTTCAGAGAAAGCCGAGGAGGCGTGGTTATAGGGTTTCACAGGTCCTCAGGTATGAAAGGGTTCCCGACCAGACCGGCGTGAGACTGAAATTAATTTGTTTTCAGTTAATTTCAGGTTTAACCGGACCACCTTGATTGCTTCGAAGATTGTTTAGTCTAACACTGTGCCGCGCCGCTCCGCGCTTGTATAAATAGACGTTTCTGTAAAGCGATTATTAATTAGAACGCGATTGCGACTAATTATCAAGCGGAGAGGCAAAATAATTCGTTTCAATCTTTCACGCGGCGGGGCATCTTCTAGAAAAAGTGGACTAATATTCAATTAGACGTCGTTTCGATTTGACGATACGCCTTTTACCGATGATTAGGGTAAATTCAGGAACGTAATGGGAGCTTTCCTTCTGGAACTCTGTTGTTCGTCTATCGTAGATCGGACATTTTATTTTATTCGATACTTTCTAATTTCGTATAAAAAAAAAAATTAGTTAAGCCTCTAGATCCTAATACAACTTAAAACGTTACGTAAAGGAGCCGTCTTCGAAACAAAGAATTTGTTTCTATTTTTTTAAAGTCCTCGCTTCTCCTACGCTAGACGATATTTTCCTTTTTGGTGAAAATCTTCCCCTGGAGTCTCGAAAATCATCTCTATTACACTCGATATACCGTGTAGTAGAGAGATTATACTAAAGACTGTAGGGAATATTTTCAGTTGCTTCTAATTCTTTATCTTCTTTTACAAAGTTCGTAAACGCGTAAAGTGTCGCAAACGCTGTTCGTCCAAAATTTGGTTAGTATTCTTTCATTATGTTAATCTTCTTCTCTCGTTAAAAATTAATTATCGTCGTGCAACGGTTTAAGCAAAGACGAACAATAAGTAAAACATCTTATTCGATCTATTTCAAAGTTTATATATGTAATATGATCATAAAATGAGCAAGGCAAGTTACTTCGGTTACTTAGTGTTCTAATTACTTAAATACATCAATAAAAACCGATAAAACGTTATTAAAGTTAAAGTTGGCTATGAACTACCTTCTGCCGAAGTACGTTCGTATTAAGTAAATTTCAACTTTTTAAACACTAAATTAAAATGATAAATAGGTAAGAGGAAAAATATATTTGATATTTTTAATACTTTTCAAAGCAGTTGACAGGTGATTTATTAAGACAATCTTGGTCTGTGTGTATATTAATTTAATATCCTATAAACTCTAACACAACGCATTTTGAAAATATCCGTCCCAGTTTCTTTACTTCACCTAATTTTACTTCGTTTCAATTAATTTATTTATCTCTTTCGTCACTAATATTTTTTATACCTTTACATTAATTTCAGTATTATTGAGTCGTTATATTTCTACAATAATTTCACGACTACGTTTTACAAAAAGTAACGGATACAAAGTTCTAAAAGTGAAACGGAGTCGCTTGCTTTATCAAGCAAAAAATTACATCTTTAACGTTATTAATAGCAATTTCTCCGCGCAATATCGCGGAGATTATGCATCTTTAAGGTAAATGTGATATTTTGAAATTTCTCACCGGAATACCAACAACAAATTCCTTCCTCCCAAGCTGTTCTCTATCCGTTTCTAATTAAAAAAGCTAAATTTTCGAATTAAAACTCTCTAAGAGTTTCATCTTCTAATCCACAATACGTCTGAAATAGATCATATAAAAATTGAAACATAAGGTAGATCAGTTTAAAATATTTTTTATTTCCCATGAAACACGGATGCACATCGATTGCACGAAAGAAACGGTTGCTCGAGGCTTAAGACAAGCGATAAAAAGTATATTGGCGCAAGTTTGCGCGTGTCATCGAGCATCGTTCGAATAGCAGCTAACGATTACCGAAGGAAACGTAGATTGCGATAGATGGTCACTATTTTGTGACTGCAGTCCCCGTGACAGCGTGATGAGGTACAGCAGCGATGCCGTGAACCTTCTGAAACAACCTATTTTGTTTATCGACGAGGGGCGATCCAGTTGCTGCAGCCTTCGAGTGTAACTTTTTTTTTTACTCTATCTGTCTTTCTTCGTTCGACCAACCTTGGACGAGTCGACAGGACCCTTGTTACTCTTGTCCTCGTCGTCGTTCCAGGAGCCGATTCTCGCGCTGTATGCCGGCACCGTACTCAAACGAAGACAAAGATTCCTCAGCGATTTTTCCATTTCTTCGCGGGTCACGCTGCTCTTGCCAGCGGTCACCGCTAAGTTCCTTGCATCCTCCAATGATTCCTCGAGTATATCTGCCAGGACCATCGAAAGAATGGTCTCCGCCTTTTTCGAAATGATATACGCCTGATCTGTTTATCGAAAGGCGAGGACAAAATTGAGAAGTTGCGTGAAATTCGCTTAATATGAATTTTAAGAGTAAAATGTATCTAGATCTAGGAGACTGTCTCGATAAGTTCGATCGTCTGAAATATCATAAAGTTTCGGGATTCCTTCTTTTTCAGCTATTATTAGTCTTTGGTTCCTGAACATTCTATCGAAAGTACGGTTTCTTCGCCAGTAAATATACCTGAGAGTTTTAGAAGTTAAGTATTATAATATACAAAAAGAGTGGAATTTTCCTACAACTAAATCCTTTCGCGATTTTAGGATCTACGTTATTTTTTAATAGAGTTACGCACGTGCGAGATAATCTTCCACGATTTTACGCGTTTGTTGTGAAACACCCTATATACGGAAATTATTGATTCTTGCCAGCCGTTTAACGCTCGATTGCCAGATGTAAAGTCGCAGGAAAGATTTAGGTGGCTTGAAGAAAAGGGTGAAAATATCGGATGTAGAAGCCGGCCTATGAGGATAGATGTTCCAGGAAAAATCGTTAAAGGCAAATAAATGAAGAGGTAGGAAGGATATCCTATGAAATATGGTCCAGTCACTGGAAGAAATTACTCATTTCTTATTAGACTTTTCTTATCTTTTTCGTTTATGCACAGGTACGTTATCCTATTTTTGATCGCGACAAAAATCCAACAGCCTAGTATTATTTATAAATATTTGTATATCCCCCGCGAAACAAATATATTCTATTTAATCGCTTAATTATTTATTTAATTCTACCGAACCTTCTATTTTGACGTTACGCCGTCTCCGTCGCTGCATCGCGCACGAGGAAAATCGACAATCCACGAAGAAAATAGACAGAACGATGAAACGATACAGCTCGCAGACCGTCAGCAATCGAGAGGCCGTCGATGATTTTCCATTGCGATGGCGATTGAAAATTGAAATCGCTAGCCTTGAGCGGCAGCTCGCAAGGCTGGTATATCGCGTACACATAGGTGTGGTTGGCTTTTTATAGGCGTGGGTGTATCTCATTTCGTAAAGTGCCGGACTACTTCAGCCTGGCACCCTTCCATCGGCATCTACGCCCTTCTGTCTCTCCTTTTACCGTGATTTCCAGCCCCTTCACCCTTCCTGTCACCTTGTCGCACATTTTGCGCCGACTGCCTCAACATCGCGCTTCCAACAAGAACACCGCGATACCTCCCCGTCTTGCGAAACGATTCTCTCAACAATTTCTTAAGACTCCGGAGTAGATGGTTACGCGTTGCGCGTCCTGACGTTCTTCGAATTCGCGTAAGGTGGAAAAGGAGCGTGCATCGAGCGTAAGAGACGCAGGCTATGAATAAGCGTATCGATCCGAGCGAATGTTTAAACGTATGCTTTTTTTGGGCGAGGACGAATGAATAGAGAGCAACATCGTAATGATAAATATTTTGATCTTGTATTAATTGTATCAATTGTATCAATTGTGCGATGATCGATAGTTATACGATGGTTCGGGAGTGTTTCGCTCCACTTTAATGCGGGTATCTCTACGCTTTATGTGTATCGACGTCGTTGTTATTTGCTTGAAAATTTTCTATTTTTTTTTTTTTTTTTTTTTTTTTTTTTTTTAGAGAGAATTTGAAACTAATATGATTTATTAACGAGTTTCTCCTTTTTACTCTTAAAGCAAACGAATGGTTGATAAGTATCTCATAAAATAACGTTTCGTTATTTTAATTCGTCGAGGCGAATCATTTAACGAGATAGCATTAATCAAATATTTTGCTGTACTCCACATAGAATCATAATTTATGCTATTAAGCTTAACAAAATTATTCGGAGCAAATAAAATATAATGAAATGCATTAATTAGTTCGTGAAATTATAAATTATCTACACGCGTAAAAGTATGACTGGGAATAAACGTATTTCATCTAATTTTCTCTATTCAATTTTCCATCGTATAAATATTGCGTTTAAGTTTGCATTTGAAATAAATATACGGAAAATGAAGTCGTACATTCGCGATACGGTACGGAACTCGTACGTTCAAAGGTGGCACTATTACGTTCCAAGAATTTATACTGACGAATAAAGATGGTTTAATAAGATAGGAATACGAACCGAACAACGTGCGCATTAAAATATAATAGAAAACCTGCGTTCGTTTTCGTGGTAATATGTCAAGAAAAACAAAAGCGGAAGCACGTAAAATATTTTATGACGTTGCAGTTTCGCGTTATAGCTTAGCACGTAAAAGTTTAAAGATACATATTTTAAAAGCAAAGTAAATCCTAGCCTTACTCACATTTTACACGGTATTTAATTAAACGACGCTGAGAAACAGAGCACCGTTAAATATCGATATAAATTAACCTTTAGGTTTAATTTTTATTTAAAGAAGCAGACAAATCCGGAATTATAAATATATGTATAATATCGACCTGGCTTAAGAATAACGACTAATTAATTATCGCCGATTAAATATTGACGTCATCTGATTATTTTTAAACTTTTATAATTGCCGTTACAAAAGTTTGGAACTTCGAAAGGTTAACATGTTCGCGATGACGTGCTCGCTTACTTGTATTCCTTTTTGTTACCGAGCGCTTATTCCTGTCCCGTGTAGGTGGATTCTTCCGACGCATACTTTCGTCTAAAAGGAACTATAATTGTCCGTAATTAAAACATATCGCGTGAAATAATTTGGAGATGGCATAAAATTTTACGCCTTGATACGTGTGTCCGAACAGCATACTGTTGATTTGTAACCAGCTTCGGAACGATGGTGATACGGGTACCGAGACTAAAATAATCGATGCGTAGAAAAATAACAGAGTTATCGTATTATTAAACTAATTTAAATTTCTAAGGAATTACTTTCTATGCTATTAAACAAATACAACTACATACGATGTATTATTATTTTTCTTATACTCCTCTTACGTTACAATTTACTACTCGCAGTGTGTTACAATTTTTCCGAAATGAATAAATAAGTCGATAAATGAGTAAATAAGTAAGAATAAAAGATTATACGAAAGAAAGAAATTCACAATTTTTGCGATTTCTAATTACATTGAATTTTTTATCGAATAGAGAGTATCATCGCCGTTGTACGTGCATAGTCTATGTATGTCGTAGTAAGAGCGACGCTGTGGATCGCTTACTAAACCTATTTGTACAAGTGAATAGGCAGGATTATAGCGCATCTATTAATGTCGCTATAATTTCGCGTTATAAGTTCCCATCCGCATTTGACGCATCGATTTGAATTTTCGATCGTGAAAATATTTCGAATAATCGACATCTTTGGTCGAACTTTCTCGTGCCGTTGATTTAACCAGATCTTGTTATCGTTGCTCGATAAAACCACCCGTTAATTTTCAAACGTGTAAGAACGATTTCATCGATACTCTGCTGTCGTGCTGCTTATATTTACGCTTTACGTTTTAGAATGTGAAAAAAGTTACGCCACTGTTACTAGATAATAATTTGAGAAATAAATTCGACGAACATGAGGACGAATACGTAGAGACGGACAACGTTTTTAAAAACGAGACGATATCTAGAAAATGAACTTTATTTCCTTTCGATAGGTGTAAAAGTTGGAAATCCTGAAAATATGCAAAATTGCGATTTGGGCGTAGGACACGAAATTGAAATTTGAGATACGCGTAGAATGTTTATCACACGTTATATAGTGTTAAAATCGTAGTCACGTAAAGGTTTCTATTTGTCGACGTGACGTTGCATCTTAGTGGAAACTAAGGAGATACAATTTTTCCTGCAAGTATTCGCGTATACAGGACTAAAAGTCTCGAGTACGAGGATTACGGTCCAGTAAAATAAATGTAAAATGCATTCATGATATGTTCAAGCGTAACCTTAAAAGTATGTCTATTGCCCCGCGTATATATTATCCCTGTTTCCCTCTTTTTCTTTTCTTTCGAGTTGCGTTCATATTTTCAAAAGCGCGCACGGTACCTGTGTTTCAAAATTCCACCAAAAAGGGAATAAGCGAGAAAGCATGGCGAATAAATTAGAATCGCTTCGCTACGCGCGTGTCTCTAAATTGTACGTCTTTATTAAATGTTAAATTAAACGCGGAATAAAGAAGCATAACGTTTCGTTTAAAAAGAAATGTTATATAACTAGGTGCGCTTAAGGAAGAATTATGTTATTTGCAGTACCATAGTTACCCGACTGTATTCTCGCGCGAAGGACCTCTTTTACTCTAATACGTACGATTAACATGAACGTGACGAAAAAAATAAGATAACAAAAATTATGTTGCGGTTAAACACGATCGCAGAATGATATCGCTATTATTTTGTTCTACTAGTCGACGTTGTTTTTAGTTTTGAAAAATACTTACTATAAATTTGTGAATTTATAGATAAAGTTTTCTCTTTGCTTGAAAAATATAAAAAGATACGAATCGATAAAAACTTACTGAAACGAAAGAATTTTAAATACATCTTTACAAGTTTAAGAATATCAGTAACTCACAGTCCCGAACTCGTACTGCTCGCTTTGGCAAAGTTTTTCTCCGAAATTACGTATAATTCTTCTCGTTAGGTTGAATTCTAACGCGATAGTCTACTGCACGCTGTACAACCGTAAATTCTTTACTTGCCTCGTATATAAAAATCTTCTAAAGCCAATAAACCCGTTAATAAATATAAAATATTTGGCTACCATATTACATAATATACCAAAGACGTTCGAAATCCTTCGAGATATCCAGATGATGGAACAATGTTTGAATAACACCGAAGATATAGCTGTTCTGTTTTAAAAAGCCTGCTTTGTTTCCTGTTTTTCTTTTCCTCGCAAGCCAGCAATTTGCTCTCATTACTTCGAACAACCAAAGTTGCGGAGAATAAATCGCACGTAGTAGTCGCGTAGCCAACGTAAAACACGGAGCGAAAACGTCCAATAAATTGCGAAACGAACAGTCAGTGTCAGACCGTGAAGAGCTCTTTTGAGTTGCTTCTACAAAGCGGTTAATACGAAACGCGGCAGGGCGTAGAAAAACCACTACTCCATTACGCCCTTTGAATCCGGCGTAATTATCCTACATCGCTATATAAATCGCTGTGGATAGTTGGTAAAATTCCTTAACACGAAATAGACTGAAACACGAGGACGAGAACGTTCTTAGTCGATCGTCGAAATTGCAAAAATTCCCTTGTGTCGTCCGCGGCACGTTCCTCAGTTCGCTTCGACTCTGAAAAAATATCAAACATCGTATCGAAGGAGCAAACTTTCGACAAGAAGAATTGAATTTTGGCCAATTCGAATTTTCCTAGTAAAATCATCGTCGTGCTCCGTAAATCTTTTTGTTCAAACGCGCAAGCACAGGAACGCGTTCATCGAATCTATCGATTTGCATATTTCTTCGCGTTACGCGCATTTTGCAGATTTTTGAATCTTTAAATTTTCCATAAACGCGCGGACGCCCCAGTCCAGCAACGATACACGCTGGCATAAATCTTTTGCCTGAATTAACTTTCTGAAGATCACTCGCTTATAAGAGATATCGGTTTGCTGGAAAATATCCAGACAAATTGCCACGAAAGAGGACGAAGGCACGATGTTATAAAATTTTACGATATCTCCGATATTCCCGATTTGGAAAGTCGATGCCACGCCACTGTCCTCACGAGGCGTTCAACCTCGGCAATACACTTTTTCGCTCGTCGACGTCCAAGTTTATTTGGTTGGAGAAAGAAAGTTTTCCCCTGTGCATCCTTGCCCTTTCTTCTCTGACCACTCTTTCTCGGTTGATACAAATCCTTGCGAACGGAGTAGAGAGAAGTTTCGAATCGAGCTGCGTCGATGAAGAGATAAATCTCCTTCGAGCATGACGTAGCCGTGCAACGCGCGGAATTTACGAGCGTGATGGGTCGAAAACGTTGCCCTTTGAAATTTTGATGAGGATCGGTGAGTCCCTGTTGCCTCGGAAACCATCAGGAATTTCTGAGCGCGAAATGAGATTGAAGGATGAGTGTACACGGTGCTCTTTGGCCGCTGTGAAATCACTCTTATCGTTAAAGTGATTCTGAATAAACAATGTTCTATAAATTTTTGTTTGCGAAACTATTAACCTTAAGGGCAGACTTGGTTCGGTTTTCCTTGGCAATGTTTCAACTTTGCGAAAAATATTTATTTCGAATCTAGAAGCTGCTGCCGCTTTCATAGCTCGCGAGCATGCGATATTCCTTCTCCTGCGATGTTTATTATCACGTATCGTCGGTGGATCTTCGTGTATAGCTGCTCGTTTTGAATTATTACGACGAAACGTTTAATCGAACGTCGTATAACAATGTGACGCGTCGTACCAATAGTTTTGAGGAATTTGATATCTTCGAATTGGAAGAAAAGGGACAAAATAAATGGTTACTTTTAACTTTTCTATCGTAAAACTTTTCTTCGTCTCGGAAAAACAGCGGGAAGTTCCAAAGATTTATATAATAACGATCAATCTAATCCGAGAAATATTATCGAAAACAGGAAGAATTCAGACACTGAAACAAAAGCTGTCTATGTTATTCGATGAAATGTAAAGTTCGCCAAAATAGATGACTCTTGAATTTTCTCGAATTTACCTATGACTTTTCCAGACAAACCAATATAATGTCACTGCTTGCAACAAAATAGATACATTTCTGAGCTTCGGACGAAAAGAAAGAAATACGTTCAAGTTTAAACAACAGAAAATCGAACATCGCGTTCTCGTAGTTGAAAGAAACGGCTACAACAGAACGATCTTAATATTTTCAAGAAAAGCAGAAGTTACTTCGCGATATGTCGCGCTGTATCGAAGCGGTTTTTATTTGACAACATTTTTCCTCATCAGCAGAAAGATACATAGAGATACATAGCGGTAAATTTCAGATACTGTTGCCGAAGTACGATATTCCGCGAAGTAAAAAGGATCGACTTTGCTCTGCGAAATTTTTCATATCGCGTTACACAGTAAGCAACGTGATTCTCTGGCTGTAAAAACACACGATAAAAGCGCGGATATCATGGCGGAATAATATTCCGATGTTTCTAATTTGCACGTGCATGTAAAATTCGTTCTAGGCCTTTGGTAAGCTTGCTTCCGGTTCATGGTGATGGATATCGAACATGAATTACAGTTAACGAGAGCTTACACTTCGATCGTATTGCGAATTGCGAGTTTGTTGGCCTGTGAGCAGCGAGTTGTAAATTTAAATATTCGAAATACAACTTTACGTTTTACGTCGACCTCTGAAGGAACATTCGAACTACTTAAATTCTTAATTAAAGGAAACGCCAGCTAGGTATTTCATATTTTATAGTTAACGTATTATCGTAGGAATAGTTAGAAGAAAACTGAGGCGTTCCGATTCTTCGATGTATTAAAATATCGTGAATTAACAACGTACAGGTAATAATCTTTGTAAATTATTTTACCAACAAAACGACGAACCAATTGCATTTAAACTACTTTTAATACAACGTTACGCGAAACTCATCACGCGAAAGCAACATCTCGACGATTCGTAGACAACGTTCGACCACCAACCATATTCGACACTTTGGATCAGCAGGACATCCGTGCAACAACAGCTTGGCTCGTTATAATCTAATGACCATAATCAAGACGTCATCCCCGATGCGACCGCCGAGGCAGAAGCGAATCGCTCGGTACTGCTTTATAATTAAATTTTTAATGCGGATATTAGTCTTCCGCCACGATGGACGACGCGTAGGATGTACGAAGCGCAAAAAGGAGAAGGCGACGACACGGAAACGAAGATAAAACCAAGCGAACAGCCCGGTGGTCTGGTCCCGCTTTCTCAGCTCCCCCTTCCTTCTCGTTTCTTATTAAATTTCCAAATCAACGACCGCGAAATATCTCGACCGTCCGGCACAGTTCTCGTGTTTCCTTTCGCCTATTGTCCAAACGCCATTTGTACCCTAGTCACGGTAAGTTACACTTTCAAAGTACCTCGAACGAATTTCAATTCGTAATTCCAGAACATGAATTGAGAAGTACAGAAACAGAGTCAAATATATATCTACAACGACATTGTACATATGACAGAGTAACGTAAAATTATAGCAAGCTTCGTATGTGACATGGGCAATTTAAGAAAATTTACTCGTCGTATGTCTCCTCCGTAATTTTCCTCCTAACATTCACACTTCGATGGTTCTTGGTTGAAGTACGCACGTAGTACGAAATTAAAATCAAGAGACGCCTATACGATAGAATGATTCGTGCGATTAGAACAACCTGTATTCGTTCGGGGCGCGGATGAAACTATCCTAACAAGAAATTAAATCGAATAAGTCATATTTCAAAAGTAACTCTTAAAGTCTTACGAGTACTCGTCTTCTAACACTCTGTATTACGATCTAACGTTAACGAATATAATACAACATGATATAACATTTCTTAGTCTCCAATCCATTTTGTATGCGCGTATATGGCAAGAAAGTTCCACGGAGTTTCGTCGAATAATCGCGAAAATCGTTCTCTCGAAAAGAAAATACGCGTCCTGTGTTCTCGACGAGAACGGACAGAATTTACGAGACGCCCAAACGTTAAGGCGTCCGTCATAAATTTTGGAAGGAGCACGAAAGAACCGGCCGCCGTATCAGCGTTTCGGTTCGCGCTGAAAATACTGTCACGAGCCGGTGATAAGCACATAGGTTATAAGGTTGGCCAGTTACTCACGGAGATCCAGGAATATCACGCGAAGGCAGTAGTTGGATATACAGGATGTTTGAGTTATTGACATCTGATGTCTTCTTTCGATCAGGCCATATATAAAACATCGAAGAACAAAGGGAATTCTCCCGTTTCACAAGGGGAACGTATCCTAAGAGGAATTCTAGAATTTTGGATCCACAGCTTGCTCCAATTTTGTCTAACATCCTCTCGCGTCGATCGGTCAAAGTTTATCTATTGACCTCTTTTTTGTATTTCTGGTGCAACAAATGACGAGGTACGAAAGACGAACGAATTTAGAACATTTTAGAACAACTGTTTTACATTTTAGAATAAAGAATTTAGAACAACTTAAAAATAGAGTATTTAAATATTCAATCGCTGTGGAACCTGCAGCGATCAAGGATTTTATCCGAATGTTCTATTATACGATCACTACTGGAAAGAAAAGAGGAATCGTGTCGAATCTTACACATACTCGTGTATCGTGAGAACTACTATATTGTAAATGTACCACTTTCATATTCGGAATATTATTTATTATAAAGCAAACGCTGATTTAATCCATCTTGAGAAATTTATTGCTTTTCCTTATTGGCGTATAAGATGGATAATACTAAATAAATAAATAACAAATTAATACTAAATAAGTAAATACATCGAGGATCATACTTTATTTGCAACTTCCTTCGCAATGATAAATCGGTAGAGGAAAATTTAAAATAAAGTTACAACAGAAAGCAAAGTCGAAAATAAAACAAATTGCGTTAAATGAGTTTCATAAACTGTTAGGATGATCGATTGTTTCGTCCCAACAGAGTGTGCAATTACGCTGTAAAAATTTCGAACGCGGTGTCTGTTTAGCAGCGAAATTAATAAGTCGAAAGAAACGAAACGGGAAAAGAGTAATTATTTTCATGGTTTACGTAAGAGAATCGCCGACGAAACAAAGAGAAACGAACAAATGATTTCTCGAATATCCGTATAGAAAACATAGATTGCGCATAACCGTATATTTGCTATCATGAAAAATGAATTGATCCCATCAGCTTGATTCGCGTTGTCGACAAAACAACGTTCTATTTAAAAGTTCTTTCTATGAAATCTAGAACGGTGTTCGCAATTTTTATCCTTATTCGTTAGATTTTCACCATAATGCCGCTAACGATAAGTCGTACGGTACGGTCAACTGACGTGTGTCTGCGGAAGGAATACATTACCGGTAGTTTATTTCCAGGTAGCGTGAAACGAGATTCGCTAGGAACAGCCTTGTCCTAACGATGTGATTTATCGTTGGCCATCGTCGTCTAGATCTCCGTTGCAATGTCAAGCCGCGTGTGCACTGAAATCTGTGCTGCATGAATCGTGTGTACGCGATGGTATACGTTAAACGAGCCGCTGGAGGAGATCTCTAGATCCGCGGCAAGGGATAAGCGGCTTACTGAAATATCAGCCGGTCCAGCAAATCGCTGCCTATGCGTCCAGAATCAGTCAACAGTATTCCAAACGTCGAAGAGTTAATGGAAGAGAAACAGTCCGCTGTCAAACTGGAATTGCAGTTGGAATTTATGTAAAGCCGTATTCGTTGTGATTCCGCGGAGAGCGCAATTCGATGTCCTCCGCGTCGTGTCCAGAGTTAGGAAACGACGCAACGCTTCAAATATGTCGCTTTTTTTGCAACAGATAGATCAAAAAGTACTGGAAATCGATTGTACGGTAAAGCGAAGAGTAACCAATTACGAATCCGGTTGTAGTTAGCTTTTATCTGTGCCGTGTATCAACTAACGTCGACCATGAGGCTGAGAAACTGTATATTCGTGTTTGTGAAATTTAAAAAATTGCACGTCATCGATAAAGATAGAGTTTCGCAAACGTTACGAGTTATAAATCGACTGACTTTCGTATTTGATATTTTCAGGTTACGTACCAAGTTAGTTATAGACAATTATATTAGAACCATCGATCAAGTTTCTCTTAGTTTTCGAGTAATTACTTGCGCCGTTATCGATATTAGTGACATCTTTAATTGTTAGTTAATTGACAAGAGTGAAATTACAAGAAACGTCACAAAAAATATCGAGTGACATTTTCTATGAAAAAAGCTATTCGGTAAAGCAGCGTAGCGAAATAAATCCAATTTTGTTAGAAGCCACGTACAATTAGTTATATTCCAGATTTCTAACGCAGTTTACCTACCAACCGAATCAACGAGAACCTATTACTTACTTACGTTCCATCGTTGCTTCAACGTCACAGGGTATATTCTTGAGAAACCAAATTCTTCTTCCAAGTTATTAAACAACGAAGTTTATTATTCATATATACAAACGTTTACATGCTCGTTAAAAGGTTCGACCAATTGATTGACCAAGCATAAACGCGTTTGCCAGTGAAACGCGTTCATTCTCACACGATACACCAAATATTCATACGAAACAACGTTCAACAGGAAAGCACGGTACCGACGCAACGCGACGCGACGATGGATATCGGGAGTACGGGAAGCTTTCGACTGGGAGACCAACATTCAAGGAAGAAAAATTATTGTCTATGTACAAACGTCGTGACGAACGAGACACTGCGTGATCGCCTGTTATTCTCTCCTTTTTACATTTATATTTACGATTAATTAAAATCTATGTGAAAAATAAGAGTACGACCTTGACAGTTCAGGAGGGAATCTTAACGGTACTTATTGTCTATTTACAAACGTCGTTTACCATGCTTAACGTTTTTGGCATGAGTCAATCGTAGTTTCGCGATAGGATAGTAAATTGTGAGCCGCGTCCGTTCTTTCCTTCTTTCACGCGAATAAAACCTATCCAGAAGTTTCCATCGAGTCTCAAGAATGTCGTCCTTTGAACGATTCCGTTCTACACCCATCTATAATTGGAATTTTATTTGCTTTTACGAAGAGAAATGTTGCGATCGGTTACCTGCATTTTCGTTGGAAAATCAGCAACTACGTTAGGTTTTTGCGGAGTAACTGTCGCTTCGAATTCGAGTTTCAACGTTGAAACACACGTTTGTAATCAAAGTAATTAAACTCACCCGAAACGAAGAAAAGTGATGTCAATTTTGCGCGTACTCGTCGTACCGTTACAAAGAGGATCTTGAAGAACCTTTAACACGATCCTCGACAGAGGATACGCGCAACGAAAGAGAACATAAGTCACGCTTCAAACAATGTACTCCTTGATACGATCTAACTGAAGAATCCGAAGCATTCGGACCGGTATTTCATACGTTACGACCTATCGTAACTTGTACATACCATACGCGTGTGTTAATAACATCCAAATCGTGTGGTATTACGCAGAGTTAAACTAATTGCCAAAATTTATTCCAACACATCCACCTTGTCTACCTTCTCCAAACGTGTATCTCATTCATTTCGGAAGCTACATGTACGATCAAACGATGGGATGCAAACAAAAATGTGTCGAGCGAGCATCGGACGTTAAAACTCGTATGCTGGAGCAAAATTCATCGGTGAGTATCGGAAAACGAGTCGCGGCTCGTCAATTTGGTCAGCATCAGTCGTGACGCCACGATCGTCGACAAAGCACCAGGACCGCCTATATACAGCTCTCTTGGACACGCGAACTTCTCGTGTAAATATCGTGACTACGATGGACAGGAAGCGTGCTGGGTCGCAACGGGCTCAAGCTCTTCTCCACCTTTTTCACGTAGCCGTTAGGATAGATCCACGAGTCCTTTGTATGCAAGACCGACGAGGGCGTCGGATAATCCAGCTCCCCCAAATGACCGAAATCTTTCGTTCTGTCCGACTTGGAAGTCTCGTAATTCGGTTCGAAGATATCGGGTCTCTTATCCATCTTGCTTGGAATCACGTCAGGATCGTCATCGGCCATATCGTTGATCGTTTCTCCTTTGATCTCGTCGCTGGTCTCCTTATTCAACGGCGCTATAACCACTCTGTCGTCTTTGTTCCCGTAACGCACCACTTCGGTGTGAGTTTTCATCGATTGCATCGGATGGCTACGGCGATACAGTGTCAGAGTTATGCCGACGATCAGGATGCACACGGCTGTTATTCCACCGGCGAAACACGCCACCAGAAGACTGTAGTCCATGCTGCCGTCGGAAGTTCCGCGATCTGCGGACAGAAGGAAACGTGACTCGCGTAAAAGGTAATCGTTAGGTAGACGATCGAACGTACGAGGCTTGGTCGAAAGCGAATCGGACGATACGCTCGTTATCAGTGCTGCTAACGAGGCTGTTAAAAGCACCGACGACCGCTAACGCGCATCGCGTACAATCGGCCGGGTTTTCCCAACCAACGCTCTTCTTTCGGCGGATCGAGCACGGCGTATCGTCGTGGATTTTAAATTTACAGATCGATCACTCGGTAATTGAATTTCGTTATTGAACGGCAGCCAGTTTCCACGTTTCATCTGAACGCTACGCTCGCGCAATTAGAAATGTAATTTAAGACTCGTTCGACCAGCCCCTATGGATTTTATGATAGAACCTCGACGATTTAATCAGCTGCTCTTCCCAAGAGTTTGTCGATCGAAATTCAAGTCGAAAGTTTGCCTCTTTTTATCTGCAAGTACATACTTGCTTGGCTTCTTCTTAACGACGGTAACTCGAACGCGACGACGAATAGAGTTAAAATTGTTAAAATTCATCGTCTAAGCATACAGCTAAACGCTAGTCGTTTCTTAAATTATCTTTTCTGATATTTGTACGATCCCTTTTTGTTGTAACGAGTATGAATATAGATATACAGCTTAAAATATAGCGTGATATATTTTTTCATAAGAAATAAAGAATAACGAAATCACAGTTGCGCACGATTCTATCGTCCGGTAAGATCCTGTAAGATCCTGTAAGATGAGACGCGAAAGGTCCAAGGATCGTTATGTGAAAAGTTGAAAAATTCGATTAGGACTATTTTTCTTATGAGCTCTCTCAATTGTCCGCGCAACAAGAATAACGAATTGTACGTATCTAAATCATACGAATACGAATAAACATAATTCACAGCAAAATCTCGTTTAACGCGGTTGATAATTGCGAACGGGACAAAATTTCATACAGAAATACGACGTTTCATAAATATTAATCTAATATTATGTTCGACCAGTTACCTATAAGCTCGAAGACACTGATGCCTCGTAGCCAGAATATAGAAATTTAATTCGTAAAGTCATCATTTACATTTAATGGCAAGATATTTCAATACAAAACGCAGCCTCGCCAATTATCAAAATGAAAAGAATGGCTTTCTCGGAATTCCTCTCGGAATAAGAGAACGAATGCAGGATTATTTTCGTCGAAACGAGCATTCGAATCAACGACACGGTCTTTCTTGGAAAAGCGCCTTAAGACATTTCCGGCAAACTTGGATGGCTATTGGATCACGAGAGAAACGCGAACAACTTCCGGTAGCAAAGATCGAGAAGGAAATAGAAAGCGGGCCCACTGACGACGATGGCCGAGCTTTTTGACATTCCGAAAACGCTTCGGTTCGTTAGCCAACGAACGTTTCGAATGTGCACGTTCCTCCGTATGCACCTGTACAGATGTGTACATATTTATTCCGAAACAAACATATACCAAGATAATTTGATTTGTGTACGGCTAACGTTTACAGGCAATTTGCAATCAGAGCAAATACATCCTAATTCACCGGCTTAACTTTCAACGAAATTAGCGAAGAAAGGGAATGGCACTAGGAGAGATCGTCGTTACGTAAATACTTAGCTGAGATGGAACTGTTCCAGAAGGAATAATTTCAAAGTATCGGATTGAACAGAAAGAGTTCGTTTCGTGTGTTTTCGTTTTATCTCGTGCCATTTTATGCGTATATTATTCTTATACTTACTGAATTTGTTAATCAATCGCATACACATTTTCACGAGAGTATATCGTGGGTGTTACGTAAATCTTGAAATCTCGTTAACGCTGTAATGAAACGCGAAAATCTAAAAACGGGTATAGACGTTACGATGAAATACAATACGTGTAAAACGAGATAATGCCGCTTATTCATTCACGTTTACAAAAAATCATTATTAATCACGTTGACAAATTTTAATCCTGATACTCGTCGTATTACTTACATTTCATATTACGCGGAATAACGAACATTAACGCAATGGAACTACGAAACTGCACATGATGAAATCTGAATGAAATTATCGCAAACAAAATATGTATGTACGTATTTCGGTAGAATCTTCGATTATGTAAATAATAATTAGGAAAATATCAAGAAATATTATCCGAGTTTGTTTGCACGTATATCATTCTGTAACAATATCATAGAATTATTCTTTTGCTGGATTATATCGAATAGATCTAAATCTCCTTAATGTCTTGTACTATCTCGGCCCTTTTCGTAGATCTTGAAACGATGCAAAAGGTTAAGGCACGTCAATTTTTTCAGTTTCATCGTTCAAAGCGCATCAAATCTCAGCGCAATCTAAAAACGCAATATCAACATGATACGCATTAACAGATCATTTCACGAAAATTACCTCCTAGCATAATGTACATTGTTTTTAACAGCACTTCGCCGCTTTCTAATATCCCTAAGACCACATGTCGTATTACAATATTTCTATTATCCTCAAACACCTTCGCTATTTCACACCCAGTTACTATGGTTAGCATAACGCGTTTTCGTCTGGGATATTAGAATGCTATGCAAATGCTTCTACTGTTAAACGTAAACCAGATTGTACACATACGTACGTACATATACATATAGGGTGTCTAGACGATAGAACGTTCGAACAACGTGAATTAGGATAAGAGAAATAGGATCAGAATATAATAATATAGATGAACATTTTTTTAATTGAATGGAAAATGGATCCTGCGTTTCTGTTCGTGAGCAGGTGCATCGACGTTTTGGTCCACGTATTAATCAACGATACACCAAACAACCGACGTTGTATTCTCACCGCGGATTGACCAAGGTATCCATAATGACACCGTGAATGAAAAAATGTAACGAACAAACGAAAGTATCGCTGTGCTCGCCGAATAAACGCCACTCAAACGAAGCAGAGCGATACAGAACGGATTCATTTCGTTCAGAGCGAGCATTCGCATTTATAAAAGCACTAACCTGCGGTTCTTAACGGGACGCATTAGGAGGAAATGACATGGACTCGGCGAAACTGGTTGAAACGGATCCGAAGAGGTTCGCAAAGGTTGACGACAGGGTTGGAGGTTCGAGGCGGTGCAGACCAGCTTCGCATTATCAGTAGAACGTATACAGGCCGAGATCCGAGATGAGCTCGTGTTGCGAACGTGCCTGTCCACGTACACACCATTATACGTGCACGTACAGGAACGAATACCTATCCAAGAAGAGCGGGGAACGTTTGCGCACACAAGCCGAGATCGTCCACGGACCGAGATGAATAAACCATGAGGATGGAAATTAAAGGCGATAAATGCGCCTCGAATGAGACAGCAGCGAGGAAAGGGACTCGCTCTTTATGGGATTTTAATTCAACCTCCGCGGGAAAGGAGGATACGAAGAAACGTGTCGCACGGAAAGGGAAAGGCGACTCCGGCCAAAGAGAGCTTGAAATGATCGCGGATACGCGTATAATTGCGCTCGTGAAACGCACGGACCAAGCTCGCAATGCGATGCTACGGCCCGTTCAGCTCGTGATACAATTCCGGCTAATTGAGAGACGTGACAAATGTCAGGAACGCGTACCCTCTTGCCAAAGGACCTCGTTCGTGTTCACCGCTTCTGTATCCCAGGCTGAATACGATCGTGACGTTCGCCCTTCGGTTTTCCAGTGGTTTTCACGAGCTACGATGGAAATGAATTCGTTCAGTTTAGTAAGTTGCGTGTAATTGCTCGAGTAACTGGATATTGCTGCGGGTAACACGACATTATCGATCGTGTCTGTTTGCATTTCGAGATACGCGTTAATTTTGTTTCATAATATCGTCATTTATAACATCGTCGAATCAAGGAAGAGAATGTGTGTTCACGAATTTTTCATTTTGTTCGTATTCAGCGAATACATCGAGCTGTATGATATTCGTAAATTAAGAGATCGATGTACTTACATGCTGGAAACGGAGTTGAAAATGATTCTAATATTATAGATAATATAATAGCGTGTTGTATATTTTCTATTTATTTTATTACGAACCTACCTTTTGTATCATACGTGTTTCATAATGTAAAATACCAAATAAAGTATCAAATTTGCTAGATACATTTTCCAGTAAACGTGTAACTAGCAAGGGTCCGAATACTTCTACATCCTGCACACTTTTCACGTCAATAAGAAAGGAAAACATTCGTAGAACTTACCGGTGGTGTACATAGCGACTGCTTTGAGCGTGACTGGTTCAAGGACTACAGGGTCGCTTCGACCCTTTGCGTTGACAGCGTAAAGATGAAGCCTATATTTACGACCGGTCTCTAAACCAGGAACCTCAAAAACCGGACCGGACGAGCTGGATCTCTCTGTGTGGTTTAGGTAAAAGGTATTGAAGTGATAAACGTTCTCCTCGCTATACACCTCCAGCTCGTAATTAGTTATGGGCAAACCGCCGTCAAATCCCTCCGAGCATCTGACGATCAACCAATCCGCATCCCTCGATTCGGTGGCTTTGAAATCCTCGTGACCTATTTCATGGAAAAATGTGGTGAATGGTTTCGAGAAGGATGTCCGTGCTGTTATACATGAGAGAAAAAGAGAATTTAGAAAATCGAGGGTAGACAGTACTTGCCACATAAAAGAGAGAACTCTTAACGAATATGGGTCGAAAAATTAATACTTTTAAAGATACAAATAATTTGACGTCTAAACCGAGTGGCTTGCTCGCTTTGCAAATTATTATGCTGCGTAAAATCTAAATTTGTAATAGTCTATTTGTATTTCGCTGTATTTAATTATTTACATACTTAAATATTCAAGTATCTATTTAATTGTATATTTAGATTAGAAAACTATTTAACATCTTTGCAACGAATGAGGATACAAATGATTAGAAAATTTCCAATAATCAAGATAGAGAAATTACTATTTTTCATGTGTTGTTTATGCGGCTTTTGACTCTGTACTTGTACAACGGTATTATTACGTAATTATTATTATTTATCATACTGACGTTATCTTTTAACGAAGGACGTGGATGAAACAAGTCCTTTTATAAAAAAAAAGGATTGCATGCAAAAACGCTGTGACTCACAGTTTCATTTCGCCTGATATGTCTGCGTTATAACTATACACATGTGTGTACACCTCTTTTCATAGGTATGAGGCTACTTCCTGATCTTACATAATGCGTGATAATTAGCTGAAGGTACTAAGGAAACGATAAATCGGGCAAAATTTTGTATTCACGCAAGATAAAGCTCTAGAGCGCTGTAAAAATGTGTAAAAGCTATTTAGAAGAATTACGACAAAAATTATTCGTTAAACAATCTGCTGACCTAAATAGCATAAAATAACGCAGCATTTAACCAGGTAGTCTACCTAAAATCTGAATCTGAGTTACGATACGACTGTAACAACAAGCGCAATAGAAACCTTAATAATAAACTGCTTCAACGGCTTAAGAGCTATAATCTACATCGAAGAGAAAAGTACTTGGTTGCGAAATAACGGCCTGACAGGACTGAACGTAAAACGAGGAAAAGTAGCCTAACAACGTTTAACGTGTCTCCTCGGTAAAGCAAGAGCAAACAGCGTCAAACTTCCCCATCTGCAGTGTCGCTTTCCTGTAACGAAAAACCGAGCAGCCCTTCGAAACGCACGGCAATCGATCCCCGAAGGGGTTGCCTAATTTTACGATCGTTTTCACGCACGACCGAACATCTTGTCTCTTGTCGAGGGAACGCCGGAAAACAAGCTGTTGAACATAGCGTACGAAGCTATCGAGAGCGAGCTAGTATCCTCCTATATGACGGGCGTACGTAATAGCATAGTTAGCGGCGTTTAGGTGGAAACGAGGGGTTCCAGTGTCGCTTACCCATTCGATACGCGTACGGACCGGTCGACTGGAGGGCCGTGCAATTCTGAAGGGGATAAGGTTTCCCGGCGACGATGATCTGAAAAAGACAGGGCGTCTTTTGCACCCCTATCCGGTTTTTCGCCCAGCAGGCAACCGTGCCATAGTCCATGTCGTTCGCTGGAGTATAGTTCAACCTGGATCCATGCCAGTGGCTAGTGATGAGGCTGAGCGGCTTCACTTGCGTGAATCTGTTGGCCGGCACGTTCATCAGCTCGCCGGAATTGTTGAAGGTCCAGTGGAAAGTGATGGGCGGCGGTTTCGACTGCACGCCACATACCAGCGAGATCGTCTCGTGCTTCAAGGCGCCGACAACTTGGGTAGATGAGCCGTCTTTGCAGACAGGCGCGTCTGAAAATCAGATCGGACACACCTCCAATGTATCGTGTCAACGCGAATCCGAAACCCTAACCGAATTACGAGCTCACGATCTTAAAGTCCATCTACCGTGGCGAACATAGAAATAGGTGAAAAATTAAAAATCTTGTAGGAAAATTTTAATTCCATTTGTCGCTTGATTATTATTCGAAATAGAAATTTGGAAATTATTCTATAGTTACGGTGCTTTAATTGCAATGATCTGGATAGCTCAATGGCAGAAAACACTCTCCTGGCAAGACATAGTAAATAAAAAAAAGTATAAAAATTGAAATATCATTTAATTATTGAAATATAACAATGCATGAAATAAAATTCAAAAAATATCATTTCTTTTTTCTACTTACTGTACTTGTATTTTATGATAAAACTGTTTTCATTTCGTTGTATTGTTGCTCGATTAAAAAATAAATGCGATATCGAATACATCCGAGCATTTTACCCATCTTTTTTACTGATTTTTCACCGAATACCTGATTTTCGCGTATTTAGAGGGTTAATCGATTAGAAAAAAAAAAAATGTAAAAATTTACTTACACATTATGTCCAACGTTACCGGTCTGCTGGTAGATTTCCCCTCGACATTGACTGCCATGCAAGAATATTCGCCGGCGGAATTTCTAGTCACGCTTCGCAAAACCAAAGATTGTCCGCTGGGAAGAAAAATTCTAGCAGTCGAGTTCTGATGCAGCTCCTTGCCGTCTTTGTACCATGCCAGCTTGTACGCTTTGGGATTCGCCTGAACGTCGCATTCGAAGTAGACGTCATCGCCCTCGTTTATGTCGTTTGCCTTCAAACTCAAACCCAGCTTGATCGTCACTATTGGTGCATCTGAGAATTTTATGCGCGATAAATCAATGTAAGAGTACCATTAGGGACAATTCCTACTAGTATACTAGACACACCTACTAGTATCGATAAATCTTTCTTCCTATCTCTCTCGTATTTCATATTTCTTGTTGTAAAATACACCAATTGGAACAAATGCATGGTATAAGATTTCAATTTATATCAGAGTTGGAAACGTAAATCGTAAGTGAGATAGAAAGGTTCGTCGACCGATCCATCGATACCATTATAGTTTCAACGTAAAACGCTATCGTTTATAACTTGAAAAACGAGCCTCAAACGATATTTTTGTACGTGAACTTTTTATTACTTATAACAATATGTTGAGTTTGCCACTTCGGATCGGCGCCATTGTAATCCTTGAATCGTGAACTTTCGGTCAAGGTAATACACGTTTCCCTACTCGCTGTTCTAGTAACTAAATTCGATGGTGAATACATACTCGTGGAAATAAAGAAACGGTTTATGAAACAAAAATACTGTAAATTAGTGGCATATTGAAAATAAATTTTGCTAAGAAAGTAATACCATTTTGGGCAGTGTTGAAACATAGTTGAAAGTTGAAACAAAAGAGTGTAATATACATAGAAGGGTGATACTTAAATTTAGCAACGCAAAACATACCTAAATATTTACTAAAAAAGAAATACTAGTTTTAAAAATGTTCGTTCGCGTTATCCCTCGTAACGCCGTGATCGTGTCACAGTTTAAAGAAAATTCGCTTTACTCACAGTGAACCAGCAGTCGCCACTTATCTTCCAGGGCGCTGTTAGGTACAACCGGATTCTCCGCCCGGCAGATCAGATATTTTCCATCGTCCTCCATGGTGGGTACGTAACTCAACACACTTCTCGTGATGTTCGGACTATCTGCAAACTACGAAGAACTCAGAATCTAAGCTCACGTGTACCTGTCTTACAAAGGTAGAGAAACGAACCGCGACTGGTATAAGTTCAAAAATGTTCTACTCACATTTCTAGCCATGTGTTTGACCTGATGGTTTCCCTTCCACCAAGTGATCACAGCCTCTGGCCTGGAACCCGAACTGGCGCATTCAACTTCGTACGTTTTTAACGCCGACAAGTGCGTTTCTTTGTTCGTAATATTCACTACTAACGGTTTCACTGGAATCCAACACGATTTACATAGAGGGATATTTCGATGGAAAAATATGCCTTTTAGTAAATTGCAATGAAATTTGGAACGTCGTTCGTCGAGCGATATCTAGGTTATTTTAAAGCAGTTACGAATTTACGAATAATTTACGGTATCGAGATTTTCTCTTGAAAATTTCATCGCCACAAAGGAGGAACATTTCAAATTATCGTGGATAGCATTCGCGGATAATTACGTTATCGTCTCTGTTTTCGGTGGAATGCTGAAATAAATTTTATATTCGATGAGATTAAAAAGCGACAATATGGAAATACAATTGACGAACATCTTTCTATTTGTCGTTTCTTTATCTTATAACGCGTATTATATTAAGAATATTACAAGAAAAGAAAGAGATCGAGAGGCGTTCAATCTCCGTTGAATGTCAGATTTTCTTCACACACGTCGGTTGTCCTAATCCTTACAGCAATCGATCTATATGCATATATTATTAGAAATAAAAAGTAATGTTTATTCATTACTCTTTTATCTTCCATTCTTATCGTCCTTAATCTCACGCTACATAGAATTCATTTCAACTTTCTTCTCCAAACTTTAATCCCACGATGGAATCTCATTTTCTTTGAGTCATATTTTCCTCTCCATAAAATAACCAATTCGTTATCTTCGTTATAAATTTGAGTGCACTCGTTGTCGTATCACATCGACGCATACTATTCGAATTCTTCTTATAACGCGGTATACAATAATGCATATTGCATTCTATCTAGTCCGGAATTAGCCAGGTCCAAGTCTACTGGATAAATTTTCAAACTGCATTTTCTCGGAAACGAAATATCACACGAAAAAGCTGCATTCCCTCTATATTTCCTTGTTTTCTCTGTTCCGTTTTATTGTTTTTCAACGTATAATCACCTCATCGCCGATTGTGCCGCGATTGCTGAAACATGTTCTCGCGTTTGTTCCAAATTTAATCGACGTAATCACGACAGTCGGCTCTCGTTACGGTGCTAATAAAATTTCGACATTTTTAATATAACGCGTACACGTATATCGCTATTTGAAATGTACGTAGCTTGTCTCAATCGTATAGGACACCCTGTTTAACAAGTCAAAGTGACGCACAACTCCGATGAGCAAGAGTAGTCATCGACTAATCCCGTATTTCGACATGCAGTATTTGGATTATCGCAAAGTTTACAGAAACACCGCGGTTTATTAATAAGCTGGAAACTTTGACAAATTAGGACGTAGCTCTTTACGGAAGCTAAACATTCGGTAAGACAGTTAACAAGTTGAAATAGTTTCTTACTTACAATTAATATCCAAAATAATCTCGGAAGTTAGAGGAGCAACGAGATGCGTGTTGCTTGCCCGACAAATTAGCCTAGCTCTGAGGAACTTCCTGGTGACGTTCGTGATGTCGAGATGATTTATCGTAGTGTCCCCGTGTTCTAACGTGTACGTGTCGTCCGTTTCCTCTTCGAAATGCCACGTGACTTTGGGCGGCGGTGAACCTCCGATTACCTCGCACGACAACGACAACTCGCTACCCTCGTTAAAGGGCTGCAATACCTTGGCCAAATTTTTACCGGGCCCGGTGTAAATCACAGGCTTGTTTGGTGGCACTGTCGTAAGGACGAATTTATGTAAGTCATAATACCGCGAGTATCATTCTTCTTTAAATCTTTCCAACGATTTCCCCGGCACACGTTATTCGCTTACGGAGAAATTTATTTCCGATAGTTTTTTAATTGCTTCGATCGCGCAACTCCCGCTATACAGAGAATTTTACTAAACAATTGTACGAACATCTACGATTTGTACAACGATCTGATCTATAATATCGTGCAAGTATCTGCGTTACGAAGTAACTGTTTTATTAAACAGATTTAAATAGATCAACGTTACATTAACCTCAGAGCAATTAGAGAGAAGAGAGGAAAATTTCTAGGTATCTTAACCTCACAGTGAACGTTCCGTTGCTTTGTTTATTACATTTTGTCGTTAGATGCCATCTCTTATTCTAGAAACGGAAACTGTGAAATCTACCGTATCTGGTATTAACAAGATGAATGTAATTAAACGCCATAAATGATCCTGCCGCCACGAAACAGCGCTAAATTACGGGAAAATGGCTTTTGCTTAAGTACACGCTGCATACGCGCATGATAAAACTGCTGGAGATGACACTCCGTAAAACGAAGACGCATGTTACTTAAAAAAAAGTATACAAACGAACGATTCTTTATCCGCGTAACAGCGACGCCACGAAATTGTCATAATACGTAATATTTGTCGAGCTCTCGTACCGTGTTCAATTAATTAAGTGAAAATCGCGTTACTATCGCGTCGGTGTCTAAGAGTAACAAGATATTCGCAACATAATGAGTTTCAACAACGCGATTATGTTTATTCTTGCAATCGAATAAAGACGATACGTTGTACGTACTATCCTGGATGTTTACGACTGTATAACTTGTTATAGAGAATGTTATATAAAAATAAGCTTTCCCTTTATCTTGTAACGATGATGACTTGGATCTCACGGTTACAAAGCAACAGATACGAAGATGACGTTTCTCTGATAAAAACTTCATTTCGTTAAAATAACTCGCTTTAATCGGTATCTCGTTCTAATGTACAATTCTGAATAGATATAAAGCGAAAACCGATTACGTATACACGAAAGCATAACGACGCATTCTCATCTACGAAACACGCTAACAAAATTTCGATTAATCATCTTTCTAGCATCTGTACTTGCGATTGAACAAACATTTTCACGTCGCGGTGACTAGATATCGGCGATCGTCGCAACGAAGAGAGTCGGATCTGTTCGGCTAATAAAATTCTCTGACATTTCTTTTTTAATCTGCGGAATTTTCAATTCCAGGCGTTAAAACTAAATCTCATGAAATAACCGAAAACGAGCAAAAGGCGAGCCGGAAAACTAAAAAGTTCGAAATTAAAAGCGACAACGTCGAGATAGCATCGAGTTTCGGAATGAAAGCAATTAATCGCGATTGATCATCAAGTGGAAACAGTAACAGAGAGAGAGAGAGAGAGATAGAGAGAGAGAAAGAGATGAAACACACTGTAAAAAGAGAGATAGAACACACTCACCTATCACCGTGAGGTTAACCTTCTGATTTCTCGTCGGGCTATTTTTGTAATCCACCCTGCACCTGTACACGCCCGCGTCGGTTGCCTCCAAGGGATCGATCTCCAATTTCGCGGGATCCACGTTCGTCCTCATGGTCGCCCTTTCGTCGAATACGTATGAATCTGACCAAAGCTTCGCCTGAGCTATCGATTTGCCGCGAGCATCTAGACTGTATATCGGCTCGCCATCCCTCTCGTCTTTGTACCAAAAAACCATGCTCACCACCTCGCTTCTACTCGCTGGATCGATGTCGCAAGGTATTTGAGCTTTGAAGCCAGCCACCGCCGACACATTCAGCATCGGTACTGAAAATTACCACATATATTATTCAAGCTTCACGTTCACCGATGTTATACTCCGAGGCACATTTTATTTCCATCAAGAAATCAAATAACCTTAATTAAGTGCCGTATTTAATCGCATTCTCGCATCACGCTACATTTCTAACTTTCCGCTGCTTATACGCCGTCACCTATCCTCGCATGCTTGCGTTACCTATCCTCGTTAGTCTCACTCACCTACTAGGTCAAACCTTATTGGCTATCAATTCATAACTTTCAAATATAGTAAAACAGAGAACACCCATCGTAACCACAGCATTCCGAAATATATATCGCGATCAAAAAGTGTCGTACTTCGTTTAAGAGGAACCCATGATCATCCATCCAACACGTGTCACTCTATCATAATCCCAATACCGTCATATCGTATGATTATTGGTGATATTGAGAAACATTAGCACGTGATCCTAACAAATATTATTGCTGAACACTCAGTGGCGCATAAAAACGAGCGTAACGAAGATTTTTAGCGCCTCTGAATATCTAATTCCGAATATCTAATGGGTTTCTTCCTAGGACCAACGTCTTGACGTTTCCAAGTTATGGGCACGCGTTTCACGCTGCTACGGTTCTACCTGACTCGCTCGTATTCTGACCACGGTACAGCGTCGGATTTGAACCACCCTCTTTGTTCGATGTTCTTTGATTCTTTCGTTCTGTGGTTCAGGTGTTCTAAGCTGGGAACCGAGGGATTTCAAGAGGTTTCTTTCTTCGTGTTGTTCTCACTTGGCATAAAAGATGATTTAGTTTTTGTCATTTACCGCTTGTAACGTTGGGAGGAGAGTATAAGAGGAAGGCGAGCGATCCTGACTTCTCGTGACATGTAACACGGATGATAATCGGATCTTTCTTCGCGTCTGCGAATCTTTCTTTTGAAAATATCGAAATGAAAAAGATATATATATATTCGTCCATATTCTAAGCACGGAACACACCAGTTACCCTAAACGTTCTGCTTCATCTTCAAAGAAATACCTGCAGTTCGAATCTATCTTCTCGCAGCATCTGGTTGTGTAACGCGGCCTCCCGCCGCTACATACATTTTCTTCCTAATTCAACTTGTACGTAGTAAACGGCGCCGTATCTGCAGATTCAGGCTACTACAACGAGAATCCTGAATCCCGTACATTTTCTTACCGCAACCGCGAATTTCCAGTTTTAGTCAGTCACTGACCGAGAGCCGAGTTACTGCAAATTGGCCGGAGCTCGGGACCGAGGCGCAGAACGGGGCAACAAAAGTTCGTACAAGCACACGTACGATCAGCAGCGGCCGTAAGTGGCTGTACAAGCCGAGACGGGGCCAATTAATCGGTCTACTTACCGATTTATGTCCCTGGTCCTGGGAGCCGCCGCGGCGTCGCGATTTTATTGGCTTTCATAGCCACCTCATCAATCGTCCCGCCACCTGGCCACCACCCGCCTCTTGACCGTCCGCGCACCAACCTCGTTATCCTTTCCCTCGTCGTCCTTACATACAACGTCTACTCGGGAAATTGGCCTCCCTTGCTGGCCCCGGAGATTAATCACGCGCGACCCTATCGATTTACTGCATGAATGTCCATCGTTTTTTCGTCCTCGTTGCTCCTGACTCGCGGAATCGAACGAAACGTTCGACGAGCAAGAAACAGCCAAGGAAATGGAAGATGTCGAGTACCGTAGGTGCGAGCGAACTCTTTCCGTGAGAATGGCACAGTTTGTTGGGTTTGTTGTAGCCTCGCGATATAAAGGAACTGAGAGCGTTCGATCGCTTCGAACTCTTGAAACGTTAGAAACTAAGCTTAAGATTCATCAAAAAATTCGTAAGAATATTTCCGTACTTTAATTACTTATATCAGCTAATAAACTAATATTCCGTGAATATTTCCGATTCCGTCCATAGTATCGTTAGCATTTAACCCTTTTAAGCGCGGACGCGGTGAATAGCTGGGCTCGTCCGTGTGACCTGGCAGAAACGGATTGTTTAAATCCTTTGTCACGACGTTCTAGAAACGTGACACGAGTTCTCGGTTCGTGGAACAATTAAGAAACAGGAAATTACTTGTAATTATAGATACACCTCGATCACATATACATGTATGTATAATAGACGAAGGAAAATATGTTAATGCGATTAAACAAGCAAATATGCTCCGAATTATGTCGTGTTTGGTTTTGTTTTAATAAAAGAATAGTTACATTAGTAGCATCGGTAGCTTCTTAAATAAAGCAAGCTTTGTCTTCTTCGAGTTATAGCTGTTAATAGAAATTCACGATAAAACAGAATTCAACGAATGAGGCTTCGTTAATAAATACAGGAAACTCGAAAAGAAAAACGTACGAAAGAGATCAGATGTATTTTACGTTTGACGTATTAATTGATTAGAGAAAACGTTTTAACAGCATAGAGAAAGCTGAAATTTGATTACGGAATTATTACCATAATGTAAGCATAAAAGTAAAATGAGTTCCAAATGTTGATGGAACATTCAGGCAACTAAGCTATTGATTAAGAGGACACGGCGTATTTCCATTACAGCACAAAACGCATTTCAACTCGTAATTTAAATATATCCATTATACGTATTAATTAAGCATCAAACGAATATGAAAATTATTGGAGAACCATAATTTTACTGAATTAATGTTTAAATGTACCCGATTCTATATCTGTTTAAAAATTCTATCGCGAAATGGTACGATTTTATTGTTAAGCATCGAAACAAAAGTTTTTAAACCAATAATAACTATTTAGTAAAAATATACATTCAGAGTATAAAATATGATTCTGTAAAAGAGACATTTATATTCATCGAACTGTTTTTATATAATGGATCAAAATTCTATCTCGATATTATTTTGCAATCTTAATTCTAATACGTCATTTTCTCGCGGTATCTGTGCGTCTCGAATAAGCATGAAAATAGTCGGAAATAGTCGGAAATAGTCGAGACATCTGTACTTTATTTATGTATATGTATTTTCCATAATTTGCATCTTATGAATCTTAAATGCGCAACTCGCTCGTATTACTTTTTTCAGTGCATCACTCACTCTTTCGTCCAGTATCCAAAGAGAATTATTCAAAAGTTCGTTCTAACAGAAAATTCAGTGTCACGCTTCATCGAGCACATATTACACGACGTATTTCACAGCCAGAGGCACTAAATATCTAACAACGAGACTGCTTTAGCGCAAGCAGGAATTTAGCTTCCAGTATTTAACACATTTCGAAAGAAAGAGAAGTCGTATACACATATATAATCTATACGTACGTGCATGTATATACGTATGTACGTATTAATATATATTTTTTTAATACATATGTATCTGGAAAACTGTGAGTTTGCTGCACTTTGGACCATATATCACCGTTGTAACTTTCAAGAACTAATTTTTCGATCGAGGTGTTACACGCCCACCTACTCGTTGTCCCAGTAACTTGCCTAACGTTTTATTTGCCTTTATTATTCGCTCGTTACGCTCGTTTTAAATATTTTTCAAATGTATATATAGTATCATCTCGGAATATCCAAATATTTAGCGATTATTCTAACAAGCTCGTGAACATTAGTCTTTGAAACGGCACGTTACCACGTCGCTGCTAAATTACTAGAGGCGTTTATTTATCGCGAGCTATCTCGTACATTTATGAATTATAGCTTGTTACATTTATCCGTCGAATCACTATTTAACAAACACAGCAAACTACAATATCATCCGCAGGCAACATAGAACACAAGATATCCAATTATTAGATCCAATCTAGTCCTCGTCCGAACAAAACAAACACCTGTTAGCAACGCTACCGACGTAATATTGTCTCCACAAATACGGAACATCGTCAAATGCTAAATAATTCGTAATACGTTCGCCCAATACAAACAAATCGATAATCCAAGCCACAGATGCTTGGAAACAAGTACTTTAATTAACACTAAGTGTAACGTTTAAGAGCAACATACGTATACAACAAATTACATAAATAGATGTGTATATATAATATATATATAATTCAAGGAATTCAAGCAGAGTGTAGATTTAGACCTTTACATTCCGTACTCTTCGTTTCAAAAAGTTTCATTGCAAAAGCTTCCTGATCGATCGATGATATTCACCGACGCGAAACAATACTTTGAGCTATGTTTTTACGTGATCGTGTGACGATAATGAAATCACTCGATGCAAACAGAAAGTCAGCATTCTCTCAGGTCACACGAACTACCCAGACCTATAGTCTCAGTCTTCCGTGTCGTAAACTCACGACGCGCTATACGAGCAATCCGCGAGTACGGCAACTGATCTCTCCATTGACCCGCAACATCGTCTTAATCCCTCGGCTATCACAGTGATCGGGATGTTCAAAGTCCTAGGAGGACTGATCGAGTCGGAGTTGCCCGCTGATCATGTTTCCATCTGTTTCTCGTAATTAATGGTAAGCCGATGTAATAAGCGTCGAGTGCTCAAATTCGCAGAGATTGCGTAACGATGTTAACGGCAGTCTTACAGTACATCGTACGTTATTTAAAAAACTATAATTACAATTGTAATACATTTCATCAGTTTTCTTAAACCGACTACAATTTGGTCGTTAGGCTACAGTTCCTCGGAAACGAATAAACAAAGTTGCCCGTCAACTACCTTTCCTGGTATTATCTTTCTCGTGTCTTCTTCGACGTATCAGCTTCGTCTCGCTCTTACTCTTAAGTGTCTCGTAAAAAGTCTAGAAGCATCTCTGAAAGTGTACGAACTCGTGCGTATCTTTACGTATCGTTGCACCACGATGTCAACGTTTTTCTAATTTTGCCATATCTCTCTGTCCTTCCTATAGGCCTTCTACCAACGATACGCTATACAAAAGCGTAACCGGTGCAAGAAACTTCCATCGTCGAGCAAACCGGATAAATGCGGCACTGAGTTATCGGTGCGAGAGGCGCCTACGCGCAAACAACAGTCGGACCGAACGTTTACGGATTCGACATGCGTATTTGGGCGGATATCAACGTTTACTCGAAGCAGTTGGATAGATCCGCTCTCAGAGCACATCACGTATCTGACTACACACCGATTCTCGGATAATTATTCAAAGCAAACGCGACCTCGTGTCGCGGGTCGGTAATGCATCGTATTAGCCGCTTCCTTCTATGTACAAGACCATACGCGCGGATTTCAACAGACGTAACCTGTCGCGAAACACCACGCTGCGCAGATGCTTCGACGGATCTGTGATCTTATTCGATGGGAATGCAAATCGGCCTGATCGGATTCCGCGAAAACTTCGGACGGAATTACGTACTCGATTATCGACGATAATGCTTATTAAGAAACGAAATGTGACGCGACATTAACAGAGAACGATGATTTCTCTTTCCGTGGTGTCTGACGACGCGATAGCGTGATCGCGCTATTGCGAGACAGCGCCAACACGTATCATCGAGCAAAGTATTCCGAGAGGTTTCGAAGAGAAAAATAAATCGAACATTTGCTTCTGAGAAGATCGATCTTGAAAGTGTATCAAACATACGAATATAGTACATACGCCCGCACTTAACTTTTAAGCCAATTGCGTCAGGAAGAAAAATAACAGATGTACTCTTACGTCATATAATTCCTTGTCGCTGTATCTAGTTGAGAAAGAAATTGTTTATTTGAAATAATATTGTATGTATAATTTTATCGCAATTATAATAAAAAAATCTACGTATAATTTTTAAATAATATCATATGTATATGAATTCTGTCAGATTAAAAAATTCCGATTCTAGTTAAAGCTTGTACGTACGTAGAACGCATTTAAATTTATACGAACGAGAAATTTTTTCTGTGAGAATTCATTTTGGACAGATGAAATCAGACTGCAACGTTCCCGCCTAGTTTTCGTCTTTTGAATATAATTCTACGAAGATACGAGATGCAATCTTTGAATACATGATACGCTTACGGTAGACAAAATAACAAGACATTTAGAAGGCAACATTCTGAGAGAGCACGAAGGCAGATATTTTTTTATGAATTATTAAATTCGCAATTTAATTGCGGCTATTTCACTTCAAGATGAAAATTAACGAATCAATATTTAGATTGGAATTTTTCATACTAGCGAACATCGAAAAACCTGTGTCCTGGGACATAAAATACAGACGTGGAAAGCTTTTCCGAATCTTACTGTTATTATAAATACGGTTGCATCAAATAGTATTTTGTAGTTTGTATGCTTGTTAATAAAAGTACATTTCACGATGTTCATTACGTAAGGAAGTTACGAAGAAAACGATGTACAAAATACCTGTAAACCGCTATCGAATAATTTTTTAATTTCATTTCACGATCATTTAATAAATAAACGAATATCTTATCTATTAAAGAGATGAGTTCGATACGAACATCATCAAACGATTGCATCGTGAATAATGTAAACAACCTCTATGCGTACATACTCCCTTTATGCATATATACATGACAGCGTATCAAATTTTCTACAACATTGAAATATTACATTTAAAAGAATTCTTTTTCAAACGGCCGACGCCACGTTCACATTTTACGTATAATAGTTAGCTGCAGAATTTCCTGAATATCCTATCACACAGTATGCGAAGCCATTCGCATAAAAACACGTCACGAGAAGCACACAGTATCGAATCACGTCCCAAGAACAACAACAACTTGCCGCACCGGTCCGATAACGAGCAGTTGCCAGGCTATCGCAAATTCGTGAGAATCCCGTAAACACGTCCGCGTTTCCAACGGAATTCTCGTCAACTGCAAGGGACGCACGCGTTCTTGCGACTGTTATCGTGCGCCCATTTAAACGCGCGATGACGCGACGCGATGCTCGTTCCGAGGAGAAACTCTCGTGTAAACAGCGCCATTCCTGCAAACACGGTAACAATCCTTTCCCAATAGTCCCCAACGACACCCAGGAAAACAACGTCGACTCGGCAAACACGCGTTCTGGTCGACGATGATGTGCAGGTTACACGAGGTTATCACGCGTTAACGCAGCTACGCGAGAAAAGAACAAACGTGGATCGAAGCCTACTAAGAAGCGCGTACGTTGCACGATTTTTCTTTCGCGCGAAAGCGTTGATATAATTGAGAATTTTATTTGCATAAGCAGAAGAAACAACGGGGCTTGGTGCAAACGGAAAAAATTAACCGCTAGGTCGTTTCACAGAGTAAACCACCGGTTTTGATAAACCGTTAAGACGGTTTTACAAAGACAGTCGGGAATATTCTAAAATAAGATATAATCGACGAAACTATACTTGATAAACGTAAACAGCAAAATTTAATAAAACCGACGAGAATGTTATAATCTAAGTGATGCAACTATGAGACGTTTACGGAATCAGACCTTTGTATCAATCTTGTAGAATGGAGCAAAGCAGTCTCATTTAAGGTAGTAAGTACTTTCGTTCTGAGAAATACTTGTACGGCTTGTGTTGCCCTTTATCAGAGACAGGAATTTCACATAAGAAAAGCAAAATGTTTGAAGAACTTTACCGGTTAAATTTTCCTGCGAAGGAATACGCTCGCTATTTTCTACGTGATCTACGTTATATAAATGGATTGCGTTTGGAAATACGAACGAAAATTCTAGTTGAAAGAACGCCTGCATTCTTACTAACGTCTTATGAACGTGGATCATTGAGAGTGGAACTGTGTTTCAGTTAAATACACGTATTACTGGAAGTAAAATAAAAATGAAAGAACTTAATCGGACGTAGATGTAAAAAATACGGGTTAAATACCTTTTTAAAAACTATATCGTCCATAACTTTCATCGGAATCGGCAATTTCTTTGTGAATATTTCAGAAACTACACCCGAGCGACGCACATACGTATTCAGGGAAAACTTGCTCAGAACGAGGGTCTTGACATATTTCGAGGTAATCAAACTCAGCGAGCTGTGCCCTGATGTAAAAGATAGTGCAAGTTCCTTCCAACTTACACCTCTTCCAAAACATACCCACGATGTAGGAAAACACGCGCTATACAAATTTACATAGGTATATTTATCATCCATTCGCGAAACTCGAGCAATTTGTCAGCAATTTGTCTCGTACAGCTTGCGCGCCATCCATCAAAAAACATTTGAACCGATCGTTGATTCAAAAGAAAAGTCAAACAACGATAAGACAGAGGAGTGGGCATTTCGAATCGCGGAGAAATTTCAGGGTGATTTCCATCGTGAAAGCGTAAAAGCGGTCGACGCTCGAAAGTAGAAACCGGTGCGGCGAAGTGCGCGAGCGAATAACCGCGACGGCCGAGATCCTTCCGTGACGAAAAACGAACGAATAAACTTTAAGGCTTTTAGGTTACAAAGGAGGATTGTAAAAAGCGGGAAACAAGGAGTGGGGGAGGAAAATAGACCGGACCATTTCGACGTATGACACATTTTTCCCGATGCTGGCGTAGAGCTTCACCCGTTGCAATTGGATTTTACGCCGCATCAAGCGCGCCAGTTCTCTCTCGCGTTACACGCCGCCATTATACGCGGCCTGCATACACCGTTTCCAACTTTCGATCCAAAGACTTACCGCTCGCCTTTATAGAGTATCGCCATACACAATTTCGTATTACCCTCTTACCGTCTCGGCAATTTTACTTTCCTCCACTTTTCACCTCTGCGCTTCTCGGTCCACGGAAAGGTATAGTCCTCGAAAGAACAAACGTAAAACGTTGATGCGAGGAAAATACGACGAACCATTGTGCCGCTCGTAGTTTGTACTGCAAAATTTTTATCGATCTGCATCGCTCGTGATACCGTTAACGGTCTCACGTTTATACAAATTACAAATTTATACAAAACAGTTTATACAAATGTTTCAATCGTACCTTGAATCAAGTTACGAGGCTCGATTATGCTTGGAACGATTGGAATAAAATTCGATCGTTCGTCAGAATTTCTTGATTGTTTTCCAAAAGAATTATGCTTAGAAACGATGTACCGGACTACGGACAGTTGGCAAATTTGGACGACATAGCGTAAAATCGAACGAAAGGGGTCACGTTCGGCGAAGGGGTGTAACCAATCGTGGTCGCTCTCGCGATGCGCGATCGAAGGAGATAAATTGATCGCGATTTATTCCTTCCAATTTTTCAACGTATTTACGCATGTGTATGCGCATGTACGTGCGTAGAGATAGCGATATCGTCACAATGCAGGACAGTTTGACGACGTATGAAGCGATTTACAGTGAAGTAGCGACGTAACCTAACTTTCTCGACGTACATGTAACTGGAATACTGCTGAAAATACGCCGTTTAAGCATTTTTAGTACCTCGTATTCTCCCTCCCATTGTACGTTGCGCCTTTGAAAGGGGTTCCGAAGCCCAGCGCTATACGAGGGTGTGCGTCGAGATGGTGGAACGTACAGCCCTTGTAAACTATTCGAGAGGGTACGAGTTAAGTCGCGAGGACCGTTAAATTGATCGTCTCATGACCGTTTCGAAATTTCCAGATTTACGACAGGGTCTCGGCTATCGAGTCAAGGAAAAGTGCTGCTAAGAAGTTAAAAATACATGATATTGCAAATCCATTAAATAACTCGTGTACCCCTCGCTGTATGACCTGATTGAAGTCTGACTGTTGATACGCGAATGGTCGTAACGCTAAAATCTTATTTCTAAAAAATAGCGATTTTTTTTTACCGTGGTATAAACCTGGGTCAACAAAATCGTCGGTATATTGCGTTAGAACACTCGGCACATGGTAATATTTAACACGGTGACTGCTGCACGTTATTAATTTAATATCTTATTCACCCGTAGTGCGAAAATTTTGGGCAGCGTAATTTTTAATAACTGCAATCTACGGTAATAATACACGAGACGATATTAATTACGACTTCAAATTTTAAGATGTTGCATTTAATTAATTTCAAGTAAATAACGTGGAAACGATTTCTCGCGAGATAATTGGAATTCTTTGCACGTGAATAGCGTAGTGGCTGCTTTAAGGAACTATAACGTGCTATGTACTTTATATGTACTATGTATGTGCTATGTACTAGAAAATTTATCGTCAGTCACATTGACAGAAATTTTAATATTGTGTATTAAACTATCGTAATTAAATAACGGTAATAACGCACAGACATATTAAAATTATTATTACATGTGCTTGTTATATCGCCCTATTACCATGTTCTCTGTAGTTTAAGTTTCACAATTTATTCATAGAATAGAAAAATTATACAGAGAATCATATTATATTCAAGTTTCATAATTACATATAGCAATGCACAAAAGGTGCTATACCTTACATTTCTCAATTTATTCGTCGAATAATTCAAGTGAAAGAAATCGACGTTGTCAAATATGAAACACGTAGAACCTTTTTATCATGTTCGAAGATAGCCCACTTTCGTTAGCCTCGATACAAATAATCCAAGTTAAGAATCTTTGTAGTTGCACAAGGCACTCGTCGACGAAGAATGGGCTTTATATCGGTCTAACAGGATAGACAAATGAGGCGTAAACGGAAGGCGATCGTCCTGCTTCTTGTAAACGTTCCTATATATTATCTCTGGATACGTTTACGATTGAGTTTACCGTAGTAATGTCCACAACCGAAATCGAAGGGGTTGAGATAAGGGATGAACGCGCAGGGTTGTTCCTGGACAAACAACGCGTGACCAAAAGGCGGCAGGATGGTATACAACGCACAGTGAGGTGTACTGGTTAAGAGTAAATGAGGAGCAAACAACGTCTAAATACTTGGCTTGTTTGTCGATAACGATGACAAGAGTAGGGTATATTTTTCCGATAGAGAAGATAATAGCGATAATATATGCATTGATAAATTTGGGAAACAGCATACAATTGCCAAGCTATTATTTTATTTCTGTCGCGTCAAGTTCACAAGGCAAAGATGATTGTTCCAGATTGTTCCATGCGGAGGAACAAAAACGCGAGGATTTTCGTGGCTGATTTACGACGCTCGCTTTTGCGGCCGAGATATTATCTCGGAGAACGGGACTTTAGCAGCTTGGACGATTCTCTTCGATATTCGTAGCAGTACGTGCTTTTAACTTCCCACGTTCATCGTAGTCGCAATAACCGAAGGCTGATTTAGCAGATGGTAACAGTCCGACTGATCGAGGGACACCCGGAGGAATTTCCGCGTCCTTTTCCTACGTAACGTCCAAACCTCGCGCGCTTCGAGCACGAGCAAGTACGGTGAGCGACGCTTCAGCGAGCGAGCACGGAGATCGGCCACTTTCTCGCGTTTAGCGAAAACCGATCAGCGTGCGTATTCGCGACACTTTTGTTTCGTGAACGTAGAATCGATATCGTTGAAATATTCGGAACGATGTTACTACAGTCTCGACCGTAGCCTCGAATAATTAACGTCTTCTCCATCAGACGCGGAGTAAGAATAGTTTGTTCTGTCAGCGTCGAGAAAGCACAGTCTCGTATAACTCCTTTGCAACGACGAACACCTTCTCCACGAAACGTGGAGCAAAGAACCGTTTCAATCTCTCGGCGTTCGGAGAGAGCAGTCCCAGCTGCAATTCCCGACTCGTCGACATCTACAAGCATTCGTGGAGAAAGAATCGTTCCATCAGTCGAATCGATCGGTTCACGGTCTTTCCATCTGCATTTCCCGAGTCGTCAACATCTACAAACTTCCGTGGAGACAGACTCGTTCCATCGGTCGAATCGATCAGTTGACAGCTCTGTGCGAATTCTTCGACTGTAAGCGATATGTCCAAGCATTCGTGAAGTATCGTTTCAATTAATGTTGATCATCGATGAACGGTCTCGCGCGGTTCTTTCAATCGCAAGCAGCATCGACAAGCGATATCGTATTGTTAACTATTCGTCGTGATCATTCGTGCGTCGCGTCGCAGCAGCCGCAGACAATTCGGAAGCTTCTCGTCGTTGACTGTTCATTGTGCTTTCAATCGGTATCCCTCGTGAACCAATTACTCGAGGTTAATTCGGTGGGTAACAAGTACAGTGCAGCGTCATCGATATTCTTGTATAGGAACTACAGTTCCTGTAGTTCTTTTTCTAGAAACAATATTCTTTCAAACTGCGATACCAGCACTGTATTTTTGTTTGATTCGAACAGCTGAATATTTTGCTCATCTTCTTGTTACGTTTCAAAAATATCGATTGCCATAAACTAAATGCTCCGTCACGCGTCCTGGTTAATGTTCTTGCTATAAATCGATACAAAACGCTCGTGTATATCTAAGAGAATCATGAAAAGAATCGACAAGAACGTAAGGTTCTATTAAAAGATTTCTACAGTTAGTTTTCTGGATACGTCAATAAAATTTTCACAATATGTAATTTGTTACGTTGAACGCGCATTTCAATTTTAAACTACCACGTATTTTTCGCACGTGCGATGTTTATATATTGTACGATTATGAAAATTATTTTTCAAACATCGTTGCATAATCTTCATAGTAGACGTTTCGCAATCCGACTGCAAATGGTTACGTGTATCTCACATATTCGTCCTTTGACATTTTTTACATAAATATACTAGTTAAAATAGAAAGTGAATTATTAATGTAACTCGTCTGGTAATCCTACATAATCTTACTATGTACAACATGCAAGCTCTATCCATCTGTATATTAGATTTTCATCCAAATATGTCAATCTCCTAACTTTTACAATGGGTCACTCGTTAATAAACAAAATTATCGGGTAACATGTCCAATTAAACGATTAAACATTTCTGGTAAACGACAGAATAGCCTCGTTGCGTTCATTCCTCTATTAATTTATTTCATATCGATGTAGTCGAATAAGCCATTGCCAGAACTCTACTTGCTCCGGTTCCAGTGAAATTACGCCTAAGTGAATAACGGTATCGCGTTTGTCGACGATAAACCAACCTGCATCTAGCTAAAGCCGTGAAAGATGATATAAGGGGCTCAAATTGTCAATTTGAACCGTACGGTCCCCTTATTCCGGGACATTACACATTGCACGTATTCGCGCTCGTTTGCCTAATACAATAGCCATACTACTTACGATACGTGAAACCATGTTTGGCCGTGCATATGTTCCTCGCATCGTATCGCATCGTAAGGCGCACCGATGCTCGAGTATACTACTGGAATATGCGCTCGTTCATAGGACTGGATAACAAACGGCGGAGACAGTGTGGTAAATGGAAAATGCAGAAGGGAAAAGAGTCGAGGGACGGAAAAAGAGAGCATCGAGACGCGGAGATAGAAAATGTTTCGTCTTGACCGTCTGTAACGACGAAATGTTGCATTTTCAAATCTTTGCTTCCGGCAAACATTGTTACTACATTTGTGGATAAAGTAAAAAATAACGAGAGATACGTTAAATTTATTTAGACGATAAACTTATCGATAGAATCGATAGAAAGTATAATTTAATCTAAAATGAAATGTTTATTTAATCTATTAGGCTCCTCCGTCGTCCGTTTTATTTTAAAGTCTCTGATTAGTTTTCTCTTTTTTTAAATAAATCCGGCAAAAATGATACGATTTTTTTTTAGTAGAGTTTCGTAATTATATACCGATATGTATCTTTTTAACTACGCGTAAATAAATTAACGCGTAATTAAATCGTTGCGGTGTACCGGTACAAGGAGGCTGTGTGATGAAGAAAAGAAAATTAAGAACTGGTGGCGACTAAGATAAAGGGACAGGATGAAGGACAGAAAAAAGGGGAGGTGGGGGAAAGCACAAGGGAGAATAAACAGAGGTAGAAAGATAATATAGGAATACTGTGAAAAAAAGGCGAGCAAGAATAAGCAGGAAACAAGAGACGAGGAGGTAAAGGGAGGAAAAATACGATACAAAAATGAGTAGAAAAATATTGTAATAGATAAAATAAAAGAAAATAGGAAGAGGCAAAGAAAGAAATACGACGAAAGGAGGAGGAAGAAACAGTGGAAGAGAAAAATATGAAAGGAATAAAAGAAAAATGAAAACACCTCGAGAGTCAAAAATATTTGTACGAAACGAGGAAAAGCAACGGAGATAACGAGAGGAAGGATAGCGATAAAATATAGGAATTATACGAGAAAGAGAAAGAAATCTGATAGGACAACGATAAAAATAAGGAATAAATGCGAAAGAAAGAGTGGAACGGGTTTGCGATATAACTTAGGATAAGGAAGTTATTTGTGAAGATAAGAGAGTAGTTCTAGAAACAAAAGTATAGGATACGTGTAGAAAATAAGATGCTCGCTAACAAGGGAGAAGCCACTTTTATGTGGTGTCTTTCGAGTAGAAAACGATGAGCGCACAATGGTGAAAATAATCCCTTTTGATCGATTTTATTTGAATGGCAAATATTTACAGCAGCTTGTTGAATTAATTAAATTTACGATATTTGAATCGTTCTAGTTTTTCACACTTTCCTTGTATTTTCAATAATCGATACAATTGTAAAATCTCGAACGACACAAAGAAATTTTTATAAAAGTCGCAATGTATTAACATTACGAATATTAATTGAGTTTCGCTAGAAAATTTGTATATTTGCACGATTGTACATTAAAATATAAAAATAAACGCATCTTTGATATTTCAGAAACTATCGAAATACAAAGTTATTTTTCCTATATTTCTGCGCCAACGCGAGCTTGTTTTTTCAACCAATTCATTACACAAACCCAACAAAAATTCGATGAAAAATAAGAAATACGTTTACGACAAAGGCAGCTGGATAGGCAACGCGAAAGGAATTTCCTCGGTTCGATTCTCTTTTCAAAGTGAACGTTTCGCTTTCATAGAGGCCAGCGTGACGTAGAAGCACACGGTAGATCATTGTTTCGAAGATCTCGCGGTCCCTGTAGTTTGACCAGCCGTTTCATCGACGAGAATCACGCTCGTTCATCACGATTGATGCCGGCCATGTTTCTTCGCGAACGTTCGAGGCCAGGAAACGTATAAAAGTCAGAACGTTATAGGAAATAGCAAGTCGATGGCTAGGCGGCTGACCTCCAGAATGAATCCGGATCCGAGGGATAAAAAGGAGAAAGGGATTCCTGCTTCCTTCCAATCAACCGTTTCCTTTATATCACGCTTTTACTTTATTTTTGTCTCTCGTTACGTTTAATCTTTATTATATTCGTTAAGCAACCATTTTTGCTTCATAATCGTTACTTTACCCTATTTGTTCTGTAATTCTAACTCTATGTAATTGTACTTTTCGTAATTTTACATTTTTCGAGACAGATGTAAAAAGAAGAGCTTCTGTAAGGTATTTTATAAAACTTGTTGGGAATCATAGTCATAAACGCGATGAATCGAAAATAACCGAGAATCGACGATTAAACAGTGACGTAAACGTTTGATATTGAAAGTATAAATAACCGAATGCTTTCCAAAGAAATATAATATATAGATAAAATAAATAATAATAATAGTACTGTGTTTGTTCGTCGATACAGGATTAATACGCACGAATACGACATGCAATTACTATACAAGTATCTACTAAATATCGACTAATATTCTATAAGACGATAGTGCGTATGTATATTGACCGAAGCAAAGAAAATGATGTTTGTAGAGATACGTAGGATATATTATACATGTTGATTCATGCCACGTATATTTTATAGTATTGTGCTGAGAAGCGAGGAGGAAAGGGATGAGTATTCCTTTGCGAAAATTATCTTGGAATTCTGGAAAGTTAGTAAACGGCAAAGGTAAAGGATTAAGAGGTTTTAGCAGAAACTGAGCAAATGCGGTGTGTAACCGCTTAAGAATCGCGCTTTATGATATTGTAATACTTGTACGTTGTAATACGTATATATCGTAATACTGCCGTTTAATAAAGCAATTTCAGTTTACCGATGTGCGGAATCCAGCCGCAAGATTCTAAATTCTTGAATCATTTGGTATAGTAAATATTTCTCGTGATTGTAGTTGGGGTAAACTGCAATTTAGTACAATTAGATAGATGTAGATTGTAACCGTGCGATACTTTTAGCAGAAAATATTACAACCAGACTTCTCTATGGGTATACGAGCCGTTCAAATAAAATTAATAGAAATAACGGACTTAAAAAATACATAAGTAACAGTTATCGTAGATTATTGGAGCAGATTATTTTCGAATAACATCTGTTGGAATACAACGATATCAATCGCATGCAGATAAGGTGGTTGATCGTATGGATTCTTCCCCTTCGTTGTCCAACGCTATCCCCACTAGTGCGCGTTCGTGAGATGTACCATGGCGGCTAGCACGTGCATGCTCTTTCGAGAATTTGGCGGAAGAAGCTTAAGGATATGGATGGAACATTCTCGATGGGCACGTCGAGAAGCTACTAGAAGGTTCTGTAGCACATGTGACGCCACACAGACACCCACACAGGTCACACTCATCACTGCATACAGAGTGGGGTTCTAAACCTTTTTAAGGGCCATGGGTCACTAAGCAAGCCAGTCTGAGAACAACTAGCCAACTGTCAACATTCATAACGCTTACTTGTATTTTACTTGTAACTTTGTTTAATAAAAATCATATAGTATTGTTTCAATACACACATTGTGTCTTCCACAGTTTATTAATCTTAATTTCAAGATTAAATTCTAACAACATCACGAAAATGCATTGCAACGTTATCAAATGAACTAAACCTTCGTCGTACGATTGACGAATCAATATCGATATATATTTCGTTGCAATATACACAGTGACGATGTAAGATTTAATAAATTCAAGCCAGTCGCGATACAATTTCAAACAGCTTGGCCGATAGAGCAGAGATCAATCGTCAATCGTCTTTACGAAATTGTTCAAAAATCCAATTTTCCCGTAACTTGAGGGAAAAGCTTCGGGCGATCTATTCTATTGCTCGCAGATCGCATCAGCGATCGATAACTCGAAAGAATACGATCTCTGCGTAATTATTTCAAGAAGCTGGCGGATTCAGTCACGCGTCGCGTCCATACATCCAGTCACGCGATTGATATCGACAGCGTTTTTACCGAACGTTGACTCCGAGTGGAACGCGGCAAGATCCGGGCGTCAGAAGCGTACCAATGAATCCGGCTTCGGGAGGATAAAACGTAAGGAAGGTGCTTCCCCCTTCCAACCCTCTCCCATCCATCCCCCATATTCTACTCTTTTCGCCCCTCGCGCTCTGTTTCTTCCCTTTGAAAGGAACGCTTTCTTTGACGTTCTTCTTCTTGGATTTCTTCGTGCTCCGGAGACAATCGTAGGCCACGGACAATCGCGCGGACCAATCAGTCGCGTATTGAGTCCTGAGCCTCCATTTTCGTGCTGGTTCACACGGGCAAGAAAGAACAGGAGAAACGAACGGATCGTGGCTGCGGATAAGGAGCGTACAAACCGAGAGAAGAAGAAGAAGAAGAGGAAGAGGAAAAACGTAAGAAAGGACGAGGAAGAGGATGGAGGTACCGTGAACGGTGATTCTTGTGCGGCAACCTGAAATCAGTTTTATCGGGTCACGGCTGACGCGCTTCGTTGCCAATCTCGTGCTTTCCATCGGTCGCCAAGACCAGGCCACGGTTTTAACGATAAACGGCTTAAGCGAGAAACTGAGCTACCGAGGAAGGGCTAATAAAGGGAGCAGGATTCTGCGGAATGTATAAATAATGCTCGTGAGAAAGGATTTTCGATTAAGGGTTAGATAGAGATGACGATTACGGTGGATTCCTGGCATTGTTAAGCTACACCGACTTTTCGTGTAAGCCGTAAACGGATCTTCTGTTCGATCGATTGCCACGATTGGATCTCGGTATCGAGGATGCAGTTTAAACTAAAGCGTAGCGTGTTTCGGGATACGCGTGAGCAGCAGGTATCCAAGTTTGTCGCATAGTTTCGTATGCTTTGGACGCGGTATACCGTGTAGAATATTTTAAGCAGACGGAACCGATAAATTTATGATATACGGATTAAAGGTAAGTTAGTTAATCGCGCTAGTTATTTCCATTGATATTCAAAATAGCTTCGAAAGAGGTATTTTAATTTCTTTCGTTTAATAAAATACAACACGAATTTAATATACCGATATACGAATACGTTTGGACCGAACCATCGTATGGTCTGCTAATAAGATCGCTTAAATTATCATAAAACTGCTCTATGTAACTATGCTTTATATTTATGGACATAAGGATAGACTAAAAGCAAGGAATCCGCAATGTACACTTCATCGTTAAATTCGCGTCGCTCGTAAATTTATCGCAACAACGGAGCAACATTTCCATCGTTAATCCTGGACGTTAATGTCTTTGAAATTGGTATTCGTGCTTTCGTTTCTCTTGTTTCTCCTTTTTACGCTTCCTCGTCATTTACCATCTTTTGTCTTTAACGATAAATCTTGCTGTATATTTGTCCAACGGCAACGCCCACGCATTTGCTTGTACAGTTTCTATTCTTATTACAATTGCCTCTTTCTTCCACCACTTGCGCTATTCAAATATTTTTCCTTTTGTTATACCATCCTGCTTTTCTTAATTGATTTAAACAATTTTTTATTCGTTGTCGAAACTACATGACAACACCACCATTTTACCCGTCTAGGGACAGTTCGATAAAAATTCTTACAAATTTATTACCAGGCCATCTTGCATAATAAATTATCACGCAGTAACGTCATATAATTACAAAATTATATAGTAACAAAATTAAATATTCAATAACTAATAATTCAATTGATCTCGGACATTCTACATATGTAACGCACATACCTACAAACGTTGTATAAAATTTAACGCGTTTTTTCCAGCACACTCGCAGAACTCCACTTTTCTGACATAACAGATTTACTACTGGCTAATAAAATTTCGCATTTATCGCCAGCAGTACTACGCGTCTCTAAAATTGAAAATACCGAACTCCTTTCTGCGAAATATCCGAAATATCATTCCCCGTGTTGGATCGCTTCGAAAGGGAACGCGCAATACTCGAAAGATTTAACAACCGCTAAGCAAGCATCGTTCAAAAGACGGAATTCGCTGGTTAAAACGAGAGCAAAAGACATTACCGGCGGGAATCGCGTGGAATGTATAAATAATACGCGTAGGGCGATTAAGAACCCCACGATTAAGAACCACGACCACGTTAATTAACCTTACGACATACGTATATACATTGACGAATACATGGCAGCCAGTCTTAATGTCGTAAATCCGCGAACATTTTTCATGGCCACCGACCCCATACATCATGCCTTCGTTGTTCGTGACACCTCCTTTGCAAACGAGTCATTAGCGGACTGCGGATTTTCATGTATTTATGGGAAATTTCAAGGTGTACAGATATACCATAGATACGCGCACGTATTATGCAAGAATATATTAAGTATTCAAAGTACGATAGTCGTTGTAATATTTAACGGGTAGAGCAATTTTCTACCTAGATTCTACTTTTTCCAATTATGTTTAGAAAAATATGATCTCTTATTATTGTAGTACTCGGATCGATTTTGAAAGGACTCGATTTAATCGTAATAATGAGTTGATAAATGAAGAGGAAGAAATTAATAATGGCAGTAACGAGAGAAAAAAGACTTCCGTATAAGCTACGACGCGACGTCAAGGCGACTTGCATTTAACGACTGCCTGAAAACGACTAAACGTTGGCGAACGATACACGACGCTAAACGTAAACGACTGATGATCAACAAATAAGTTTCTTTTTATTCTTTGCCGTTATCAATGCCAAGGAGCGATGTACGCAACGTCTGTAATAATAGGAAATAATTCACGTTAAGTCTATCGAAAATCTTAATTTCATTAACCCTATTCGACTGTCTCGCGTGGACTAACGGGTGTAGCTGATCCTCCAAATTATTTCACGGTGATACCCTACATTAACGAGATCATATAAATTGGCCGTATCGGTGAGATGGCGTCACTCTAAAGTAGAGAATAATGTACCGAATAGTTGACTAACAGATCGTTTCTTAATTTAAGCGTATTAGAATAACCATATGTATGTAGATATTACTGGTGTTTATTTCAAAGATGTAGCCATCAAAAAAGATGAAAGTCAGGAAATCAACAAAAATAGATCTATCATATATTTTTTACACGATCTTCAAGTAGAATTATAATTTTTACGCTGTTCAAAATGCGCCACAAATGGTTCTTATGCCGGTAATCTAGAGATTTCTGTCGAAGAACGATACCGAGAAACAATATTCGTAAGTAAATTAGATAACGATAACGATAATTTCAAAGTGAAAAATCTAAAATGTTAAGTTAAGAAAAGCAAGACTACTGCCATTTGTAGCGACATATTTAATATTTTATAAATACTTTATGGATTAATTTTCATATTGTATTAATAATAGTCATACGTAATTTACACCTTAATGGATTTATGGACAATAGCTTAACAATAATAAATTAGTGTTTGTTATTAAGAGCATTAAACATAATTATAAACACACTCGGCGGTAGAGAATGATAATTCATTTTAATTGTAAATATATAGCTCGTGTTTATTGCTTAAAATTGTTCCAACAGAGCTGTTGAATTTTTCATGTATTCCCATTCAAATATAATATTTACGAGCAAACAAGCACACTGGTAGCGCGAATTGCATGTATAATTTCCGCAAACATTTTGACTTTGACATCGCAGTAATAAATTAACGTAAGTGAAAATTAAAGTCAGTCAGATGGTCGAATACTTGGAAAGAAACGTTCGGAAGAGATGACACGATAAACAGGAACAAAGCGCAAGCGTACAAAGGAATTGACGTTGCTCGATACGTACATTCCAGTCTTAAATCGAATTTAGTTCCTAAACGAAATGCACAGTGGAAAGAACAAAGCGACGACAAAAATTTAGCGAATAAATTAAATACAGTGCGAGAAGAAATTCCTTTCTAAATTTATTCGCGCCGAACGGCAAATAACAATATTTTCTGTTATTTGCTTTGTTGCTATCCGTCGATTCTAAGAACACGTGTATAGAGAAAAGGAAAACAAAACATCCTTGCTTCCATTCCATGGAAACTTTTCAATAATTGTCGTAGTATCGAGCAAAAGGATTCGCGATTGAAGGTGATTTTTCGATGTGTTTACCCGCAATTGGTATGTGTGTGTACGTGCGAAAAGATAGCGACGTTATCACGATACTTGAACGATTTCGCGACGTGTGAAGCGATTTAATTTGACTTCTCCGGCGTATTTATAATTAGGATTCTGTTGAAAATCCGCCGTTTAAGCATTTAACAATTACATTCGAAATCTTTTCAACACTTTTCGGTAACCGAAGGCTTTGCGATAATAATTAAAAAGACCACGTCGAAAGGAATTGAAACGTAAAATTTTGGAGACACTGCGCTGTGAATTGTAATTTTATGGAAACCGTATGGAAACTACCCTGTCGGGCGATTTCACGATGACGAAACGATAGGAAGCTGAAAGAGAAACACGGTGAAGCGTGTCAGAGATGGAACAGTCAGAGACCGAAGACCGATCCACGAACAGCGATCTCGATATCTAAGATCGCTTTTCCGATAGTTCGGACACTGAAATATAACTGACCTATAAAAAAGATAAAGGAGAAACGTGCCGTCCACGAGTCTACTCACCGCGATCGTTTAACAATCCTATCTTCCGGAATTCATCTTCCCTAAAAACTCTGCGGCCAAGCTTCAACTGGTTTTAGCGACAGCTCGGAGTTTCTGGAAAATTGACTTAAACGACTTGCACGCGTATAGATAGCGTTAAGTTGTAGGAACAAAGAAAAAGAACGAACAAATTTGACAAAGTGAGGAGACACAGTGACGATATTACATTGATTTCAATAATATTTCGTACAATGCGATTTGCATATATGTGTACTTATTTTGAGAGATATTACATACCTCTTTTCTATTTCAGAACTATTATAACAATTTTTTCATACACGATTTCTCAAGGTTTCTCCGTCTTTGAAAGATTTTACACCATTTTGCTAAAAGGACGCTAAACAAAAGACAGTCGCGTAAAATAATATATAAGATGAAAGTAACATAGCGTACCGCAGTTTGTCAGGTTTTATGAGAATTATTTACAATAAAATGTGCTATAAAGGAAATATACATGTGGCCGTATGTACCTTGTCAAAATACATTGAAACGCGATTTTGAGATTGATATTTGGTATTATTAACAGAGATGTGTATCGATTCGATGAATTATTTTGAAAAATACTACTCAATTACCAACTGCATATTTCGTACATGAAAGCCTGCTCGTAACAAATAACTTTTACATGTTTTAATTTTCGACTTTATTCGTTGCCTTTATCCAGGCATTCGCCATGGACTTTATATAATAACATCACCAGTTTTATAACAAACTGTGCACAATGTGTACGTGTACAATATACAAATAAATAATACCTAAGCGATGAAAAGCTTGACACATTATACCTACGAAAAATATTGAAACAACAAACAAGTAAAAATCTTCGAACGTATTAATATAAATAAAACGTCACCCTGCATTATTTTAAAATGAATAATTTTCCAAGGAAACGAGAAAAAGAAAGATTTAACGTGTTTTCCTGATATTTCAAACAGAGAAATATTTACTTCAACAGTTTTTCAATGTTACATTCGCAAATACGAAAAAGTTCTTCTTTAAAATAACAGATTAAAATAGTAGAAATATCATGTTCATGAGTGAACTTTTCGCGACTACCTTCGCACGCACCTGTAAAATTCGATGATAGATAGATGATAGATAGATAGAATGATTCGTGAGACTTCAGACAGATACAGGAATACCGCTGTATTCTCATTCTTTGAAAATCAGATCGTTGAAGGTTCCTCGTGGATAGGGAAAATCGCGCGTCCAAATATCGCGCGTACATCACTAACGAGAACAAGGCTGGCTGAAATGCTTCTCGACGAAAGGAACCATAGAATTCCGAGTCTCCGGTAGACGAAAATAAAAAAGTACAATACGGACGGTGGTGCGTAAACGAAAGCGCGATACGCTCGTACGAAAAGCCGAGGACCACGAGGAAAGATGGTAGGCAGAAAATCCTTCGATCTGTATACGTCCTTCTGTCCTAGGATTATTCTATCGACATTCTAAAAGCTAACTAATCGTTAACGCGTCTAGCTTAAGTTCTTGCTCGACTTTATCGGAAGCGGCCAGTACATGATCGCCGTTTCCCGCGACAGCAATTGTTCAGATTAATAAGGGATTTCGATACGACGAACGGAATCAAGGAATTATATTGGTGACCAGAAAATAGTACCTACGTGGATAGAGTACAGGCCGCGCTGGAATTGCAGCGGAAGCTGCGAACTGATAGTTTGCCACGAGACGGATTGGATCCTTCGAACGAAAGGAAACGGATTGGATTTGAAGCAAAGGCGTCGAAGTTAAGTCTGGCTTTTGGTTGCTTCTTGTAAAAGTAGAATAAACAGAAACTAAATTAAGAAGGAGGAGAACCGTGTTTCGCGGTTTGTTGCGGTTTCGACCAAGGGTAAGGAGAAACCGCGACGTTCTCGATGCGTTTCATTTCTCTGATCCTGTTTCCCAAGTAATCTCTTTCAACGGCTGCTTACTCGCAGTGTAAATTTCATTGACGCTAGAAAATCACTCGGGAAAATCTCGTTGATAGAAGTTCGATTCGACCGCGTTTAATCACGTTCGTAGCCGTAACAGTACCATGTCGTTCGAAAAATATTTTGGTACAGAATTTCTGTAACACGACGAGAGAGTAATAATGTCTTATCGTATACAGTACGTTTTATAAAGCAATTCGTAGAAATTAATTTTCCTAAAATATGTTAAAAATACGTTATAAGGTAACTAATCGATTGAAATTCTGGAAATAATATTTATCACGGATCGATCTTTTATTTCAAGGTTTTGTAACCAAAGTTTCGCCTATTCGTCTTCCAATGTAATTTATCTTCGCTGTAACTCGTTTAATTGGTTGCAGATATGAAATTACGCACATCTTTCATATCCCCGAAATTGCATGGTAGATCGCAGATGATAAGAGATCGTAATTTATGAATTAAATTAGATTTTACAAATAAAGATATCCACATATGTACATCCTGTCTCCATTTCAGATTGATCCATAGATAAGTTAAATTATATCTTTGGACTTTACGTCTTTCTTCTACTTTCAACTATTTTATGTTAAAATATTCCGTTCTGGTTAGATGATAACGTTAAAAAATATACTTACACCTTCTTCCTACGATCTTCGAATAGCAACATATCAAAAATACGTTATTCGTATAAAACCTTCCACTTTTCAAAATCAGAGTCGAGCTAACAGCTCCTAAATCGAGAATACACATAAGCGTGTAGCTTTTTTCTTTCTACGGGGTTTTTCAATAAAATTTTCATTCTGAACAAAAAGCAAATCAAACATTCCATTTTAAACACGTTTTAATCCTTTTCGTTGCAATATCCAAAGGTATCTCTCGTATTTTACAGCAGCACGGCATCAGTACGAGCTACAAGCAGCTTAAATTAACGAGAATTTATATTTTCGTTTATTTGTAGCAGCTCTTGACGATTTTTTGCATTCCAATTTAACAGTGTAGTTTTTGAAATAGGCTCCTTTGTGAGGCGAAGGCACCTTCATTTTCTCAAAAGCGTTACACGCTCTTCTTTTCAACCTTTTTCAACGTACATCGTTTCTTCCTGCAAATAGTCATCGTTCGTAGTAAGAAAGCATATTAAATTTAACGAACATTCCACGTAAAATCTTAAGCACAGACACGTTTTTTCAAGTGTTTTTCAAAGACATTTCCCGCTTGAAACGTTGTCTGCGTCGCTTCCGTATCTCCGTAATACATTTATACGAAATTAGCTAATTTTGTGGAATCTTCATCGGATATACCATTGAACTTATCAACCGTTTAGTGTAATCCGAGTGAAAGCACGTGGAATCCGTTCGAATTTGACGCCGTTTATTTCTAAAGTATCGAACGGGGCTAGGGATCGGTACCGCGGCAAATAGGATTACAAGCGATAAATTAGTGGTCAGAGGATCGCGATATGAAATTAAATATCGAAAACGACACGTTGCCCGATCTCTCGTCCTCTGTTCTCCGTCGGCTATTCTCAGCGGTTAATAGCCGCGCCGAAATTACCATGCGTTTCCACCGTATAATCAAAGCAAATTCCCGATAACTGCTATAACGATGTAAAACGAACACAAGGCAACCGCTTTATTCCATTACCCTTCAAAGCAGGAGTAATGACTCCCCACCTCGGCCGTGCATATCATGGTAACCGAGTAAATTGCTTGTTTTATATGCAAATCTCTTTACTCTCTTCGCCGTAGACGGAATTATAGCCACGTGATAAACACCACCGCACGCATAGCCGCACCGCCTCGTGATCCATCCGATAATCGACACCCAGTCTTCACCAGAGGCTGAGTGGAACGTCCAACGATAAGGAAAATCGGCGTCCGCGCGATTTCTAACAAGATCGGGCGCGAATCTTTTCTTCGAAACGAAAATATCGAGGAGACGGCAGATATTTGTGTAAATGCAAAATAATTTTACGAATAAAAACCAAAAGCTCGTCGCTGTCTTTCCACTTTTTATCGCTATTCTATTGTACTGACCGGAAGCTGAATTCGCAACTTGGTGAAACGAATGTCGCGATAAATAACGTTCGATCATTCGCGAAAGAATTTCGACGCTTATTCGACTAAAAACGTTTCACGAATATGCTACGTACAATACGTCCTACCTGATTTTCAAGCTGTGTACTTGGTTATATCTTTATATGTTTTATCGGCGGTTTTGGAAGTTCGATTACGAGAAACAGACGCGTCTATGCGCCGTGATTGTCAGTGATCCATCAGGCAGCGAAAGATTGATTGAAGGTTTCGTGAATGTGTGTGTGTGTGATTCGACATTCGCACAATAGGCGAATATAAATCGTACGTAAACGTTGATCTCGCTGTGGAATATTTATCGAAGAAATTAATTTACTGGTAATCGATAATATTTTACTATATTTTCCAAGTAATGTCAAGCGACTTTCAGAGTATATGGAACAAAAAAGATAACGACTTGTTAGAGCAACTTGGAGAACCAACGGTCTTAGATATTGTAGATCTCGTAGATATACACCGCGTTTCTGAAACAGTGTACACTGTACATGTATTTACGAAAGACAGCATGCGAGAAGAAAAGCACGTTACATGTGCATATATATATATGTATGTATATATGTGACGTACATACATGAGTGTATCGTTTACGTACATTGTTAACTTTATCGCAGTTTTCTAACCTGCACGATTATACGTCCGCAGATATGTAAGTTACATTTCTTTAAATGTTGCGATTAAACACCTTTTAATACGAACACGTTAACTGAAAAATCAAATATTACATTGTGATTATGGTTCAGAATGATCACCAACTATACAAGTTCCAAAGAAAAGGCTGGAAACGCGTTTAAGCCTTCGCGGCAGTCGATCCCTATGAATTCAAAGAAAACGCGTAAAGTGCACTAAAGGCTCGTATACCTCGTACCAGCTTCCGATTTCCGGTATTATTTCACTGGATATGGTTTAATTTTTATTATACTTTACATTATTTATCGTTATATTATTCTTATATTGATTATATAAATAGTTGTCTAAAAGTTATTTGGAAGTTTGCTCTCGTCGCCGATTTCCATAATTTTCGCACAACCTTTTCCTATGCACGTAACCGCCGCGCTGCTCCGTGTAATTTCTCGCCTAGTTTCCGAGATATTCGCGAAAACATGTCGTTACTCGAGCGTTGAATTCTGCCCGTATGAGCGTACGTATCCGTAGCAGAGTCTCAAGTAAGAAGTAAGTAAGAAAATTGCATGCATAACACGTTAGCAGACGTAACATTTTATTAGTGCGCAAATGGTTTTAACAGAATTCAGGGCATCGTTCCTCGCACATTTGACAACCTGGGCAAACACAAATTTTTCAGCTTAGGTGAAATCTGTCAAATTGACTTTCGTAACGCTAGATCGGTCGCTTGGCCCACAGTGTGCCGGTTATACGCATAGGAAAAAGTTGTTCAAAATCATGCGTATTAAAAAGTTATGGAAATCGGAGCGACCGAGTTCCGTACATTTTTGTCACGTTCTGTGTACATTTACGAGAAAAGTTAATTCTCGTTTAACCGATTCGCCGATTCTATACTCGTTCTTTTATACAGGCGGAATCGTGTAACACGTTAGGCGAAACATCTTTTCTTTGCTGCAAGAGCGAAACGGATTCTCGAATCGGTTAATGTCAATGGGTTCCGATTTTTAAAGGTATCGCGAACGGACGGATTTTCGATTGAAAGCATTGGCAACGAAACTGGAGATCGTACTCACAGGTCTATCTAAATCCATTAATGGCCAAGTCAGACCGCTATCCATTGCGAAGATCGATCGCCGACAACTCGCGCGAATCTGCATTTCATTTTAACCGATTCGTTGAAAGAATTACTCGACTACATACGGTACAGGAGCGAGAGAATCTACTGTATTTCTTGGAATTCCATTACAAAGAATAATAACAAGCCGAATGAAAACTATACATATGCATATGTCGATAGAGCGAGAATACGAAATACTCGCCAAACATCGAACAAACTTCTTGCATCCGTCATAAATTCAGTTTGATGTTCGGTTGAATTGGCCATGGATAAAGGACCAACTATTATCTTCGAATCGAATCGTTTACTCTAAAAAAAATCCTGCGTTATAAAACACTTTGCGCATTTAATAGAGAAACTGATGACATCATGCGCAACAATTCACTGTGGCTTATTACGTATACGCGAGATTATTGGAAAGATAAAAAACATTACCATTGTTACCTACTTTAGACAATTACAAGCAGTGAAATTAGCAGTGCAAGATTTAGCAAGTGCTTTAAGTAACTGTCAGATTGTCTGCTTAGAATCGACAAAATTACAGCCTTGTTTTACGTAAATAAAATAGACGCGACACATTATTCGACATGTGCTCGTAATAAACTCGCAAAGGAAATTTGGCAGCGAGTGGAAAAGAGGAAAATTTATGCGACTGCGTCGTATGTTGCGTAGACAGAAAACGAACAAGGGGACAGTCCGTGGCAGAAAAATGTCGAAGAGTCTAGGTACCATCTATCCGCTACTAACAAGAACGCCAAACGTAAATGTCTTTTCTCTTCGGAAATCAGAGCCGGCAAATGCCTTTACCGTTGACTCGTCTAAATTAGATTTATACGCATTCCCATCTTTTAGCCAAATTTTAAGAACGTTCATAAACGAAAACTTTTCACTTTGCTGAGACGTTTGGCTTCGCGTTCTCGGCTACGAGTTCCCGGAAATTTGTACCAGCGAAAAATTCTAATTTCAACAAACTACGTGTAAAATTGCTAGTTCCATAAATAACTACATCGGTAATCTTGAAAACGAGGCGGTTGAAATAGAATTGAACGATCAAGTGAACTTACCTTGAGCAGAGTTCGATCGCGATTAATTGAAGAAGCCTCGTTCGAAAAGATTACAATCTCAGCCTGAAAATCATACGAATATGCTTTGACATTGCGATATTGTCCCAACCCAAATTTGATGAGCAATTTTAAATACTCTCTAACATATGAGAGTCCACGAGGCGAGAGTCACCGATCTATGCGGCGTTTGCTTTCGTTGACTCTAAACGTTGCGAGATCTGGCGAGCGGAAGGATTACTGCATTGGCAATCTCGAGAACGAGGCGAATGACACAATTGCGATCCAACTTCACGCAACCTAAGTCCGTTTGATCGTTCAAGATATTGTTTCGCAATATCATTGTCCAGGTTAGCGGCTAACGATAGCGACGGCAGGCTCAAGTACATTGGACAAATTTAGGTACAACGCGTACACGCGATAAGGAATTTTTCAAACGTGCCAATACTTTTGGTCCGCTGGAAACAGACCTTTGTGTGTATTTCATTTCGTTCTCTTTTTTTATTTTAACTATTTTTAAAGTCGACAGCTATATTTTACAAAAATGTTAAATAGAAAATCACATTCTTTAGAAATTTACAAAGAATTGTATACAAAGATGCGAGCCGTGCTAATATCTTCGTTTGACACTGTATTTTAAACATACAGCGTGTTTGAAGCACATGTAGGTATCCGACTCTTGCGTGTTTCGCTACATTAGCAATAGCATTTTCTCAAAGAGACTTGTTAATCGTAAAATGAAATATGCATGGCAAATAAAACTTTAAATTCTTCTGCCTCGAGTTGTGTCGATACTTGATGTACGACGAAATTTTCTCGTTTTACATCTCTTTCGTCAAGACTATGGGGCTCCAACTATCCTCGGCAACGTTGCAGTTCTTATATCCTCCAGTTTCTGTCAATACGTTTCCTTGGATGCTGGAAGCATGTTTGCAGTAACATGCGACTACTAACTTTACGACATTGCTGTACTGTTTCCGCCATGTGTAAATATTCTTCTTTTACGTGCTGTTCGTGTTCAGTACAAAAAACCCAATGGTATACGAGCAAACAGTGAAAACAGAAACATATACTCCTGTATATGGTATATCCGTTTTAATTGGATACGATGGAATATCTCGGAAAGTATATATTAAAATGAACAACAAATAATACATACTTGAAATATCGTAAAATATACCTATTCATGGCAGGATATTAAATTAAATAATTTAATTAGGTATTCATAAATATCGAATAATTCAAATAAAACAAATATACGTAGTTGTACGAAAGGTGGAATAACAGAACTTTGATAGTATTAATTTTAACGTTCAGTTTCATTGTTTTGCGTGTGATATTATACATTTTATTATATTCTCTCGTTTTCGTTTTCTTTTCACTCTACGCACATCCTTCTCCTCATAGCGTAATAGCATTTGTCGACAAAAGTTTCACAAAATCCTTCTCCTTTACCGGACGACGTAGGATCACAGATCTCAACGATACAGATACATAAAACGAGGGAAAGGAAAACTTTGCCGAAACTGGTCTAGCCAGGAAAATCACAGTGCACCAAAAACTATTCCAACTGATCGCCTCTAACGAACCACGGTCAAGTTGGTTACTCTAACGCCAAGCGAATTAATTTCCATTCCGGATTGATTAACCTGGAAAATCGCTGCATATCGAGTAACTTTGTCATACTTACGGTTGTTCATCGATCAGTGCCTGGTGTACGCATAACAATTGGAACCGAGATAACCGAGTATTACGTTTACATGAGTGTGGTTCCGTTAACCGGCCGAGTTAATTATAAATCCAGCCACAACGGGGTTGCAAATCGATACGGAAACGTCGTTGGAAAAGGCAACGGAGCAGAGATACGGCCACTGAAAATCCTATGGGCCAGCCACAACCGACACATTATTCACAATTCGGCGGCAGTTTGCGGGTGAATTTTGCAGGCAGCTGCTTTCTCGCGAAAAGTTCACTCGTACGAGCACGTTCGTCTAGTTTAGACTTTACATCGAAACTCAACTTTCCAACGCAGCTCGAGCTCCGTGTTTTTCTCACGCGCCGCTTATCGCTTTCCAGCGAATAGTTTCGCCATTTTTTCCTTGCCTTCCGAGAGCCAACAGCGCCGTACTCGTTTCCCGAACCGATGTCTTCCTTTTAAACGAATTCGTCGTTCCTCGCGTTCCCTTTTTCCCTCCTTTTGCTTTATTTCGTTGCTCTTTTTCCAGTCGACGGGCACCAACCGTTCTCGCCAAGATACTCGATAATAAATCCTACAGAGTGATTTACGAAGCGATACCCATCCCTGCTGCACTCAGTCCACCTCGCCGACTCTCTTTCGCGACACCTTGCCTCGCGCAGTTTGCAAATTAATAACGTCGACAACGATAGGTTCTGTTATAAGGCTCTTGCAGTGGATGATTGCGAAATTAAGTGTTACAGGTTGCCATCGTTCTCACGGGGCCTGGATGATTATTAAAAAAGTTACCGGCAACGTCGTTGTTTTTGTCTGTCGTATTGGAAGCAATTTGTTTATGCGTCCGTGCTCGATCCAAGTCCAAGTTTCGCTATTTGACAAATTTTATTCCCGTGAAATTACGCGACATCGTTCGATCAACGGATTGGAAAACGATTTATTTCGAGAAGCTTGAGTAAAAATTTAAGTGTTAGTTTCATGTACACAGGTATCGAAATAAGAAGAAACTTTGTCTCTCTATCGAAATATTATTTGACTTAAGACTTGTATTTTAATTATTACCAGTGACGCGTACACGTTATAGAAACATAATATAAAAGTATAATTTCAATATTTTCCGCCCAATAAGTTCGACAACTTAGAAAAAGACATCTCTAGACGTTGATTGAATCTTATGGACGCTTTTCGTTCGCTCTTGAATTTCCGCCAATTTTCCTCGCACTTTGTATCCTTCTATCCTTAATATTTAGTTATACCTAGATACCGTATCGTCAAATTTTCCTTGAATTTCACTAACTTTTCAAACAACCGAATACTCTGCCAATAAACTCTGCTTTACAATTCTAATGGTTTACGATTAGACAATTTCCATCGGCCACGCGGATGATGTATTCATCGATCGTGATAAACACAAAGGCGGAAAGAACAGGGTACGCAGAAAACGATTGCGTGAATACGAATTTCATAAATCACGTAACAGCGATCGACGACGCCATTTGTACATCCACTGAATTTCGCGAATCGTATAACCCCGTGGCAGGTTGAAAAATCATGCGACGTCGCGCGAAATGTGCTTTGCTTTTTGCGCGCGTGACCGGTGCAGCGCTGTGCCGAAATTGCAGGCGCGTAGCGCCCTCGAAATAAAACGTACACGGCCAACCACTTAAAATTACCATTTTCGTCAGGACCAATATTATTATTTTGAAAAAACGAGTGAATCGAATAACGATTCCGCGATTTCCACAGAGCGAACAGTTGGATCGAATGAAACTTTGTTGCGAAGGAAGCTTTCCAGGTTTAAAGACATTTCCCCATTTTGCAATTGTTGGTTTTTTATGAGGAAAGTGCAGTATGCACGATATATCGCGTTTTGAATATGATTGTTGCACGCTACTTTAAACTAGTCGGTTTTAAGCAACTGTAATGTGAGCGTAAACTTACAGATTAGTGGAAGGGAAAATACTATGTGTTTATTATTTTAATATCTTTGACAGAAATAATTTCAACGGACGATTTGTTCTTTATATATAAAAATATCAAATATATGGTACGTCTAATATCGTCGTCGGATTAATTCCTTAACGACAAATGATTACCTGCTATAATGACAGCTATACAACTATAGCAACTATAATGGCTAACTGCGAAACTTTCTTTGTATAAGAATCACTGTTGTCGCTAAACTGTTTACAAAGATTTAAGTAACTTTTGGAAAGACGATAAATTACACAATGTAACAAAACAAACTTGGCACGAACGGTATTCGTCCCATATCGCGCTGCAACTATGACGCAGCTGGTAGATAAATGAGACAAGGGAAGGTTTTTACGTTTCTTAGTTTCCAATTTTTATCATTTTTGTTCGAGTAAATTATCTAATTACAAATGTGCTAAAATATCCTTTGGTTAGCCTCCTTTACATATTGCAAGAAGCATTGAAAAAAATACAATGCGGGATAAATATAAACATATTTTCTCTTATTCAATTTCTTTTATGGACACTTGCTAAAAATTAGTATTATAAATGTAAATATACATTTAGAAAATTAAAAGTGTGACAAACATTTCCAAAACAATTCCCTCGGTTCGTCGTTTTATTTTCGGCATCCTTTCTCCACCGAGCTAAGCTCGCGGATTTCAGTCTTAGGATACGTATGGAATTACACTGTGAACGAAAGTTTTCCCCAATCTCACGTACTATGAAAAGTCGCCTATTTTTAACATTGCCCTTTCGCCGCACAACAGAAATTCGTGCGAACTGGATGCGTGTATTACGAAATGCTTCCGGTTATCTCCAGTTGCCGATCGTTACGCCGCGTCTCGCAGGGTAGGTGTGCTGAAACCTATTTTTTCATACCGTCCCGGTTGCCACGTAACCCCTGGCACAATGCGCACGCGAATGATATCCCGAGGGAAGCGTCTTCCCTTTCACTTGTACTATATACATAAATACTTATTTCTCCTGAGATGGCGTCACATGGCGTCGCGTCGCGTCGCAACAAGCTTCTCCTTGTCCAGAATTCGTACCACGCCTTCTAAACTCTGTTACACTACTTACGCGATATCGGCGTTTTTCGTCTTTTTCAAAACGTCGCTTAATTCTCCAATTAACTTCTCAGACATTTCCATATATCTTAATGTTTTGTTATTGTTATATGTCGTAGTTTTGTTGTTGGGGTAATATTTTGATCGAAAGTGATCAACAGATAACGAATATTCGTGCAAGTTCGTATCTTTACGAACGTAGGTAATTGAAAAAATGGCATTGGAGTAAGGAAATTGTTTTATGTCTTAAAAATTGCGACGACTATTATGTCTTGCGTATCTCTCCGTATTCTGTATATTCTGTGTATCGTTGCGCTATCAAATGTTCCATAAACGTCCGAAAACTGGCAGACAGGCTAGTGATCGATCATCTTCGCACTTATACGCAAGTACAAATTTTTATCTCTTATCCTGTATAAACGTTACAGCTGTTGGAGCAAATACCTTTCTCGTCTTCCGAACAACGCTACTTCCTTTCGAAATCCTAGATTCGTAACATTCTTCTGTATTTTGGCTTCTCTGGCTTTCCTATATTTCCTATATTTATATAACGATATCCAAACTACCCCGTCAATTAACAACAATTTATTTTTATTTCAATCGGACGAAAGCAAGTACGCGTCAGTACGCGTTATCACCTTCTCGTTTATATTTTAGTGACTTGATGGGAAAACAAATTGCTTTCATTTGTTAATTTCCTGCGATCACGGTCAATAGGTACCTATGCGATTGAAATTTTGCGGAAAAATATATTTCCGTGTAACCATTATTCGTACTTTGCCGAAAAAAGGCAATTTCAATTACCTTTTGAAGTAGCACTTGCTACCGTTTTAACCGCTTTCAATGTTATGGGTAAATAAAAAAATTTGGCCTCTATAAAAGTAAATACGAAGTACGTATCTACTAAATTTTTTAACTGTCCTTCGTAATACACATGTACATGCATATATATATATACAAAAGTAATAAATGTATACGTATATAGCTAAATACAATTATATAGCTAAATACAAACACAAGTTATCGATAAAAAGTTTCACAGCCATAGTTTATAAACTATCGTTTTATAAATATTGTTATAAAATATTGTTTACCAATAATATTTCAATAGCGTGTAATTTCCTTGAAATATCGTGCATTTAATGAAAATAAGGAAATCACGTATCTGGAAAAAGAGACCTCTACCTCGGTGACCTTGACCTTCGAATATATCGTAGAATAAAGGGAGAAAAGGTCCTTGAGCGACGCGCACATATCCTAGCCATAGGATAGTCATGGTCCAAATGTTATGAGAAAAGGAAAATTCTACGCGTTACGTTGCATTTACTCCAGAGAATAAGTAGTTAAAAATGAAATTGCATACACATGTGCATGGAATTGCGATTCTTAGATCGAGGTTAGATCAAGTTAGATTTTGAATGAAAAATCGCAAACTTGATCTCGAAAAATTCATCTGCTCCTTCTACCCACGAATATTTTCTTTTAAATATAAATTCGCTAAAGTATACATAGCACAGTGACTTGTTCCAGTATCAAAACGCAGAATTTTCGCCGCGTTTCGATTTTGACATCACGCCGGTACGTACTATGTGCTGGATACATGCACCAGTAGCTGGATCCAGGAAATTGCACGAATGGTTGACCGTGAGATGAATGTATCCTTGCCCCTTTAAACGCTCACGTGTCTGCCAATGGTTGGAGACAATCGTGGCTCCAAGATGTATTCGTTTCTTTACAGCCGTTAATAATACGTTTCGCGTGTTATCGGACAGTGGCTCGATAAACATTTTCCTCGTCTCTCTTCCCGTGCCATCGAACATCCGTTAGCCACTAATTAAAAGTCGCTTATTCCGCTTCCGCTTGCCACCAATTTATGCTTCCTCCATTCTTATTATTGCATGCTCCGTGCCAACTATTTCTTCATTGTTAGCACCCGCCCACGAGACGCATAGCTGCCGAATAACGAGCATCCTTGAAAATTACGATTAAAACTATCGTAGAATATAGCTGTAGACGATAATTTCGCTTCTACGTTCGATTCCGCTTGAAGAAAAGTCTGACGAGATGGTTGAATGATTAAAAAATTCCTCATGAGACGACTGTATCCTGCAAATTGAGATTGTTACGTGGAAACCACGTGTCTTGGTACGGATTAACTGCAATCGCGCACTGCACACGCCGTCTTCTCCGATGTGCACGTACAGGATAAAATAAATGCCGATAGCCGAATCAAGAAGCAATTTCTATTTAAATTTCCATAATTTCCACGTCGGGCACAATTTATACCGATCACGAATTACTTGCTTTTCAGTTGAAAAGCCCAATAATCTTATCTATAATCTTGTCTTTATCGTTGGGGATTGATAAAAATTTATGTAAATAGAAATTTTAGGCATTGTAATCGTGAGAAAATGCGAAGGTAACTGGTTGCAAGAAACGCCGAGACATCGCGACGAAAGTGTCAAATGCGAAGCAAAAAGGAAAGTTGGAAGTTGAAGCGAGATCGAGCGAGGCGAGGAATTGAAGTTCGAAGTTAGGTAAATAGCGTGTAACAGAAATCATTTAGGTATGCGTGTCCTCGTGTACGTATATCGCGGTAAACGTAATGTGAAAAGTAGTTTCCTCTTTGTCGTAACTTTTGAAACACGATCGTTCCACGTCTCGGACAAAGTGCACGTAACTCAGGACCCTCCGCAGCATATCCGAAATCGAAGAAAAGCGGAGACGAGTCTCCGTTTCCCACGATGGACGATTGTCGAAAGTAACCGCCATAAGATTCGATAGACTTTCTCAACGACTGTCTAGTTTCATCGTTACGGATCGTTCAAACAATTATCTTCTCTTACAACCGCCAAGTTTCTTTCTTTCGATCGCTAATAAATACGCGCTCGGTTTTCGAAACGTAAAATCTCTTCGTAAGACGCGTAATAGCAAAGAGAAATACGAGAAAATATGAAATAAGTCTCGTAAGAGATAATTTATATGTATAGCTTTAATAACTCGTATCGCAACAGGAAATGCTCGCCGCAAACTCGACTAACACTGGAGAAAAACTTTCGCGAATAACTCGCAATACTTTGGCTGTTGCGTCGCAACGAATAAAAACTTGGCATTCTATAGGCGCAAACATAATTCATCGAAACGGTGCGGGACGAACGCAAGTTTTTTGAAAAAAAATCACAGCTCGTTGGCGGAAAATTATATCTCCGCTTAACGAACGGCATAAAATTCGTAAGCTCGATTCCCCGTCGCGTCCAACGTGCGTTTAAATATTTAAAAGCGTTTTCTCTGGCTGCTAGGTACTAAGCTGCGCCACGCCAACACCGTCCCGCGGGTAACGTCATCTCCTTCCGCGTATTCGCCACCATTTCCGTCCAGGTTTGTACTCGCAGCTCCCTCTTTATTCCTGATCAAGGAACGAGGAACACCCATGGAGCGCAGCGTTCGTGTTCTATGAACTTCCCTCGTCCACGCTAGAAAACTTCGGAAGCGGAAGCAGTTAAAAGATAGAAAGTCCGCCGCCGCTGAAATTATTTCAGCTGTCCGTTTATTTGAAATTTGTCGCAGCAAAGGAAATGCTGCGTTGTTCTAGACGTTTCTCACAGCCTATTGCCATTTTGCTTTTTGCATTTTACATAAAACATTTTAATTTGAATATTTACGTTTGGATGATGCGCGTCCGTGGAAAAAGAAAGCGAATTAAAGATACGCTGATGAAAAGATATCAAATATAGTAATAACACCGTGTTGAAATTAGCGAGGGGATGATCGAATCGTCGATGAGAATTTTATGGTCGTATCGAGTGGTAAAACCGAGGAGAATGTTTTATGTCTTATAAAGTTGTTGAATTTTCCATTGAACCGATGCTTTTAACTTTCGTATTAAACGTACTGTAATGTTGGAAACATTAAAAATGCCGGGATTAGAAGTTTAAAAGATTCACGCGTATGACAAATGTTTCCCAATATCGAGTAGATCAAACAGGGATAGCGATGAAAATAAAAATTTCCGTTACGCTTTTACTAAATTCTTTCAAATGCTTGTTCAGAAGATTGTCATTTACGAAACAGAAGAAAATTCGCACTAAAAGTCAGTTTCATTTGCGACGTATATTTAATGAAACTGTCGATTGGAAATAATATAAATAAGTCTCGGCGAACAAACTATTGGGCATGTGTGAACATTTCTTTATTAAAAGCCTATCAATTCGTTCTTTTTTGTTGGGAGAATTTGATCGTTTTTTCATTTACATATTTCAATTTCTCGTAAATACGTAATAAGACAACAGTTTATTTATAACCGTCGATACAACTTTATTACCCGTTAACATATGGAAAATCACGATAAACATTCTCTATATCCGGCATGATACAAATTTTCAAGAAAGAACAATCGTTCTTGGATACAGTTTCTTTTAAATTATAACGACTCTAATGTTTTCATCAAGTATGGTCGAAGAAAATGATAGAGCCGCGCACAACAACGACCTTATCACCGCGTCGTTACAACAAAACCTTCTAACGAGCAACATGTACGTATGTGGCTCGCGTGTCGAAGATCATTCGATATCGAAGTTCTTAGAGAAAAGAAATGGCCACGGAATATAATATTCTGTGAAATATATTAAATATATTAAATCTAAGTCGACTGTGGCGCGCGATCCAATTTTTGCACGATCGCGCGTTTTCTATAGAGTTTGGCCGCGTCGTAATGTCGCAAATTTATGGCAATTTCACGTTCGGAGGTAAGCAGAAATGCTAGCTAAGTATGTACTTAGGTCTTAAGTTGTTGCATACACGCGTTTGTGTACGGAGAACGGATACCTTGACACGGTTCACGCGCACGTTACCATCGTCACCGTGTTACATACGTACATAGTAATCTTTCTATCGCAACGATAAATTATCGTTTGGAACGTTTTCGCTCACTGTACGAGCAGATTCGAGGAAATATCGCCGATTCAGTGGAGAACTCGCATGTAATTTCATCGCTATGTGACTATAGCATACGCAGAGGCGTACAACAATGGCAGGCAATATAATGACAATATTTGACGAATGAAAGAATTTATTATACCCGCCGTATTCGGATAATTTGTCACAGAACGGTATTCAGAATCCGTACAAATTCTTACCACAGCATTTGCTTCAAACTATAGAGAACGATGGTGGTTATATGTACGTACTCGTTGTTAATTTCTGGTATCATTGAATGTGGTATTATTTCTCCCCCGGTATGTGCGCGTTTGCGTTATCGTGACAATATTCTATTCGTATACGATGAATATTATACATACGAGAAGAAGCTAATTTAACAACAGACTCGTCTTCTCTGGATCGTGACATTTGAAAAAATCCTAAGTCGTCTGTGAAAAATTAAAGATAGCACACATATATCATTCTGGCCCGTGACTACAGGTACCTATTTATCGCAGACGTTACAAAATCATCAAAGTTTTCTATAACAAGAGTTCAAATACTTTGAGTAACCGGCGTTAAGTATATAAATACTGATACGAATTTTCTGAAAATATAATGTATTGCGATATATAGAGCGTATTGAAATATTGAAAATTCGTTACAAAAGATTAGTAAAAAAAAATAGAATTTAATATTCATTTGCGCGTAACAAAGTGCCGGATACCACTATGGAGATGGTATAAATTCAACCATCGAGGAATTATTCACCCTGTGATGTGTCAATTTTCATGCAATTAAGGTTAAAGCGCCTTCAAAGAGGCAGGTTCGAAACCTCTCGACGCATAATGCACTAATTATTATGTCTACCGTATGTGCAATTTAATAACTATACGTATGTTTAACTTTCTCTAATAATCACCTGTGTCGGTCAACATCGTTTAACACAGGTATAACGCTCATAAATTTTAGTCGTTACCTTCATTACCTGGATTAATTAAACCTTTGCAATGTATCGATCAATTCGTGATGAAATCTTTTCTTCCTGGGCATTACCATCGTCAACTATTAACTTTGCATCGATAACACTAAACGCGCTGTAAAGGCTTGAAAGAATTCAAACAGTTTCACGAATAGGTGCGTATAAGTATTTTTCTGAAGATTTAAACAAATTATCCATCTATTGGAGATGGACCAGCCGTCGCAACTTACTTTATCCGATACTTGTGCGCAATATAACTTGTAAAATTCATTCTTTGATGGAATAATTTATTAATCAAATTTTCAACAGCCACTATAACTTCTCCCACAATGTTACACCGTCCTTTTCGTGTACAATTTATTTATAATTTATTTTATTATGTACAACTTATGTACAACATTTAGATACATTCAAGGGTACGGTACATGCACGCTAACTATCTGCGATTTGTGGAAACCTGCAAATAAAGTTAGAAATATTCTACCAAAGTTTGACGACGGAACTTTCCTGGCCAACCTAGTATTTCTATAGTATTCATACGTATTCGATATTCCAAGTACGTACGTACTTATAGGCCGTACAATCACAGCCAAATCCAATCTTTTAAATGAAATTCTTCCGGCTAATGTAAAGATCGGCTTGATCTTACATCGCCAACTAGTTACAGAACTAAACCATTTCGAACTTGTTCTCGAAGAAACAAACATTTCAAAGCTCGTAACTTTCTAGCGTCTCTAAGTCTGCCAAGTAAGTAAGTAAGTAAGTAAGTAAGTAAGTAAGTAAGTAAGTAAGTAAGTATCTATACCGAAGAGATGCGCTCGTGTCCATCGCTTTCCTAGTCCTGAGGGAGTTCAGTAGCTTTGATTTCGAAGCCGCAGCCGCAACACACGTTACTGCCAATTATTCAACGTACACATTGTCCCATTGTGAATCAGTCGAGAGATGGTGGTCGATTACTGCATCCGAAGTGGAGTCGTTATGTCAATTTGCATAATGCATCGATTAAATAAACGGGTTGCGGTACCGTACGATGTCGTAGAGCACGGAAACCGAAGCATGCCGGCCGCAAAACAACTATTGACAGCCGAATTCTCCACACTGTCCACGTATATCGTAGCAACCATCGAACGTATTGAAATTAACGCGCCCTCCTCCCTTCTTTTTCCTTTCTACCAACCCGTCCCCTGCACCTACATATACCCCGTCAGTCATCGTGCACGAGCGCCAGCCTCATCACGAGCCATAAATGCTTCATAACGATTATGAGCCTGCCGACAGCGTCATTACGGATGACTGACACCGCGGCCAGTTGTCTTTCGGCATTAATTGGAAGCGTAATTGCAACGATCGCGCCGTTTCCCGTAACATTTTGACGGATCACGTTAAATTCGTCGCGACCAGTGAGAAATTCAGCAACGGCTGACAGCCCCTCGCGCGATCGTTCGTCGGGTAAAGTTCCATTCGACGATCGACAGATTTTTATTGGTTACCTTCGATCAGCTTTATTACCGTCGCGACGACGAACATTGGATGGGTTGCGAATTCTTAGAAAATCATTTCTCGCGATTTTGCCCGGATATCGTGTATTAATTATTCGTGGTACGAGTCTCGGTTTACATCGACCGGTCTGTAGTTGATGAGTAGGTATAATCTATGAGAGATATTTGGGCAAACTGTCAAGGATAGTTTGGATTTTAAATGCTATCGCGTGTAATATAGTTTTTATTAAAAATTAGACGTCAGAATTATTCAGCTTGCCTATAAAGTTATCTTCGTTTTAAAGGCTCCTTTTTGCTCAAAGACTTCTTTGAGAGTCAAAAACTCGCGTTCGTTAAGCAAAAATAGGAAAATCGAAAATGTAGCTATAAAATATTTATCGTTACGTATATCGAGTCACTAAAATTTTCATACCCATTTCACGGTGAACCAAATTGCAACAGCGAACATGTACATATATGGTTTATATACCGTATAAGAGAAAGGAGTAGAATGAAATAGAATATTAAGCGGAGCACGGCGTCGCAAAATATTTGCAAATGATGAAAGTCAGAGGTGTGCAGATGGATCAGGATACATCGCTTAAAAAAAGATTTCGATGCGAATATCGTCACGATTAATAAGAATCACGAATGCGTAACTAGTAGATTTTGATTTATATTAAATTAGCCGCACGTGTAATGGAGACCGTGTTTAAAAGGCTGCCGAGACAAAATCTGCGCGTTATACGGCCATCTTACAGACATCGAGTGTCCGGTATTTTAGGTACAGTCTTTACGACCGTGTCGTTGAAAATTGCTTATAATCGCAAATATAATTACAGCTCTATTTTAATTGAACGTTGCTAGCTACGTGGTTGGTTGGGAATCAGAAGTTTCAGTTACTTACTCGGCTCGTCGACATCGCCAAGGAAAACTTCCGCCGCAACAAACCAAACCAGCGTGCTCATCAGCAAAAGCATCCCCTTCATCCTGGGACTGTGTGTAATTGAACAGACGAGTCCTGGCGAATCCCCCTGCTCCCCCTCGAATATCCAACACCTTAACTCCAGGATAGCAAGTTGCTCGAGATAGCTGATAAGTTTCAATGAATCTAGTTCTCCGATAGGTTGAGTCGCAACTTCGCTCGCGAACCGATTCTCTCCGTCTTCTGGGATTCCAGAAGCTATTCGTCGTGGCACACCGTCGCGCCAACTTCACACAGCACACTCGCTTCTCTGTAACTTCACATCGCGATTTCTACCGCTTCTACTTCTAACTTCTTTTCACCAACTTATCGACACGAACGAATAAACGCGAATATTTACGTACGTACAACTTGGACAACGTTCATCGACGTCGGATGATCGACGATAGCGCAGCTTGCCAGAGACGAGAAAACCGTCGATCAACTTTCGCGTTACCGTGACCGTAAACGATCGCATACACACGCGTAGAATAATGCACAGGCGCGTGTCGAGCAAACGGATCGAACGGGGTTCATTCACGAAACGACCGAACGAGAATGCGGCTCGACGAGGGTGCTTCGTCTTTTTTTTAAAGTTGCTCGGTCATCCCCTTCGATGCAACTGCGTGCGTTCTCTATAAAACGTCTTCGTCGTTATTAATGGAGCTACTCGATCGGTTAATCGTACGCTCCGTCCACGGTCCATTAACGCTCGCTTCATACACGGTTACACATCACACGACTTGCCGTCATCGTTCGCCGATAATGACGTAACGCTGCCCTTTTTCAGCGCAAGTTGGCCGCGTAGGACGCGCTGTTCCAAGCGACGGAAATAGACGACCCCGACGATGCCGATGATAACATCGAACCGGTGTCATTAGGGTCCATCGGATACGATCGCCTCGGAGGGTGCTTGGGATGTCATCAGAGTCGCTTTATGGTTCACCATGATGTATCGGAATCCCGCTACGTCCGGTGAAGACGACGACTCCACTATCTTTTCGATCGCCACGATCACCCAAGACCCACGAATATCGAAACTAACGAGCAACAACGAGAACTCCTATTTTCTGTTCGAGCGAACGGTTACGAACTCGTTTTCGTCCTGGATACGGTTCTACGACCAGTAGCCTCCAAAGTACTGGTAACTCTTGGTCCCGCTGGAAATACGAACGATTAAGGTCGTTTGCTCGGAATCGATGGATTTTTATTCATCCGCTGGAATGCTCCATCGAAACGCAAGAACAAGGACAACCGCTTGTAAAGAGGTATCAGATTGCATCTAATTATATTCCTTTGTTCCAACAGACCTAATTTCCATCCTATTCACTGTCGCAATTACCTCGAGCTGTAAAACAGACCTGTACAATTACGTTAAAGGCGTACACAAAATACGAAAGATAGCACCAATACGACGAATCACGAGTTTTAAGGGCAATAATCTGTTTCGTGTTACGATCGTTTTACTAACGGATAATAAGCGAAGCGTATCGGTAGCAAAAATCAGTGGAAGTATGGCGAATATCGACGGAATTCAGGGAAAAAGTCGCGTAATCTCAGCGGGTGGTTGAAGGCGCGCTCACTGCTGCGTTGCGGCAGGCCTACTGACAGGGGCAACCGAGCTTTCGGTTCGGGTCGGCACGATTCGTGCGATTTCGCCACCCTTCGGCTCCAGTTTGGCTTAAAGCATTCTCCGACCACTTTTCATACCCCCTCCTGCCACGCTCTGATCACTACAGGCTATTCCCCTTGTTCAACCCCCGCTGAACAGATAAATGTTAGAAAACGGTGTGAGAAGCTCCAACGTCGTATTTACTATTCATTCGTTATCCAGAGGATTAGCGGAGAACGTTTGAAACCGATTACGGGTTATTTAGGTTCTACTCCGTGTGTGTATGTTATGATCGCGCTGTTGATCGACGCGAATAAAGAACATCGGTGTCAGAATCGAGCAGATTCTAGCCAACGATGCTCTGGCTTGGTTGGATGATCGAGTCAGTTCGTACTTTATGCGCAGCCCTGTCCGTAAGTTATTCCACGTTTTTTTCGTCTTTTCGTTCGTCAAATTATTTAATCCTCTTCGTTCTAAAGACTCTTGGCGCGATTAACCAATAATCATCGAATTTTTTCGAAACGAAGTTTATCAAATAACGACGAATTCTACCATACCATTTTTAGCGTGACGATCACTGTGTGTCTAGCGGGTATAGGAGCAAATTTATGTTCAGCATATTAAAAACCATGTTATAAATTCGTATAAAAGCCAATAAAGGAAGTTTGAACGCAAGCCCCTGTATTAATTATTGCTACTTCTCTCATTAAGCTCGTTAAATTTGAATCGCTGGTTAATCAACGCGTATCGTTACCTCGCTTGTTGTTTATCTAGAAAGTAAAAGACAACAGAAACTCTATATTAAACAGAATAATTTTTAGCGCAGTGATATGATAAATCTGTCCATTGTTTCTGTCGAAACTTTGTCCACCACAAAGTATCGAAATTTATATCTCAAGTTATATCTGAATTTTTTAAACGCGCCATAAAACTGGCGCAGAAATATTTCGAAGTAGTCATTTACCACATTTTATCGCGCTACGTGTGCCTGCGGATAATCATTGAAGCAATAAAAAAGATTATTTCTCAGTTTAATGCCTCGATTTCTTATTAATTCAGGATTAATGCGTACATATACGTGTATAGTATATCGAATATCTAAGATGACAAATAATTCGGAATAAATGATTTAGAAAATAATTATTTCTTCGTCATTAAGATGTCCTCCATTTCTGGTATTTACGTGTCAAATACAAAGCTACTTACTTTCAATTTTTTATAAGGCATAAAGCTAACGTATTTATAAGCTTGTTTTCGTCGCCGATTTCGAACATTTCCGAATACACTGTTTTCAAGAATTTCTATGCGAATATGTATATTTTTATATGGACGCAACTAAAGAAATGGCAACTTAAATGGAGATTCGTTTTACCTATCGAAGACTACGACAAACGTTTTAGCTTAAATACTCGATATATGTTTGCACGTTAGGCGAATTCATTTTCGTACTTTTAAATTTCGTATAAACGCATAGAAATCCACTACCTGATTATATAACACGCACAGAGTCCTATTTTATCATTATTATCAAAACTATTATCAGCTAAAACTGAGATTTGGATTATTCATTGTTACTTACAGCACAGCTGAACGGATTTCATTTGGAAGGATGCGGGTCTAAGTTGTCGAACCGAAAGGAGCACACCGTATTTGGAAAAAGTCTCAAAGTCTCTATGAAATTGAAAACGCAATTGTCACTCGTAAATCAACAGCGATAACAAGACACCTCTCGAAGCTGCTATTTATTAACTATTTATTACTTAGCAATTCGTTGATCTACGATTCGCTTAAAATTTACAGGTACGTGTTACTGTTAAATGTACGAAATGTTCATGCATGTTCCATTAGTTACCGTTACTACGCTGTTACCGTATCTTTTTATTAGGAAGTGTATCAGATATCCGGAAATAGCTATCCTACTACCCTCCATCGGCAGTACGACGAACTTAACAGCGTTTCATGCGCTCAGCCGATTTTTACGAAACTTTCATCGGCCTTTGCAACGCAAATACACTGCCGCGAAACCTATTAAAGCGCGGTAGAAAGGACAAAAATGGATTCGTATGTCCGAAAATGTTGCAATATTTCTACGTGGAAAGTCGAGCCAGCCGTTATCCAAACAGCGGGCAGCTTTTTTCTCTCGCCGCGCGGAGAAAAAACTTTCCCGCCTGCAATTGAAAACCGTCCCATTTGAATGTCGAACTTTCGAATGAACATTTTCATAAATATGTATCACGGGTTGGTGCTTTCTCGGCTTTTGCCTTCGTGCAAACTCCACAAAGGGAATAACATTTTTTCCTCCTCGGCATTTCTTCTTTCTCTTTTAGTCTTTTCTCTTCGTTTTTCTCTTTTTTCGTCATCCTGAGACTAAACTGAACGGTGCGCGATTGCGATAAACTGTTAAAGCTTGATTATTGGATTACGCAAACCGTACACGTCATTCCTCGTTCATCTCGATGCTGCGGGGAATCGATTTGCGCACGTGCGCTCGATCGGCCAGCCGTGTCGTGGAAATGTACGATGGTATATACCGCTTCGTGCCACGTTACAGCGTGGTGGTCCGTCTTTTATATTATCGTTTGTTAGGAGCTTTACAATATCGACTAGAACTAGGTTTTTAACTTTTCACCAGCGTAATAAAACTAATAAAATACCGGTCCAAGACGCGTATCTTTCTGTGTCTAGAATTAGTAGCAATTATTTATTACAAAACTACCGCGAACTATTTTACATAAGATAGCTACATATTTCATTCCAATTTCTTTGATATGCATTCGCAATTTGTGATAGTAGCCTTGTAGATCGGCAATAGCGCGTGGTTGTAAATTTGAACGGTTTTTGGTAATAAAATACCTTTTCATTTAGATATCTTTGTCAGTATTTTTATACTTTGGACAATAATTCTAGCGTCGAGTAACTAAATATCTCCAGCGCAGATTTAAACACGGATGAACAAATTTCCAGTCGCTAGAAAAAGTATTTCAAAGAAACTCTTTTATCTGTTACGAAGCTTGTTACGAGGACGTAACGTTTAAAAGATCGGCAACCTAAAGATACTGTTACCATATCCGTCAATTATGATCTCTCGAGTCGGTTACAAAGGATTTCATCAAATGAAATAGGAGGTGGCACGTTCGTCACCATTACGAGCGGGTTACTAAAAGCACAGAAAAGTCGACTCGCTCGAGAAGGTAGTTTATTGCTTCTGCAATAAGTTTCTAGGGCGCACCCTAAGAAAGGGGTTAAGTTCAAAATACACACTAGCCACGCGATGCGGGGTACTCGGAATTTTAGGATGTCTTCGCGTGATAATACAATGAATACCAGATTTTTCGCGATTCTATTATTCAGACGCTATCGATAATGACAATAACATGATTTATCTATGGAAAGAAGAAAACACGTTTTGCCATAGAATTTTTTGCATATTTTTAAGCTAACATATCGATACGAAGTAACTCTGACCTTGTTCGATGTATCAACAAATTTCTAGCAGGAATTTAAAAAAATGTTTACATTTATCTACGCTCTTCAAATCTTCGCCTTTGCCAAAATTATTTTAGTTTATTCTACGTTTAGCGACGCGCGAATGTTCGTAGTTATACAAAAGCATAGTGTCTCTGTAATAGCACGATGAGTGCAACTTGCGAAATTGAAAATGTTCCGTCCTTTTCTATCCACAAAGAACAAGCGAAGAAAATAAAAAAGGACAAGAAAGAAAAAGTAACGATAAAATAAAGAGCGATATTTCGTTAAACAAGGGGAACATTTCATGGCGCGCTCGAAAAGAACAACGACGAAAATAGCCAAAACGAATTCTTTAAAAAGCGCTTCAAGAAAGAGGGAAACACCGCGTCGCGTCGCCGTCGTGACGAGATTTACTTGTTTCAACCCTTTGCCCTCAAACGTCATCCTTGTTTCATCTCTGCCACGTCACGTGTTTCTTATGGCAAACTGTGCAAGGTGTGCAAATCACGAAACCTTGCGCTGTTGCGACATTTAGCAGGCAATTTTCTGGCGAAATTTAACTTGAGCAGATTTATTAATTCAACAGTTACCAACGAAATCAAGTACACGTGCATGTACCTAGAAATACGTCCTCGACTATCGATTCTCGTTCCCTCCAAATAATTATAACTTGGTTGATTTTACATTTCCGGACATGACATTTTCCATACTCCTATATTTGAAACCTATATTTTTTAAACGAATATAGAACGATATTAAACTTTGTTAATGGCTGCAGTAAACAACCTTTTGCGTTTGCGAATTTGCATCGGTTGGACACCACGTATCTAGTTATTCGAGCAAGCACTACGTGTCTCTGATGAGGACTTTGCTTTTTCTTTCGAGTCATCGAGCATCTCCATTCTCCAGTTACTCGTCATTTTCATCCGTCTCTCGTATAAACTAACCGATGAATCAAAATCAGATTTGCCCACGTTTCCTGTTTCGTTGTAAGACACACGATGCATAAATTTCACTGTATATCGTCTCTGTATTTCTTCCGACTATTGATATTCGTGCAAATTAATATCTTTTTAGACACAACTAAGAAAATAAAACCCTCGTAGAGACTTTCTTTCCGCTTCCTAAATATTGAAAAAATAAGTAGCCAGCTTAGATAATTTCTCACGCGTTATGTGTATTTTATATATTTGTTCGTCTTTAAACTTCTTAAATATATAAAAATTCGCAATCTACTTATCGCGCTTGATTAGGCTACCTATTACATGTTTCTACTACTTCGGCAAGTAACTATGTAACACACACTCGAAAGTTACTCTATTCGTGGTATCTTATTGAATATAACAAGAAAGTATATCTACGTTTGTAGGATTCCGTAAAAGCAAACGAATTCAATATTTCAGAAGCGCAGAGATCCCCGGACACAATAATAGATTTTTCACGGCGTTGCCGATGCAGTTCCTTGAACCGTCTCTAAAAAGCAGCTAGGTGGGACATCGGATTTGCTGACACGAAATCCTCGTTCTTGAACTGAACCCCTGGGATCGGAGCAGATCCGACTCAGGGTAAATATTGGAATCACGATGAATCTCGTAGATCGCCGTCCCGCTAGTCCGACCCTTTCCTATAACGACTTTTGTTCTTGTAAAACTATAACGTTTTTAGAAGCGATTTACTACGAAGAAATATTCTTCCGGCTCTCCCAATTCAGGTATAAAGATAAAAATAACAGTTAGAACGTTCCAATCCGCTCATATACGATATATTAATCCACGTCGAGCGGATACGATACGGCTACGTTAAACCAGATATAAACGTTAACAATACAAATTTTGTTATTCTTCTATGCCACGAGCTTTGTCAGCTTCGCATACGTATATTTCGTGTGTTGGTTGAAACAATGTCCGTCATCTTGTCCGTATCATATTTTTCGAAAGTTTCTTCGTATACTTGCACTTTAAATTTCAACAAGACCGTGATGAGTCACACGTTTGTCCGATTTCCAGCACATCTTGCACCTGCAAGTGCAATTATTCAAAATTATTTTATCAGCTGTCATTTTATTGGCCTTGAAGATAGGAAACTTTACATTAATTAAATGTTGCGTTTCCTCAGATACATTCGGCACAAGCAAATAGATTTACACAATTTATTCGTTGAATACTCTACGCTCTAGCAACTGCATCGAAGCCTTAACGTGTTACCAATACAATTTCTAGGACCATCCCTAAAATGCCGGTAGAACATCGAATGTCTGCTTCTCGCATTGTCATCCGTGAATCTTTTAGCATCGAAGACTTCCGTATTCGAATAAATTTTCGGATCTCTATGAATCGGCTAAACAGGAATGAAAATGTTTTAACCCTTTCGTATGATTGCTTTCGTTCCTGAAAACGTGTAATCCTCTAACGCTGTTCTGAAGAGCCATAATGCCACTAGATACTTTCTCAACGTTTCTCTGTACATACGTACAAAAAGAAAAAGGAAAAAATATTCAAATACGTAAATTACGTAGGCGCTGTAAATTTTCTAATGAATAAATGACTTTTCAAAAAAATAAATTGCAATGCTTATGTAAAAAATAAAAGGAATTGGGAACACGCGTCCAAATACTTCGTTTCTCTACGGAAATAGCTCTCTTCGATCGCGAATACATTCATCTCGTTACTGAAAGCGCAAGAACCGATCAGGTCGGCGGTGTATCTCGCCGAGATTTCACGACACTCGATCAGCTCGCCTTCCGCGATCAATCTGTCCAGATACTCGTCGAAGTGGTCCGACCACTCTAGCAACAAGTGAAACATCTCCTTCAACTTTCCGAAGGTGAAGACAGGCGAAAGCCTGGTTCTTAAGGGCCTCCATCTCTCCGCTTCTAGTCTGAAGAGATGTTCCGATAATGGCTCGACCTATAAAATATGCGTCGATATATTGGCAAACTTAAGAAATGCTTTTTATCGCCGCACCGGCGAGTTAAATTGAAGGAAGATTTTCGAAAGGCTATTTACTTTCCTTCAACCATCTTTTACCGCCATTTTTTACGCTACATCTCTAAAGTACACTTCGGGAAACAACGTACTGAAACTAAAAGTAATAAATACCGCGAAACCATGGAATATAGAAGGTTCTATGAATTTGTATGTTTTGTAAGTGCTAAATTGAGTTACTGGTTAACTCGTTGATTGTCATGCGAATTATATACATATTATTTCCAAAACGACCAAGGAGAAACGTAACTGGAAGTTCGTCTTAACCCGGAAGGGGACGGTTATAAAAGATAAATAACGAATAAAGTATTTCCAAATTGTTCACATGCATTTAGCGTTGAATAAAAATGAATAGGATATTCGGGAAATTGTTCAATTCTGCATTTGAGAATTTTGACAAATTTGAAAGGATAAAATTAATTAACCATCGATGTAAGTATACAAAATCGTCTTTAGCAAAATACATAGGTACATTTACTATTTTGCGGATTATATTGATAGAACGTAATGTAATGCTATCGGTTAGGCAATATAGAGGAATCGATGCTGACGTATCTAGCCAAATTGACACCCATCAGTGGCATTTAAAAGTCTACACGAGTCGCGTACAGTAACATTTAATTTCACAAATTAACTCGAATTACATTCGAATTACAAAAATACCCTAACATTTTGGCTGCACTTGCAAACAGCTTCGTACAAGCCGACAAATCTTACGCGATCCATTAAACTTGAAATTGCGAAATAAAAGCAACCGACTTGCCAATCGCTCGCCTGCCTTGTCCCGTTCAAGCTCGGGGCTACATGAAATTTCTACAAAAGCGTAATCACCAGAGATTAAGGGCGAATAAAACAAAAAAACACGTAAGAATCTTTGATCCGGGGATCAGAGAGCGAGTCGAACGCCAAACACGTTCCCCTTTTATCGTGCAATAAAAGAAAAAACCTGCCCTCGCACCCTCTTTTAATGACCAACCCCGTGGAACGTAAATCGATACGCTTCGCGACGCAACGCCGGCAGGCATTCATTTAATTAGCCAGCTCCGACTGAAAACGAAAAAAAAATAAATAAAAGGGATCGAAGAGGAGAGGGAAAAGGATAAAAGAAACAGTATAAGGGTAAAGGGGAAAATAATCCAGTCGTGAGCAACGGGCGCGCACCATGTTGTTACGTCTTCGTTCTCGTTGAAACGAAGCAATTTACAACACAACCAAACGGGGAAAAAGCGCGGCATGCGACGTTGCAGGTGGTTCGTTATGCCATCAAAGGGCGAATCGAGTTCCACTCAAGCACAGTTATTAAATGCAACATACAAACGTGTTGTGCAACATTGATTTTCTCTAATTGCCCTTGTTCCTGGTCCGTCATGGCTGAATTCCCAGCGAATCGTTGTCGTGGATTGTCCTCACCCGTTTCACAACGGGCAGGGGGTTAATTAATATGCATTGTCATTTAATTCGTCTCCATTGTCGGTACGTGCGCGGGACGAAAAAACAAAGGGAGAAAAGCCGAATTTTCACGGACGACTTTCCTGCAAGAGACGAGATCAGGGATTATGTACGAAGGATTTCTAATTTATGAAACAATCGCCTTTACAAATAGATGAGTCTAAAGTGTCACTGTGGACGAGCCACGGTAACTGTTTATGAATTTTCACAGTAAAGTTATCAGCATGGCCAAAATGACTAATTTGTCATTTTTTAGAGATTTATAACGATGCATGTTTTGCGATTCTTGAACGATTTTTTACAAGATATATGGGTTACTCCTCTACTTCTCCACCGAGCCCCACAATCATCTCTGTCGAGGTTATTCGATGTGTAATCAGAGAAAACTAGTGGATAAATTGTAAGGCAGAAAATATATTTAAATATAAGTGTAATTATAAGTAAGAATAAAATTTGAGCTGGTCCAGATCCGCACGCTAGCTGTGTTACCCAATAACTGAAAACCCCGAAGCCAACGTCGCCTGTCTACTATTTATGGTCTGACTTCGTCGCAGTCTTTTGTCTACGCGCTGTCGATGGCTTCGGTGCTTGAGAAACTAAAAAGACCAGATGTAGAGTTTTCTTATAAGTGGTGACCACTTCAACAATCTCTATCTGTTTAGTAGCGAAAAAATAAAGAATTTTTAACCGATGTGCATCTTATTTTCGATTAAACATAATTCTACACAGCGGAGTTAAATTTTACTATTAAATTAATTAAGAAAATTAAATAAAACTACCGATTAATTTCACAATCCTACACGCACTTCATAAATAGAAAATCGTAAATAACGAAATAAATAAGTATAATCCATTTGCGAATAATATTATTATACATAGGTCGCTATACATGAAAGTAAAAAATTTCAGTTGCCTAATTTACGTGATACAGAAACATAATACTATATAAGTATTGAATATCTATATCAACTTTTCAGGGGGTTATTAATAACAGATTCTCGACACCGTGAAAAATTTTATGACCGTACATTTAATACCGCTAGAGTGACACGAATGCAAAAGGGGTTTTATCTTTAATGCGAGTTTCCTATTTCGATAAAATACTGTTTCGTACCTATAACAAGTGGAAAATACTTGGCAGAATTTATTTTGTCCAATTGCGCGTAGTCGTGATAAAGTATCATTTATTGCGCGTAAACCGTGCTACTTTGGTACAGATTATCTCCGTTATCTCTGTAAATAATATTTTATCGAATCGTCTACAATTGCACGAAATAAATAAGTTTTCGGTGCGGATAAAACGTATATGCTACATGTTTAGCGAGTATATTACATTTATCACGATATACGCTAGCTATAAAATATCATTTATCAACTGACTTCTTTTTTATGCGTTACGTTCGTTTCATTCGCGAGTACAGCAAACAATTACAAATTCAAAGCACCCTGGTCTTTCAAAGCATGCGGTAATTAAAAATCGATAACTTGTATTTTTTGGATTAAAAATACACATATTACAAAGGATATTCTTGACATTTATAGCGCCATAAAGGAACAGCGTAAAACCTTTCAATTTAAATAAGTCTAAACTATTAAACATACCAGCAATTTTGTAAAAGCTATTGCAAACTTATCCTAAATATAACAAAAATATCTACATATGCATTTCCTTCCAATCAACTTCTGTTAAAATCTATGACAAACAGTTGCATCTTTTTTAGCATATACATATACTGCATATTGCATATTATATATATAACTGCATATACATATATAGGTGGTTATTAGCGACGATAACGAAGATTGAAAATATCACAAGGATCAGACTTTCTTATATACAACATCGTACCGAAATCTATTTTTTACGTAGGTCCTTCAAATGAATTCTTGAAAAAAGTCCATTCTTTCGGACGCTCAAGTTATGTAAAATAACATTAATTTACGTACATATGTACCTATACACTGCATATTATGCATATGAGAGACGATCGACGTCAGAGACTTTGAAAAGCTCGGTAACGATAGCGCGTGTCACATTGAAGCAGTCACGTTGGATTACTATACAGTTTGCAAGTATATACTACTTCTTTCGATACAAAGATCGTTCGTTACATATCGCCACTTGCTCTTTTTCTCTTTTCCTCTTTTCCTGCTTTCCATCACTCTTTCGCTCCATTGTGCATGCTACTGTCAGCCATCATTATCTACTGCCGGAAATAGAACTTTTCCCGCTTCCCTGTTCGTCAATGAGACACGGACGTGATCAAAGTAATCCCGCTACAAGAGAAGCAGCTGACGAGACAAACTAAACTGTTAGCAAGAAGAAAAAAGAAAGAGTCTACGACGGATACGGAAATGAATGGAAGAAAAGTAACAAAATCGCTTTTCTGCTCGTGTTTATGAAAGAGGAAATTATTCTGTCCGGTTGGATTATCCTGTTCCGTGCTTTTTTCTTCGTCGTTTGATCGTACGTGACCACCGAAGAGTTGCCTGACTGATTTTCTTCATCTACAACTGTACTGCATGTGTTTGAAATTTCTATCTCTAAGATGAAACAATAATTAAGCGATTAATTAAAGATAGAGTTTCGCGGTTGCTTTCTACTGATTCTACCTGAATCGTGACGAGACAATCGATTCGTCTAACCAAATCGATAAATTGAAAAACAATATAAGTTCGAAAACTACATTTTCAGATTTATACTTGAGATTCGCATTTTTATATGAAGAATGTCTAAATATTTGACATCAAAGATCTAAAATAAAATACAAATATATACTCGTTGAAATTCGAAGCTTCCACTAATTCATTAAATATGCACAGAATCGAATCGAATCAGATACAAATTAATCGTTGCATCATTCCACTATCTTCCGATTAGTTTTGATCTTTTGACATTTAGAATTGTGAAATATTTCTCCGTCGATATCTCTAACCATCAGCAATTTTTTATTTGCAAGTCGAAATTTATTCTTTAGTTGTTTGAGGCTTCTTCGCAGTTCCAGGCTGATAGACGCTTGGAAAAATTTCTTTTGAAATAAAGATTAAAAAAATGATAATTTAATATAATGAATTATTCCAATTAGTTTATTACTTTTATTTCAGAAATAATATAAAGAATTTAACTCTATAGTTCGTGTGAAGATCAAATAAATGATCAGTCAGTTGTTATCTTACTTATTCCTGTTATAACTTTTTTAACAAAGCATTTATGAACCTGGCTTTATATGCTCTATGACACATGGAATATGCTGAAATCGTTTTTCAAAAAAAAATCTAGTCCAACCTCTATAGCGGCTAGCTTGAACGATATACATATATACATGCTAACTTGCGTCAAAACCCGTGTGATTTTGCTGAATGTCGCTACATCAAAGGAAACTGTACGCTCGGTGTGGACAAATACTGCAACAATCTTCCTACCTCGTACACACTGAAATAACTTCGAAGATGAATGAATGACACACGCGCGTTCGAACGAATTTTTATGCCTTCTTGCACGAATTGATATGACTGTGCCTAGTTTCGCTCGTTTTTGCACTGTATACCCTACTCGACGAACCGTATCATAAAAGGGAACTTGAATAATCAAAAAATTCCGAATTTTTCGAAATTTTGCAGAGTTATGGGACAAGTATCAGGCGACTGTCTCCTTTTTATTACGTTCTCATTCTTCGGGATAAAAACACAACAAATAAATACACAAAAATGAATAAATAAAGACAAATAAAAACGCACAATTTGTTAAAATTTGCTGTTTATATCGTCCTCAGATTCAGAGTTCGCAGAAACGATGTTTCATATGCATCATTCGTATACATATATGTCAGTAACAATTGAAATATCGTGGAGACTGATCGTGGACCACTCCGTAAGGTAGAAATTCTTGAAATATATTTAAAATATTCGTTGAAATTTTGTTTTAACGAATCGCTTTCGGAATTTCGCTGAAAACCTTTGCATACCAACGTACGTTGTTTTGCATAAGGAATTCGAGGAATTTTGTAATCTCGTCATAATCGCCAAATCACAATAGTCATTCTGTAAAAGGCGAATTTTATTTTACTCCGTGAAGTTATAGTACGTTTAAGATACGATAAAACGAGCTAGCTTCGAAAAATATAAAATTACAATTTACGATTATGAAATGCGTGTCACGGATCTGTTCACGAGTTAGTTACACGATATACTATATGTTAATGCGAGCAAAACGACGTATGTCAACTCGATCTCCGCACTCCATCTTGCACATAGTATCATTATATACGTAATTTCGCGAAATTTATTAGAAAATCGGGAACCATTTTAACTCGAATATTTACAATAAAACTTATTCTTATATCGACAACACTGGTGAGTTGAAATATTCGTTCTTTACATGGCAGCGTTGCGATTGTTTTCTAATAGCGTAAACTTAGATAAAACTTTAATTTTTTAGTGAATACCGAATATTAATTTCATTGTATCTTCTCCTTGAAGATATTTTTCAACGCAGCGATGGATATTCTTCAAAAGTAAATTCAGATAATGCTGCAATCTTTAATGAATCTTGAATATCAACTTCTCTATAATTTCTTTATAAAGGCAATGATGGATGTTCTTCAAAAGTAGATTTTATAACACAAGAAAAATGAACTTCATTACCTGTTACAAAGTACTGTAATAGGGGAAAACAACCTTTGCAACGTTCTTCGTTCTTCTCCTCCATAGTTTCTCCCGGATACCGAATCCTTGCCGGGTACTTGTAAAAGTTTGCTTGTAAGGGAAAGTGGTCCAATGCATCCAGTTCCTCAAAAACATCACAAAGGTAATCTAATTACGAGCAAAATGTTAGTACTATGAATTATTATACGATAACTATAACACATTACTAGACGAAAGCTAAAACGAGTTACACTAGTACTGTACAGTCCCACATCCTCGCACAGTTTTTCGAAAAGCCTTGTCCCCGGTAACCAAGTTCCTATAAGTTTGGTATTTTAAAAATTCACCACTCGTTCCAGGACCAGATTTAGCGAAGGACCCAGATACATCGATGCAAGAGCTTCCTTTATGAATTATGCAATGGATTCACACAGTGCGTCCGGGGTTTTGCTTCGTACGAGTTCCTGCGATCCTCCAAAATAGAATGACTATGGACACAAGGCGGACGTAGGACGACCATTATTAGCATAACCACCAACACGCTTTATCCAATCTAAATTGTTTTCAACCACGAAGATGTCAAGAGTATAAGATACCTGGAACGATTACCATCTACATGGTTCCTTCGTAGTATAGTACATTATTAATATATACATCGACGCTATCCAGTCTGAATTCTTGTTGACCACAAGGACGTCAGGAATCTCGAGTAAGTCTGAAGCGATTACCACCTATAATGGATCGTTCGTAAGTAGCATCTTCGTAGTCGTTTGAAGTATCTTACCGTCGTACAAATTCCTGTCCTCGAACACGCGTCCAATCGTGTAAACGACGATGCAGTTGAACGAAGATACTTTTGGAAGCAGTTTTCGCGTAGATCATACAGTTTGTCACATTTACCGATAGTGTCACCTCTATACATCCTTGTACATAATATGTCCTTCTAGGGTAGCTCCTTGTACGTAAAATACATATACCCTTCTACATTCTACGCGTTACGTTTCAGAATTGTCTCTGTGGTAACTCGTGTTCCACCCATTCGCTATAACCGTGCTCTAATTAAAAACTGTTTGCTATTTGGGTCACAAAGTGCAGCAATGTCGATGACCCGTCTTCGTCTCGCCGCTGCATAACTATCCAGATATATTTACTTTCTAAATCACTGTGTGAACGTGGAACACCGTACATATACGGCGTACACAGCTGACAATGAGACGCTGCTCTTCCACCTACATGCATACATATATGTATAGGTAGTATACGTAGGTAGCGGAAGTGCTAATACGTTCGTTACGTATGGCGCGTACGTCATATCTTAGGGCACAGCGTTTCACGGTAACAAGGTGATATCAAAGTGAACGTTTTGATAATAGTAGCCGTTCGTTGTGTCAATTTTCGATATTTCGTGGCAAAATAGTACGCTCCTACGTATATGAACCACCGTGTGTCGGCTATCGATTTGTAAGCGATACCTCAGCTTACTCGAAAAGCGTGTGTTCTGCTGCCAAAACATTTACATACAATGCACAGTACGATTGCTGCTCGCTGTTGACAAAGTCAATTTTCAATCGTTGATAAAGTCTATAGGGAAAAACGATACAGTTAGGCAACTCCAAAGAAATTCATTTTATTTACCTATGAATATAGCAATTCTAGGAATATAGGAACACTATCGAAAAAATGTACGCATTCTCCCCTAATTTCTATTCGTTGTTTACGAATAGAAATTGCTTCTACTACTAATCGTCTAATATAATCTAATATAATCGTAGATAATATCGTCAGAGATACTTAATAGCTATATATACATGTATACATGAAATAAATATCGAAAATAGAAGGTCACTCCAGATACTAATTATGATAAATATCCAGGGAAAAGGAGCCACCTCGACGATTTCGACGACTGTGAAATAAATCTCAACATTTTGAACAACTTTCTCCTATAGCCATATATGTATATGCATATGCAAAAATATTCCGCCGTTCGGCCTTAGTTTTCATGTTAATTTTGATTTTTGGATATTGCTAGCAAGTATATAGCAACGTTCTCGAATTAAAACCTTCTTAAAAATTAAGAGAATTGGAAAACATCGATTATTTTTATATTTGCATAAATAAAACATTTCCGTTTGATCGGAGTCTAAGAATTTCGCACGGTACTGTACTTACATGTATTTCACGATATCTTCGCAATCTTAATACTAAATGATACGTTACTTTAAAAATTAATTGTCGGCACTATAGACGCGTTAAGCGCTATAAACTATAGAATTAAAAGCATAGAATTTGCTTTCACCTAATATTTGTAAATATAGCGCGCTCCTTGAATAAATAAAATTCTAGACTCCGATTGACTGATGACATCAGAGGCCGTAACCTTTTTCCATGGGATCGATCTCATTTATCTTAGATTGGTCTACGTTTCGATGTGAGAGCACACTTTCGTGTTTCACCACTTTTACCAACGCCACGTGACCGACGTGATAGCGACAAGGAAAGAAAATGCGGTGAGTGAGAATAACATTGAGAAACGGAGAAAGACGGAGGACCTATATGCATAATTAGAATATGGTAATGGTGCGTTGGCCCATTTGCATCATTGAAAAATAGTTCCATGTCACGGGATTGCCCTTTTTTTATATTGACGTCGAGTATAATAAAACGGATAACATAGCATTTTCTGATTAAATGTAGATTTAATCTCGAAGAAAATGGTTTTAATAAGAAATCAGGAGCTGAATAAGAAGTCTGAAGAGTCTTGTATTTCAATATCGCTTGCAACAACCATATACGCGTGATACTTAACTCTTAGATCTTTAAGCTTTTACGATGATCGATCAATGTCATACTTTTGGTTTTTCGAGATCAGTTTACTTCCTCAAGGTATATCCGAAACTGAAGGTTTCTCTTAACAATACGAAAAATACTTTTCAAATAGCTATTATCGCCTAGAAAATAAACTTGCACGAAGAAGACAGGCGAAACAAGTCGATTTCTGATATATATATATATATATCAGTGGACAACAAATAGTTAAATTTTTGTAGTCATATTTCATATTTCGTTTCGATAAAATAGATTTGAAATCTTTTTTACACCATGATAATAAATGAAAATATAATGCACAACTGTTAAACTACTTAACATTAAACTATTTTCAATCATGAAAATGTCGGTATGTGTTTATCGAAATAGTTTTGTATGAGAATATTCCTCTTCAGCGAATTGCAGAAGAGAAATGAAAGAAGTTTTATCGAATGATGGTATTATTTTTGCAAGAAAGAGATGTTAAAGTATAACAACGATACAACTTTACCTTAAATGCTATATCTTGGAAAAGGAAAAAATATTTCGGTATACAATAAACGTACGAAGCTCGTCGAGACATCAACGCAGCTTTGATCTGTGTTGTATTCGATTATGTAAACAAGTCCTGTTGAACATAGAGATTGGTTTAATAATGTCACCCTGAATTGCCATTATTTTTATCTCGATGTGAGATCTCTCGATTGTAGACGATAATTCTACTGAGAAAACAGAAAAAGGCACGCAAATATATAATTAAATGTGTTGACACGCGTCTATTATTAACTTTGCTGCCTCGTTTCTTAATTTATGTTCAAATAAACTCGAGTATATTGTAAAATTTTGATGTAGCTTACAGGATAGCGTTTATTAATATCACTCTAATATTCAAACGTTTTGATATTTGAAGAAAGTATTTGGCGTTGTCGAGAACGATGATCAGGATACGTAATTTCTGCATTGTGAAAAGAGCCTCCGAAATTTAGAAATTGAAAATAAAATAGAATTTTCTACGATAATTTAGATCCATTTACATCATATGTCTGATAAGTTTTGTAACTTTTACTATTTAAATAAGTCTTGAAATTACAACAACTTATCGATTAAATGGTCCCATAAACGTATCAAAGTATCCAAGTTAGAATAAAGACATCACTTTTCTCCTTCGTATGCCTATGGCTGAGCAACGTTATAGTATAGAAAAGACTCAAATATTCGAATAGCATTTTATCCATACTGCTACTGAGAATAACATTCAGATTCGGATGCGGAGTTGAATGAACGATCGACGAAGAATTCATCTCATTTGATATTTGCACAGTAACACTCGGAGAATATTAAAACTTTACACGCGTAATCGAATTGTACAACATTTAAAATTTAAAAGCGGTAAATTCGATACAGCGCTAGATATCATTTTATTTTATACTCGATCGTTAACGTCGTAAGGGAAAGAAAATAAGGTACGTGCGATGTTATTTTATGGTTCCATTTACCTTTCTCTCTTCTTTTTTTTCTTTATCACTCTCTAGTCGATCTAAATATCGTATTTTGTAGCCTACGACAGTATCGTAAGAAATAAAAGACATCGTTACGCGTTGCTCTATTAAATTTTATTCGATGATTTTCATCTACAAGGATATCGTAAAATTAAGTTTACGCGATTTCCCTATACCATCGAAAAAACTGTCCCTATACCGTGATATCTTCAACTTGTTCGCGCAATTGTGCAATGTTCGAAGATCGCATGCTTTGGTCGACGTATTGTAACATCCGAAGGGAAGAAAGGTCTTTCGAGAATCGTCCAACGCAACAACAGCTTTTAACTGGCTTTTAACGTGTAGATAAATATTATATAGATTAGATAGATAACAATTAAAATAGCATGGTAAAAATAACTGTTGTAACTGTTGGTAAACCTCCTAAAATCTATTAAAGTATGAAATTAATCACTTAACGTTTTCACGAAAATCTTCTTAAGTATACGATACAAGACGAGTTCTCTTATTAGATATATAATGATATTATTATTAGATATATAATATAATAATATCTTATTAGGTATCTAACGAGATATTAAAAGAAAAAATAACGAGAGAAAGACAAGTATAAAAAGCTGATAAAAATAAATAAAAAATCCTCGTCTGTACTACATCTGTACGTCTGTAATACATTATGTATTACATTCTTCAGTATCAAATTTTTTACACATCGGATCCGGAAGACAATTATCGCCATCCATGTTGATTGCTCTTATTATAGGGACTCCTATAGATTTTGGGTCCGCTGCAACCTTAAAAACTTGCATCTATACGAAATCCAAGATCAACCGTATATTCGCCCATTTGAACAGTAAATACGTCTGCTATTGCCTATAAAAAAAATTGTATTGTTAATATTCATTAATATCGATATGAATATTAATTTAATGATACGAATAATTCTGTAACCTACTACGATTAGTTAAAACATGATTTTCACAATATCACCAAATATGTATTTTACATAATTTCATTTCGTTTCCATTACAAGAACATATAATTGCTTTTTAACATGAATTATGCATGCATTAATATACATGCATTATATGATAATATATTAATTGAATTCTTTAACCTGTATTTTAATCACTCTGTTTGCATGGTATGATTATGATTTTAATATAAACTATAATACATATCATTAATAGAGAGGATAATATGAAACCCATTTTCGTTTTTATAAATTTTGTCTAAGACTATGTGATTAATTTACCTAATTACTGTACACATACATACATCTAATCGTCGTTCGTTTCCAACTTTCATGTCTAATTAGAAGAACTTAAATGAGAAAAAGAGATTTAATTAGACAATTCACTGGTCTCGCTATGGTGATCGAGTATTTGTGAGAAGAAAATATGCAAATAACACTTTTTCCGATGGATACGAGTTCGTCATTTTCCTCTGAAGAAGCGGAATTATTCAAAAAGATCCACAAGAAGACGCGTCTCGATGAGATGTAAATTCTTTCGTTGTTGTATTTACCGTAGTTATCTCCTGCACACACCGCTAAGTAATTAAACAACTTGACGAATGTTACTGCTACGTGAACACAACGTGTTCTGTTGCGTGAAATAAGGAATTTTTCTATCTACCTACATGTTCTCCACCGTACATGGTTAAAAACTGTTTTAAGAGCAAACCGTACAATTTGAATGAGCAAATAAGGTAAATGATCGATCGAAACTCTTAACGTTCGAACGAGAGTTCGAAAAATGATCAATTTCTGATTTTACATTTTCTGCCTCATTCTTCTCTCGCCTAAAACTAAATGCATCCGTCAGAGATTGAAATTTCTCGGAGAAATATGCCTGTGTATCAACAAAAATGATCTTCTCGGTCTGGAGGCAGCTTCTATCAGTGGCCTTTCTCCTCTTCACGTGACCATATTGAAAAGAATACGAAATAAGGCAGCTCATCGACCGTTAACATTGGCATGCTCCCAGTTAATCGACAAAACGGGCATAACGTGACCTGTATCCGCTATTTTTCGATTCCTGACCTCGAACGAGTTATCGTTGCTGCCTAAAGCAATACATCGCTCACTGGCCAAAAGATAAATATACGATATCTTTGATGCATTCTTTTCACGATGAAACTCTTGCTCTCGAGAATATCTACCCGAGAACCTAAATAACCCCACGAATAACCTGGACACTAGCGTTTCTCAAAAAAGGCAAATATATTTATCATAATGTTAACGTTAATCTTTCTCCGACATTTCCACCTATTTTTGATATACTACATTTTATTCGGTGTCGTTCAACGATTGCCTGGAGTCGGTTATCAACGCAGAACCTCGATCGTCGGAACATCTCGATAAAATTTCACGTTTCAAGTGACATCGTACACGATACAGTTATTCATATTTGTTTCTTATAAAAAGGTAAAATTACAATACATATACTTTTTACATTTGATCCTAGAAATACAATAAATCGTGACAACGAATAAATAATTATTATTTAAATAGCTTATTCCGATTTTCAGTCGATGCACTCTCGGTCACTATATAATAAATTCTCAAAACAAAACCTCCATCGCAGACTTAAATGTATTGTCAAAATTACTAATTTAGTAATTAGTCGATTACTACGAAAATATGTGCATGTGCATTAATGTGCATTCTGCATAAACATCTGTAGTTGAACGATAATGCGTCGAGCCTAATATTTCCTGAACGAATCGCCATCGTTAGAAATTCAATTTATCCCTGGAAACATAAATCGACGAAGCGAAAGCGGAAGTTTCGCAAACGCTAACTGACGACCTGCTATCACTTCGATAATACACGGACGCTTTACGAGCTTATTCCAATTCCGACTGGATGGACACACGGTTAAATGGATTTCGTCAATTCATTTACCACTTGATCTAGCCGCGCATTTCAATTATATGTGTACTCTTTGTCAGTAGTATCCGTTAGCGTACCATCGCGACATCGTGGCGTGCACGTGCATACTGCACGCTGCACGCTGCACGCTGTACACTGTACACTGAACACGCGAGCCACACCAACGACAGTTGCTGATAAAGTCGTGGGAGCGGATGCGGTCCACGATACAATTGAATTAATCTCGATCGAACAACACCGTGCCACAAAACGAAACAGGAAATCGCGTTGCCGCGCGCAAAATCGAGCAAACGCGGCCAGTCCGAATCTATTGCCCGTTATTAGCCGTTACTGTTTTCCAGAACGTTGCTCGTTATTGGCCGCCGCCGCGTTTTTTCTTCCTCTTCCTATCTGTTCCTCTATGCTGCGCTTCGTTAATTAGAATGTAACCGGTGCGACGCGACGCGACGCGATTAAATTACTCGGCTAGAAGTAATTTATACGATCGCGAACCAGCTTGATCGTTCTAAATCCCAGGCACACATCGGTTTTATAGAGAAATTTTGTTGTCGGCCCGTAGATTTGGAAAAATCGCGCGTCTCTGATATCTTTTGTAAGGGAAACGTCCAAAAGATAAAGAACAGCGAGGATTTATCTATTCTCGTCGTTGCCGAGATCTTCGAGATAATAGATTTTAGGATAAAGAAAATTTATTGCGTAGATACGAGATTTACTTGCTGACTCGTTCTTAATACATCGGAGATTCTCTTTTTTAGTGTTATTTATTAGTTAGGAAGAAATTTTACCTAGTTATTCTTTCGCAGCATAAACAAGAAGTTATATTATATCAAAATGTTAAATATGATTTTCTAAAAGTATATAGACATAATAAATGGAAGGAAATCGGTAGTTTCTTTTAACGACATAAACCTTATATACAGGACTACATGCCTAGGAAATTGAACTGCAGTTCCGACAAATTTCGATTCGAATTATAAGTTACAGCACTCTCGTGAATTTATGATACGTCCTTATGTAGATTGCTATCGAGAGAAGCTGTAGAAACTCCAAGTTCTTTAAATTTTAATTAGGATCCAAAGTTCTCCTGCTCAAAACTAATTAATCTAACAGTTCTAAGAGAGGAGAGTTTTGGGGAAACTTGTATTTAAAAACATACTATAAATCCACGTAAGTTATGAAATTTGTTTTTCACCTTGTGTATATACATATGCGCAGTATTATAAACACTTGTAACGAGTAAATGTACAGCACGTTTCCAATTATACATTTTTCTACGTACAAGGTTATCCACTTAACTAGGAGTTCGCGTAAGCAAGAACGTACGACTATGGTAACAATGCAATGTATACGCACGCTACTGTAATCAATGTCGATGAACTGTTGCCATAAGTATAATTAGGCGAGAGAACATAAAGCGGTTTGGTTGTCACCGAAACTCTTTAGATTTGACGTCGCAATAAGGAGAAGGCGGTCGCTGAGAAAACGATCCTCGCGTTTTCGCCCGATGATTTCGTGTGCCTGTACGCTCCTAAAGTTCCGAAGCAAGCAATGGCACCTGGTCGTATTCCCACGTCTAACTCAATTTTGTTCTTTTAATTGCTGATATTTTGGATTGTGCTTACCTGAAATATAATTACAAAGTACCTTTCTTTTAAATTGCATTCAACCGTCAGAATTTTGAGCGAATTACAATGAAATTGTTCGCGTTCCTGCAAACATCAAGGTCCTTCTTCTATTTCGTCCAGTAATTTCCATTGTTGACGTATTAAACATTCAGAGACGCCGAACTAACGTGAGAAGAACAAGTCATACAAGAAAGTTCGGAGACGTTGACGTTGGTAACGATATACTCTTTTTACTTACATATACTTACATCGGTGATCACAACGACGCTGAACAAGAAACAGATGTATCGTCGATAGCACAATTTCAAGACCCATGTTTTCTCGTACAGCCTGTTGATCTTACAGCGTACCATGAATTCGTTAAATTCGTTAGCTTCGAGAACCGAGGGAACATAATTCTTCTCATCCGTGAAATGTCTTGGGGAAGACGATCGTCCAACGATGAACGAGGTTAAAAGGAAAAGCGTATTACGGTAAATCATCCATGCTATGCCGAAGGTTCAAATTGCGTTTTCTCTCAAAGTTCATCTGATCGGAGATTCGAATTAAGTTAGCTTGCTCGTTTTGAAGAGCCCTCCTCGGCTCCTGGAGCTTTCAGTCCGCCTCCATTTGCTTCTCCGCTATCTGTTTCTGCAAAGTAGCTATACGGTGGTTCAAAATATTATAATCCGCCTTTGACGGAATCGCTGGTCCATAATCGTCGCACGGCACCGCTCTGCTGTCCTGGTGCGCCATGTCCGATGCCAACTGGCAAATCTTATCGCGAAGCTCTGCTAACTGTGTCAATCTCAACGACTGCAGAGATAAAGAACACGTTGTTTCGATTAATAATACGTCAGCATTTTCGAGATTGAAAGATGTTCATTTGTTATAAATAGACCGCCAATATTTACGTAATACGAATATTTTTATAAACACGAGTAAAAAATGTTCATCACACGGAATAAATTCAATCGATAAAGCTAACGATTAAGTTAGAAATATTCTATTTTTTGATAAATGAACAGAATTGTGACTGAAATTTGTTTAAAGTTATATCGTTTAAATTTTTAATCGAATTTAAAGATACATTTAGGACATTCGATTTAGTAGAACGGAGGCGTTTATTAATTTCTGGAGTACAGAATGATTTATCGAATCTATCAGGTTTATTCACTTATTAAGTAATATCATTAATCTATATCATTGTGATTTGCATGCGGTAACCAACGTCGATAATACAATATAACGATATTACATGATTCAGTAACGCATCAATATTCGTATAACATGTCGAAAAATATTTGTAACTACCTATATGTCAAACATTTCCATGTAAGAATAAAGCGCTTTTTCAAAAATCAGTCTTCGGATCTTTCGCGTTCTTTATTTGCAAAAAAGTCTATATAATTTTTACTTTCATATCGTTTTTCAAATTTCTTTCCCGGCAATTCATTCGCCTTTATGAAATCACAGCCATCGTCCAAAATATCTTTGTCCATCTCCGTTTCCTCGGGATCCAGCTTTTTCACTACATAAAATTCATTTCATTAACAATATATATATATAATTATAGTTTCGCAAAAAATGAAATATGTAGTATACGTAGCGTTTCAATATAATCTCCTATCAGTGACATAACGAATTTAATATGTCGTTCCGTGCAGAATCTTCCAAAGATAATACAATCCAAATGAGAAATTGTTCTCAATTTTTAAAGAATATTATAATTTCTAGTAGTCAACTGCACCAATGCTTTTCAAAAAATATATATAAGTCTCAACAAATAAGAAATTTTCTTTCAATTTAAGTAATTCTGTGCAGAACAATAATTTGTGACTTTACTATTATAATGTGTTGTACTCGTTTCACAATCCACAAATATCAAAGCACGAGTAATTTGAAGTCGAAATAGGAGGAAAAGCTCGTTACTGTAAAATTATATCTGATACTGCTTAAGGTAAATAATGATATTAAATGCCTTTCATTAACCACTCTGCTGGAATTTGCAAAGCGACTTGAACAAAAGATCAAGCACTTACCCTTCTAATTTGAATTCCAAACAAATTGAAACGGTAGTTATCATACCTTCTTTCAATTTGGCATTTTCTCTCCTCAGCTTTCCCAGCTCCTTGCGTAGCCTTTCCTTCTCCTCTTGGCAATCGAATAACTGGCTTTTCAGTTTCTCGTTCCCATCTTTTAACTCGCCATTCCCTTTCTTCAATTCGTCCAGATCCGTGGCTAACGCAGCATCGCGTTCTTTGCGTCTATTCTTCTCGTCCCTTAGTTTACCTAATTCCAACCGCAACTCGCTATAATCGCTTTTCAATTTATCCAAATCGGCTTTTAATTTATTCTCTTCGTTTTTCGCTTCGTTTAAATCGTCCCGTGGTTTCGAATTTTCCGGCTTCAAATCTATCAATTCATTACGCGATCTTTCGTTCTCCGCTTGACAATCTCCTCCTTCGGGTCATCTAATTCAGACTTCGATTTGTCGTAATCGTTTCTTAACTCGTTCGAATCATTCCACGATCTATTTCATTCCTCCGTGGCGTTATTTAAATATTTTTGCAGTTGAGTATTCGCCGATTTCGAACTAATATTTAGCTCAAGCCTCGGCCTATTCAGCTCCTTCTTAGCATCTTCTAATTGTTTCTTCAAGGGTTCCAGCTCGTTCACCGTGTTCTCGAGATCGGCTATGTTGTTCTTCAAGTCGCCGTTCTCTTTCTCCAGATCGTTCGCCTGTTTCTCCGCTTCTGCCAATTTGTTTTTCCTTCCAGTCAACTCTTTCTTCGGATTCGCGTTTTCGTTCTTCGGATTCGCGTTCTCCAGGTTCGTATTCTCGTCCTTCAGAGTTTCCAATTGCTCGTTCAACTTGGCTAATTCTACATTCAGCTCCTCGTTCTCGTTTCTCGGCTTATCGTTTTCGCTGCGAACCTTGTCCAACGCCGCTTTTAGGGCGACCAGCTGTTTCTTCGCGTCGGCCAATTCCTCCTTGGCCGTATCTTTCGCGGCCATCTGCTCCTCCAGCTCGTTCCTACGATTATTTAGCTGTTCGCATAAACGATAGAATTCGTTGACCAACTCTTTTTTCTCGTCTAACAAATCAGAAAATTCACTTTCCAGAGACATTATCGTTGCTTCTATGGTCACGTTCGTCTTCTTCGGTTTATCGATCTCATTCTTTATACGATCGTTTACGTTTGTTAATTCGTCCAACTCATTTTCCATTTCGTTTAATTGCTTCCGCAGTCTATCGTTTTCAGCTTGGCAATTTCGAAGATCTGCTCTCAATTTTTCCGCAATTGCCTCGTCTGCGTTCGAGTTTCATCTCCATCTACCGACCTCTGCTTTCTGTGTATCGTCTTCTCCTCTCAAGTTTCGCTTTTTTCTTCAATTAATTTACGATTAATAAACGAAGAAGACATTCCTCGTATAAAAGATATCTTTAATATTTTTAACGAAGAATTACGCTTATTAGGATTAAGGTTAAAATACCTGAAATTTACCTGGCATTCGAGCAAATCTTTCAATGCTTTATCAAGATCAGCTTTTGATTCATCGATCTCCAACTGAAATTTGCAGTTCTTCATTTTCCAATGATCTATGTCTGCCTCCAGTTTAGCAATTTCTTCTCCTAATTCGTCGATTAATTTCTTCGGATCGGCAATCTCTTGTCTCAGACCCCCTTCGCCGCCCATTGCCTCAGTTTCACACTTCCACCACGCCAGCACATTTATCCAGTCCGTTTTTCAAAGAACCTACCTCGGATTTCGATCGATCGATATTCTCTAAGGCTTTTGCCAATTCGCGTCCCAAACGATCGATTTTCACCAAGTAAATCCGCGTTTCTCGACTTCCATTTATCCAATGCCTCTAGTTTCTGTTCCAATCCTGCGTTTCTCGCTTTCAGATTGGCGATTTCCTTCGTTAAACGATCGTCAAGTTCGGGAATATCAGACTCGAAAGCTCGATTCTCTAATTTAAGCTGATCGCTGTCGGTTCTTAGCTTTCGCATCTCGTCCGCGCAATTATCGAGTCCATCCTTCAAGGAACCTGTTTCGGATTTCAACCTCGGATCAATGTCCTCCAACGCCTTTTCCAATTATTTTCTCAAACACGATCTACTTCAGCGACTAAGTCTGCGTTTCTTCCCTTTGTCTTATCCAACTCCCCCACCTTTCCTTGTAATTCCATCATTTTAGATCTGAAATCGTCATTTTCCTTGCTTAAGCGATTCTTTTTTAACTCGAACTTCTTTACTTGCAGTTGCAACTTTGCAAAGTTCGAGTTCCTTATCCTTAGCCGCTTTCGACGCGTCAGCAGCGGCTTTTAGCACCTCCGCTTGCCTTCTGGAATCCTCAAGGTCATCCCTTAACGCTTTCATATCTCGTTTCAACGAATCGTTCTCGAGCTCCATCTCGTCGAGGCTGTACCGCGGCTCGTCCTTCAAGTAATTTCAGTTTATTAAGTTCTTTACCAGCTTCGTCCAATTCGGCTCTCAGGCTCTCTCGTTCTCCGCCATCGCTTGTTCCAGTTGCTTTTCGATACTATTATTCTCGTTCAACAACGCGTCGCATTCTTGCTTCGCCTTGGCCAATTCATTCTTCAGTTTGTTGATCTCTGCTTGCAAAGCCTGCTTCATGCTATCCTAGTCGTTCCTTAGCTGGTTATTCAAATTGTCTAGCTCCTTCGTCCTTTCCATTAGACCGTCGTTCTCGTTCTTCAGCTGCTCTAGCCGAGCCCTTAACTTTTCGCTCTCGCCGACCGATGCTTGCAACGCTTCGCGAAGTTTGTCCTTCTCCTTCCTCTCGGCGTCCATCTTCCTTCAGACCAAAAATCTCCCTCTGTAACTTTTCAATCTCATCTCGGTTTCTCTGCAGTTCCTTCGGCAACGCGGTCCTGGCCGCCCTCTCGTTCTCCAGTCGTCCAGTCAACAACACCTCCGCCTGTTTTCTTGCCTCGTCCAGCTCGTTCGGCAAATTTTCCTCGTCTCGCCTTAAGATGCCCACCTCGTTTTTCGAGATTCGCTGTTATCGCTTTCGCGGCTGCAAGCTCCCCTTCGAAGCCGTGTAGCTTCTCCGAAAGTGCGTGCTTGTCCAGACAACGCCGTTCCAGCTGCGCGTTTCGCTTCTTACACTCTTCCAACTTATTCTTCAGTTTGGTTATCTCAGCTTTCAACTCATCGATCTCGTCATTTGCCTGGTCGAGTTTTGACCGTAATTCTGCCGTCTTGTTCTTGTAGTCTTTCCCCAACTTGCTCCTCCGCTCCGGTAAGTCCGTTATCCGATCGTCTCTATACTTCGGTGCTTCTCGCAGTTTGTTTACTTCGTTCAATAATTCTCTGTGATTTGAGATCGTGTAACTGTGACTTTAGATTTCCAACTTCCGATTTCAGAGAAGATAATACCAACAAGTCTGGCTGTGATTGTCTTAGATTGTTCAAGAATCCTGCGATCTAAGAGAGGAACTATGGTTTTTCAATTGGTATCGTGCTTTTGGTTAATATCGTAATTTGTAATCTCGTTAAAAGGTATTATACATACGTAACTCATATGACACATTAAAAAACATTTAAACCGATGCTGTTCTCATTTTGCTTCCTATATGTGTGGCCAAAAGAAGAATATTCTTTTTTAATCCCTCTTCCACCTTTGAATATTAATTACGCATGCACTCCGTTTACTCACTCTTTCCACTCCTAACTGCTGACTCCTCATCTCCTCGACAAACCCTCCGAATAACGCTTTAACGTATTACGAGAGAGAAAAATCAGTTCGGCAGAATTTGCAAATGGAAAAGTCGCTCGCGTTAATCGAATGAAATAAATCTGCTAATTTCAAGGCTGGCATACGTTCTACGATAACGTCACGAGTGCACTGCTGTTTTTGAGAGAAGTTGTTTAGAGAATTCTAAGATCTTACCTACACATATACACGTGTATAAGGGTATAAAATCTTTTTATCAAACATCATCGTCACTAGTTCGAGCGAAGACTAAAGACTGAGATTAACCGCTGATTAACGATGATCCGTCAGTGATGCTCGGTCCAATCTCTACGAACGTTGGTTTGCGTTCGTCGCGAAGAAGCTGTTTTGACGAGGAATGAGCATACGAACAGATTGTTTAATGACCGTTCACACTAAACGACTACCAGCGAATTCTTCCTCGTTTGCCTCTAAAATCGAAATGCACCTTTAGAAAAAGAAACACAGAGAAAGGTTCGTCATCTAATCCATTTTCGCATCAAATCAAATCGTTTCATCGTCTCGATATGTATCGTATTATCGTTTCGCAATATAAATCAACTTTTATCGCTATATAATAAGTTTTATGAACTTATTTGCGATCCACCAGCTGACGTTAGTTTCGAGTTTTCAATCATCTAGATATTAATACCTTGTCATCTTCCCTCTTGAGCTGCTCTTTCGTGGCTTCTGTCCGTTCCAATGAACCTTTTTGACTGACCATCGATTCCAATCCTTTGTTCAATGCATCGATCTGCTCGTCTCTTTCTTCCAACTGCTTTCTTAGATCAACCACGATATCCTCGCAATTGTTCAACTTATCCAGTAAATCCGAAATATCAATATACTCCGGCACTGCGATTGTTTCGGCCGTTTGCGATATCGTTTCTGGCATTTCCTCTCCTTCGAGCTCAACCAATGCACTACGCCAGTCTGTCGCCTGAGAGAAAAGACGTTCGTTTTCCAAAACGCAGATCATCGCGGCTTTTCGAAAGGTCCACCGAGGTTACGATCGATTTCTCCACAACTTTGGAAATTCGTCGTTCAGCCGATTCACGTTTAACGAGATCACGCACTTCGTCCTTTAAACGATATATCGCGGGGCAGCTGACGTCCTTCTCGTTCTGCGCCAGTCTCAAACCTCGAGTCCGATACCGTGTCCTGCAATCTGTCAGGGCAACAAAGTTTCTTTGACACGTTGCACAACCGAGGTCAGAAAAAATTTCAAATCAGCACGTTTCATGGATAGTTTCGCTACGAGAGATACGTCGAAGTGATAAAATTAATCAACTTTGGAAATACAAAGCATTTGGATCTTCTCCCACCAACTCTATACTCTTGTCTGATAATACCACTATGGGCAACAGCGGCAATGAGCCATATAAGCAAAATAGAGGCAATGCAAGTTAAAATTTTTAGAACAATAATAAACGCCCCATGGTACGTTAGAAACGAGAACATTCGGAAAGACCTGGGAATATCAACGGTCAAGGAGGAGATTAGCAGATGCGCAAGAAGGTACAGAGAAAGAATAGCAACGCACCCGAACCGGCTGGCAGCGGAAACGATCAACACGTCAAGCATAGAAAGAAGACTAAAAGAGAAATACCCAGCAGATCTCACAAAGGATACAACCTAACAAACACGAAGATGGTACCCCGCTGGGGTTAGCCACCCACATGATAATCAAACAGCTAAAAAATTGGACAAATTGTGAATGTGAAATATTAAATAAAAAAAAAAAATTAGTATACCTATTTGCTACAAAAGAGAGAGAGAGAGAAGAAGAAACGTACACTATACGCTATACTACTATACGTACGTCGTACACTGTATGCTGTTTAAGTCGAGACTCAGGAGTCAATTAATGTAAAACAAGGCACATGCGCAAATACAAGTTCGCTAAAAGACTAAAAAGGAAACACCCAACAGATCTCACAAAGGATATAACCTAACAAACACGAAGATGGTATCCCACTAGGGGTAGCCACCTACACGTTAATCAAACGGCCAAAAAATTCTACCAAATGTCCAAATCGGACAAATTGTGAATGTAAACAACTAAATAAAAAAAAAAACTCTTGTCCGATCTGCAGGATTTCAGGCTCGGTTTGGTTAAAATTTACAATAAATAACGTACATGCGATATTGATACGTATAATAAAAATATGAACGTTTCTGCGCTCATAGATTTGTTTGAACAAAAGTTAACCGAAATGTGCAAATACGTACGATCGATAGCGCGTATCATTCTGCTACCAATGGTTCGTTGTTGGCAAGAGGAAACGATTAAACGAGGTCTAAGTGTACGAAGAGGAGAAAGTAGCGAGCAGTAGTACTCTTTCTTTTCAAGCGCCAAAACCCTCTCCAAGATATCTCATCTTCTCTCTGAAGAAGTGGATCGTGGCGTCAGGATCGTCGCAGAAATCTCGCTCGGCGAGAGTTTCCTCAAGATCCCTCGCTTTATCTTGGAGCACCGCGTTTGCATTTTGCAGCCTTTCGATTTCTTCCCAGGAGTGCACTAGCAGCGGATCGGGCTTCGATATCTCATCCGCATTTACACCTACACGAAAACATCTAATCTCTAGAAACATTCGGAACGGTGCACGTGCACGATACAGTTCAAAGAAAGCGCTCTGAATTTTAAAGGAAAATCCCTGAAGCTAGGAAGCTCCGGTCTACATTCGCAAACAGTCTTTGGTTTGTATTGCTATTACGGAATTTACTAGTAGAACCTCGGCTGAATACTATGCAGTACTATGTCGTAAAGTACATAATGTAGCGAAAAATTTTGTGAATTATGGCAATAGTACAGGTAAGGCACAAACGAAGAAACGGAGATCACAGGCATAAAATATAACTACGATTTTGTCGATTGTCGTATTGGTCGATGGTTAAAATTTGATATAACGTTATATTCGATACAACATAGTTAAAAAGAGAAGCAATTTGTTCGATGCAAAGGTGTAAGCTACTTATTAGCAGTAGGTAAGCGATCCATCAAGTTTTTATGAAAAAACTAACGGAACATCGAACGCCTAAAATATGATAACTGGACTAAGAATTTTTATGGAAATTTATATTTTTATAAATACAGCTAAGAAAGCTGCAACTTGAGTAGAAATTTTTTACCTGTTAAAAAGTAGACACCTCGATACTTCGTATAAGTATGTTTACACGTTATATGCATTCTGTGCATTTTTGCATCTTGAAATTTCGCATAAATGCATGAAGACGCGCAGTCTATTATAGTCGATCGATATCTTTGAACCGAAGATGTTTTAAGAGAATCCCCCAAGCAGAATCTTCTTAACAGTTCGCGCTTCATAAAACGACCTAACGCTCGTTTCGAGACACTTGTTCGTAAACTATTGACATCGAACGAGCCGGTCAGTGTATATAATTTCTGCCGTTTCGCTCTTTGCAGCACTAATTGCACGGAACGTTGCTCCTTTCGACTTGAATTAAACGACTAACTCGTAAAGGAAGAGAAACGCGATCACAAGGGTATCCGTACAGAATTCCAATTAATCAATTACGAATCAGAGAGAGAGAGAATAAGAAGAAGAGATTCATAAAGGAAGAAGCTAGGAAATATCACACATCGATACCGAATGACTGGAGGGCTCGTTTCAGAGACCTATTTTCGCTCTCGAGTCGAAGTCTTTTCATTCGCCACTTCTTCGTCTGACACTTCATTACAGCGAGCTTCTTCGGGGCAAACGAGAGGTCGTACATTTCTGCTTCTTTGTCGCTCAAGGGATCCTAACTGCAGCAATAGCACGGCTCGTGCGGTGGATCGATCGATTCTTGCGACGATGCCTCGCATCCGCACAGGCACAAACTTCCATTATCCGAGTAATCTTTCAAAAGTTTTCCGTAATTACAAACCGCTTGCCTCGCAGCGCAAGACAAGAATTTTAACGTCGATTCTCGTAGCTGTACGAAGGAAACGGAAAAACGAGTTTAAAGCTTAGAGGCCCCGCGAATTCATTCTAGAAACCGAGACCCGATAGTAAAGGAGCTTTATATAACAATAAAACGTCTATCGAAAAACAAAATAATTCTCTATCCTAGTATTTTCTATTCCTAGTTGTATAACATCTACGATCGACGTTGTTGCTTCGCGTTCACCAACCTCCTAAATTCGTTTCCCAGCCAACCGTTAAATCATATTTTACAGGTTATCCGAACGTAACTATTTTCCCGCTGCGTGTTTTTTCCTCCCTGTCACCGCGCCGATGTCACCGAATCACCGATGTAAGTGAATTACGATCGTAAACCGATTACAGACAGTTCGGCGCACCTAAACGCCAAACTGGCCTCGAGCACCAGGTGAAACAAAACATTTAGCCTGGATATACGAGTTTCGGATGATGTATTTCGACGCGGCAGTCGCACTTTTGCTGCCACACGACCGCGGTCATCGATGAAGATCGATAATCTGATTTAACGTCAGACCGGTCTGTTTTATTGGGCCGCGTAATAAATTTGTTCAGATTTCGACGACGCGACGCTTAGATAGATACGTTTTTCATACCTGATACACATATGTATTATTTAGCGCGCTTCCGTAAACATTCAGAGCGCACCATCCCCGATCCAATTTACGAGAACTTTTCCATCGTTTGCTGTTATTTCCACATCATAGATTAACATCGTAGAATATGGCAAAAAAAGGAAATATCTTGCCGCGCGATATCAGCTAGCTGTTACGTTTCTTTGCTCTATGTATGTGCAAATTAACTGTCCAAAGACGGAATATATTTCTCTGAAATTCTGTCGAAAACGTCGTATTTCTCTATTACCAAGTTACATATTTTAAAATTACAAAAAGACCAATTTTATTTACAAATTTTGAAATTCTTCCAATGAAAATAAAAGAAATATGTACTGTTATGTAATAAATCGATACATTAAATTCTAGTTATGTCTATAATTCGGATTGTGTCTTTGACCAAATAATTAAGAATAATGAAAAGTGCATAACAATTTCTCTGTATCGTTTTCTTATAAATTACTCTACAGAATTAGAAATCTGATTTTACTATAATGGTGTCTCGTTCCACTTTTGGCGATTACAAACGGTTATTTTTATATTATTTCTTGAAACAAACTTCTTAAATATTAATAGCGAAAGATTTTTATTTCGAACAAGATATAACAAAGAAGCTAAAAGACCATTCCGCTTCTAATTGATAGCGTTGAAAATGTTAGCTATCGGACTATAATTGTACGCGGTGCCACTAATAACTCTAATTGGTGCTGCTAATAACCCTAACAACTTGGGAAATATTTAACTTTATTACACTTCCAGCTTTCACTTCACCCGACCGCTTTGCCGCCAATTTCGCACGCAAGTTTTCATATTCCTGTTCCTCAAAGTAGGCTGCGCTTTTATTTCCGGTAGACGCGAAATTTTTTTGCAGACCAAGTTATTCAAACACAAGGAAATATCTTTTTAATTAATTCGTGCTTGTTCGCGTAATCAATTTGTACAGATTGCTTCAGGAATCCCTGCGAATTCTGTGGTAACCACGGTATTAATGTGGTACACGTTTCCACGAGATCTAATTACAGCTGCGTTATTAAAATATACCGCGTTTGTATGCAGCTCGTCGACGGAGCTCGTCTTTTCAAACGCGAAAACTGAAACTCTCTTTCTCTGCCTCTCGCTTTTCTTCTTCTCTCCTTCTGTCGTACGTGACACAAACGATCGAAATATCGATATAATTAAAAGGAACGAAACTCTCTTTCTAGATTGGCAAGAAAGTTGTCTTATTAAAGGAAATCATTGGACCACGCAGTTACTTACCGTCCGATTCGACGAAAACTTCCAAACGAACCGAAACTTTCGATCATATCCCGGCCATAGAGTTTCGCTATGTTCGTAATTAAATTACGCGTACCTCGTCCGGATGGCCACCACTAGAATTTTGTTATTAAACCTCGATATTAACTTTTACATATTTATTAGGAAACTTGCGGGTAAAAACTTGCACGCTGAACGAAACGAACGATTCTGTTTGTCATGATTAGTTTCCGCCAACTCTGCATACTAGTCATCGAACAAAGAGCAAAGATTTAAAATACCGACCCCTTTTCGAGTTAAACAATGGATAAATTAGTCAAAAATATCTAGCTATTTAGTGTGCTAATCTTGCTTTCAAATATTTTCCTTCGATAACATCAATAAGAAAAACTTTGGTGTTATACTTATTACTAAGTCGATGTAAGTAAAACTTGCGTATGATGGATGCAGGTAAAACTTACGTATGATGTATGTAGCTAAAACCACTAAAGTGATTTATCGATTATGTTAGGTTTTCGTCGAAAGTTAGTCCATAGCTATGGAACTTTTACTTCACGTTCAATTTAAACGATTGCTATGATTGAATTACGATTCGCTAACTCTTCTTAAGAGCATTTTATTAGACCTTCTAATTTTATGAAACTCGTACAACGATACGAAAGTTTTTCAACAGTTTGCAAGAACATCGTCTTCGGATTAGTTGCGCTCTTTCATACGCTAATTCATCGAGGATGCATCTTGTCGGTAAAATACTATATATTATAACAATACTGTTGCGAATTATCGACTAAAGAGCAACCTCGATATCGCGTACCTCGAATGAATTAACGCTCAATGTCGAGGAGATTTAATAGATCGAACGTTAGAGTAATCCAACGTTGTATTTGCACTCGTATAAACGTAAATTATGATGTTAACAACACCAAGTATTTCACCCGTATGGTACAATGAACTGATTGATGGTATGGTTGATGAACTGTCCTCCTACGTTGTTGATTCTCCCTACCAGCCGTTGGCTTTCGTCTGTCCATTGTGCCCTTTCGGCTGGTCCTTTCCTAGGGGTTTTTACCTGACTTCGGAGTCGTTAGGTTTACAGCTCTGGGAGGACATGCAATTCGGAATTTCCTAGAGAAGGGAATGGGCCTGTCCGTGCCATAAACTCAAAATTCCGAACTCAAGACTCAAGACTCAAGACTCAAGACTCGAGGCTCGAGGCTCAAGGCTCAAGGCTCAAGACTAAAGACTAAAGACTCCTCTCGTGGTAGAATGCTTGCACTTTTTATATGTTGCGTTTGTAGGTGTTGAGGGGCAAGGGGAGGATCCTGATTGCCCTACGTAATGGGGAAAGTGTAATGTTGGACCATGTGCAAAGATCAAGTCAAAACCTAACGGTTCGCTGTCAGGTAGTATGGAATGGCGTGGATTTGGGTGTGGTCGTTGTCATAATAGCAAGATATAGTAGAGGATAATTTACGTAAAGCGGTGATAAAGTAAATGGTTAAGGGTTTTGGAGAAAGAGCGTAAAAGTACAGGTACCGAACGAATTATCAAACCAAAGGTACATGAGATTGAGGTGCAAGTTAGATGTATGTAAGCCAAGGTCTTTTCTCTGTGTTCGATTGTAAAGCCGAATGAATAAATAAATTATTATTTATTGTAAAAATATTACTATTAAACAAGAATAAAAGCTATTGCAGAGAACTAAAGAGACAAGAAGTAAAGAGCGGGCGTTGATAATGATAACTACAGTTTCTAAAATTTGCAAAACAAGCTTCGTTTCAAGGCTGTCAGGTTGAAATAAAACTATCTGTCGATCCAAAATCAGAAGCTTTTAAATAAAAACCTAACGGTCTCTGTTCTTGTTCTTCGATCTTTCTTACAAAGAAATCTACTCGACTATGTAAATAAAATCTACACAGAGATATTTTTGCACCACTTTCAGCATCGTCGATTCAACCAAGCAAAACTCGGCTGACGAGGATAAGCCTGACGTAACCGCATCGCGATCGGCACACCGACTGGGAAATTTCAGTGAAAATTAATCGAAGCGAACATTTCCCTTTCGCTTACGTGGTTGTCAGACGAGTATCTAACAATGATGGACGCGTATCTTGACAATTGCCTATCGATCGAGGCAAATGACGACGACACGTTCAAAGAGAAGACGAGAATAGCGCAAGTCGCAGCTACCGCGCTATGTAGGATGAACAGCATAATGAAGCAGATGAGAAACTGGCGAGACGACCGTATGAAATTACGATCCAACATTTGGTGGTTGAAACTAGCTTTACGCGTCGCTGCGAGAGACACGGACGACGCTTTGCACGCTGTCCGATTGATCGAACGTCAAAGAGGAGAAATCAAACGGCTAGAGGCGGCGAATAAAGATTCGACGAAAGAAGTCGCTGATATTAAATCTGCTCTGCAGGCTACGTTACGCGGCAAACCGCTTGGAAATCCGACGACAAGCTGGTGCAAGTTAAACAGAAGTACTTAGCCGAGAGAGAACGTTTGAACAACGAGATTCAGTATCTGAAAAGTCGGTTGGACGAGGTGCAAGAGGATCACGAACACAGTTCGCAAGTGGAACGCTTAAAATACAAGCTCAAGCACTTCACGATCGTCGACTACACTATGGAAATTATATTCACCGATATAATTTAACAAAGCCGCGACGATGGCACATCTATCCGAAGAACTAACGTGTTTCGACCGTTTGCGGGGCGACGCGATCTCGAAGAAGAGCGTCAACGGGAGTCGTAAATTCCCGTTACGATTCGACTAATCGACCCCACGAATCGTTCGACCCCCTATTTCGATTAACATAATAAGGGTGATATCCGATCACACTTATTATGAGTATAACGCTGATATTAACAGGTTATAATATATATATTTTCAACGATCCAATAACTTAAACTTTTTAGGTTAAAAAATAATCATGCAAAGAAGCATTATAGAATCGGCGGCAATCTATCGGTCTGAAATACTCGAATAAAATAGAAGAGCTCGAGACGATCACCGAGGAGGCACGGTCGACCATGAATGGATGGAATCGTCGTGCGGAAGGAAATTCAAACGAATCGAAGGACGTTGAAAAATTGGAAGATTTTGTCGGTAGAGTGTGTGACGAGATCAAGCAGTTAGAAGTGATCGTCGTATCCAGCGATCGTCTAAGTATATTCAAGAGAATCGAGCGGATGGGGGTGTCGCACGCTCAAGGAGACCACCCGCTCAGGAACAGTTGAGGTGGATAGGTCGTGATAGGTGCGGAACAAACATTCGAGCATATTTAACAACATATATGTCGGATTATCATTGGAGTTAGGGGCGTATAACGAATCTTCGCGTGAATTGGCCATCGTTGTTATGTACTATAGATGATATTTATTGATACAAATGTGATTATTACAGAGTTTAACGTAAGTAATAGCGGCGACTGGATAATCGAGACATCGATGACAATGAATTTAGGTTCCATAACGAATCCACGGTCAACGAGATGACGAATGCGATTTGATCCAGGATTCTGGTGTGACTCAACGTACTTGTCCACTGTACAAGTAGAACTTATCGGACTAAATCTCAGTCCAAGTGGGACTGCCCTTACACCGTACCTCTTTGTACCTCTCGGGTCAATCTTTGTTTTTGAGGAGAGCTACCAGGTATGTAAACATGAAACCGGAATTTTTGTATAGAAGATACACGTTTATTGTATGAAAATGATTAAAAATATTTTATTCGAAGTATTGCCCATCGCTAGCTATACATTTTTCCCACCTGTCTGGCAATTGGTGGATGCCACGCCAAAAAAACTGTCGCTCTTTCGAGGCAAACCAGTCATCGAGCCATTTTCGTACATTTTCGTAAGAAGCGAAGTGCTGGTCAGAAAGTACGTGTCCCATCGATGCAAATAAATAGTAATCGGACGGAGCCAAGTCTGGTGAGTAAGCCGCGTGCGAAGTATTTCCCAACTGAACGCTTCGATCGTTTCCTTGACCGGTTTTGCTGTATGCGATGGTGCATTATCACGAAGCAAAATTGCTTTGTGTTGCCTTTTTTGATATTCTGGTCGTTTTTCACGCAAAGCTTGATTCAAATCGATCGTTTGTTGTCGGTAGCGCTCGGTATTAACGGTTTCGCCAGGTTTTAACAGCTCGGTGGTCTTTTTCGGTGGTCTTCCACGTTCTTCGTTCCTCGCGTCAAAATTGCCACTTCTGAATTTTTTAAACCGCTCAAAGCACTGTGATTTACCAAGAGCATGCTCGCCGTAAGCTTCGACAAGCATTCGATGCGATTCTGCAGCAGTTTTCTTCGAATGGTAACAGAAAATCAATGCTGTCCGCAAATCGTAGTTTCCAGGCACAAAATTTGACACGTTCAACGCTATTACAAACTATGCTGTTGTATGAAACTTGTATCGTTCTGAGTCGAAAATGTTTGTGAGATGTCAACAAAGACCTTTGGCACCAATGACGCAGTTTAGTGATAACTACATTATCAGCTAGGACCATCTATAGGCAAATTCCGGTTTCATACTTACAGACCTGATATATAATTACTCCATAGCTCTGTAGAGGATAGTTAGTACGCGAGGTTTAAAGGACGAGATTGCTCGTTGTTGAAACCGTCGAATATATTTAAAATAATAAATTAATGTACAGCCGCATACGTGAGTCGTTAGTACAAGGTATAAATCGCAAAATAAAATCGCGGAATAAATGCTCGTCGCGTAACTCGATAAATACTCGTGAGATACTCGGAGATACTCTGTCGTTCGCGATCGCGTCCGTTTATTTATACTGGTCGGGGAGGAATCGGAAACTTTGAATTCGTCTTCATTCGACGGTCGCATGCGACATTGTTTTGCCCGGAGTTTGTTTACCATTACATTTTTGCGTCAAGGCTGAGTCAATGTCCTGAGGCAAAACAACAGCATGAGTCGCTCTCGACTCGCGTCATCCTTCGACTCCTGTGCCGCTATACCTCTGTTAGGTACACGTCCCTGCCGTAACAGATAATAGATTTAGGGATTATTAAGACACAGTCTATTTGTTCCTTTGGAGAACCTTAGCTAAATAAATCCTAAGATTTGTGGCGGCACTCAACAGCAAATACCACCACTCGACACTAACTAGTGTCGGACGACGACAGCGCAGTGGTTAGCGCCTTAGGTTACGAACGTTCAAAACCAGGGTTCGAATTCCGGCGACCGGAGTCCGATTTTTCTTCCACGCATCTAAACTGGGAGAAAAATAGCAGTACCCCATCAGAGACATCTACAGCCAGCATCTACAATCATCAAGGACAACACATACACCTCAGACTTATAGCAGGTCTTAGGCTAGCTGAAAATATTCTTTGTGTAGCAAGCCACGGGACAGAAACCGTTGGAAAGTTTACTGTCGAGTGCCGTTACACATCGAAACAATAACCAAATAGTAACGGAATAGACCTCCAGAGGGACTAAAACCTTCAGTATAAAAACCCTGCAAAATAAGCGCTCGCGCCAGTCTGTTGAAACACCTTGAATCAGTCTCTTGTAACGCTTTCAATCGTTCTGTTGTAACACTTTGAACCGTCGCTCTATTGGATTTGCGTAATAAATTTTATTATCATATACAAAGTTCAATTTCTTCAACTTATTCGTGAAACGTTCGAACTGCGACGCGAGGAGATCACCGGTGATCTATCACGGTTTCGTGATTTCTTGTGTCTCCGACGTGACAGGGGAGTTGATCGTTCGACTAAAGCCGCGACTGAATGAGAAAAACTCGCATATAAACGTTCTTGACCAGGAATTGTTCGATACTGAAAATTTGTTGGAACAAAGAGGGAAAAGAATTGGAGCATACACAGAAAAAAATTGACACGCTAATGGAAGAGAACAAAGGTTTGAGGAGGAGAATGAAGATGACGAAGGAGAAAGCGTTGGAGCTCCAGTGTGATCAGGAAGATTCGAGAAAGGAGCTGCAACAGGTGAAACGCGAAACGAGTTTAACGGAAAAAAAATTACAAAATCTCGAGAGCGATAAGGAAGCATTGTTAAAAAGGAAATGGGCAAAATTCGTGAAGCTGTGCAGAAAAACGAACAATGAGCGTTCTTATCGACAGAAACACGATGGAGAAAGCATTAAACGCCAAGATCACGGACTTGACACAAAGCCTTCAGATTACTTCAAAGGAAAATGAAAACTTACAAAATAAGGTACACGAATTAGAACGAGCTAAATGCAAACAAGAAACTACGAGCACCGCGAAAGAAAATGAGAATGCAATGCGCTCGCAGGAAGCGATGGAGAGGATGAACGCTGAATTACAGCAACTCAAGGTGGACTTGGCAACTTCGAACGAGAGTCTCGATAACGCGAATCGCGAAAATGCCGATCTGAAAATTAAATTGCAACATTTTCCCGATGCTAAGACAATACTGGAAACGAACATTTTTCATCTAGAGTGGAAAAACAGTGTATCAAGCGTGTGCTCGTGTATCGAGTAGGCGCGGAAAAAGCTACAGCCGATGAACGACTGAAAGAGCTCGTCAATTTAAAATCCGATTACAACGAATTGCACATGGAAAAAGCGAATTTGGAGAAAGAAAAGGGACGATTAAACGCGAATTTGACGAATATAAGGATCTAAAAGAAGCTGCTAGAAAAATCCGTAAATCACGTTTGCACCAAATGTTCCGTGTTTGAGGACGAAATTGATAAACATAAATTTGGACGCGACGGTCTACTCGAAGAAATCAGAAACTTTAGAACGAGCAACGAACATTTAAGTAACAAATCGGAAAATACGCAAACGGAATTGAACAGGTCCGAGGATAAAATAAAACGACCAGGAATTTGAAAACTCGAGACTGCACGGTGATTTGAACGAACTGAATTTAAAGGAGATTAGCTTCGAATGCCGCGTGCAAACCCTTCTGTTAGAAAAGAATCGACTCGCAACACGTATTAACTAGACAAGAACAATGTCACATTAAACGATCTATTGAACCAAGTTAAGACGGTGAACGAACAACATTTCACCGTCGAATTAAACAAATTAAAAACTGATTAGAGTAAAACGAGGTCGAAAAACACGATTCTACAAACCACTCTCGACGAGGTAAGGCAAAGCAACGAAACGTTGAAGAAAGCAGGCGAGGAGCTGAACCTGAGACTGAATAAAATTCACAACGAAAACAACGAAATTTCGAGAAGCAACTACAAATTTCAGAGATGATGAACGCCACGTTGGGAGAAGAGAAAGAATCGTTGGAACAGGAGTATGTGAGCAGTTTACGATGCAAAATCTCCAAGATAGAAAACAGAGGGAACGTGGCGTATGGCGAGTTTGCAATAGCAGATCTGGCAAACGTTTGAATGACGAAACAAAATTAATGAAAGCGAGACAAGAACTAAAGAAAGTAATTGTAGAAAACGAATCGTTAAGATTCGAGATATTAAACTCGAGGAGTCAGAACTTTAAAAGTTAAAATGCAATTGGCTCGCACGAAGCATGAGTTTCGAAAGCAGGAAACTGAATTGGCAGAGAACGTGAATATTTATTATAAAGAGATCGATAGCTACTCGAGTAGTAGTACGAATAACGTAGGAGCAGTAACGCGTATCGGCCGGACGAGTGTATTACCCTTACGACAGGTTGACAAGGGAACAGAAACCGAGAAATTAATGGAAACTGTGAACAAATTAAAAGTACGGAACATTGCCCTCGAAATGGAGATAAATTCTCTGAGATGCAGCTTCGTTGTTAATTTCACGAAAGACGAGAGAAGGAAGGACGAGCTGCGAGCCGCGACTGAAGAACCTCGAGCATTGAAAACGGAATTGACGACACTGAGGGACGAAAAAGTCTTTACGGGTTGGAGTGGATACGGCCACTTCGAAATTGGATCGGTTAGAATCGGAGAAAGCTGCTTTGAAGAATGAACCGTATACCTTAAGGAAAATCAATTCCGATCTCAAACACAAAAGCAAGCGAATTACAGCGCGCTTATCAAAAGTTGAAGAAGAAGAGTGTAGGATTTGATAGGTGTATCATAAGAGCGATTAAAAAAATAAAGAGATATTCGATGAGCGCGGATAATCTAGACAATCCGAGTGATTTGAAGGATCTTTTAAAAAAGTACATCTCGAGCGAAGAAACCTTACATTCGATCCAATAGAAAGTAAATATAGAAGATACATAAAAAAATCTTGTAATTATGTAATCCGATACAATCATTTCGTTAGTTATAATAAAATAAATTATGTTGTAATAGAAATAAAGCATAAAATACGAAACGAAAGTATGCATAGAGAAGACAATCGTAATATAGAGTCGATTTTTATTTCTAGTCAATTTTTCTAGATTTTGATCTAATTTGTAAGAGAAATTTGGTCCAACCCTGGAAGAACGGGGTTAAACTAGGGTTAGTTTTGGGTATTTGTTACCACTACAAGGGGGCCTACGCCAAGCTCGTTACCTCCGGTCGTAATCAGCAAACCTCAAGGAGTTTTTTCCTCAACCGCATTTCTGCAAAGAGCCAAGTCTTCGCCTACCCTCGCTAACGAACGATCACTGCTCGAAATTGGTATTAACATTTGTCAATCACGGACAGATTATTGTATACGCTTCTTTCCTACCATATCATACCTAACCTATTCGTTCATCGCTCACTCCTTTTTCATATTATTTTAATCTACGTAATATACGTGTAATACCAGAGAAGATTTCCTCTCTGATAATACATATACAGACGAGGATGGTAAGAAGTCCTTTGAAAGAAGTACGGATCTGATTGGTTGTTTCTGACAGACTCAACGCAATCGTAAAATCAAACATGCGTATTAGCCAAAAGTATCGCATATACGAACAAAACAACGTAGGCAACGCGTGACGACGAGCGATGTAGAACGGTATGCACATACCTAGTAAGTAAGTACATACTTAGCTCCTTTATCCTGTGTCGTCGCCGGGGATTCTTCCCATTTCCCTGTTGTACAATGTATGTATTTATGTATTATATAAGTATGTACTTACATACTTACACAAAGCATGGGACTTTGTGTCTCACGTTCTGAAATACCGATTTCGATTGCTTTTTTAAGCCCTCTGCGATTTGCTACGGTGAATATAGAAACTATCTGGTATTAGACTAAATCGATAACATCGCATGTGACACGGAAATGGTAAGGAGTTCAAAATAACTGTCGAAACAAGTCATGGGTCATGAGAAAGCATTGCATCGATTGCATGTCACGTCTGTTCGGTATCTCGTCTACGATATAATGCTCAAAAGAGCGTAGATACGAAAACATTTATGAAGATGTTAGTAAAGCATAAGACAGTCTAGAATTTCGTACAGAGATTCGTAAATGGTTATAAATTTTAACTACATTTGAATATAAAACTCAAAAATGAAATGTGGAACATTAAACTTATAAAATTAATAAAAAGTACTTATTATTGATTACACCTCTAAATTATATCTGAATTATATTTCATTAATGTAATATACCATAGATGCATTGAAAAGAAAACCCAGTCAGGATCGCAGCCAATTAGCTCATATTACTTGCCATATAATTAATAATTGTATCAGTTATACAGTTAATTGCTTTACTGTATAGTGATACAATTAGTAATTATATATCAAATAATACCGATTGCCCGAATCTCACCAAGTGCTACAAGTGGAAACCCACTCTACCCGCGACCGCTAATAAATATAAATCTACGCACTCGTATTTAAGCAACACGCAACACTAACAGCGAGAGATCCCAGTGCAACCATGTAGGAGGTAGATGAGCGACTACATTAGTACAGCTCTTGTAGCTGTATCGAGTGATCCAGGGCAGTCTCCGACAAAGGCAGTCTGAGGATTTTAGGCACTTTATAAACGCAACTCTACTTAACAAAACGCGATCATTCATTATCGCAACGCTAAAGGGAAAAATAATTAGAAATCGCGATGGAGTAACATCGGAACGCTAACTCTTACAGTGAATTCAATGAAAATGACTATTTACTATATGAAAAAGCTACTTTAAATATTCTAATATTGTAACTTGCAAAACAACAAAATTAATGAAAACCTAACATTTTTATAATCTAATTTTAAACAATAGAAAACATATAATTGTCTTTCTGATAAATTCTGATACATATAATTGTCTAAACAGTTCTAAAAATTCATAATAAAAAGTGCAAAAAACAATCGCGCGATCATAATTCGCAACTCTAAAGCAAACACGATTATCATTCTATCGTAATTCTAATTCAAACCGTAATCATTCTCTCGTGACACCAATAAAAAACCGCGACATTATCTCGCAACTCTGATTCAACCCGAAATTAATCTCGCGACACTAATAAGAAAAACCGCGATTTGCCCAATGTGATGATAGACCGATATATACATCGGCCAAAAAAAAGGACTACTACTACTACTACTACTACTACTACTACTACTACTACTACTACTACTACTACAAATACTAAAAGCAAGCATAGTGACAAAGTAGTAACAAGAATGACTTCCCATGCTCTGTATGATCCAGAGGATGGGGAGTCATTCGTAGTTGCCCTCTTCTATGGCAGTTTGCCGGGCCTCTTCGGCTCGTAGCCTCTTCTTTCTTCGGGCGCAATGCCCGCTGAAACTTACATCTAAGCTCGAGACTTTCTAAATCGTAAACCACAAAATAAAATACAAAAGTGAAACAAAAACATAAACCGCGGAAGCTGATCCAAGTACACATGGATGAACAACGATCATATAGCGATCGCTGTCCGTTCGCATGTGCATGCTCGAGCAATATTAACGTTCGTTTCGAAAACCACTCGCGATCACGACCGCGAAATTCAAAAAATCGACGGGCAAAGCCAGAGACGATGACATGCTCCATTCGTGCCAGATTTACCGTCGATTATTCGAATGAAATTCCCTGAAACAGGTTAGTCAGTCGAAAACGCGCCTACCCGACCAGAGACTGTGCCAACCTGTCCGGCCCCACCTACTTATAATTAACAGACACACCAGAAAGTATACTACCTATCCTACCTAATCCTACATTTAAAAAATGGCAAAACAAGCACACCAACACACTCGCTCCGCGGTTCTCACGCATAACACCGGGGCGCAAGAGCCTACACTAGAGAGAGCGTCCTGGGACGCCTCCGACACCCGAGCTTGACATACAACATGCACACTAATTTACCATTTTCCTGAAATCGACTGACGAAGGCTAGTGACCATTGCGCAAAACGTGATAAAACACAAAAAAACGAAATCGCTTCGATATCTCTTATTTATCCTAAAATTCATTGCTTAAGATTAAGTATATTTATGTCATACAGGTATATTCGTCTAGATATTTGCAAAAGGCAAATATTTATACCAAATACTATTATACATATTTGTAAGTACCACGAATATATTCTCAAATTTATATATTTAAACTAATTATTAAAAGACTAACTATTATAATCGCGATGTGCAAGAAGACCTATCCTGAACTAATAAATAAAGATAAAAAAAAAAATGTTACTACTCATGGGTATAAAAAATACCCGCGGTCACTATGCTCGCAAAAAATTCTACATAATACAACCAGTCACCCGTGCCGATTCGGACCTTTCATCCTACGACATGATTGAGCGACCCGAGGAACAGAAATGCATGTGACTCACCATTAGAAGCAGAGAAGCGGAGAACGTTGCCATCGATACTGCACTCTTTCAGCAAATATCATCAGGAAGACTAACATCAAGCAGGAACCGTTGAGAATCCAATGGTGGAAATGGAGGTTGTGAAAAATCTGTTATAAAACAAAACACGATGAGTGATCGCTGATTATTTGGAAAGTTGGAGATTATGAAAAATGGAAATTTATTACATTCGTAACTTTAGTAATAATAAAGATTGAAATTCTAATAAACTTCAATAAATGTAAAAACTGAAACTCTAATATAAAAGTTTAAAATCTAGAAATCAAGAATTTAATGATTTTTTAAATATATTAGTCATTTGTTTTATAATTTGCTATTAAGACTTTAACACTTGTTTTATTTTAATAGAAGAATAATCTTAGAAAACCCTAACCTATGAAATTTTCAATCAAATTGTATTTCTTAATCAATAGTATTCAAAGAAAAATATACAGAATACACATAATTCAAGTATGATATGTAAAGTTACTTACATTCTTGGCTTTTGAGCCACCGTTGGAGCATTCCCAAAGAAGACAAAGAAGTTCAATCTGTGATATGTCTATAACAAAACATAAAATATCATTAATATCGTTAATGCACAATAACAAACATGGAACTTTAGCAATAATAAAGATTAAATTCTAATAAGTATGTAAATTGAAACTCTAACATAAAAGTTTGAGAACAAAACACTGAGAATTCAGTAATTTTTTATGCGTATTAGACAGTTTTATTGTACTTAAATGTTAAGACTTTATTTCAATTAAAAAGGACATTTACAGCTTTCTAAATTATCAATCATTTTTATTGTATAATTAACAATAATTCAAAGAAAATATAAATAGAACAAATTAAAATACAGTATATAAAACTGCTTACATTCTTGAGCTCCTGCAGAGGCTTTGTCCTCTTGAGAGATGCACTGACCCTAATACTGAAAAAGAATGTTCAAAAGAATATAAAATAAGACTACGTTATCGCGATCGCTAAAATTATAATCGGCGAACAAGATAGCAACTGCTTATGAATACCTTAAATGAGATGTAATCATTTGCAAAAATTATACTGCGAATGTTCGTTATTGGAATACAAAATATACACTTCACTAAAATATTTACAATAATTAGAAAATTCACAACTAAAGATACTTAAAGAATACTACACAACGCGCGCGAAACTTTGTTTTGAAGTATTTGAGTCTAACAGCGCGCCATCTTCATGAAAAAAATATAAGTTACGAAGTTGCAATATATGACGTTAACTGTAGCAAATTCACATAATATAGCAAAAAAATTTGAATTCTGCAAGTGAATGTTACAGTCTATCGAAATAAGTTAAAACTACACTAACTGTCTACACGAAACTATCGTTAAATTATTAGGAATTCTATATCGCGGATTACATTGAAACAATAAGACAATTCGTTAAAGAGTCGTTTGAAATAAGCAAATTATTTCATATCTTCGAAATAGAACAATGGTTTATTTAATCGTCTTTACTTTCATCTTGGTATTCCAAATAATTAAGAAAGTATCTATTATGAAATATGTATTAAATATATTTTAAAATAAATATAAATTGTATATCAAATGTTATCCATGCTCGAATAAAAAGACAATAGAATCGTTCACGCATAGCTGCCTTGGTTAAAATAAATTAAACATTACCAAATTTCCATGAAAATTCATCGGATTGATCATTAATCGTTGTTGCATCCACATATCAATATTCCTGTTACTTCTATATTATCCCTGCTATAAATCAATAGCCTGCACAAAAAACAACTAAAAGTTAAAACAAATGTATAAAATAATTAAATGAAAACACAATCAAACTCAAATTTTGTTACAAAAGCTTACGATAGAAGCTACCGATAACAGTATCATTTAGTAAATGGACGACTTGGTTTCATTACCTTAATGTTCGATGAATCGTTAAATGAACGTGTATTAATCAAACGATATTAATAATCAAATATAAACGATAATAAAAGAAACTAATGAAGAAAGCATGCCAGTAGGTTAGAATACGTTACATACCTAACGCAACGCGAAACACGTTATCTGCACGAAATGTAAACAACTGAATAACTCCTTATACATTAATTTCGCTGAGCAACATCCTAAGCGGTGGGGGAAGGAGAGGGGGACGCACGAATCGGTGGCACAAGCAGGTACACAGTTGAACGATCTACACAAAAAAAATATATACATCTGCAAAAACATTCATATGTGCAGTAGGTGCTGCGTGAAAACGAATCTATCCAAATTTCAAACAAAACATACATCACGCAATATTCATATACCACACAATGATTACATCGATCTTTATAAATAATTCGTACAATAATTCGTAACCCTACTGGCAGCCTTCGGTATCAAAGACACATTTGTCTAACTTGGAATGAGAGATAGAAAATGACACTGACAACTGTATATACAATTTCGTGTCTCGCAAATGGAACATACGAGTCGTTGTACTAAGCCGTTTAATATTCTATTGTCGCGACACTAAACTTTTGAAAATATCGAAAAATTATAAACTCCGAGATGCCTGAACTAAATTTCGCTTAAAGGTAGAGAGAAGCCAAAGAGAAACTCACGATCAATCAGAGAATAAAATAATAATCACGGCACGAACGAACGAGTTAGCGATCTTTCGAAAGAATCAATGGGCTCACGCGACACACTTCTGTGCACAAAATAAGCCCAAGTTTCAGCGGCAAAGGATAATAGAATTTTATTTTTCGTTCCAAGATGGATTAGTATCATTGTACAAAATGGAGCCACAATGCACTTAACATAGGTATCCATCTTATAATTAATTAAGACTAAAACGCACGCATCCTATGGTGTCCCACCGTGTCCAACGGTGTTGTAAATTAATAGTTTAAATGTAATAAATAAGTGGTTTAAATGTTATAAATTAACAGTTTAAATACAATAAACTAGTAGTTTAAATGTTGTAAATTAATAGTTTAAATGTTGTAAATTAATAGTTTAAATGTTATATATTAATAGTTTAAATGTTATATATTAAAAGCGCAAATGTTATAAGTAGAAAATTTAATTCGTAAAAGTTCTTCGATCTTCACGGTACGGAAGTTGAAACACAAATGAGCGCGCGCGCGCGAGTCGTATGTTCCTTATATGCCTAATGGCATACACTTGGTTTTTCCGTTATAACACAATCAAATTTAATAATTTTTTAATTTTTATTGTAAATTGATGCCTTCAACAATTTATTACAATAACCATTTTTACAATTTTTACACTTTTTATACTTTCTACGCGCTAAAAGTAAATTTACACTTATATGGTACTAGTTTTTGTCCTAAAACTGTGTTAATTTATGCTAAATGCCAGTTTATGACAAAAATAATTATACTACAATAGCGAAACTTATAGCCAAAATAATGTAATAAAATTTATAAATATATGATTTATATAATATTTCAATTTGTAATAATTACAGTGCATTATTAAATACACATAAAGTTGATTTTATTCGATTTTTTAAATTATTGATTATATGGAGAAAAAAAAACGCATCAAATAAAAGTTGTAGATCTAGAAAAGGAGCATATTTTACGTTCATTTAAATTAAAACGGAGAATGATTGATACCTTAAATCGCGAAACAGAATCAGAAAGTGTAAAGTAAATACAATTATTGCAAGTCGATGAAATTCCTGGCATTTTTGAGAGAGGTATTGAACAATTCGTTTCCATCCAAACTTACGCTTTTTTTTAAGATTTGGATGCGATTACAAATTCTTCAGACAAAACCATCAACTTGGTATGAAAATAGAAGATTTATTAAAGAGCTGGTATTCGTGAATATAAAACTGTAAATTGTCAATGATACGGAAAAGGGAGGTGTTTCCTAGTCATAAAAAAGGAAATTATTTGTAAAAAGATAAAGTTAAAAATGAACAATTTATTTTCCATTCAAACTTTTTTCCTCTTATTACACATTATTTACCAATTTTCATTACAATAAATTTACAATTGTGCAGCTTCCTGGTTTGTCAAGAAATTTCTGAAATAAAGAAGAATAATCCTTTAAGATCGAATGTAAAAGACACATTTTCCTAGGCTTTATTGATAAAGATCATTAAGATCATTAAGATTTAAATTTCAAAGATTAAAAACACAATTTTTGCGATTTTTCCGGAGACTGTTTGACGCACGAAAAAAAGTAATAGAACATAAAAGATTTTCCTTCTTTAGATCTACAACTTTCGTCTAACGTACTTTTTGACATAATCAATGATTTAGACAATAATGAAATAAAATGGATTTTATGCTCATTTGAATAGTTATTTTTGTTTAAGGACCCAGAGGCAAGTTCAAGTTCTGCACAAATTGTTTTATTATTAATTGCAACTATCCCGAGAATGCCGCTAAAGAAATCTTGAAAAAAATTTTCATTAAAAGCGAATTAGAGCCTATTGGTTATCGAAAATTTCAAATGGGTCTCTTGAATATGCACTTAGAAGCGAAGAATCCGAATCGGAAACGTAAAAAACGCCGAAAGATCCTAAGGTTACCTTTAAAAATGCGTTTGAATGTCGCAATGAAAAATTCCAAATGTAACATAAAAAACGTTAGCAAGACCCAAAAATTTCAAACGTAACAAGTATATTTGGAAAATACAAACAAAAATTTGTTTCGATCACCATTATAACATTTTCTATAGTAATTGACAATATTGAAAAACATTCTTCAGTATATGTTTATTCAACGTTTTATGATACAACATGCGATACCTTATAGACGCTAACATTACGAAAGGATTTAATGATTTTATAGATTATAGACAACGGTGCACTACACGTAATCGAGTATCTTTTTATTAATATTTCATAAGGAAATATTACGATGCTTAAATTTGATATAATAAAATGTCAGTGAATTCATTTTGATATAAAACAGATATTCTAAAAAGAAAAAAGCAAAAACAAATAAACGTAGTGTAGACATTATTTTTAAATTCGCTTTAATTCATTTCATTCTTCTATGTATCATTTAGATTTTTATAGCGAATAATATGATAAATCTTATGGATGTGTAGATATCAGTGAGATATTAGATTAGGTTCAAGTTATACTAATATAAATATAAACAGTGAACAGAATGTTCGACTTATGGTAATTTGAATGCAACATCAATGGTATCGTTGCTATTATTGCTGAACTGGTGGAGCCATTGGAAGACTTGATGCATTCACGTTCGACATGGCTTTACTAGGTCCTAACAAGACCTGCTTCTGTTGCGTCCGCTGTACTTCTTCCATTTGTACTCGTTCTATCTCAAACAATATAGGTGCAAATAAAATAGCAGATGAGCTGAAGAATACCCATGCTGCTGAACATGAATACACATATAATCCTACAAAACAGCAAAATGTATCATTTATTTGTAATGTGACGTTGAATATCTGAAATTAAAAAATACAGACCTTTCATACAATTGCATAAACAAGTGCCGATATTATATCCCACGTTTCGTACTTTTTCCGGAAACATTTCCGTAAGTCCTAATAATCGTTCTGCCAAGCTTTCATCCTAAAAACAAACTCAAAGATACTGCATTTTTCATAGTGAAAATTTAATATGATTAAGCCGCAACACGGAAAGCATGATTCGTAGGCAACAAAATATTTGGTTAATTCATGAAGATTAATTATGGTTACTATCCGTAAAAATAACGACTCGTAATAACACAAAGTTTCATTTATCTATCACATTAATACGTAATCACTGTATATCAAAATCGAATACCTCTTCGTCATCCTCATCGTCAGGAAGAAGCGATTTCACCTCGGGAGAATGTGCGTCGCTACTACCCATGCCGCTATCCAATTGCTCTACTTCTTCGACTGAAGTCATATCAGAAAATAATTGACGATTGATAAACGAATGAACGATGTACTTTATTTTCACGAACTGAATTTTAAAATTCACCTTCTTCTACTCTGGACATCATAAATTAAGATAAATATTATATGTATGAAAATTCACGCCAGTGTAAAGCAGATACAGAACAACTCTGATTTTGCTATGGTCGTGGAGGTTTCTAAATTGTATTTAGAATGGCGCATGTTCAGATGAATATCTGAAAAAAGTCCCTAGACAATTTTTAAAGTATAAATCTCTATATAGTTCCTGAGAATATATAGATGCATTGTGTATTTCTATTTATGTTTTTATAAATATATAATAATATTAAGAAACAGAATTAAATTGAGTAAAAAAGACAATCTAAAATAGGAAGATATAAAAGATTAATTCGTCCTTTCCTTTCTAACTTCTCTCTCTCTCTCTCTCTCTCTCTCTCTCTCTCTCTCTCTCTCTCTCTCTCTCTCTCTCTCTCTTGTTCGTTTCATACACCATTAAATAGAACTATATGTCATTAGTCATTGCATTGGATCTTTTCGATAGAAATTCAGTATTTTGTTCATGTCATGTCACCAACAGTATTTTGATGAACGTATAAACGATGTTCGTATTATTTAGTATCCAAAGCTAATTTTCTGAAACGATTATACAATTTTTAGAAATATCGATAAATGTAATAGATATCAGCCGTCTTTACATTGGAAGTTCAAGAAATTGTGACATTTTCCAGTATTTTCCATATTCTATTCTTAGTAATTGTGCATAATTTTTGTTTGTTTAATCTTCGACGTTCGTTGTACTTAAACAAAATTTTTGTGTGCTTGAGCACATGAGATATATTTTTATATCTAAATATTTTTCTGTATGCTATATGTATTACATGTATGTTACATATAGATTTACAAACGTCGAACGTAACGTAAATAGGATTTATAAAATCACGAAAACATCCTCTCGAACTTGATCAGAATGGCAAACACAGGAGTATTACCCTTTGTACGAGGAGTTGATTTTAGCAGCAACGATTTTAGTGTAAGTAATTATTTCCTTTTAGAAATATAGTTTTCAACTGTTACAATTTTGCATTTTACAGGGTGGCAAATTTCCAGAATCTGTACGGTTAATGACTGGTATACAATGGCTGAAATTGGATGAAACCAACTTGACTGAGATTCCAGAAGAAATGGGCAAATTGTTGAAGCTGGTAAAGCTGTCTGCGTATCGACATTTATTTTTTAAGTGTGCACAAAGTTCAGGATGAAGCTATCATGATCGAGGTTCTTATTGATAGTTTGGTAAAATATAAATAATAAAAATTAAATTTTTTTTCTTTTCCAAAAACAGGAACACCTTTCATTAGTTAAGAACAGATTGGAACGCTTGTATGGAGAATTGACGGAACTCTGTTGTCTTCGTACATTGAACATAAGACGTAATAATATTAAATCAAGTGGCATTCCAGCAGAATTATTTCATCTAGAAGAATTAACCACATTGGATTTGAGTCATAATAATCTAAAAGAAGTACCAGAAGGACTGGAAAGAGCTCGATCTTTGTTAAATCTAAATTTAAGTCACAATCAGTGAGTGTTACATGTACAAATTGTTAAACAGTTGCATGGTCAGTAATGAATAATCCTATTATTGTCTTTTCAGCATTGAAACAATTCCTAATACATTGTTCATTCATCTAACTGATCTGCTATTCTTGGATCTTAGCAATAATAAGTTGGAAACACTACCACCACAAACTCGTCGCTTAGCAAATTTGCAAACTTTAAACCTGAATCATAATCCATTAGGACACTTTCAATTAAGGTATAGTAAATGAGATCAATATGACAAACCATTGTTGAGTTTTCAAATACGATATTGTTTATTCTTTTTTCACTCAGACAATTGCCATCCTTGATGAATTTAATGGCCCTACAGATGTGCGACACACAGAGGACATTAAACAATATTCCATCAAGTTTGGAGACCTTGACGAATCTGCAAGAACTTGATTTATCTCAAAACAATTTACCCCGGGTACCAGATGCACTTTATTCTCTGTTGAATTTACGTCGCCTGAATTTAAGTGATAATCAAATAACGGAATTGTCAACAGCAATCGGTAGGTTTATCTATCGTGACATCAATTCTATGATTACTGTATATCTCTTGCCAATCTACACACGATGGATATATTGCAACATTTTTATTTCAGAACTTTGGACAAAATTGGAAACATTAAATATATGTCGTAATAAATTGTCCGCGATACCTGCCTCTCTGTGTAAAATCGTTACTCTCAGGAGATTATATTTGAACGACAATCAGTTAGATTTCGAAGGTATTCCTTCAGGCATTGGCAAACTATCTTCGTTACAAGTATTTTCAGCAGCTAATAATCGTTTAGAAATGATACCCGAAGGTTTATGCAGGTACACCGATTAACTTCCCTTTTCAAATGCTTCTTTAAAATAAATTAATGTAATAAGGACTTTTCATAAGTACCACGAGCATCATAAATGCACGTATTTCTTCCTCAGGTGTGGATCGTTAAAGAAATTAATATTATCGTCTAATCGGTTGATTACCGTACCAGATGCTATTCATCTTCTTACCGATCTAGAACAACTTGATCTGAGAGATAATCCGAATTTAGTAATGCCGCCAAAACCAATGGAAGTTCAAAAAGGTTCCGGCATCGAGTTTTATAACATCGATTTTTCCCTACAACATCAATTGCGGCTTGCTGGCGCTAATGTACCTACGCCTATTCAGACTGCTGGTAAGTCTGTTCTTACTCACAATATACTATATGTACACCAGATCGTGATTTACACTGAGTAATCATAAGTAATTAATTATAAACGATATTAAACTTATATATTCAATTATTTTGATCATGAATGACCACACTATGAGCACTGTTTAATTTCTCATAACCGTATCTAACAGTTTATTTCTTATATTTCAGGTAGCAAGGATCCAATAGCTCGCAAAATGAGACTGAGAAGAAGACGAGACCAAGAGGAAGCTGATCAAGATCAGGCCAAGATACTGAAGGTATATTACGAAAATAAGCGAAAAGAACAAGGAATTTGAATCGATTAATTTTCTCTTTCTTCTTTAGGGTATGAAAGATATAGCAAAGGAGAAAAATAAAGACAAAGAATGCGAAGAATCAAAAGCAGAATCGTTGAAGTAGGTAGAAAATATGCATTACAAAAATTCGTTTTTATGCATTATAAGAGATCGATTCATTATTCGGCAATTTCGGGTTTCTTGTCTTTTTCATCTTACTTTCGTTTTCAAGACCTAAACGATGGGATGAAACTTTGGAAAAACCACCACTGGATTATTCCGAATTTTTCGACGAAGATGCTGGTCAGGTTCCTGGTTTATCTGTCTGGGAAATAGAGAATTTTTTGCCCAATGAAATAGAAGAAGTGGCACATGGAAAGTTCTACGAAGGCGATTGCTACATTGTTTTGAAGACCGAAATAGATGAAGCTGGATCTTTAGTTTGGGCAATTTATTTCTGGATAGGGGAGAAAGCTACGGTGAGTATATAATAATATGAATAATGTATGTTTGAAATAATCGATCGGTATACGATATAGCAACGTGCAAAGAGCACTTCTTGAAAATGTGTCACGTTTTTCAAATCGATGTATAACACTTTATAGTTGGATAAAAGAGCTTGTGCTGCAATTCACGCAGTAAACTTACGTAATTATTTGGGCGCGCAATGTCGTACAATCAGGGAAGAACAAGGCGAAGAATCGGATGAATTTCTAATGTTGTTCGAGTCTGGCATTACATATATCGAAGGAGGTCGTACCTCGTCCGGTTTTTATACAGTTGAAGATACGGTTTGTATTGTTGAATTTGAATTTACATTATTGACCTTACTTTTTTGACTATATCTTACCATATGTTTTTACCTTTCCATGTTATTGTTCAACGTGTTTACTTTCGATCCGGTTGGCGCATACTAGCCATCGATAACACGATTGTATAGGGTTCATGCTGCCGGTGCTTCCATCCATTTAGAACCGGTCCCTGTTTGTTGTGATTCCTTGGATCCGGGTTTCGTATTCGTCTTAGATACTGGCAACAAGATCTTCATATGGTACGGTAAAAAAGCGAAAAGTACACTGAAGTCAAAGGCGAGATTAATGGCTGAGAAGATCAATAAAAATGAAAGAAAGAATAAAGCAGAGATCATGACAGAAATTATGAATACAGAGTCGGATGATTTTTTATCATGTTTAAACGTCAAAGATATTTCGCACCTGCCACCGATTGCCGTAAGTTGTTTGAGTTGAATTATTTTTAAGGCATGGCTACGCGCCTAGAAATCTATCTCGCAAACGCTACGTGATCTTATTTACAGCCAGACCAATCTATTGTTTTAATGCTTCTCATTATAGGAACATGTGGATGCAAATTTTGTACCACTTGCGCCACGTCTGTATCAAGTACAACTTGGTATGGGATATTTGGAATTGCCACAAGTCGAAGTACCTCATGGGAAACTAACCAACACGCTTTTAAACAATCGCAATGTTTATATATTGGATTGTCACGTAGATGTTTACGTTTGGTACATACTCAAAACTTCTAATATAATCTCAAAATATTGAACAGTATGAACTCACCAATGTGCATGCTTTAATTGTTATATATGTGTGTGTGTGTGTATAGGTTTGGCAAAAAATCTACAAGATTAGTACGAGCAGCGGCTGTTAAACTCTCTCAAGAATTATTTAACATGATAGAACGACCAGAATACGCAATGGTAACCAGGTTACAAGAAGGAACTGAGTCGCAGGTACAAAATTGATGAACTTGAGATAGGAATACAGAAGATTCGGTTGACTGTATTAAGAGAAAAAGAGAGAAAAGCGTGAGGAAGAGGGAAAGAGAGAGAAAGTTTATAACGATATCTTTCTTTTCTCTAATTAGATCTTCAAATGCAAATTTTCTGGATGGGATGAAGTTATAGCAGTTGACTTTACTAGAACTGCCGAATCAGTCGCAAAAACTGGGGCAGACCTTACTAAATGGGCGAAGCAACAAGAAACGAAGGTACGCAAAATAAAAAATGAAGACTATAAACGATTCGCAAAATAACGCGAGCTCTTTCCCCCTACCCGTTCTCCTATCAAAACCAGTAAAATAGTTTTGTTTCGACAGGCGGATTTAGCCGCACTCTTCATGCCTAGACAACCGCCTATGTCATTTATGGAAGCTCAACAACTGATGTCGGAATGGAACGATGATTTAGAGGGAATGGAAGCCTTGGTTTTAGAAGGAAAAAAGTTTGTACGATTACCGGAAGAAGAATTAGGTCATTTTTATAGTGGTGATTGTTACGTATTTTTATGTCGTTACTGGATGGTACGTAATAATTTGTGCATTCTTTAAATCGACTTTGAGCAGACCTTTATTTTATCATTGATGATACGTTTTCCCATTTTAGCCATTAGATACAACAGAAAATGAAGATGGCGATGAGCAATTCGAAGAGGATTATCAGTGTACTGTATATTTCTGGCAAGGGCGAGATGCGGGAAATATGGGATGGCTGACATTTACATTTAGGTGCGCGAGGAAAATCATTTTTTTTAATTATTATTAATTACACACAAATAATTACTATTGCAATTGAAAAGACAAAATGATTTGAACACATGAATAATACTGATAAAGTATTAATGAAAGGTATTTGCTTCCAGTTTACAGAAAAAGTTTAAATCTTTATTTGGTGAGAATTTGGAAGTAGTTAGAACTCATCAACAACAAGAAAATTTAAAGTTCTTGGCATATTTCAAACGAAAATTTATTGTTCATCATGGCAAGCGTAAACAGCCTAAAGCTTCTGGTAGTAACAAGGTTGAATTCTATCACTTAAGGAGTAATGGAAGTGCATTGTGTACCAGGCTAATACAAATACCGGCTGATTCTACGTTATTGAACTCTTCATTTTGGTAAGATTGTTAAAATAAAGGCTTTTCCTGTCTTTCTTCTGTTTCTTTTTGAAAAAATTACTTCATCTTTATTGCTTTACTTTACCAATACTTAAATATAATCATGTACATGCCTTTATCCCACAGCTACATTTTAAATGTACCGTTCAATAACGACGATGAGACGGGAATAGTATACGCCTGGATTGGTTCTAAAGCAGACATCGAGGAAGCTCGTTTGATTCAAGAAATCGCCGAAGAAATGTTTAATAACGTACGTTTATCATTTACAGTACCATGTTTGTTTCAACTAGTAAATCTATAATCTGATCTGTATTATCAAATGAAATTGACAGCCATGGATAAGTTTACAAGTTTTAAACGAAGGAGAAGAACCAGATAACTTTTTTTGGGTAGCTCTTGGTGGAAGAAAGCCATATGATATCGATGCAGAATACATGAATTATACGAGACTGTTCAGATGCTCGAATGAAAAGGGATATTTCACGATCAGCGAGAAATGCACCGATTTTTGTCAAGTATACGATAAATTTACTAACTTACGTTTGTGTTAGTGAGAACGAAATTATATATGTATATAATATATATAATAGATTTATAATCAATTAATACTGTTCCAGGATGATTTAGCGGATGACGATATTATGATACTTGATAATGGCGAACAAGTATTTTTATGGTTAGGCAGTCGATGTTCAGAGGTAGAAATTAAATTGGCATATAAATCTGCTCAGGTAAAAATGGATTGAATGAATTGTAAAAATATCCGATTTGCAAAATTCCTAAATAGAGATAAATAATTTAATTACAATAATTTTTAGGTATACATCCAACATTTACGAGTAAAACAGCCAGACAAGCCACGTAAATTGTATTTAACAGCGAAAGGAAAAGAATCTCGAAGATTCACCAAGTGTTTTCATGGCTGGAGTTCACACAAAAGACCACCTCAATAAAATATTCAATAATATGTTCCTGCTCTTATCATCCCAATAACGTTTATCAACGAACCAAATTTCGAAACGAAATTAACGAATATCGATGAAGTACTGATCATGCAAATTTATTAGGTTGTTATAAACACAAAAAGTAACTTTCTAATGTCAAGGAATATTGTAATTTTTGAAACCATTAAATATACCCAGAGCTTGTTTCTTTGCATTGTGTTTATTTTGCAATCCATTGAAACAATATTTACAAAATATCTATATACATTTCCTATATGCATTTTAAATGAATATATATTTATGCATACATGTAGATATGTACAAAATCAGTTTGCCTTTTAGTAAAAATTGATAATAAACAATACATTACTTGAATTGTGCAAGTAAAACTCTAAGAAGAAAATTGAAAGCACCGTGTATATTTGATTTACTGTGGCAACTATATATATAAAATATGTGCTGTCCAAAGGTCAGACATATTACATCATCTTTCCAGACTTTGTTGTTATAGATCTTAAAACAGAAAACAATGTATAGACATGGAAGAAGTCTATTTTCCTCACAAGCAAAGATTAAACAATAGCACTAAATGATACATGATTATGGAGAAACAATGAGAAGCTTGTTTATGCATAGTACGTTTTAGAGATACATGCAAAAGTTTGGACCGAGGCTCGATATGAAAAACATAAGACGTAGAAATTTGATAAGAATAACTTAAATCTTTGCCTTAATTAATTTGCGTACCAAGAATAAATTAATCATCGTCGTCATCATCATCCGAAGGTACGAACAATTCTTTCTCTTCGAGAAAGTTAGCCATCATTTTACTTAAAGTAGCTCCTATGACTAGTCCTGTCATAACACTGCAGATAACACCCAAAAAACCGAAACGTGCTCTTTTTGGTTCTGGTAGAATAGCACCTGAAGGTGTTGTTGTTCTTGACCGAAAATGTAATTTCATTTCCCCATTTATCTTCCTTAAATCGTTGACAGTTTGTAATGCAATAGATGTACGTTGCAATGCCATTCTTCTATTTTACTGATACTATATAAGCACTGAAAATAGTGGTAGAAGTGTACTGTGTATGAAGCGTTAATATGAAAAATAACATAATAATAATAGTAATAAGAAATAACGTAGACGCGATTATTAGATAGACTACAAATAGAACATATAGTTGAAAAACGCGTTCGTACCATCGACATATGAAGAAAGAGTGCGTGAGCGATCTGAAAAAACGATATAGGAACGGAAAGAAAACTACACAGAAGCCTCTTGTTGCGACGTTAATGTGCTTGCAAGACAAGGTCAGAAGAGGCTTTATGCAGCATCCTCCTTTTATTCCCATATCGCGTCCACTTACACGGTATACCTGAGTTATTTTGGAGGCAGCATAAATTGCAGTATTAATCCATAGATAGGAATGAAATGTATAGTCGGTCCAACGAGACGAGGCAGTAATCGTACAAAAAATTTGAAAACTCGAATTTCATTAGTCGGTAACCAATACATAATAGCAGCAGTACCAATTAACTTTTGTTTACGATTACTGCCTCGTCCTGTTAGGCAGACTATAAATTAACCTCTTCGGTATACTAACTCGCAATAACGATTAAAAAACTCTTAAGGATATGTATGTATACACACGCTGTATTTTAATTAGATGTGTGTCTCGATCACGTTCGATTAAATATCGATACAGATGAATATTAAAACACGATCACTATTGTAAGCAGCACATAGTTTAGTGAACAATTAAACGATCACTTCGATGTTATTATTATATCCGCGCACAGACGGCGCGCATGCGAATAATACTAGCTCTGACGATATAGAATCTGACGCCACTTTTATTAAAATAATAGGGATAAATGTAAAATACCCTACACGTACATATATAGATTTATTCAGTTGCTTCTTCCTTAGCTTTTATACATATGTAGAGATAACGTAATACATCTATACTTACCTACTTATGGCTGTGTAGTTACTTTGATAGTTTTGCACGTTGTTTATTACATTGGGCAATCGTTGAGACATAAAATCATCAACAACAAACGGTTATGACCTTTTCTTTCTTGTTCATTTTCCTATACCGGTCATTTGAACAAAGCATTGATTTTTATTAAACGATATCGTGCAAATAATTCAGGGAGACGTGAGAAAAATGTTACATGTGATTGGATTAGGTCTTGGCGATCCGTCAGATATAACTCTAAAGGGTCTCGAAATTATACGAATGTGCGATCGTGTCTATTTAGACTCGTATACGTCGATTTTGCCTACCAGCTTAAAAGATTTGGTAGGTAGATTAAAGTCAAGGGTAGCTGGTTCCTTGATTAATTGAATGTTTAACATAAATAATGATAATAGGAGACCAACGATTACATGTTTCAACAAATTAGGAACAATTTTACGGATGTCCGATACTGGAGGCAGACAGAGAATTAGTTGAGAGTAATGCAGATGAAATATTGCCGAAGGATGAGGAGGAAAATGTTGCTTTCTTGGTAGTAGGTGATCCGTTTGGTGCCACTACACATTCGGACCTAATGCTACGAGCTCGGGAGAAAGATATAGAGGCAAATAAGAGAAATATTAGAAAAATTTGTTTAATAAAACGAATTTTATTAACCGATATTAAAAGTCTTTATTATTCTATGATTCAGGTAAAGATTGTTCACAATTCCTCTATTTTGACCGCAATTGGATGCTGTGGTTTGCAATTATATCGTTTTGGAGAAACTGTTTCTATCCCTTATTGGAATAACGATTGGCAACCAAATAGTTTTTATGAGAAAATTATCTCAAATAGGCAGAGAGATCTACATACATTGTGCTTATTAGACATTAAAATAAAGGAGCCTACGATAGAGAGTATTGCTAAAAAGAAAAAAGTATATTTGCCACCTCAGTTTATGAGTGTCTCAGAAGCTGCTACGCAATTATTAAAAGTCATAGAGGAAGAAAATGAAGAAACCAAGGAGGAACCAGGTAAGATACTAGAAAAGTATCATTTCCAAATAATCCTGCCTTTAATGAATCCATGGAAAATGAAATTTGTTGTTTTACAGTGTTGGAGGAATCGAGTCTCGTAGTGGGTTTAGCTCGTGTAGGTTGGGACACTCAACGCATCGTTGCTTGCTCTCTTGGAGAAATGGCTTCTATCGATCTAGGCCCTCCTCTCCATTCTTTAATCATTCCTGCTGTCAATCTGCATCCTCTTGAATTGGAATTTATTACTCTATATAAGTGTAAATAAAAATGTTTGACTTTGTTGAAAAAGAAAACAAGCACTATTCGTTGCTTATAGCTCTGTATCAATTTATAGCAAAATAATAAAACCGATTAATTACTTAAATATCAGATTTGAAACAGGATGATATTCTTAAGACATATAAAAAAGATAAACGACTTGACTAGTCGTATAAATATTTTATAATATATAAAAACGTGTTGCGCGTGTAATATCGTGAAAGTAATCTGCTTTTTAGCTACATATATTAAAAATTTACATAGTGAAAAATGTTAGGCTACAAATTTAAAAGATCTGACAAAGACAAAGAAATAAAGTGAAAATATATAATGCTATTGGTAACGATGCCCGAACAATTTTATGTAAGTATGTACGTATATACATATCTATGTAGAAAATAGCTCACTTAGTGCTAAGGTTATTAAGATATTTATTTATAAAAATTATTTTGGAGAAATTTCGATAAAGTTAACACCGATCTTAAAGATAAATTCCTAACTACTTAAATTCGTTAATCGGCATACATAATTGTTCGAAAGTTAATTTATGTTAAAGAAAAATAATATTCTGGCAATCTTATAGCCATGACTACAGAACGTAAAGCATATGTATATGTATTCGATCGATTTCGTGCATGCGTAATAAACAGGTGTATGGAGTTTACAATCATATATTCACTTTCGATACGTGAATCACGGTATCTCTGGTGTTTCTGTTTCCTTATATTTTGCATCTTCCCTAACAGTGAGCAGTTATTCTTTCATCATCGGCCAATCACAAACATTTTTGTTTATTTATTGATTTTGAGGAAAAATGTAAGAAGGAGGAGAGACGCGAACGAAAGCTTGAGTGTCTTTCTGTCTTTGTATCTGTTGTGTTTTTTTTTTGTGCAATTACATGTTTTCATATAAAGAGTAACAGCTAACAATTACAGTACAGATACGAGGAGAACCGAGCGATACACCGAGTACGATAATGTCGGAAATAGACTACATAATAGCACCACGATTACCACGAGGTTTGGCTCCTGCGGTTGAAGGACTTGCACGAGAAATTTTGCGTCAAAGACCTCGAAACATTTACGCATTCGCGGCCCAACATTTCGCAGAATTGGTGGAATTAAGGGATAAAGAACGTACCGATGAAATCGTTCCGAGGATACTGAAACATAAATTGGTTAACGATCGTGATGCTGAAAGTCGTAACGATTATTTTCGTAGGTGTAAATACGGTAACTTGATGGAAGAAGCGATGGTAATAAAGGAAGTGAAGGAACTAACGACGAAAAAAGCTGTGGCATCGAAGAGAAAAGGAGAGGCGACGAATAAAAGTGGTTGGTCTATAAATAGGACGGTCAAAGGATTGAAGAAGCATGAAAATACAATTGGAAGAGAAGGTTGGAATAGAGAATCAAACGGTAAAGAGACGAAGAAATCAATTCTTGGTTACTCGGATCATCGTTCGCCACGATTTTCGAGTCAAGTTACTTGTCATCAATTCGTTCGATCTTCGTCCGCCGGAAATATATTCGCGAAACGTATTAAGCGTCGAGAAGTTAAAGAAAATCACGAACAATTCTATACATTTGTTTTAGATGATAAAAGTTACAGGAACGAGAAGAAAGTGACGCGACAAAAAAGTGCCGATCAAATCGAAAGAGATCGCGCGTATTTTAAGGACACTTGTACGAGCGAACATATAGACATAGACATTGTTCCGACAGAGGCTAGAATCTGTCGAAATTTAAAGGATCAATGGAAAACTATGATCGAAGATGAGCGAAAAGAGCAGGAAAAATTGCAAGAGAAATTTGGTAATACGAAAGGAGGTGATGCCAAATTAAATTCCCGATTGGGAAAGAAGAGCGAGAGAGAATCGAAAGACAACGAAGTGGAATCGCGATCCGATTCGTCAGAGAGCAACATAATTTTTGAGGATGCGATGAAAAAGTTGACCAATGATGGAACGATCTCGGTGGTCCTTCCATCGGTCGTTACGCGACAACCTCCTGTAAAATGTACAAGGAACAACGTGTACGAATGTGACGGGAAGGATAGCACGGGTAATTTGACATTGCCACCGATCTCGAGCGATGGATCCAAGTCGACGAAGAAGGGAAGCAATTTAATCGGATTGCCCTCTTTGTTAAATGAGGTGGATGTTCGGTTGAACGAACAAACGATATGCTGCCAGGATTACGAGGATCCAACAAATTCGAATTGGAATCCAAAGGATCTGGAATCGGAGAAAGAGCTTAAACCAGCAGGAACTATCGAAGGTGGGACTTTCGATTACGATTCGAAAACAATTGAAAAGGAACGCAAAGACGAGGATTTAAAAGGTGGCAATGTGAACGTAGATATGGTCCCATGGAAATATCCTCGTGGAAGTAAGTCCGAAGGAAATGGAATTCTTGTTATGACGGGGAATACGATGGAGGAAGGTATCGATAAACAGCAAATTCTAGGAGAAGTAGAAATTATTCAGCGATGTTTAAATTCACCACGGGAGGCGGATATCGAGGAAACTTTTAAAGACAGCTTAAACGTAACACCTGATTCGATCGATTTTCCTCATTGTCAGAGGGCAGATTCATTGGAACATTTGGAGAACGGGAAAGAGGAAGAGGAGGATCAGGACCAGGACGAGGAGAAAAAGGAAGAGAAGGATCAGGACCAGGACGAGGAGAAAAAGAAAGAGGAGGAACGATATCGACCGAACGAGCTCGAAAGGAAATTAATCGAGATAGAAACGGTCGAGAGAAGCATCGAAAATACGTTGGTCTGTTCTCAGACTGTTCCAAAAGATATCGACGATGAATTCGTAGTATCGAAGCGTTCGAATGAATTTTCGATTTTGAAAAATTTCGAATCGGAGAAACCAGACTGCGTATACGAAAAGCAGGCATTGAGCGTAGGAGATGACGAGTGGACGAAGAAAAATCCAGATGAAAGTCAGAGTCCAACGAGCAACGAAGATGACAGAGATTGCGACGCTAATATCGAGATTGACTCGATGGAAGATGAAACGCCGATTGGAAAAAGTTTAGACCGCAACCTTGACTCTGACAACTCGGAAATTGTCCTTAATGGAAGCAATAATAGTAGCGATGATCGAGATGATCATTCTACGAAAGAAAGAGGAATCGATCTTTCTTGTTACGTCCTTACCGAAGGTTCCCCTAGTGAAATACCGGAAACTGTAACCACCGTAATTATACCTGACAATATCGTCGACAATGACGATGATAACGATATTTGTAAAATTGAGCTCGAAGAGGGTACGAACGACGAGATTTGCGTCCCTTTTAACGAACCGATCCCATCTTGGAATATCGAAAGAAAACAGATAAAGCATGGGATTGGAGAAGAGTATTGCCACGACAAGAATCCATTTGGAGAATATATACATGCAGAAAGTGCTGTTGACTATACAACGAACATCGATGCTCATACTTTACGTGGTATAAAAAATGCTGCCAATCGAGCGTTTGTTTATCAAGAAGATCTTGGAAATATCAAAGAGGAGGAAGAAAATGATAGGGGCAAATTTTCTAACGTCGACGTCCAGCGTAGCATCGACCATCGTATCAGCGTTTTTTCGAAAAAGTCGGCCGAATCGACGGAAAATAAAAATAGTACTGAAGAATGCGAAGCAAAATTTGCAAGTTCCAGTCAAGAAGAGGATCAAGAACGAAATAGTATGGACGATAAGGACGATGCAGGATCGAAAGATCTCTCTAAAGAAACTCCAAGGAAAAGAAGAGAAGAGGAAAGCGAAACGTTCGATGATCGTACGAGTGATTTTTCTTTGTCGTTTGAACAAGTTGAAACTGGACCAAAAGTACCTGAATTAAATCTGGATTCGTTACAAGACATAACGATATCGTCGACGATCGAAAAGGGCAATTCGAAAAATCTTAATAATCAGTCGGAAGAAGAAAATGATAATGTTACTTCTTGCGAAGGTGAAAACGTTTCTTTATTCTCCTTCGATACTTTAGCTTCTGAAGAAAAAGTAGACATCGGTGAAGCTTTGTCCTCGGAAAACGATCGAGTAGAAGTTTTTATCGAGCCGGCAGATCAACAAACTAAAATTGAAAGCGAGGCCGAAAGGTATTCAAAGGAAGAGTTTCAAGGTAATGAATGTACTAATAACACGAGTTGCTCGTTTGTTCGTAACAAAGATGAAAAACAGTCTCTTCGCGTGGAGGAAGAAATTGCACGGGAATTAATACAGAATTTCATTATCGATAATACCGACGTAGCTGAAAAAGATGCCGAAACAATTCCTTTCGAACTGGACGATTTAACGGCCTCGTCATCTTCTAAACATCAGACGAATAACACGAATCAAATCGATGACTTTATGATTAAATTTCATCCATCTATACAAGAATTAACACCTGAAGCAATAATCGAAAAATCTTCTCGTAGAGAAATGGTCGACGATGACAATAATCAAGCAGGCGATGAGAATGAAGAAGACGAAAGGAGAAGCGGAGGAGGTGGAGAAACAGCAAGAGAAGACGACGGAGGAAAAGAAGCAAGTATTTTGCTACCATCCCTTCGTTTTTCTTTTCTTTCTATTCTAAAATATGTAAAAAGATATTTTACGCACCTTTTATGATACTAGAAAGAATTTTGTTCTTTTAAAATTAAAATTTTTCAAAGTCTTTCTTTGACGTAATTAACCAATATATTTTATGGATCGAGATTTGCGTCTACGATGTACATTGTACGTATGTATACCCTCCCTATTACATGTATACATACGTATACTTGTGTAGATGCATCTACTTTTGTTTCATTTTTGAACAAGTAAGGGGTCTTCCAATTCGGCCAACAAATTTTTAAAGATACTAAAGAACCTAAGCTAATTACAATAATAATCTTGACAAGGTTGCTTTTCTTACCCCACTTTAGGATCAAGTGGAAATGGCATCTTTGGAAAATCAAGGAAACAGGGGCAAACCAATCGCCAATTTGTGGCACACTGGAGAATTTCACGATTCCTTACCATTACCTTTCATTGAAATTTCAAAAAGTCCTTCCGCCATGAACGTTTACGATTTAAAGCCTGTAAACCGTGAAAAAACGGATGATAGCTTTACTTCTCCAACTGATCTGTATGCGGAAGATCGAGGATGTAGAAGAATTGATCGCAACATACCTGTTTTCGGTTATAAGTTTTCTCCGACCACTGGCCCTCGTGGTATTGATATCTTCGAAAATTTGAGTTTATTTATTAACGAATCGAATTGGAGTAAATTATCTTTAAACGCTTCGTCTCCTATCATTATTCACAGCAAACGCGTGTTGGAGCAAGTTCGTACAACGGACAAAGACAAGAGTGATCCACTCGTCGAAACGAGTTCAAATTCTGATGCTGACGATCTTCGTGAGCCATTAGCGCTCGATAATACGCCACGACCTATCGTTATAGAGGAAATTTCAGATATCGACGAAAGAGAAGAGCAAACGTTATCGCTGTACGAAGCAGATACGAAGTTAGCGAAAGAAATAAGTCCGTTTCCTTTCGAACAATACAATGACTCTAATAACGTTGAAGATAAAAATAAAGGAACACATGGTACGTCATCGTCGACTCGTGAAACAACAAATGGGCTTATCGAAAACGATAATTTGCTTCTAGATGCATATACTGATTCTACCAACCATCAAGATACTGATCAGGTCGTAGGAAACGCGGAAGAAGAAAGAACAAATAGAAAATAAGAATGAATTACATATACAGATATACCGTATCGAGAGAAAATCATATTGTTAACTCGATTTCGTGAAAACGAACAGTTTCGATATAAAAGAATTTGAAAAGCTCGATCGATATTGGAATCATAATGTTAATCCAGAAGTTTCAGTTTCTTGTTATTAATGCGATCCTTAATCGAAACTAAAACAATCAAAAGTAGACAATTAGATATAAATCATTTCTCCAGGTCCTTTTTCTGCGCACGTTAGTGTACCTTTACATGGATACACAACTCACATGGAAACAGCATATTAAATCAATAATAGACAAAATACAGACAGCAAGGAGACAAGTGCATTGGCTAACAAGTCGAAAATGCAAATTAAGCATAGAAAATAAATAAAACCAATCTGGACGTACGGAATACCACTATGGAAAACAGCAGCAATGAGCCGTATAAACAAAATAGAGACAATGCAAGCTAAAATTTTTAGAACAATAATAAACGCCCCATGGTACGTTAGAAACGAGAACATTCGGAAAGACCTGGGAATACCAACGGTCAAGGAGGAGATTAGCAGATGCGCAAGAAGGTACAGAGAAAGAATAGCAACGCACCCGAACCGGCTGGCAACGGAAACGATCAACACGTCAAGCATAGAAAGAAGACTAAAAGAGAAATACCCAGCAAATCTCACAAAGGATACAACCTAACAAACACGAAGATGGTACCCCGCTGGGGTTAGCCACCCACATGATAATCAAACAGCTAAAAAATTGGACAAATTGTGAATGTGAAATATTAAATAAAAAAAAAAAATTAGTATACCTATTTGCTACAAAAAAGAGAGAGAGAGAGAAATAGAGAGAAGAAGAAACGTACACTATACGCTATACTACTATACGTACGTCGTATACTGTATGCTGTTTAAGTCGAGACTCAGGAGTCAATTAATGTAAAACAAGGCACATGCGCAAATACAAGTTCGCTAAAAGAGCGTGGGACTCTGCAGCAATTCGCTACACGCTTATAGTCCTGATCGGGAATTTGCGTCTGAACGATTTCGTTCTATTTCAAAAGAGACGTTGCTGTATGTTGCCACGTACTATGCCTTATATCAAAAATCTGTTTGATGCAAATTTCGACTAAGTTAATATACATATCGTATCACAGGAAACATATATTAAAATTGTGCACGCGGATCTTCTAAAGATAACTACCAAAGAATAGAATAGAACGGATAGACGTGTAAATCGATTGGTGGATTAAAAAGAAGAGGATGTGACAGAAGACTGCAACTGAAATGCAAGCGGATTGAAAGTTTGTTAAAATAATACGAAAAACATATCGGTTACGTTCTTGTATTTTCTTAACCTTTACACTCCTTCTATTTTATTTCATCGCATATTCCTGCTCGTTCTTAGAGGAAATTCCTGTACAGGAATTATAATAATGATAATAAATAATACTTGAAATTATGTGTTCTTTCTTGTTTCCTCCTATTTCTTTGTATATCTGTTTTCTTGCGCAAATCTGTAATAAATATAGAAATGATTGCACAATGGAAATAAGCGAATCAGTGTAGTACAATCTTATAAAAGGTTCTTTTCCAAATTTAGGACATTGCCGAAGTTTTAGTCACAGTCTTTGCCGAATTTATTGAGATACGACGATAGCTCTACCTGTTCCATTATCGTATTTATGTCTGGATACGTACTATCGAGATTGAGACAAGAGTGAGCGGTATGTAGCGAATGTGGATCCATAAGTATCAAGGAACAATCGAAATAGCATCAGCGATGTTGTATGAACGATGTTGGCAACGACATTGACACTATATACTACTTTACGAGGTATGAAAATACTTGATCGACTGCTAGTTACCGTTTAACCGTTTAACAGTAATGTCTTAATTCACACGAATATCCTCGACAGTGAGATATCGTTGGTAATATTGACAGTGACAGCACTGCATTTTCTGGTACTTGATACTTGTACCGCGGATGCCAATCTCGAAGGTACGCAAAAATAAACTGGTTATACATACACGTTTACTGCTTTTGCGATGAAACTGCTTGGATGTGGACTTGGAAAATTCTTGTCGCGCCGTTTTTGGACATCGTTTTCTATACGTGTGATACGTTTCGCGTTATTAACACGTTGAATGTCACGCTAGTTTTACAGAGATTACCCGTGGCGCCACGATGAATCTTTTATTATGCGGTACATATAATGTTGAAATATTACCTACAAGAGATACGTTATGGTGTATAACCATCATTAATGAATTTATCTCACCGAGGTCACCGGTGACCCCCGTGGCGCTGAAGTGCTATTTCGTGTGATTCACTTATTTTTTGCGATTATCAAGTATCTCATATTGTTTCTTCGCGTTGCTAAATAACTATCTACGTTGCTACGTTCCGGGACCTACCATAAAACCATAAATCATTCCTCTGTCATACTTATTCTGACTCGCAATAATCCTAAAGAACCTTTCACTTTACTGCAAAGACCCTTAATTGCCTTCAAACATTTTTCAAGTCGAAACTTTCCTTAGGGTTATTGTTCATTAAGGCAAACACGGAAAACGTGGGTTTTTCCATGTTCGACAGCCACTGGTGTGGGGTGCAGATAACAGATTTATGTTTTAAGTATAAGTAAGCTAAACGAAATAAATCATTGCGTTTGCACGGTCAAGCAGACTTTCCTTTTCTCCTCCAATTGGTAAAGCAGCGGCAGAGGGAAAAGAAACGATGAGCAATAGTAGGAAACGTTAATAAGACGTGAAAAGATCGATAGAAAGTCGGGAAAGTATTAGGAAATTAAACGTTACATACCAAGTATTTATCAACGAGATTGAATGATCCGTTTCATTTTTATTTACGAAATGTAAGATACGCGGTAATGATACATCGACGAGACAATTAGTATTTTCTGACACAGCGTCTGATATAAAAATATTTTGTTCAAAATCAAAGTGTTTTATCGTTCGTAATATCTTAACGTTCTTGCGTGTTTCAACGGTACCCATATGGCACATAAATTTATTAATAAAATATATTTATGAAAAGTAAAAACGAATGCATCTAATACTATATCTTTCTTCCTTTCCTCCTTCTTCTTTCACATTCCGCAAAATTGAAAATATAGTACCTACTTAACAGTATCGTCTTAATTGTCAGGGATAATGTACAATGTATAACGTACACGCATTGATCTACAGACCAATTGAACTTGCAGTTTCAAGGTATTTGAATCGTTATTTTTTTTTTTTTTTTTTTACGCGTGACGTAAATAATCAGACTAGAGAAAAATCAAGAAAAGAGAGCAAAGCGAATAATATTACAGTAATCTTGCTTTCGATATTTCACTCCTTAATCTCTTCTATTCTATTTCTCCTACGTATTTCCTCTCTCTCTCTCTCTCTCTCTTTCTCTCGTTCGCATCTTCTTCACCTTTCATTTTACACCTCCGTAACGCGTTCATTTCTCCTTTTCATTTCCACCCTTTGTTGACTGCATATAAGATATACATATGTAGATGCAACTAATCATCGCGTTTATCGCTTTCAATTATCGTTAAAATTAGATCTGTCCAATTGGATTCGAACTGTCGTTAAAGACCAATCGTAGTTATCGTTATAATGGTTTATCATTCGACGCGCGTGTTTAAGGGTAAATGAAATATTGGCGAAGTATAACCATCGTGCGTTTAACTTAATGTTAACCGGCACCCGGTTGAGTCGTCGTACGTTTACAGAATTAGAAATATTTCAGGTGTTCGCTTCGATAGGTAAATGTAAGTGACCGTCCGATTCACGATAAATGATCATCGATCATATCGATTTACATGATAGCAGGCCGCCTTACAGGAACGTTAAAATCACGCCAACAAGGATCTTTAATTTTGGAACATTTTAACTTCTCTGAACTACAACCGAAGCATTGGTTACATATACAGCTCATGCCTTCGGCGCAAATACCAAGCCGTTCTCCTCGTCCTCCGCAAGGTTCATCGGGTCCCTGGAAAAGAGAGTACGATTCGTATCGTAACTAACAGTTCAACTTTATTAACAAACCGCCGATTCAAGCACTTGCCTTTGCGCACTGCGGAACCCCGCAAGCATTCGATATTACAACACCATATTCGCATTTGTGGCAAAAGTCGCCGCATCCTGAGCAAAGGGCCATCTCTTGTTTTTGTCTTACCGAAGGATAACCGGAACATTTATCGTACCTAGACGAATCAAGCGTTCTATTATTGCGTATAATGATATTGTGCATTGAACGTATTATGATTTGCACAGTAATAATTTCAGTCGTTCCAGCATCTTTCATTTCATACATATATGTACTCTCATGTATAAATAGCTAAATATCTTGTTCGTGTGTAAGTAAGCGCATGAGTAACGGCAAAAGTATAAATACATAAACGAGTCAAGTAAATTAAACAATAATGTAAATTATTCAAAACAGTATGTTTTCGTGTTTTCTAAATAAATTAAAAAAAAAAGAGAGAGGAATCAGTTCGGGTACAAGAGAATTGTAGATTTGAAGTTTCTTACAGAAGAACGATGGCAAGCAGCACGGCTATGCGGATAATTTGCGCGGCAAGCATCTCGCCTCGTAGATCTGAAACAAAATTTAAACAAAATTCGATTAATGTTGCTGAAGTAGAATCGATTAAAACGCTTACGTAACGATCAGAGATAAAATCGATGCTTTAAAACTGATTTAAAGAATAAAATTTATAAATCGTATAAAGCACGTATGCGTTTGAAAGAGCATGCAGACGTTTAGAAACGAGGGAACTTTTGCCAAATTTAGTCTTGAACTTTATCTCTTCTCGTTATTATCTGTCCGCTTGGAACAATAAACACAATCATCGATCTATCGTTAATAAAAATGAGGTAACAGAAAATCCAATTTTTTGACCGTAACTTTTGTTAAATTTCATCGTTACTTAATACTTGATTTTTACAATATCGTTTTATTAAATTATTAAATATCTATAATCGAGTGATTTAAGAAATAATTTCAAAGTACCTTACCAAGATGAACCTACGATACATACATACGTATAATGGTAAATCAAACTTTGTCTTTTCCCTTTTTCTTCTCTTAAGCGTGGCGAAAAGAAAAAGACGAATGATCGAATTGCTGATAATGAAAACAGCCGAAGCAACTTTGCTTTGTCGGAATTTTCCTTTCGTTTCGTTAATTGAACCGCTTGAAATACCAAAACTCAATCGTTCAACTTTTGAATCGAACAAAACTTGACGAGATAATGCTTTAATAATAATACTTTCTCATTTCTTCGATGAAGATTATACGGAGGAAGAGTCATACGGGCTTTAACGATACGCGGACAAATCCATCTGTAACTATACTCAACGTCATGTTCGTTTTTGTTACAAAGTGGTTCGTTCGCCACCATTTTAAGCTGAAACCCCTTCATTTGCTACTCGCGCGTGCCAAATGCCTGTACATACGAGTTAAGCACATGGTAGAGCTTGAACATTGAACAAATGACTTCTATTAAATAAACATTAACTTGGTCAGTTTTTGATAAGAAAGTGGAAAAATCAATAATCAATATAGAAATTACGTGGTTATTAACAGCGAGAAATAAAAAAGATAGAAAATTATTTCGATATACATGCATATACCCACCAATAATTTGATGTGCCGTCTTTTTAGTTAAATATTAAACGATAATTTGTCGTTTTCGCAGATTTTATAAAATACGCGTAAATATGTATGGAATATCGTTGGAAGACCAACTAATTGGAAAATAAAGCTTCAGAATTATTCAAACCGGATTTTTCAAACGTCTTTTAGCGTGATTCGTCTAATTACTGCCTCCTCGTTCTACGTAAACTAATTAACTTATTTTCTTCGCGTAATCGCTATCGTTTTAGTTTATCTCGCGTCATTCTATTTTACTTTATTCTAGTTTGCTTAATTTTAGTTTAATTTAGGTGCGTCAACAACATTTTTATAACAAAAGTTATTCACAAGTTAAAAGTTAATTACGAACATGTAAATATTCGTATTAAATTCGGTTTCGTCAAATTTATTAGAGACGTAACAGAAATTTCTTTACACTTGCGATTGCCTTCGGATACGGTTGTTTCGTTTAATATCTCGTTGTGCCGCTTTTCTGGCTTTTCCCTTTTCCTAACTCGCTCTCGTTTACGCGCTTTTTTCGTTCCTTCCGTTCCACTGTTTTCTTTCCTTTTTTTTTTCTTTTTCTCATATTAAATATGATTATAATTTGCCACCGATATGACAGAAAACATGAAATAAAAGAAAACTGCACGGGAATAAAATAAATGAATAAAGTAAATGTAAAGAACATATTTACATATGCAACGACGAACGGGTGATCGTTAGGAAAAGCATACACTGCGCTTACAATTAGTGCTGACCCTAAGATATTCTTCCAAGTGTTTCTAGTTGCGTAAGATTAAATAACAATGACGATTCTCTCTTTAGCAGAATAAGAAAATGTGATAACGTGAAGACACGAATATGCGAAGACGGAAAGACGTTGAATGTGCCATTGAAGTCAAGTGCGCTTTGTTTTATAGGGACGCGAAGAAAGGGCAAGAAAAGGAAGGGGGGAAAGAAGGCACACAGCCGTTCATTTAACAGTCGATGTATGATGTATCTATTATCGTTTCGCCCCAAGGGATGATCTAAATTGTCAAACGAAATCCTTGCCTCTCGTCCTAATTATCCACCGTGTCGTGAATACCCTTCTAGACACGTCTTCCCCTATTTGCAAAGATTCCCTTGACGAACATATCTATTAATATGTAAATTTCTTGGTTCAGCGTTATGAAAAACAAAGCCGGTCATTCACTGACACGTTATTTGCACTTGTCACGCTGCGCTAATAAACCAATTACCGAATAGTCAATCAGAATTTGACATTTTATCGACACGGAACGTTTATTATGAAATGCCCGTATTAGAACACTAGCAGATTAAACGTTATGTTGCCTAGTTGAAATGTCAAAGTTTATAGACAGACGAGAGCGAAACTAACGATAAATAATCAACGACAGATTCGTATTTTCAATTACATATGTAATAATAACACGATTACTTTCTTTGCATAAAGGTATCGCTATGATGATCTGGCATCAATTAAACGCATTCCTGGCACGATTATACGATCCGATCGATCGAATAGAGAACCTTTTCCTTAAGATGAAGAATATCTCTATGATGACGAATCAAATAATATTCCTAATGCTGGCTGATCGTATTTTTATAAGAGAACCGAAAATGACGTGTCTTTACACATTGATGTTTTACAACGTTGTTACTTATAGCATTAGCTATATCAAGGAATTGATCGAAAAGGAAGATTGGTCGCTCTATGTGACTGTCACAGAAAGATCCAAAATTAAACATTTAGCTATGTCCGCTACCAAAATAGTGTTTGAATGGACTAAAGCCGTCACCTTTATTGTAACATTAACATTCATGCTTCTTGTCTTTGGCTTGGAGCAAGGTCTTGAGCATTACAAGTGAGTAACAGTTACTATATCATATAGTAATCAAAGGAAAAATGTAGGGAAAAAAAGGAAAATGATAGAACGCATTAAGGATTAAGAATATATTAATTCGATGAAACTATACATATTTTGCGCGTGTGTGTATCGCGCGCACGTGTCTATATAAATATATATGTATATATGTATGTATATATGTATTGCTATTGTAGACCATCGATGAATTACACGATGATAACGTGGATCTATTATTTGGCAACGGAAAAAGTCTTCGTTGAGATGTTTCCGCCAATCTTGAAGTTTCTTCGTTTCGACACTTTTGAAAATCTTGAAGAGCTTTACGCTCCAGTGATATTGAAATCATTTACTATTAGCGTTTCTGCGTCTCTTATTGTAATACTTTTGCCACTAGCATCCTACAAACTTTTATTCGTCGCTACTTATTCCAACATTTATTTAAGATTAAAAGATCTATTACAAATATCCGCCCCTGCGTTAAATCTTGAACGTGAAATATTAAATCGTTATAGAAAAGCAACGCCTAAAGAAATTAAACAATTTGATGATGTGTGCCCTGTTTGCCTTTGCGATATGATCAGTGCGAGAATAACACCCTGTTACCACCTTTTTCATGCAAGTTGTTTACGTCGGTGTCTCAAGACCAACAATACCTGTCCCATGTGCAAAAGAGAATTAACATTTGGATCGGTATCAACTCAGTAGTAAACGTAACCGTCATAAATGTTACCGTCATAATTCTATCGATAAAATCGACATATTCCGTATGACAATTCCACTCTGATTAAATACCTCATCCACTCGATGGATTAACTTTTGATAATATTGGATATTTATATTACAAACTATTGACAAATCCTCTAAACCGCTTGATATTCGTATAAATTAAATATTGATAAAAAGCAAAGTTATTACATTCATGTCCGTTTATAAACATTGATAAAACAGATATTCTCGTCGTATAATTGTACATAAAATAATAAATGATCTAATGTATTAACAGAATTGCAAATTTATATTTTATTTGAATTACAAATTGATTTTTCTGTCAAATGTATTATTTCGTTTGCCAACTGATAAATCGAAAATAATAAAAACAACGAAAATTAACCAGAATTATATTCTCATATCGCAGTTTTTTGAAACAGCCTTACTTTCCTTGCGCTCTATGATCCTTTATTCGAAATATTTCTCATTACGATCCAACAATTTCCACTATTTTATATAGCTATTCCCCTACATATTTAACCGTGGTTTCTATATATTCTCCATCAGGACTGTCAAAATCTTTTATCGGTGGAGTATATACCGGTCCCGTTACGCTATATGGTACGAACGAATCATCAAACTGAAACAGAATGTGTTTCAAAATTTATTCTGTATCTCTACTGTGTTGTATTAGATGGTAAAATACAAACGTACAATATTTAATTTATTTTCTAATATAATATATATCATATACTTACTTCAATTGCTTTTTTGTAAAGTTGCTTCGAGACAGCTTTTAATTCTTTCAATGCTATTTCTTGCGATACCATGATAGATTTCATAACTTGTATGTCCTTCGACCATTGATCTTTTTTAAAACTGGACCATTCCCTCTCTAATAATTTTCTCCTTTCTATTTCTTCTTCTGATAATGATACTGGCAAATGACAAGTCCTTTTCCTAAGAAACATTTGTTTTCGATTAAGTACTATGTTAAGAAGAAAAATTTGTTTCCTATACATAACATATTCTATCATTATATAAAGCGTACTCCTTTTGCAATAGCTGAGATAATGTATCAATTTCAAAGATTGGTTTCAAATGGTTTGTATGTTTTTCTAACTGACGGATTTTTTTCTGTAGTTTCTTCTTCTTTCTTTCTTCTCTAGCTCTAAGGATATTAGGATCGAGTCTTTTCTTCTTTCTAAGTGGTTCTCCTCTGAAATAAATGTAATATGATAATAAATTTGTTTATTCAAAAGAAAAGAAATTTAAAAATACTTACAAGAGAATTTCAGTCGCTCGAAATTGTAATGGATGTATATATATGGAGATATTGCGCGAATTGCTAACTGAATGCAAAGAGGACCTGCATCGGTAAATCTTTATGAATAAAATGAATAAAAATATACAAAAATAATTGTTCACTCAACAATGAATACCTAAAAACGGCATTTGCTAAATTTAATACACCGATCATTTTAATACACTATAATTATTTCGAGCTTTAGTCTGTGTTAGTCTGTGCTATTTTATCTTGAATTACTTTGCGGCACCACGTATATAACCTCTTGAACGCTTGCGATTTTCATACAGGCTAAAATGAGATATGTAACTGTTATAAAATCATAAATTTAAACAGTTGTTGAAAAAATGACACGCGCTATTATGAATAAATTAATAATGACAATAAATAACTACTAATAATATCGTGTTAACAACGATGGTAACTCTGTCCAAGCAGACATACGAACGAGATAATAAACATGCATGTAAGTATCTACATAGGTGTATGTAATCAATTACTACATCATGAAACAAAATTGATAGAGATTTCTCCAGATTTTCTTTATTATTAATATGTACACAGTATTTATGAATGCTGAATACTCGAAAAAGTTATATTATTCGGAAGGAACTAAAAGTTAGAGTTTTTGTTCAAAACCGTGATTAGAATTACATAGTTTCTACGGTTCACGAAAAACCATAAAATGTGCACGTTAAATGAATCTGAATACGATACTTTTGAAGTAAAAGAAATAGCGGAAAACACGTGAGTATCATGTTATATGTGAATTTCATATAATTTTATGCAAATGTTTCTTTATTTCATAATTCTTTTATTGATATGATCTTTATCTTTTTTATAGGAACACTTCTTTCCCTATTAATACCACAGAAATTCATAATGCCACGCTTTCTTGTAAAAAGTGTGGTAGTCAAGAGGTCCAAGTCTTTTCCAAGAATAAGAATGAATACTGTAAAGTATGTTTTTTAAATATATTAAAACATAAATTTAGAGCAACGCTAGGTAAATCCAAGTCTATACACCCGAATGACTCGATACTCGTTGCTCATTCAGGGAAAGCAAACTCAACTGCACTTTTACATCTTATTATGGTTGACACGAATGAATCAATTTCCAAAAAGTTGCGACCATCATTTAAAGTTCTTTATATAGATGGTATGTATTCCTACTATTTCAAATACTCTACTATTCTGTTGTTAGATTTGAAAAAGAAAAAGAAAACCAAGCATATGCTTTTTATTTTATATTTTATATCCTTTATTCTATGTATACAGATGGTATGGTGAAAGGACGCTCGATCGAGGAAAGAAAATCTATTCGAAATGCGTTAGCTAATGAAGCTAAGAGTTTGCAATTAACTATGTACATTTTACCTTTGTCAAAATGTACAAGCGATAGTATTTCTAAAGAAATGCAACTAGTAAATGATTCATCAATGAGCATGACAAGTGATGAGGATACAATGATACAAGAAATGTTTGATAATTTGGAAAATGATACAGCCAGAGATGAATTATTACAGCAATTAAGACGTAAATTACTTATATCCGCAGCTGGTGAACTTAATTGTAATAAAATTTTCTTTGCCGATATATCTTTTGATCTTGCGATAAAAATTCTTGGCGATGTATCAACTGGAAGAGGTTCCCAGTTGCCTTTTAACGTTGCTTTCTCTGACACAAGACACACGAATGTAACATTACTTCGACCACTCAGAGATTTTACACAAAATGACATAACTAACTATTTGGGCTGTTACAATCTACATCCAATTTTTAGTTCTGACAAATATAATTTCTCTTTCCCTATATCTATACGGAATGTCACAAGAAATTTTGTCCATAAATTGGATTCTGAATTTTATGGCACTGTATCCACGATATATCGTACCAGCGAAAAATTAGCTACAAGGATAGAGCAATGTAATAATGAGAACAATGATATAAAGGTAGATGCTAATATTAAAAAGGATAATAACATCTGTATACTTTGTGAATTAACTTTAGACTCGTGTTATTTACCAAAAGAACAACTATCGGTTGTACAAGCGAAATTGTTTTCTAAATTAATTTCTACAATTACGGATACCTCATTAAGTAATACTATGAATTCGTTAAATATTTGCGAACAATCAGACAATGAGCAAATTGAAAGCTTAAATGCTTTAAGACAAAAAAAATGTCAGTGTCAAAATGACATTCACAAGTCTTTTCTGAGACAATCGACAATTGAAAAGTATCTATGCTATGGTTGTAGACTAATTTTCTTAAATTCAAAACAAGTGGATAATATTTTGCCTAATTTTATTTTTGATGCAGTCCAAAAAAGATTACAAGTTGCATGTTTAGAAGAAGAGATAAGAGATTTTTTATTGTAATTGGTGGATAAAAGAATATTTATTAATATTAAGAAATACTTTACATACTAGATAGAGGAACACAATTAAACACAACATTTTACTTCTAAACATTCATAACAGAGTAACTTTTGTAAAAGAGATATTTCGAATAACTGTTAACTTTATGGAAATGGTATAATAAAATACAATATTTATCATATTTTGTATTTCTTATAGCTTCCTGATATCTCAAATTTTATCAAATTTATTATTTTTCTATCCGCATTTCGTACGGATCTCACGTTTTCCGCACGTCGTCGGCATCAGTAAGAAATATTCTTTCTTTGCATAGTGTCTCTTCACTCTTTACTAATATAAACAATTGCATGATGATGGAAACTGCTTGGCCTATCGACTGGAGAATATATTTAATTAATAAATAATAAATGTATATGTATATGTGTAAATGAATGAAACTAAAATAATTATAATAATTTTTATAAACATTGTAACAGTAACAATAAGCTATAGCGCAATATACGAATGAAAGATGAATCACGAAGCGTGATCAGCTTAGATTATTTTATTGTTAGTGGGCTGATCGAAAATTTTGTCTCATATAATATGGTTCAAAGAGAACTTTAACAAAAGTTATTTATAATATATACACATGTATAATGGAAAATAATCTTAATTGTTGAATAAGTTAATTTCATCTCATTATTATAACTTATAATAGATGGCGATAGTAGCGATATCATCTGGCTGTACTGGTACGTTACCTCATTACGCAACAAAGTATTCAAGGAAGTAATTCTTGAATTATTTGGAAGTGCAACGATTTGTTTGAGTAGAATTTATTTATTATATACGCATATATCATGGGGTAATATATTATCTTATCTATAACACGTACTTATATCAGGATATAAAAACAAATAAGATAAAAAAGAAGCAATACAGAGGTTATATTAATAAAAGTGCAAAGTGTCTATTTCAATGTAGTAGTCATCTCAATTATTTTCTATATGTCATCCCGTAGTAAAATATTAATAATGGTATTTAATAGTTTATATTATTGTAATTTTAGAACCACGGATGAAAATAATATTAAAACCTTGCGGGATTTGCGAAGTAAATACCATACCTACTCTGATCCTATCATATATTCTCCATTGACTAGCTTTCTGTCAACGAATCTGCATAATCAGCATGAAATTAAATGCAGAGAGTTTGAGTTTCATTTAGCCGAATGTATTGAAGCATATGGATTTTATAAAGGAATAGAGCAATGCAAAGCAGTACTTAATGATTTTCAAGAATGCATAACCCAAGACAAACGCAGGAGTAGATTTGAAATAATATGTGGGGAATTTATTCGTCAGGTCGAAGCTGGAGAAAGAAATTATGAGAAAGTACCGTTTCTTGCTTTCTTTTAGAATTTATGTTAAAATGTAAATATATATATGTAAACGTCAACAGCAACTTAGGTAGTCAACAGTGCATCGAATAAGTGAAATGTTTGTTCAACATCAAACTGGATAAATGATTAATAATAACAAATTGGAAGGAAGTATAATCTATTTTTCTATTATTCTTCCTATCCATTATATCCATTTCCATATTATTGTTTCATGACTTGCGCTTTTTCATCTAGTTAGGATTTAGCAAATTGTGTTGTTAAGTAAACTGTTTTGTGATTTAATGCAAACGAACGTAAAAACAATCACAAAGCAATTCAACTGTCCTGTTATATTCGTTATTTCTTTTCTTTCTTCTTTGATAAGGTAGTAAAGACTTAAAAGCATAAATGGTTCTAGTAATATTAAATAAAAAAGAAAAGATTATATTAAATAAAAGATACAATTTAGTCATATAACCGAAAAGTTGGAAGAGAGCAAAGTTAAAGTTAAAGATAATTGTAATCTATTTACATATTTGAAATTAGTGAATGAAAAGATGCGTATAAAATTAAATAGTATATAGATGTTTTGGGTAGGACGTCACTAGATGGCAGGAAAATGTTAAAAGAGAATGGATGAATGTGGGTATAACGTGCAAAGGGTCTTGGCGGGTAGATGGGTAGACGGGTAGACGGGTAGACGGGTAGACGGGCAGGCGGGCAGACGGGTATGCGAACGAACAGAGAAAGATACGTAAGCGGGACGGTAGGTTGCCGACTTGTTAGGCCGGAAGGCGGGCGCACCTGTCTGTCATCAGCGCCGACTGTCAATCTTACTGACGCTGGCGCACACGCTGCGAGAACCCGCCGCATTCGTAGTGTTTATCTGTCAGAGAGAACGAGAAATTAGTCCTAACGGGAAGTAATTCGATCAGAAAAGGACGCTGTGATCGAAAGAAACATAGGGAAACTACAGAGAGATAGACCGGTGAGTTGTCGAACGACAGATCAGTTGGTCGAAGAAGAAAACGTGAGAGGGAAAGAAACCGTGAGACACATCGTGTGTTAACTGTTCAACGGTATGGACATGGCATATCTTTTAGTGTTGTTTGTCATTCATCATTCGTGTATTGAAACTCGATGACCGGCAAAAATCGAGTTAGCTCGTGTTGCGCGATCATGCAATATTTTTATCGTGTTAGTGTACGCGTCCCCACGAATTGTTGGTTAGACTTTGTACATTTTTTTCCCTGATTTATTCGTTTAATTTGGGTATTTTGTTAAGAAGTGTGACATGACTTCTGATCGCATTTAAAGAGTGTATTTCTTTTTTCTTACCATGCTGTTTCTTTCTCTATTTAACAGCTGATCGAGTATCGAATTAAGCCAACCACGAGGACATTGCTAGACCGCGTGTACATTGCGTCCATCTCAATTTTTTCATTATGGATCATCGTGTTGGTGAGTATAAATCAATCCATTAATTGCTAGGTTCGTGATATAATCAGTCAGTACTGAATCCATAATTTTGTTAAACATTATTAGTTGGTCTCGAATAAAATTCATTATTCGTATTATGTTGAAAATTTCGATTACGAGACGCCATCATTTACGATACTATATAACGCGTGGCTACCGAGCTAGCATGCAGTCAGCAAGCCAGCTAGCTAGTTAGGCACGTGGTGGCGCGCCACGGCGCGGACTTCGTTACTTCCACGGGGCTCACCGGCCTTACCCCACGGAATCCGCTCTTCGTTATAATTACCAACTGTCATTCTGCTTTTTCCGTCGTGCGTCGTGCCTTCCATGCTTGCCTGCCTGTCTGAAGTGTCTGACTATTCGCTCGCTTTGCGTGCACGCGCACCTATAGTACGTATACGAATATGTTTACGTGCTTGCTCCTTTTGATCGCTGATTGCTTGAGCTTTTTTATGCCTTTACATTTTCAATATGATCTATAACTGCTTTCGTCACAAGTTTCCATACACGTACATGACGAAACTCGTGTAACTCGTTCAACATTATACAATTAAATGAATAAATATATAATATAGGAACATTTCTTTCAAACAACTTTTATATCAAATAATATTTCATATTTAATTAAACGAGATTCAATTGCAATTTGTTTACAATTTATGGCTCAAATTGAAGTATTTCAATTTAAGATTATAAACCTTGATAATTATATGTATATATGTATATATGTATATATGTATACATGTATGCACATGGTATATATACGCGCGCCATGTGGTCGTGTGTAAAGTGAGTTTATAGTATATGGATGATTAATATGTACATATGTATTTTATTCAGTCTGAAGCTTATATTAATTTGTCTCTTGTCTTATTATATATATGTCTTTTTTAGAAATTTAGTGAAATTTTATACCTATTATCTTAACAGATAAACATTCTCATTTCTCTCTCTCTCTCTCTCTCTCTCTCTATATATATATAATATATATATATATATATATATATATATATATATATATATATATATATATAGAATTTAATAATTTCAAATTTATAAAATGTTTTCTAAAACCATTTGAGAAATCAAATGATGCGTTATTATGTTATGTGCGAAAATATGAACGTAAGTCGAATGTGTCCGCATGGTGTCTACTATTACGTAACGTAACATATGAGATGTATGTAGTAGGTACATGTAATATTGTAGAAATGTAGAAATTCATATCTGGATTTTAAAATTAGAATTGTGCTTTATGGTGTCACATTTTTTAGTAACAACGTTATTTGCAAGAAATTTATACAAAGAGATGAGTGAAAAAATAACTTTTTGTGATTAATATTACACTTATATAGTAAATAGTGATAAATGATAGGTTGGATATTATAAATATATGTATATAAATGTGGTCTTTTGAAAAACGATAGTATATAAGCACATATTTGCTCACACGGTGAATAATTATTCTGAATAATTACGATCCTATTTGTAATATCCAAGAATGTAACATTTATAAAATTGTTTAAGCCATACAAGTTTAAGAAAATCAAGTTCGGATTAGAGTTCGAGATTAGCAAGTCGGTAAATGGGTCGCGATACACGACGTTATCTAGCTTTGGTCATTGGCCAGCGAAACTCGTTTAAGAAGACGCGAGAGTATTGTGTAACACGTCTAATAATAGTAATAATGGTACTACTAGTAGTAATAGTATGGTTAACAGAAACAGTACCGAATCTTATGGAAGAATTATTACACCGCGTTTTTTCTATTAATTTTATTACACAGGAAATTATATATATGTACATACATATAGCAGACATATACACATACGCACAACAAACCTGACAGAGATTTGTTATAGTTTTTTTTACATACCGGCTCTGTTGTTTTCAAGTATCGACCTTGGTCGACATAGTAATCCTTGTTGTACATCTAATGACAAATTACTTGATATTTTTTGTTGTATCGCATTATCATATTGTATTTGGTGCATAGCAAATTGTACGTTACATGTTATAGTACGCTTTCATCGGATGTTTCTTAATTCGAATTACCGATCAAGTGCAAAAGGTAAAGTAAAAAGAAGAAGAAAGGTGGGTGTAGGGGGAAGAACGAAATACGTCGAGAATAAAGCAGAACGTATTTTATAAATTGACCATAGCGTTATTTCGTGTCATCGTATCTTTGCCTTGTTACGTAACCGATAGTAGTGCAGCTATTCGCGCTAATCGTTGCGTCTTGATTCTTCTCGATGACTTTCGAGACTTTTTGATACCTGTTTACGTGTTTACCGGCCGATTAGCAAACTGATCTACCAAAATATCGCTGTATTTCATTTGAATGTTACGTAAAATTCAGACATGATGTATATTTCTCCAAATTTTCAAATATCATCGACCGAAGATTACAGTGCTTTATTTATTTTATAATATAGGAGAACGTGCGTTCTTTGATCGCTGTTTCAGGGAAGTAGTTATGTCAAATGATGATAAATTTCCAAGTTTTCACACTGTTTGTTAATTGTTATTGCCTATGTTTAGTTTTTGCATACAATGGGATCAGTTTTATACAATATAATTGGTTTAACAGGGAAATCATTCATAACAACAGTAATATATTATCTGTTATCGGTATCGTAATTTTTAGTACTTTCGTGCTTTGGGTCAGACGTATATACAGTGTTTGAGGTTATCGTGTCAAACGTTGCGTGAGCAGAGAGGCTATAGTTGGTGGAATAGGATATTGTAAAGTAAAATTTCTTCGGTTTGAATAATCTCGATGGTCGTAGATAAAGTCGAGTGGAGACACGTATGTATGGAAATTCGTCGTTATTTCGTCGTATACCAATAGATTTTGAATCGGAATGCAATAGCCTTCGTTAGATTCTTTTCTACAAAATTATGCATTATCGTCAAACTAGAGGTCTTATCTAATCATGTTCAGTACGCAAATGCGAATCGAACATAAAATCACTTTTCTCGCGTGTCTAATTCAGAGTATATTGAAAAAAAGGTACAATATACATAATATGATGTTTGAACATTAAAAGATTATTAGGACGAAATGAGAAGACATGCCACGGCGCAAAGCACGAACAGAACAGCCCAAAGGCCGTGTCTAAAATCGTTCTATGCTCGCTGACCTATGAAGAATGTTCGTCTCTCCTCTTGAATCGATGTTCCTTTGCTTGTCGAAGGTTCGAAGCTCTGCCATATAATATATGTATTGCTCTCGAAACATCTCCTCTGCGAAAGCCTTGTTCGTTCAAGGATCGGTATAACAACCGATACATCGAGTTGAAGTTTTATTTTTCCTTTACCTGACAAATTGTGAGTTAGAAGGAAAACAATAATTCTGTTATTCGACCGTTCTGTTACCTGAGAAGCGGTGTTTTGGACATGCCAGTTTCTTATAAGTTATACCTATATATTATAATACATGTAATATAATTGTATTATATTACTTTGAAATTTCTTTTTCCCAAACATTTTTCCCTTTACCTGTCAAATTGCGAGTTAGAGGGAAAGCAATAATTCTGATATTTGACAGTTCTGTTACCTGCAAAACAGTGTTTTGGACCTGACAGTTTCTTAGAGTATATACCTACGTATTATAATACATATAATATAACTGTATTATATTTGTTTTTCTCAAGCATCTTTTCCTTTGCCTGACAAATTGCGAGTCAGAAGGAAAACAATAAATTTGTTGTTCGACCGTTTTTTTTTTACCTGAGAAGCGGTGTTTTGGACATGACAGTTTATCATAAGATATACCTACACATTATAATACATATAATATAATTTTATTATATTACTTTGAAATTTGACGTTTGTTTTTCTCAAACATGAAGATTAGAATAAACACTTTCTCTTTTTTCTTACTTGCTTTTTCAGCTTAAACGTCATAAAGGGATTTCTTTTAGTTTAATTTAAGGCAATTTCCTTCAGTTCGACTGATTTGCGTTAGCGGTAGATAGCTAATAAGAGGTACAAATTCATTCGATAGTTACACGCACGATTCAACATTCGTTTCAACTTTAAACCGTTTAAAGAAACTAACAAAGCCTCGCAAAGTAATTAGGGTCGAGATACTAAACAGTTTTTGTGACGATTACGATCAAACAAAAAGTGTTGCGCAACTTAGTTTGGACAGAGAGAAAATGTATTCATGCATGTACACATATACGAATGTATATATTGTTGAAAAGCACGTTTGCGAGAAAAAAGAAATAAAAATATCACATAAATTTTTCATAATATTATTCAACAATTATTCTAAAGTAAAAATGTTAATGATGAAGAAAGAAACGTTCCTTACCAATCGAGTAATAGAGTGAAAAAGCCAGGATACGATCATCGTATACAATAGGCTTATCGTATTAGAAATATCATCGATTGGAATGGTCATGCAAGGGTTGAATTGATAAGATAAAAATACGCTTTTACAGTTTATCCTAGACATCCAGAGATAAATAGTGGCATCAAAATTGGAGGATGGCTAGAGAGGAGAGAGAGAGAGAGAGAGAGTTTTTATTTGAACGAAATCGAGCTTTTATACACATTTATCGACGTATAAAATGAAGGGAATATAAAAAATTTAGATAGATATTGCGACGAAATATGTGTATCGTATATAAATCGTTTACACTTATTACTTACATATTTTTTGTAATTTTCTTAATGTTCAGTTAAACGCGTATATATACAAAAATACGTGTAGGTATATTTTTACATACTTAGCTTAGGCTATAAAGAAAAATAATGTAATTTTTGTTTCATGCAAATTTCTACATTATTTGTTTTTAAGATATTGCGAAATATACGGTAGACACGAGATAGAATTTCTTTATTTTATATAACTCTCGTATAAACAACAGAGGACACTAAAATCTTCGAAAAATTCGACTTTCTATTTCGAAATGTATCGAAATAACGGATTTTACGTTTCGACTAGCTGCACGTGCAAATGATTCGTGCTTTTTCTTGGTCTTAGATTATACTCTATCTCGTAACCTTATCTCATATTATCTCTTCTCATATCTCTACCTTTTTAGTGGTACGTCGAACGAATAACACACATTTTTGTAACGTACAGTAATCGTGTAAAATTTTCTTCTCTTTTCTTTTATTTTTTCTTTCTGCTTTTCTCTTGCGTATACAGTACTCTCCCCTTTGAACAACGCGGGGTATAGAAACACCGACTGATCGCGTAATGTAGAATGAACTCCGCGTAGTTGCGAGATCCACAGACTGATGCACATGCTCACATAAATACGCACATTTATATTTTTCCAATACATGTGCATGTATTTATTATATTTTGTGTGTGTGGGTGTATGTATTTGGTTACACTATTACCTATACTACATATATATACATACATATATAGTACTTACATATACATAAATTGATTCGTAATAAATGTAAAAAAATGAAATTTGTCAAAAAAGATCCACGCTGTTCAGGGGGTTGTATCGTGAAGAAAAAACAATAATTGCTGTTAATGTGAAATATCACAAGTATATTTTGTTGATTATTAATTTGACTCGTGATTGACACGTATTTGACTTGTAATTGACATTTACCGATAGGAATGGAAAATTAATATTACTGTTAATTATGCATTTGTAAACAAACGATATACATATGGAATATGAAAATGAGGAATTTTGTTTTAATATTGAAAGAATAAGGGACAGAGGGCCAAACGAAGACATTGGTTATGGTTAGGGTTAGGGTTAGGGTTAGGATTAGGTTTAGGATTAGGGTTAGGGTTAGGTTTAGGATTAGGGTTAGGGTTAGGGTTAGGGTTAGGGTTAGGGTTAGAATTATACAACCGTGTTACTACATAGCGAAGTATGCTTCCCGCCAATATAGCTCTTATACCTGCTTTGGAAGGGATAACGCACTCGCTATGCTATCGTTACGAGAATACACCGAGCAACGCAACCGCTCCGATAGATTCTTATGAAGTTTATATGGCGGGAAAGACGCAAATAGGAAGGGGGCTAAAACAGAGAGAGTCTAATGGCTGACCAGTGACAGGCCAAGAAGCGGGAAGTGGATACGCGCGCGCAAATCTTTCTCCTTGCTAGGCGCGCACATGCACTCATTCTCGTGTTTGATTTGTCTCTTGTCAGCCGCCTCTGTCAAGCCGGCTTCCGACATGGTTGGCCCAGTCGTGTTGTCGACGTCGTCCGATTGTGTTTGATCAGTTTTACTCCTCATAATCAGTTAAAAACGAACGATACAAAAGATATTTTTATTCTCAATTCCTTCGCCGCTCTTCGGCATCGCTGTAAATAGCGAATACTTCGCAAAGAAGCGAAGTAACCTTGTTTTCAATTCAAAGCAAGAAAATCCCGGTTGTTGTTCATTTTTTGTTATCGCCTGTCCAACATTTTGCAGGCAGGATATATCATTACGAAGAACATATTTCCTGATCGCAGGGAATAAGCGAAAGCAAATTCGAACGAACGAAATACCCATCAGGGAGTTGTATTACAATTGGGGATTTTAAGAAAGCTAAACTGTCTAGTTTTTAAGACGGTCGAAGAAAATTAAAGCGAAGAGCGTCACGCAACGTCTAAAAATGACGAAGAAAACAAAGTTCTTTTGTGAATTCGCTAGACGACACAGCTGTGTTACGTGAAAGGCGTTTGAATACGACATCAATGTCATTTTCTAAACGAGAATCAGCGATGCAACAACAGTATCGGCCAATAAAGGAGAAACGACGGTGTTTAAGGTGATTGATAATATCACTGGTCCTATCCATGACATATCTTGTGTTGAAAGAAAAGTCTTTCGTCCTGCGTTATTTCTATAAATTCTGATAACGGCGCCAAATTGGAATAGCGAAAGGATAAGAAACGACGAGTGGCTTAATAATGAAAGTAAATGTACGTTAATCGTTCAAACGTCAATATAGAGTGCAAGCATGATTGTAGGAATGAGACAAAGTTTGACGTACGATCGAAGAAGATTTGGAACGTCGCGATAAATTTTTCCTCCATTGTTTTATTATCGTGTCGAGATATTTTCTACAACGTATACCGAGCTTCTTAAGTTTTTATAATTACAAGAATATCATGTTACCACCAGCCGCTATGCACTTGGAACAGAAACAGAGTACCGAAAGAATGACAGGTACACAACAACAATACCTTCATCAGTATTGTAATCAATATTGTCACGATGATCAGCATCAACATCCTCGACATCCACAGAAGCAGCAAGGTTATCATCGTTATCGTCGTCATTATCGCAATGATCATTACCACCATCATCACCACCACCGTTACCACCATCATCATCATCGACACAAACATCAACTTATCCCTCAAACTGATCAACCGTCACAACATAATTCTCGCCATTCACGAAATACGGATTGTCGTCGTACAATGTCCCCTTTGTCATCATCGATGATGCCACATAACGATAATTCTCCCTCGACTCAGCGTACGAGTATGTTCGTGACAGGTAAGAGTGTGACAATAATCATCGATTCAAATTTGTTGAATTTCTTTAGAAACGTAACATTTGCGTAATTCTTTGAATCTTTTTTTTATGAAGAAAAGGTAATGCGTAATAGGTAAACGTTGTATAACGTGCAATACAATCGGAAGAATAACATTTGAGGAATATACTCGTATGTAAACGAAAATTTGATATGGATATTTCGAAATAACTTCGAAATAACGTTGCCCACACAATTACGTATGCAGTTACATATACCAGTAGTACTTAACAAAATCAATTTTTCTAAAATGCTTGTTAAGACATGACACGATGTCACACAGGAGAAATCATATATCCTGCGATATGCGGCAAATTTACATATATGTATATAATAGTGGTCGAAGATCCCTGTAAGCATTTATGTAAACCCCATGGGGCACCGTTTCAGTTCATTCAAATCTGTTGTTATCATTTACTACGTGCATCCAGAGATAGAAGAACAATTTTTTTTGTTATTTGATTTGCGAGAAGATGCTACGTATACGTACATTAGAGGTGGAAGAGCAAATGTGTACAATTTGTTAGGTAATTGCTGTTAAAGAAGGGAATATAAATTTTTGGCAAGTTTATTTCGGAGAAATTATCGTGCTTGATAAGCGCAGATTGAAATTATTCGTTCATGGGTTGGTTGATCTTGGGTATGACATCTGTTTAGAGCGGTAATGTTTGGGAATTATCTGATTTTTTGTTAGAAACGGTTTTGTTTGTCAGTTTCAAATCTTATAATACGTGCTGCGTACGTGGTTTATTGACTAGGAGTTATCGATACCGGATAAGATCTGGAGTAATAAATTACAAGTAGTACAGTATCCGTTGATATAGATAGTTGGAATACATATCAGTGAAACTTATTTACGTCTTTAATGCTTTTGATCGGTGTATTGAATGCAAAATATGCCGGGCATCGTGTACGTAAGCTTATGTCACGAAGGTTACAGTCAAATAATTCTTATGTAAGTCTTAAATTCGTTTTCAACGTTAATGACAAAAAAGAGTGGAAAGAAAATTCAAGCAATACTTTTCCTATGGTGTAGCTATGATAGCTAGTTTGATCTTGTTTATTTTTCAAAAATTTCGCAGTAGCCAAACCAAAACAGAGAGAGAGAGAGAGAGAGAGAATTCATCGGGAAAGTAAAGTCCAAAAATGAACAGGAGAAAAATCTGTGTTGCATGCAGTGTATAATATTTTTGACTGCAACAGAAGCACTAATTATTAACATCACGTACTTCTATGATGATCTTTTGGAGAACTTCCAAATGTGTTACGGGTCACCGACTGTCAGTATTACGATGTAACTTTGTACATAGATATTAAGATATTCTATGAAACTTAATTTCGTAATATTCTTACGCTATCGATCCGATATTTTTAAATTTATTTTCCAGTTGCTTTGCGATACTTAAAAGCATTGAGACGTGATTAAGACATTTTGATCACATCTAAACCACGAAATCGTTTGAAATTTAAATTATGTCGCTCGTCTGTCTGTGTTTTAAAATTCCAAGAATTCTGTAGATTTAATTGTATTATAATATTATTTTCGAATGTCTCTAGGACAAATTGCAATTTTGAAAAAAAGCGGGTATAATGAAATTATAATATTAATAGATAGCCATACGTTAGCCAATGTTTGCCATCGGACAAATTATAACGATTCCGAAAGCACATATTATGGTTTAACGATAGTTCAATTTTCTATTTTACATATTTTGGTTGCCAATATATATTGAAAATATATAAGAGTAATTGCAAGCTTATTTCTTTTCGTAAAACAATGACATAATTTACTTTAAGACGTTACATTTTCTAATTATATTGATTTATCGAGTTGATTGTTTGAAAAAGAGATGCGGTTACGTTATTAGATAGCGTTGTGCGCCACTAGAACGCACGATGCATCTGTAAACTCGCTAGCAACTCGTTGTATATTTAGCTCGATGGACGAAGAAACGTCTCTTCGTGTACCGACCAAACTAAGGTCGCTAGATGGCTTTTTCCTTCGGTTAGCTCTCTGTTCCATCAAGCCGATAATGTTTGAGATATAGTTCTGTTACTGTATGCTATTCTTATCATCTTTGTTGATGTCGTCGTCATCGTCGTCGCTGCTATCGACATCGACATCGACATCGACATCGACATCGACATCGACATCGACATCGACATCGCCATCGCCATCGCCATCGCCATCGCCATCGCCATCGCCATCGCCATCGCCATCGCCATCGCCATCGCCATCGTGACACTCGACGTCGTCATAGTTTCCGTCTAGCCGCGAGGAGCTTGGATCCTAATTTTGTGCTGTCGGGTTACTGGACCTTACGTAACCACAAATTCAAACGCTAAGATTAGTCGACGGTGCAAACTAACCAGGATCGCAAATTTAGTTCCCGGGTGTATATATTTACAGGGGGTGGGGGGAGGGAAGAAGAAAAAAAAACGAAAAAGGAAACTACTATTGTACATATGAAAAGGATAAAAGTGAAGAAAATAGTTGCTTTTACGTTATCGAGATATTCAAAAGGGGAAATATCGGAAGGGAAAACGAAATGTGTGAAACGAGAGAAAACTACAACATCTTGTCTCATTCATTTCTTATCTACTTTCTATTGCCAACGATTTCATGTATACGTATTAAAAATGCTTAGTTCTAAAATCTGAATAGCTTAATCTTGTTGATCGTTTTATGCACGTCTATTTTAAATAATGTAACGATATACGAGAGATATGTTCGTTTTGAGATTCAATGAGATTTTTTAATTTAGATATATCTATATACCTGTGCCTATATACGTCTGTATACCTATACACATATTCGTATATATGTGGATTTTTTTCTCTTTTCTTGAAAATGATTATAAGTTGCGAGAATGTACACGAGTGCGATGGCGAAGAACTGTGTAAATTTAATTCAATGATTGTTGTTTTATGTTTCAGCGAGAGAACGTTTTCCTTCATCAAGTAGTACCGACGACGATCAAAGTGGTTCTGATACGGAACACGACTCGAATGCGTTACGCACTAAAGTTCATTCTGGAATAGTTCATCACTCTGGTAACCATTCCGTGAGAAAACGTCGTGGAAACCTACCAAAAACTTCAGTGAAAATTTTAAAACGATGGCTTTACGAGCACAGATACAACGCATATCCAAGCGACAACGAGAAGCAAGAGCTGAGTCAAGAAGCGCATTTGACTGTACTCCAGGTTGGTACAATACTCTACTGCTCTATTTAATTTTCATTTCGTGACCTTCTCGACGTCTATTCTCGTCATTGTAGGTTTGCAATTGGTTCATAAACGCCAGACGGCGAATTCTACCAGAAATGATTCGAAGAGAAGGCCACGATCCTCTACAGTACACGATATCTCGCCGCGGTAAAAAGATGCCCGCAGGAAGTCACCAACAATCATCCGGTCTTGGTTCAAGATCCAATCAAAATTGGGATTCGTTAGCAGGCATGAGTGCTCCGAAACGTAGTAGAGATCACGATTACGAAGATTCTGCTGGATTAATGTATCGGTTGGTTACAAGTTACGCTTTGATACTATCATATGCAACGATTGGTCGTCGACAATGTTTCGTATTTCATAATTTTCTTCTTTTTGTTTCTTTCTTTCTCAGAAGCGAAGAGGATAGCCCAAACGACTATGAGAGCAGTTCTCACAGCGAGGAGGAACGTCCATCGACGCAGTGGCCGAGTGTAATAGTGTACCCTTACTCGGAAACTAAAATTGAACAAAATGTCAGCCAACTTGGAGCTTACGACGAAACGATTACCCACCCAGCGCGACGAGGGTAGGCATATTGCTATACACCGTCGCGGTTTTTCATTATTTCGACTTTATAACTGACTGATATTCTTATTTTTCTTTTCCATTTTATCCTGCTCAGGGACGATGATGAATCTTCCATGGGAAACGAAGCTGCATATTGGAGTGCCCCTAGACAACATCTTATTCAAACTTCTGATGTACAGCATGAAACAGAAGTATATGGTACACGTAATGCTCACAGTCCTCATACGGATGAGACGCCACCTCCGACACCACCTGAAGAGGATAAAGACAAGTTCAAGTGTCTTTACTTACTGGTTGAGGCAGCCGTTGCTGTACGACAACAGGAAAAAGAACGTGAGGGGGCTGTACCGGTTTAACGAGAGCAGCGTTTCTCGTAGCTTACATCGATGTTTTTTTTTAACCTTCGATTCTCCATTTTGCCATGGAGGATACAAAACAATTTTTTCGCTTTGGTATCGTCATCATAATATTGATAATTTTTCGTTCTTTTTTCTTTTTTTCCTCTTTTTTTTTTTTTGCATCTTTGACCTCAACCTATGATATTTTTTCCACTTTTAAATATTTTCTCGTAGTCTCAAAATTCGCGAATCGGATAAAAGAGAATCTGACGATTTACATGTTTTTCCTTTCTAATATTTTAGTTCTTTCGCCAATTTTTTTTGCATATATGTACGTATATGTGCAAACAGGTACGTACATATATAAAGCAAGGAGAATAGTAAAGACTTTTGAACTTGATGAACAACCAGAAGTATATAGTAACTAGCCATTAAACAATTGTGTATATGATAGTGTTCTTCGAATATTGTGATTGTCTTCTTACGGCACGTGATTTATGGGTGCATTGTTTTAAAATATCATATGTACAACGAAAACTCACAAAAGTACACGTGCGAACGGTACTGTTACTGTTTTTTAGTATTCGTTGTGTTGTTCAAGGTAGTAACAATAGTTCTTCCGATTGGAAGACCGCTCCGATTATGCTAAAGCAGTTCTGCCGTTTTGTTGAGAAAGTAAAATATCACGCATATACGCTATACATCAATACTGAATATTGTATCGCGTGATGAAACGACACTGAATAAGAAAGATACGTTCTTTTTGTTTCGGTGATTATATTTCTGTCTATTCTAATACACTATTGACAGAACAAACGTGAGATTGATGGTCAAACAAGTGCCAAAATATTATGTTGCAAGTAAAAGATTGTGGTATAAGGGGAAGAGTTAGATCGAATACCGATTTACATTCTCGTTCAAGTTTTTATTCGTGTATCGTAATTCATCAGACAAAATTGTATAAACTTTATAACACGCCAATTTATTACAGATGCGTGACTGTTTTCTAGAATTTATAGGGAGTAAGGGAGAAGTAATAAAAAGAGAAGACTAGTAAAAAGAAAAGCTGGTAGTACGTCGCTGATATAATACTGAAAGAACTTTAACATTTACGCGTTTCCATTCTCTCTGACAAATAAAAGAAAGAAATAGACTGGTTAAATAAGAACCTTCTAAGCTCTGCTTTTTATTGTACTTTAGATCGTTTCTTATATACATTTACGCTATAATAATTTGCCAAACATACTATAACAGAAACAGGCCAAAGAATATCGGAAACATTTTCATATGTTTCGTTGTCATCTTGATCACTTTACTTCTTTTCTCTGTTTGTTGATATTAATTGATCGAATTAATCGTATGACGTTAATAGTTGTGCATGGTTCCTGTCCATATTTCAAAGTTATTATACAGTACTTAGATTCGTCAGTATATCATTTTGTAAGCACAAGTAGATATTCTTCTTTCTTTCTTTTCCTTTTTTTAAGTAATCTCTCTCTCTCTCTCTCTCTCTCTCTCTCTCTCTCATTATTATCGTTAAAGCAATATGCAGTAACCTACAGCAATTGTGATTTTTATGGCGTTTACGTTCGCATTTATGTTAGATAGATAAGAAGACTGCTCGAAAAGAGATTTGTACACATAGTGACGAGTTTGCATAAAGTTAATGCATCTCCCTTTTCTCCCTAAGACGATCGAACGGTAGTAGGCAAAAGTAATAATATCGATTAACCGTTCGTTTTTTTGCACATATAAAAATGTCTTTTAAATAAAAGAAAAACGATACACGAAATACGTGAACAACGTTTACGGATCGCAGTAAATGCATATATCGAATACTAAGCGCATGTGCCTATTAAGAAATAGATTTATAGATGATAAGTATATATACATAGATTTATATTACAGCCACATGATTCAACGTACGTTATACAAAAGCACGAATTTTTAAACGTTCGTTATTTGGAAATTAGCGTCATGGAATATGAATCACGTATAGGAAAATCATTGGTACAAACGCCAAAGACTTATAATATATAACCGTTAGTTATATATTATATCCAATAATTAAGTACTTTAATTAAATCCATATAGAATCCTTTTTGCCGGGTACGTAGCTAGTTAATGTGTTGATCGTGTGCTCGAGCGTTTGGCATAATTCGGTAAAGAGATAGAAAAAAGGGGAAACAGGAGAAGGGGGAGAGAAAGAAAAGAGAAGAGAGATAGGAGGATACGATAAGAATAGAAAGAAGGAGAGAAACGATGTAGAAGAAAAAGAAACAAATGGAGAAGGAAGTGTTAGGGAAATGTGCCTATGAAATGTGTACTGCGACATTAATTGTGGCGCATATCGTGAAAGTGTGAATGTAGACGCGAACGTGGATCGATGCAATGGTATGACTAACAAAATAAGTTTGTATGTATGTATGCATCGATACGTGAGCTATATCCAAATCGTGTTCAGACAAAACGAACTTCTTTAATGTACAAAATATGATTCAAATTTATTTTTAAATTGCGATAAACAGCGGTTGCGAGACCGTTACGTTAAAAACTGTTAAGAAAATACTTTACGATAGTTTAAGAATAGATCTCTCTCCGACAAAAGATAGGCTTGCAAATATGATAGTCTTCGATCGATAAGACATTTTTCGATCGCACACTAAATAACGTGAATTACAACGACGAGGATGATGACGAAGACGAAAACGGCGAAAACGACAAATATAAATATCGGAAGGTACAAGGAAATACTGTTCCGTTCCGATCGAAATGTTGCTGTTACCCGTACCCATTGTTTCTAATATACCCAAATCGCCTGTTTTACGAGTGGTGTATGGTAGCATTACAGTTTACCTCTGTTTCGCGTGCTCCCTTGCCTGCTAGTAAAAGCAAAAGCAGAGTTGAGATAACGCATGCAAGCCAAAATTATTCTCATAACGAAATGTATCTTCATAGTTCCTAATTCATTCAAAGTTTGCTCTATCGGAGAGGCAAGGGGTACAGAAGAAGCGATAAATGGTGAATGCTTGTATGAGAAGCACCAGTCGTTGGTTCGTTACTGAGTCGCATAATTATAAAAGCAATAAGCGTGCCTTGTTCGAATGTTCTAAATGCATACTGATAATGATATCTAACGGAAAGGTAGTGTCGAAACGTTCGCCGAATTCGTCGAATTTATTTCTAATGTATTTACGATTCTGGAAACGTTAGATAAGGTAAATGAAATAAAAGCATACAGAGTTCGCGTTTTCATGTTGGTAAATTCTCCTCTTTCATTAAAAAAAAAAAAAAAAAAAAAAAAAGGAAAAAAGAAGAAAAAAGAAAAAAAAAGAAAAAGAAAAGAAAAGGAAGACAAAAAAAGAAAGGAAGAGGAAGAAAAAGGAGTTGTTGCATCAGTTGAAGCGTTCGATTAAATATTGGAAATGTGTGAGTTGGGAAAAAATAGTCGTCTACAAGAGAGGTAGATGGAAAGGAAAGCATTCGTACATAAAGCAAGTACGTACTAAGGAATTTTTCCAAATTACCTATTGTTTGTGGCCAAGAAAAATATTAAATAATGAATGTGCGAGGAAAAGGAGGAGAGTTAGAAAAAGGGGAGAGGAAGAGAGAATGTTTGTATTTGTTTTATCTACGCATTATTCTACTATTACATATACTGAATTCCGAGTAAACATATTCGGTCAAATTAAATATTTTCATATACTCTTATATATCAAGTAAGATTATTCGATAAAAATGAATTAAAAATAATATTCGTATAATGTACAGGACAATTAAGGGAAATTTCGAGAAATGTAGAATAGTATGAAAGATGGTTTTTGTGTGTTTATTACGTAAGGTCATGTTTTTATATACAAGACTTGCTTGTTTCAGTTATTACCTTATATACAATTCTTAAGTCCATAAATGCTTATTTTTGGCATTATTTCTGTATAAATACGAATAATACGCGTATAAGCACATGCACGTTAGTAAGTACACGCGACAGGTGTGCAAATTCGTTGTTTGTTTCTCGTAACGCGTAACAAGTAAGAAAAATATTTTATTGGAAAGGATTAATAACATAATAAAGGTTCTCGAATCCCAATGTTACGTATATTTCCTTATATGTACGTAATCCATTTTTTAGGGGAAAAAGGAAGAAAGAAAGAAAAACGTTTTAATGATTTTATTTGGAAAATATTGATATTTGATAAGACGAACTGTCTTAAAACTTGTACGATTTCAAGTGTTGTCGTTTTGGTCAGCTGTCCTTCGTAACGTACGTACATATAATTTGAGTACTCTCTTCCCAGCCCCGTTTCTCTCCCTGTCACTCTCTTACTTTTAAACGTAATTTCAAATATTTCATCGAAAATATTTACAATTTCTTTAACAAGCAGAACGAGAGAAGAAAACGTTCGATTGTCCTTTATACGTAGATGAGAAGATTTATTAGTTTAAAAATAGAAGAATCTTCGCAATGGTGGTTCGTAGTTTCCTTGGGAATACCTTCGTTATATTAAATTCTGTTCATCTCGATGATTCGTATTTTTACATATGTTATATATGAATACAAGTATTTACGATTTAATCTTTTCTTATTAGTTACTAACGGGTTTGCATTTTTCTAGATTTGAAATACCCAGTACTATCGTAGTAAATGCCCATTTACTTTTAAATTGAATCGAACGGCTGAAGAAATAACGAAGAGCTAAAAGGCATCCTTTTGATTTTATCGGAACTAAAATTAAACAACAGCTAGTTAAAGAAACATTTTTATTTCGAGGTAACGTTATTGTTTTGATACTAAATTATGACGATGATACGCATTGCATATTGTTCCTTCTATTTTTCTCCCTTTCTTACTTTCTTTTCCCATATATATGTATATAGAAATTAGAATACTTATACCTATTCATTGCACGCGTGTATCAATGGAAAATTTTTTATTCCATTCCGCTTAGGTGCGTTCGCAACATTTTGCAGCGTGCTCCGGCTAAAAGCGGAAAATACCGATATTAGAATATAATATAAAATTGTTTCGATTATTTACGATTACTTTGGCCAGGTATGTATATGTGACAATGAGTCAAGTCTGCGTTTGAGCTCGTTTACCCGTGTCGATTCTCCGAGCAATTTACAATTAACTATATTGTTCAATCAAAAAGTTTGTAATAAAGTACGTTGTGAATTTTATCATATTTTTTTACTATGAGTTGGTCATTCAATTACTTTTATCAAGCTACGATCTACCATAGTTTCATGAGAAGTGTGGATAGAGAAAGAAAGAAAGAAAGAAAGGAAAAGAAAGTAAGTAAGAAGATTTGAGTAAGAAGATACGATATCGCATAATAAAACGATGGGAATGAAAGTCAATAGCACTCGATAGTAACGTAAAGAACGCGAATACACGTGAGTGGGAAGTAATGTAACGGAGGATAACGCGCGAACTCGTAAAATGAGAAGCGCCGAGTGGATTACCGGTCAGTTCGAAACCGAGGCGAGAGTCAGTAGCTTCCTACGGTACACAAACGCGAACCATTACGTGATACATATCCAGTACGCGGATTAACTTTTACACAGTTCGATAAGAGAACTGTTGCATACGCGGTACACGCGCTAAACTACGCTAAAATATAAAATACGATAATAGATTGCTACATGATATGCCATATATATGTAGATACGATACACAATTGTATATTTAGAAATAAAATATATGTCTGTGTAACATGTTCGCTTTAGAAATACGGAACGAATAGCAGTCATTTTGGACATGTAAAGAAAATAGTAAAATTCGTCGACAATAGCCAGACAACGTGTGACCGTACGTGTTACAATTACAATCTAATGGAAGATACAGATGCAGATATTTAAAAAAGAAGAAACATCGACTCGTTGTTAGAGAAATAAAGAAACTGGTCCTATTGGATTTCTATCAGCAACGAAGAATCTGTGGTATTAAGTGCAATTATGTCGTAGCCCTGATAATCAGCGTCCATCAAAATTAGCCCAGTTATAGTACAACGACCGTCTGAGGTGCCTAACGCACCTTGATGAAACAAACAACGTGTCTCTACTGCAAATTGAAGGTATTTACTACATTACACCGACGTGTAACAGTCGATTCTTAATTCTCTTCTAATTATATGTCTCCTGAACTTTCTTCCGAGAGTTTCTTCTCTATCGTTCGTCACGTGTCTTTATCTTTTCCGTCTCGTCTTTGTTTCAATTCCTAGCTTTATTCGATTCTAACTTTGAACATCTTTACATAGACATGCGATAATACGATGTACCTATATTATTCTTCGATTTGAATGTGTCTCTTTTTTCCACAAAGCGATCCTAATAATAAATATAGCCATCTTATTCGAATAGAAATAGGATACACTGGGAAACAGAGGAAACATTGTGATGTAAATGAGAAATTATTGAAAACAACAGTTCTTTATTAAAGGTAATAATCGAGTCGAACGATTAAGCAAAATACTTAAATGCCGTGAATACGTGATACGTGCGTAAGGAAATTAGAAGGTAACTGATAATTTAGAAGTACTAAGGGAGGAACAGAGAAAGTAATGAAGGGAGAGAGGAAGCAAGTGCCTACAAAACGGATAGTGATACAAAATCAAAAGACAGAAAAAGACAAAGGAAGGGAAAGGAAACATATCGTATTATTCGTTACTTACGACCCAAATTTACAACAGGGCTTAACGGTGCAAACGAAAAACGTATGCGAGGTGATTGCTTAATTCGGTGTCTCAAGATTCGATTCATCGAGCGAGCCAGTTTCGTTTAATCTTGATTTCGGTGCACGTATTAACGTTGATCGAGGAATATCAACAGAACTTTATTTACACACGTATGTATGTGCGTGCATACGAACGTACCATTAACATACCTATATACTTCGTTATATCGCTCGGTTGACCCACCTTTTCATTTCCTTTAGATTTTCTGCTAGCACTTTCAAACGCGCTATAAGAAACGCTGAACGCGCTGTGTGTACATATATATATATATATATATATATATACATACGTGTAATATGCATACACGCGCGCTTAAGCGTCGGCAAAGAGCCCATGATAAAGATGATTTACAGAGTAGATTAATTGAAATAGGGGTTTACATTTCTTACGCCTAGTCAAATGCGAACAAAATAGATCCTTGTTAGATAAATGATAACGCGAACACGTGTACACTTTGTTGTTTTCACACTATGCACATATGCGGTCTATGTACGGTTTATCAACGCCGGACAATTGCGATATCGTGAAAGAACAGAATCGATCTTTTCGTAATTTCCTGTCGATAAAAATGAACATACCAATGACCCTCCGTTACCGTTACGATTGTGCTTACGATTACGATTTCGGGAATGTTAACATACGCTGAACACGTTTCGCGGTTGCTGCGTGATTGCGACTATTGCTATACGATGCCCTACATCGCCGTTCGACGCGTACCGTGCATACAAAGATATCGCATGTTTATGTGTTCATACGATGTTACACAGATAACGGGAATGTTTTTAATTCACGATTCTTCCTATGTTAAATCCGATGTGAAAACGCATGCCTCAGGATTCATTGATTCTTTTTTTTCTCCTACGATATCTCATCCCGTTTTAAGAGTACGCAAGAGAAGAGAAGAGATGGAAAGAAAAAGAAGCATACTGGCACTGGTTGGACTAATTCTATTTCTCAAGTCTTCGAATACCGAAAGCGGTAGCAGCGGTGGCAACGGCAACAGCTATAACGGACACTTATTTTCTCACCACCATCGACAGAAGAGACTGCTTTGGATAACTAACGATGGTCGAATAGCTTTACCACCAGGCACGATCATGACGATAACTCCAACATTGGCGTTACCCTTTGTCAGATACCCTCCCTATGGTTTTCTTAGCAACATGACTGTTAGCCTTCCCTTTACCAGTGAGTACATATGTCTATCGTCGCTCGTTTCATCTCTTATCTTCGTTTCTTTATCTTCCGTCATTTAGTTACGTTATACACATCCCTGTTTCTTTATGTCCGATACATGTATAGACCTTTATCGATCTTTCTTGCTCCAACTGCTTCTAATCATCTTCCCTTTCTTTTTTCTGCACTTGTTTCTTTTCCTTCTCACTTTTTATTTGTCGTAATTTTTACAGTCGATTTCGACAAACTGGGTTTAACCGATAACGAAAACCCTTACGGCGCTTTACCATCAGCGTTTGATACTACTGCAAGGGATCAGGGATCGAATGCCGCAGAATTTATCGCGACATTCGTAAAACGTGGAATCAGCAAAAGAGAAGCACTCGCAGATTTGCCAAAGAATGCACTTTACGGTGGTGAAAGAGCTCTTTTGTATGGTACCGCTGAGGATATGCTCGCAAATTTCGGTTTAAATGGAAAGGCCTGTCTATTAAGGGCAATCTGTGAAGTGCAGGGACATCCCCTAAGCAATTTCGGCTTAATCGGGGAAATGCTCAAACTCTTTTTCACGTAAGCATCTTTCTCACCTTACTCCCTACATGCATACTATGTACTTATTTTTATTTATTCCGATTTCTTCTTCTATGATACTGTTTGGTTATGTGTATGGTATCTTTGAAAACGAAATCCAAATTTCCTAACGTGTTCCATAATGCGTATATATATGTGTATTATTTACAGTGCTAGCAAATCACCATTTTCGAACCTTTTAAAAGAATATGTTGAAGCTGAAAATAGAGGCAAGTTTCATGGGGAGTGTTGGCCTTACTTCAAAGATTGTCCAAAATCGTTATTCCGCTTATCAGAGAATAAATATACGTATGTAAATATATAAATAAACAAGTGCAATTACAATAACCATTTCATATCATATCTATGTACAAGTGCATACGCATGTATGTGTTTATGTGTGTGTTAATACACGTTTATTTTATAAATTATTGATTATGTTACATATTTTTCCAGGAAAGATGCCTTCCACGAAGATGCTACGACTGTCGAATCAGATGAGATAGAAAAGAAAAATCGATACTTTCCTTCGATCCAGTCAATGGATCGAGCAACAAAGAGAGAAACTCAGTTTTCTCGAAATTTGAAACGTGCGATACACCCGTTAATGTAAATAAAGTCACTCGAAGCTAAGTCTAGATACATGAATATAGTATGTATATTCCCAAGTCGAAAAAAGGTATGACATGAATCAACTACTGAATGTATATGTACTTAACTTACTTACGCGCATCTTTCCTTTCCTTCGAAATATTTTTCTTTACTAGGCTTGGCTTTAAAGCCAGATCGAAGTCGATTTTGACCAACACCCACTTATTACTCCTTGAATTCCACGATCGTAAACTGAAAAAAGCTACGCTTTCTCGACTTGATGGAAAATCAAATATGTAATTGCATTTTACGCTTTATCGGCCCCCCATTGTGAGGCATACGTCGCATGTGCGCATGGCACGTGCACGATCTTTCATCGCCATATTATATTTAGTAATTTATTTGGTGTTCGTATCGTCCTAGATCATAATAAAAATACAGTAGAAAAGTACCTTTCAGTCGTTTTAAATTACACAACAATTGCGATTTCGATCATTTTTTATTGTATCGATGTGCGTTCGAACGAATACACGTATGTATGTATGTATGTATAGTGTATATATACTCTTATTTCTCGTCATCTTCTCTGTATAATGTTCCGTATTCAATTTTCTTGTACGTGTATATACATGTACGCGTATTAAAATTTCAACGTGTAATCAACTACACAAATTTATCTATCTAAAGCACAATTAAGCCAATTCTATAACAGAATATTATAGAATATAACAGAATGAAAGAAAATCTTCTTATTACTATATTTGTCGCTAGATATGTATACCTTGTAAGAGTAATTAACAGTTTTAATAGTATGCGCGACGAGCAAAACTAAAATTGTTTCACATAGTATAAATATTTGTCAGCTAGCAATAGATAAAACGATAAGAAGAATAAAATAATGTATAATAAGAAAATTAAAAATTAGAAAATTATTATTAAAAGATAAAAAACATAGAAAATTGGAAATAAATAAACATTAAATCGCAGCTATTCAAAAGTATACTCGACGTTATGCGACATGTGTGTAGTTTACACTAAATTCTGGTACTGATAATACATATATTGTAGATAAGTTGTATTTCCAATATCGAATATGTGATAAAAGTTACGTACGTAGCAATCATACTTACACATTATTGCTTACCAATTATTTATTACGTTACATTTCCATTTATCGCCATCTGTAATAAAATCTTGCGAAATTTTACTGTATTTCACTATATTTTATTACCTCATATGAATTTGTTATGGTTCTAATTATCAAGTTGTGATATTTTGAAACACGCTGGAGGTACATCATAAAAATATAGCGTATTATGATCTTGCTCTTTTTTCATATACCTTTTTATTAACATTTATAGTGAAAGTACATTTATAATTGAAACTACTTATTTACTTAATTTGTACTTACTCTTACTACTTATTTACGTAATATTTATTTTTGTCCGGATGTGTAAACTTAACCTCTAAATTTTCAATTGTATTTTTATTATTACATTATTTTTATAAGATAGCATGGCTTGTGAAGCTTGTAACGTAAAATTCAGCTTCTTCACACGCAAGGTAAGAACTATTGTATTATATATCTACATGCCTTTTTATTGCTGAAGACATGTTAAAAATGAGTACTTTATTTATTTACTATGACATATTTTCAGAAACAATGTATGGATTGTTTGAGGCATTTTTGTTCTGAATGTGTAATCAAGCGTTTGGACAAGATATTAAGTTGTAATACTTGTAATATGTTGTCACGAAGACCTTTAACACGAAGTCTAATTGTACAAGTACGGTCTAAAGATATACAACGGTATCTGTTGGCAAAGAAGATACCGATTAAAGGATGTATTGGTGTGTATACCACAGCAAGAAAAAGTTTAAGTTACAGAAGATATTTAACATTTAGAATTGCTGACAATATCTTTTAGTTAATATTCTTGTTTTCCCTTTCATTTTGACTGCAGAAAAGGAAGACTTGATAAAATTGTTAATGACATTTGCTAGTGGTGCTAATGTTCATTTGAGTACGGAAGATGCAGGAAACATGTAAGTTTCATTCGGCGTGGAGCTGAAAGTTGCATGGTGCAAAAAGAATCCAAAATTATTTCATCGACTCTAAATTCAAAACATACGATATCGACGTTAATTACAAGTATTAATATTGTACATTTCTTGTTTGAGAGTTATAGATTTCTGTAGTATCACGTATATCTAACAAAAAAAAGAAAAGACGTGGAAGGAAACATTCATACATATGTATTGAAATTACAAAGAAATGAGAAGTATTTAACAAATCATTCCTTTATTCATCTCTAATTTCAGTGATAGTTCTCTCCCTAACCGATCAGCAACTACAAATGATGAGTATAATACACAAGTTTTTAATCATACACACGAAATCAATGCTTCAAGAGTTGATGGCAATGAAATTCCAGAAACAATTCCTAGACTTAACTTTTATTCGAATGGAAGAGCAGAACCGATACATTCGGTAGAAGAGAAGATTTCAAAAGTTTCTAATATTCAACATTCTGATGTATGTGTAGAAGCACCTATGGTATGTATAATTATAGTAGTATTGTTTTATAATTATTTTCTCATAATAATGTGTGTATGTATTATTATATTTCTTCTACTTTTTTTTCATTCTATGTAGAATCCTGTAAAATTATCTGACATAAATACATTATCAGAACTGGAGTGTTTAAATGTGAAGCAATTAAAAAATTTGCTGAGTACAAATCGAGTTGATTATAAAGGTTGCGTAGAAAGATGCGAATTATTGAATAGAGCTTCCAGATTATGGGAAGAATACAGGCAGTCAAGAACAAGTAAGATACAACTCTTTTATCAAACATTTGGTCATTTGACTTTTTAAGAATAAAAAGATGTTTAACTTGCACACCTTATTCTTAATAGAACCTGAAATTTTGGACGAAAATCTGTGCAAAATTTGTTGGGATGAACCAGTTGAATGTATAATCCTGGAATGTGGCCATATGGCTTGTTGTTTGAATTGTGGCAAACAAATGTCGGAATGTCCAATATGTAAACAGTATGTAGTGAGGGTAGTGCGATTTTTTAAAGCTTAACAAAAATACAGTAATGTTTAATACCATGGAATATGTAATATTCAATAAAACAAAATCGAAAAAGGGACGAATATAATCGCTACCATCGTGATATTTTAGATTTAGTGTTTATTGGCACATTCTATTGCCATCATAGATTATAATATAATCGAAATAAAATATAATCTTTTATATTAATGCAAATGCAATGAAATAACATGTATTAACATATACCATAAATATGTTTCAACATTTTCTATAAATATTTTTATTAAAAAATATGATCGAAAAGAAGGAGGCACTTATTTGGATGCCTATTAGATATATGTAAGCATTTTGCTCTACTTAAAAAAGTAGCTAATCTCTTTGATACGAGCGTAGATTATAATCAACAGCCACCGAGTGCATCCTCAAAGCTGAACGACGACTATAGTCGACAATACGCTACGCTACGCAATTGTTGTCGTTCTCATTTGCGATCGTCAAGTAACACTACTACGAAGCGCCGTATCGAAGAAGTTAAAAGTTTAAAGTAATCAAATTTAGTAACGACCACTGTATCCTTTTATTCTCATTTCTCTTTGCCGAAAATAAATTGATTGAAATTGGTAACGTCGTTGTTGTGACCTCTTTTTATCAGCAGAAATTTACGAGTCATCAATTTGAATTAACTGTTTATTATGCATCATACATAATACATAACAATACATACATATTTAAAACTCTTGACCATCCAATGTTACATTATTCTATTCTATAACTGATATATACTTGTCAAACTGTTCTTTATCATTTTTTGTTATGATATTTTACAAAACAGGAAAATATGTTGAGTCTATATGTATATTTAAATATATAATAATAGAACAATACAAATTTTCTACTGACATATGCACAACTATGTAACTTATTAATTTTAATCATTAATATGTTTCGGATCTTAAAAATATATAATAATTTTATTTTATTTTTTATACATATAGCTATTATATACTACAAAATCAATTTTTAAATTTTATGTTTTGATTTTATATGTGTATGCAATGCAATATATATATATATCAATATATAAATATATATATCAGTGACAACAGATAAATATTAACGGTATTTTAGAAAGTTCTCTCTATTCTTATGCTTTCGCTTATAATTTATTTACAATTTTTTAGCTTTGTCGAATTATTTAAATATTGTAATAAAATTTGTTCATCATTAAATTCTTTTATTAAAAAATTATTGCGCTATATAACTATATATATAATTTTTCAGGTTTGCCTCTTCCAGATTTCCTTTCCTGTTATAATGATACGATATCTATTATATGATACTATTATACGATAATACTGAAATCATTAAATTGATAAAACTAAAAATTTAGTAATGTAAGGCAATATTAGAATTCAACAGGGCGATCGGTGATAAATATTGGTCAATTTTAAGTTGATTTCAACACATTTTTTCATAAAATAAATTTAATTGAAATCTGTAGTATGATTGATTAAAACAGAAATACGACGTGAGGTGAAGATCACAAAGAGTTTTCCTCGATATTAAAGAAATTTCATAAGATTAACTACGAAAAAAGTGTATAATAGCCTTTATAGCAACAAACAATACATTAATTTAAAAACATTAGGGATAAATAGTAAAGACTACCATCCAATATAAATAGTAAACATGAATCAGGCGAAGATTGATAAGCTAGTTTCTAGGTTAAGGTACAATGTTGGATCAAAACCACGCAAATTAAAGAATGTAGATGGTCCAGAAGGAAGATTGCGAAAAATTAGAAAAACATTAACTGCTGTAATTAAATATGAAAGGATAGAGTTAAATTATGCAAGGGCAGATGAGACAAGAGGTTACGTTGAACGAGTGAGTATCATGTAAACTGTTCTCGATGCGCGTTATATGTTCTTTAATATTTTGTCTCGATTATAGTTAATATCAGAAGCCTTACGTCATGGTCCTCAACATACAGAAACAATGGAACTTGCAAAGTTCTGGATAATAGAAAAACAACTTATCCATAAACTTTTTAAGGTTCTTGTACCAAGATATGAAAACTATACAACTTCATTTACAAAACTTCATAATGCACCATATATATATCCGGGCTATGCATATAAAAGGGCTGTTTTGGAATTGAAAGGTGTGTTTTATAACAAATTTTATTCATTTACAAATTTAAAGAAAGTCACAGCTGAAATTAATATTAATTGTAATTATAGGGAATGTATATCCAGCTATAGAACAAGTCAACCCATATCAACATAATTTACTTCAAAATATATTACTGGACGCAGCTAGAAAAGAGTACAGAATGGAAAAGTATAAAGAAATAGCTGCTAACATGAATCTTTAGAGAGTACGTAAATGTTTTATTATTAAATGATATAAAAAATATGAAATATCAACATAAATTAGTAAATACAATTGATTTAGCCTGCTATTATCATTTTGTTGAATTCGTTTATTAAATTGATTATTGTTGTTATTATCATTTAAAAAGGTGCAATGGATAATGTTTGTGAAATTCCATAACATGTTCCTCCATAGAATGCATTTGTTTACTGAAATTAAAAAGATGCATTAGTAATTAAAGAAATTTTAAAAATTCGTTTATAAAATATTTTGAAGGATAATGTTATTAGTTCAATGTTTTCAAACAAACCTAATATGCTTTGGCATTGTGTGATATACGTCCGTGAATAATTCTTTCCAGCATGGTTTAAGTTCCTTTTCTGCTTCCGCAAAAGCAAGTAAAACAGAATTTTTTATGCGTTTCTTTAATTCCTTATCTTGTTGTTCACACCACAAACCGATCGATTCCAGATAATTATGATACCTGGTTATTGGTGTATAATGATTCCAATGCTCTATTTCATCATTTGATCGATATGCAGTACTGTCATCGGAAGTACTATGGTGACCGATTCTGAAATATATGTCAAGAAAAAGGGAAACTATGTAACATAGAATGTTTTAAAAAATTAATATGTACAGAAAAAGAATAATGCTTTTGTATACCGATAAGTCATAGCTTCAATTAAAATAGGTTTCCCTTTTTTAATGCATAATTCGCGAGCAGCTTTTGTTGCATAATACATAGCAAGAACATCATTACCATCTACACGGATTGTCGATATCCCATATGCTGGTCCTCTTGCCGCAATCCCATCACCTTTAAACTGTTCTCGAGTAGGAGTTGAGATTGCATAACCATTATTACGACTAGAAACAGATGATGTGAAACAGTTTTTTAAATATATGTTTAATGCACCTTCATATTTTTGCATATAATGGACAGTTAACTTTACCATATAAAAATGATTGGACACTCCAAAGTTGCAGCAAAATTGAAGGCTGCATGAGCATCTCCTTCACTAGCAGCTCCTTCACCAAAGTAACAAACTACACATGCATTCTTTTTAAATAGTTTAAGTGCGTATGCTGTACCTACAGCTAAAAATGATTAGAATCGCAGTATTAGAAAAATTAGAATTATATCCTAGTAATGACTCTATATATATGCCTCATATCATGATGAGACACTTATGTTGTGAATTTTAAAGAAATTATTGCATAGCTTGAAACAGTAAGAAACAACAATACCTTGAGGTAATTGTGTTGTTAAAGGAGATGAAATAGTAACAAAGTTCAATTTTTTTGATCCATAGTGAACAGGCATTTGCTTTCCCTTTGAAACATCTTTGTAGTTACCATAACATTGATTCATAAAGTCTATGATAGAATGTCCACGCCATAACAAGACACCTATAAAATTATTTTATAATAAATAATATGTAATTCTAATTATTAATTAAATACATCACTATTTTATTCTATACCTGCTTCTCGATATTGAGCATATATAATGTCCTCCAATGTAATAGCAGCTGCAGAACCAATTTGAGTAGCCTCTTCTCCTATATTGGTCATGTAAAATGATATACGTCCTTGTCGTTGAGATTCGTATAGGATTTTGTCCATTATATTCAGAGTAATCATTTTATCATATATTCTAATCATGGTATCCTGATCTAGCTTAAATGGGAGAAGAAAAACATATCATTGAGAAAATAAAAAGAAAGAATTATTTGCATGTAACATTAATAAACATTAGTTATGCAAACCTTGAGATCCTCTGGTAATTGTACATGTTTATGTGATAAATTTAAAATTCTAAATGTTGGTAAAGGATTGTAACATTGCTTGTCAATAAACTTTAATTCATTAGTAAAAATAGTTTGTATCCCTAAAAAAGAAGGCTCTTTTGTGTCAATGACGGAACCAATTTCAGCATTAGTAGTTTTATTGGTACAGTACTGTTGTACCCATTGTACCTAAATTCATGGAACAGGACAGATTAAACTTAATTTCATTTTTGTACTATTTCTAATGTTTTCTATACTTACCTGCTGTAATGCATTTTTAAAATATATTCGTTTCCCGTACTTGAAAAAGATCTTTTTAATCATTGCTATACGAACAATTATATTTGGCAATATTCAAGTCTTTGTCACGATGGTTACTGGCAATACTGATTATCTTGTTTTCATTTTAAAATTTATGTAACAGTATTGTGTACAAGGTACACGCGTGCGCATGGATAGCGAGGAGGGGGAGAGAGAAACACTAGTGCTTCATATGCACTAATACTACTAGTATCAGAGAGGAAATTTCCTTTTGTCCCAATTATTAGGTTGTTTTTTGTTATCTCCATGTAGTTGCTGTATCTAATGTTTATGCAAACATGAAACCTAATCTGTCAAATGTTGTGGTCTTTATCTTCAGTCTCCTTCTAACTGTCGTAGAATACATTTTGTTTGCATTGAAGTCTTAAAGCATAAAAGAAAAAGCATATCCGACTTATAACGCTGTATTGTTTTAAAAAAGGCAACAGTGATATCGCAACTGGGATTTACATCTTGTATGGGAGTGGTACTACAAGTGTTCAGACAATTCGTAGTTGGTTTAGGAGGTTTAGAACTGGTAATTTTAATCTGGAAGATGAAAAACGAAGAAAGTGATATATAATACCACAAACGAGAAATAGGTTCTGATAACATGGAACTCAATAGGTTCTTGTATGTGCTAGCATGCAACCAAACAGGGTAGATTCCTAACCTTAAGCTTAAATATATAGGTTCTTGTATATGCTAACTTATAACTTATTGTACATGCTAACGTTTTCCTCAACACTTGGCCGCATGGTGCAGCACCTGTACTGTAAAACAATTAGAATTACGGGTTCAGTACTCTCATTTCCTCTCTGTTACGATGTAACAACTCCCGATATTAAAAGCAATTACCCCTTTACTGGAGTTTCCAGATCTATGTATACGATCGTGGTTTCGTTAATGCTTTCAGTTTTCAGGTATTTATCCACATTTTCATCCAAATTTGTTTAGAAGACCGTCTTTGGAAAAGCTCTGTTCGGATACCGTAGTGAGATCACGTCGCTCGTGTGCATCGAGCCTACACAGTGTCTAATATATAAACATATATAAAAACAGAAGATGGATCTGTATGAATTAATTGGTATAGAAAGAACAGCTTCTGTTCAAGAAATTAAGAAAGCATATCGTAAGAAAGCTCTGTGTTGCCATCCTGACAAAAATCCAGATAATCCAAAAGCAGCTGAATTATTTCATGAATTATCACGAGCCTTGGAGATTCTTATTGATACATCTGCTCGGGCAGCTTATGACAAAGTTATTAATGCTAAGTATCAACAAAAATTACGTGCTAAAGAATTTGATTTAAAACGCAAAAAATTGAAAGAAGATTTGGAAGCACGGGAATTTGCTGAAAAGTCTTTGAATACAGATAATGAGAAATTACAGGCTGAGATAGAGCGATTGCGAAAAGAAGGATCAAAGCAAGTACAGGAAGAAATAGCACTTATGAATAGACACTTTGCAAAACAATCAAAAGTAGTTTACAAGGAATCACAAACTAACAGTGATTCTTATAGATTAAAAGTGAAATGGAAGCCTCATAAAGATCAGATCAACAATGGCGGATATGACTACAATACGTTATATAGAATTTTCTCAAAGTATGGGAAAATAATTGCTCTTGTTATTTCCTCCACAAGAGAAGGCAGAGCATTAGTAGAGTATCAACAAAGAAGCGATGCTGAAATGGCTCTAAACTATGAAATTGGTTTAGCTCAATATCCACTTAAACTTCAAAAGTTATGGGACAAAGAGGAAAAATCAAACATTTTTGCCACAGAAACTGCTTATAATGATGGTAATTTTATGAAGCACACGGTAAATCAAAGTATGTTTGATATTGAACAATTTGAACATTCTGTATTGAATAATTTAAAGAAAGCTGAAGAAAGAAAAAGATCTATAGGAAAACAGGACACGATGGAAAGCACTTGATTAAATATTTTTATGTTGATTATACTGTTCTTAAGTTTTTATTATGCAAATTGTTACAGCTTGCACCTGAATAGCAAAATTATATTATAGACACATGGAATATGGACTGAAAGATATTGAAGCATATTGTATATATCTATATCGTTAAAATAAGTAATAAAATTTATACACAAAAGTTTTACAGATATTCTAATACATTTATGGGAAATTTATTTGTCAATTGTAACAAATAATTATTCTATTTTATAAGCATATTGGATTTGAGACTTATAGCACTCAGACTGTAACTAAATTTATTATAATTATTTAAGTACAGATGACATCCTTTCGTTCCTTTTGCTTTTTTTGTTTCTTTACTTCTGTTTCATCGATAGGTGCTGGTTTAACAAACGGAATTTCATACTCGTATTCTGTTGGCATAAACTGTGCAAGAACCTTTGGTACTTTAACAGAAGTATCTGTTTGATGTACTTCCAAAATTGCACATATGACGCGAGTAACCGCACACATGGTTGCATTTAACATATGAACGTAATCTGTATTAGCATTCATCTTCTTGGTTTGACCATATCTAAAACACATTAATATGATACTTCACTTACAGAAAATGCGATAATAACAATAATAATAATAAAATAAAATATGTTGTAGTATTCAACTTTATTATGTTTTGCTTATTACCTGACCAGTAAACGTCTTGCTTGATAATCTAAGCAGTTGCTACATGAAACGAGTTCGCGAAAAGCGCTTGATCCCGGAAACCATGCTTCTAAGTCTAGTTTTTTTGAAGCAGCATTATTCAATGCACCAGATACTATATTTACTATACGATAAGGGATCTCCAAAGATTTATAAAATTCTTCTGCATTTGAAATCATTTCTTCCATCATTTGCCAAGATTTATCATCATATGGTGATGTTAAACAGAATTGCTCTACCTATCATCCATGTAAATCTAATATGTAAATTCATATTATGTTCCATATAATAAATGAAACTAAAGCTACAATTACTTTTTCAAATTGATGAACCCTAAAAATGCCTCTAGTATCACGTCCATGAGATCCAACTTCTTGCCTAAAACATGTAGATAGTCCTGCATACTTAATTGGTAAAATATTTTCAGGAATCCATTCGTTTCTATGAAACGCAGCTATCGGTTGCTCAGATGTAGCAATCAAATATTTTTCTTCAATTTCTTTATCGTCATTGCGTTCACTACCCTTACCAATTACCTAAATGAATAAAATTTTAATTAAGATTAAGTTGGTATTTATGTACTTGTACGTGTAATTAATTAATTCTATACCTTGTATAATTCTTCATCAAATTGAGATAATTGTGCTACTTCTTGCATAACATCCTTACGCATAAAAAATGGCGTGTAAAGTGGTTTGTAACCTTTTACATGTAACTGCCTGAGAGCTAATTGAATTAACGCATGCTGCAGAAAAACTGCTGGTCCTGTTAAAAAATAACCACGCCCCCCTGAGACATTAGTGCCACGTTCTCCATCTATACCATCTATCATGTATATTAAATCAACATGAGAATATTTCTTTTTCTGTGTACAATCTCCACAAGTTCTCTCAACCTAAAAATAAAAGCAGCAACTTTTTGTATCCATAGTTTTGTATCGACACGTGGAAGATTTGTCGCATTAAATTATATACTTTATTTTCCTCCTCGTCATTGCTAATTGGTACAGACTCATGCAATATGTTTCCTATTTCTTTGAGTGCACGGTTTCTTTCTAATTCGGTTAAGACTAAATCTTTATCATTTGTTCGAATAGCATCGTCGATGGAACTACGAACAGTTTTGATCTGTGCAACTGTTAACGATTTCAGGTTATTAGGCAATAAATTTTCCAGGTTTTCAAGAATATCCTTTGAGACAGTGTCATCGCCGTCCACTGCTTCCTTTTTTTTCATTTTCTCTCCTATCTCTTTGCTGCATACATTTTTTAATTTATTTAAGTTATCAGCTCTGTGTCGCAGCTGACGCCAAATTTTGTCTTTTTCGATCACCGTGTCGACTAAATTTACATCTTTAAAACGTTTCTTTTGATTTTCTCGCACTTTATCTGGATCAAACCCTTTATCCTTTCGAAACAGCTCTAAATCCAGTACCATGATTAGTAGCGGTGAAATTATAGAACGTTTTTTGAATTTCTATTTAATTACACGTGGAATATCTATATGTCAGCAAGGAGACAAGATCCTCCAACTCACCACCGATCACTACATTTATACTATAATCGTGGCTTACAGTGCTAACTTGAGAACTGTACCGGTAGATGTACTGGAACGTCTGGAACTGTTACATTCGACGCTGGTTATGGATGCACGCGTATGATCACATAGAGACATTCAAATAAATTGTAATGAGTACCAAACTTAGATATGTAAATAATCTTTCATAGTATGCCTCAAATTACATTTTATGTAAGAATTTACCGCTTAATAACTTGCCTTTCTTGCCGCCTGAATCCTAAATTTTGATAACTTTTAACTACACCAAACAACTTTATTACTTTTCAGTGAAAAGACAAAAATATCTATATATAAGTGAGTATCTATGTAAGCGTAATACAGAGGTATAGAAGTGTGAGAATAACTTTGTTGAATAGCAATAAATAATAAGCTTACATCAATGTATAATATTTACTGCTCTTTGAATATTTACCAAATTCAGCAATAAACTACAAAACAGGTATATGAGCGTTTTTTATTCTGATATAATGAATGATAGATGTAAAGGAATAAAATTGTTACTGTGTCAATCGAAAAAAAGGACAATATAGCATCAACTAATTTTGATCGATATTTTTCATAATCACAAGGTTTACTTAATAGCTAATGTTTTATTAATTATCGGTTTAAAGAAAAGTAATTAATTTGCAATCACTGAGAATACGAAAGATCTAAGAATTGTGAGCCGGCACTGTGCACGACTGTAATAAAAGTTGGCGATGATAACTTAACTTTATAATGTGTATTTCATTAAAGGAAGGAAAAAAAAAGGAAACCTTTATAATGATAATAGAGAAAATAAGTATTTAGCTAGTAGCTAGCATAGATCACAATTATGTTTGTTTCAAGTTTTCTTCAGCCATTCGTTGGGAATACGCATACGTATTTTATTAATGTTGCGCATGCGCACCAGCGAAATTCGTAAAAAAGGTTGAAGTTAGAATACAAGACGGTATGCATTGATAATGTTCAAGATTTTTCATCAGGAAAACATTAATTAGTAAAAAAATAAGACGTCGTAAGTTTAACGTAATGAGTGGAAAATCAGGTATAGTGTAAGCAGAAAAATTGTGGATTCAAATAGTCAGGTTGGTTGTGGCTATCGCACGAAATTTAGATCTTTAATGACATAACCTGATGCGCTTGTCAGTTGATTGGTGGATCTAAAATACGAGGTGTATCTTTTTTAAAGCACAACAATAATTTATAAACAGTATCGATAAAACTATTTGAGTTTAGTATGTTTTATATCACATGACAAACACGTTTGCGTGTACAAAACATTAGTGTTACTTTCTCACTTCCTCCTCTACCTCCTTCGCCTCTGCCTCCTTCTCCACTTCCTCTTCTTCCGTTCCCTCTCGCCGTTTTTTTATTATCCTTTCTTTGGTGAAACTATCTACCATGAGTAGATAAGGAATTACAATCTATTATTGACTCAAGAATATAATTTGATGATTGGGTAATAAATTATATGTTTGAAATTCTTGTTTCAGATTTGATATAGTAACAAACATTCCAACGAAATATCAGGGCATAGTTAATGTTGATATATAAGGCATATTTACATACATAAATGCCTTACAACTAAAAGGCGTACAGCTCTACGCTACACCGGTGAGTTCCAACACAAAATATTGCTTGGTAGTACGGCGGACACTCAAAGCCAACTAACCATGTCTGTACAAAGTGTTGCTCTGGCATCTCTCACGGCCACCTATACCGACTCGGAGGGCGAAGACGGGGTGGAAGACGACCTTCAGGAGAATTCGAACACTCCCCAGGGGGCCGCCCCGCATAATGCCCAAGTCGGTCAGCCCCAGGCTTTCACCAGTCCCAAATCTGGCACATCAGCCTCAAATAGTCCCGTTGTTGCACCCAACGTCGGTGGCAAGTCTAGTAACGATTTGTCGAACGCACCCACCTTAGTAACAGATGTGACATCTAAGGTGCAAAGATTGGTTTCATACTTTGATGATGCAATAGTCTCCGATGACGAGGGAGTGGTACAAACACAAATCGATGGACAGCCTTTTGAAAATGGAAGGCCCTCCTCGATTATGGAATGCTCTCCCTCTTGTCAAGGAGAACAGTTAGTTTCAGATAGCGAGGTGGATCCCTATGGCGTTGTTATACCACCAGAGCCATCAGGACAGTGTCCTGTGGAACTGCAGGAAAAAATAACAAAACTTTTTAGGAAAATGGAGAGCGGCGGTTTGGATATGAACAAAGTTATACAACAAAGGAAGGATTTTAGAAATCCATCCATTTATGAAAAACTTGTTCAATTTTGTAGCATCAATGAATTGGGTACTAATTATCCTCCTGATAGATTCGATCCATTTAAGTGGGGTAAAGATTCGTATTACGAGGAGCTCGCCAAAGTTCAAAAGGCAAAAATGGATAAACTCGAGAAGGCTAGGAAAGAGAAAACAAAAATCGAAATTGTTTCTGGTACAGCTAAGCGACCCAATAGTTCTAGTACAACGGAAGATGATGCTAAAAAAAGGAAAAGTAAATGGGATCAAGTTGCAACTGGAGCTACTGCCTCGATAAAGCCAACTGTGCTGTTATCTCAACCAACTCTTACCACTTTAACATCATCTGCAACTGGCACCAAAGCGACGGTAATATCTGCTTTTGGATCTTTACCAAAGAAAAGACTGTAACATACCCTGTAAATCACTTGTAAATATTACGTTTTTCGAAAAAGCAACAGTTCATCCTTCATTTAATGTTGTTCCATATAGAAAAGGAAATCGCAGCGGATTTCGCATAAATGTGAATATAATATAGACTCGCATAACATGCGATCATATATTCATATAGCCATACATGTTATCCATAAGATTGATTTATCAAATTTAATTGTTGGTTTTGTTGAACATACCGAATCGACCTTTCATTTTATATATAATGGGATAAACTGTTTTGAAAGTATATCCTTAGTATGACTTCTGTCAGAATGATTATCAACAAGGATGCATTGAGTCGACAGCTTTCAATCGCATATACAGAAAATTATGCAAGAGAAGGAGAGAAGAAATAATATAAACTAAGAAAGAAAGATTTCTTAGAAAAAGAAGATTTTGAAATTAATGAAATGAAAAATAAGGTATTGATCGACCGTTATATTGAGTTTTTTCTGTGCTTTCTTCCTCTATAAAATACTTTTAATTTAAGATAAATTTTGATATTTATGTATACTTTTTTCGTGACATTATTTTCCACGTTAATAGTGTCTTACTTAGTGGACTAAAAGAAAGGTATATAGGAGATATAAAGGTAATAGGAGGAAAACAGATACAACGATAATGTTTATTATGAAGGGAATTTCCTTTTCTTTTTGTGAATATATTTATAACATTTAGGTATTTTTATTTTATTAATCGACGAATACCAAAATACTGTGTAAAATATGTACATTATAACATGTGTTGCCATTATAACGAAAAATTTAGAAATCAATTGAATCTTTTTCAATTAAAATTATAGTGAAAAAATTATTTGTAAAGATAATTGTAACGAACAAGTTCATTCAAATAATTTCAACTAGAATTAGAATTGACTTAGTTTCTTGTAAATCTAAATAAATGGTTATAATGATACTTTTATAAGAAAGATTTGTATGTTTAGTGTCCTGTGCCCGAGTAAAGTAACACAATGAAAGTTATATGCAGTCAATTTCATTTCATGGTTGTCAAGTAGGTCAGATCAGATGTTAAATTATATGTATATATAATATGTGAATACGTGTATCCATAGTGCGAACGTTTGTATGTGCAAATTGACCGAGATGCGCAAAGATAAGAGATAATAGATATTGGAAGATAATCAGATATAGATAAAATATAATTAAATTCCATTTTATTTCAAACTCTACTGAAACGCGTATGTACATAATATGAGTATTGGATACAAGTGTGGTAATTCGATGCTGTATTTTACGATCTATCTAGGTATATATGTTTTTCACTAATTGTCTGTCCGTTCGATCATAATTGTAGTATGATTTTGGATAAAGCGTCGATAAATCGTTGAAACTTTTTATTTAACACATATCTCAATTTTAACGAATTTCAAGATCAACTTATAAATTGAAGTAAACATTTTTCAGTATCAAATACCACTGTTATTGTTTACAACAAGTATTTGAAAAATGTAATGATGATAATAATAATAATGTAATATATTTTTTACATTTATATGTATACATATATATATTGATATGGATGTAAATTTTACACATCATGTTTTTAAATTGCGTTGAATGATATATTGTATGAAATAATGGATAATGATATTATTTGGGAAGAGTGACATTTATGGTTTCTGTTTATAATCTTGCTTAGTTTTTAAGTTTCTATTGTAAAAACAAAAATAAAAATAAATACAAATAAATAAAACAATGCCTCTCTGTTGTACGTTGTACCTTTAAAAGAGAACGGGTTAAATTAATGGTAACATAGAGATGTTACTAGCTGTTGTACAAAAATCTCCCTTCATGACATAACCTGTTGTGTAATACAAACAAAATCTGCTAATAATACCTATTATTGTATTTAAAACGATCTAAACGGTCGGAAGGAAAAACAGAGGGTGTAAAGTAAAAGACATAACAAAAGTATATTTTATTGAATAACTATACATTTATAATCAACGTATTTTGAGACAGCCAAGGATAAGCTATAAATTGTATATGATTGAACATGCAATGATACAAGACTTACTAGATACAAATCTTACTAGAAAATTATAAAATATTGAGATCCAGTTTTAATCATTTCTACATTTTATCAAATGACTGTGGATGGTACTAACAGTAATGAGCAAGTTATTCTTGTAACGGGTGGCTATGATCATACTATCAAAATATGGCAACCTCACACAGGAGTTTGCCAACGAACTGCAGAACACACAGATTCGGTAATCTTCTGATATTTATGGAAATATCACGTGTATATTTTGTCTAAAATTTGTTTCTTCTAATACTTTGATATTTTTAGCAAGTCAATGCTTTAGACATAACTCCAGATAAATATCTAATAGCTGCTGCCGGATATCAACATATAAGGATGTATGACTTGGTTTCGAACAATCCAAATCCAATTATTAATTATGAAGGAGTGTCAAAGAATATTACAGGTTTAGGTTTCCAGGTATTTTATCATTACATTCTGCTGGTATCAATAATATACAAATTTGGAATTTTGTAAGATTATTCTTATAGTAATGTAATAGCATTTATTTTAAAATTATTAATATACTTTATTATATCTAGGAAGAGGGGAAATGGATGTATACTGGTGGTGAAGACTGTTCAGCACGGATTTGGGATCTCAGGCAAATACAAATAGGATTTAGATACCATGTTAATTGTTTGCTACAAAAAAAAAAATTTGGAAATAATAAATAAGTAATAATAATGACGATAATAATAATAAAAAGAATAACAAAAATGTTACAGGTCAAGTAGCTTTCAATGCCAACGAATATTCCAAGTGTCAGCTCCTGTAAACTGTGTTTGTCTGCATCCGAATCAAGCAGAACTTATTGTTGGTGATCAAAGCGGTGTTATACATTTGTGGGATTTACGTTCGGATCATAACGAACAATTGGTACGAAAAAGTGTAGAAAATAATTTGTTTTATTAGTAATGGCGACATGCCGATTTTGGTTGGCTTTAATTCCACGCTTATTTATTTAAATAATTGCTCTTCGTACGTAAAGATACCAGAAGCTGAAGCGTCTGTGCAAGACGTTGCGATTGATCAAGATGGTACATATATGGCAGCAGTGAACAACAAAGGCCACTGTTATATTTGGACACTTACCGGGGGTGTAGGCGATGAACCTACCCGTCTTAATCCTCGTCACAAACTTTCAGCACACAAACGTTACGCACTTCGATGCAAATTTAGCCCCGATTCTACGTAAGTATATTTCATCAAATACATAATATGATAATAAAATCATATAAAATTATGTACTATCTATTGTAACTCGTGGTCTCTTTTGATTAGACTTTTAGTGACTACATCTGCTGATCAGACTGCTCGAGTTTGGAAAACTACAGATTTCTCGGAAGTACAAGTACTTCAACATGAGGCAAAACGATGGGTCTGGGATGCTGCATTTAGTGCAGATTCACAATACATATTTACTGGTAATAACATACTTTCTTTTTTATTCTTTTGTTATCACGTTTTTTTGGATTTAATTTCAACATTTGACTTGATTTAGCTTCGTCCGATGGTGTTGCAAGATTGTGGAATGTATCAACAGGAGCAGTAGAGCGAGAATATCAGGGTCACCAAAAAGCAGTTACTGCTCTTGCATTTCGTGATGAAGTACTTTCCGTTCCTTAAACGAGCAGTATATTTGTTTAAATTTTTGAATAAAATATTGTTCTCATTTATATTTAATAATAAGGAGGAATGTCGTTTTAACTTATAATTTATATTGAACTATTTAATTTTCGTGCTTTGTTGTTTCTTTTATTTGTGCCTTTTCTTTCCGCTATTTTTCAATTATAGTTACTTCGACTTTATCATTTACGATTTTCCAATGTGTCCACTTCCATCTTCTGATCTTAGAATTTGCACATTTTCAAGCGTATACATAAATCACAACATTACCTTTAAGTAACTACGTAACATTAATTTTATCTTTAAATATAATAATAAGTATGATAATGAAGATAAAATTGTAATTATAATCCAAGAAATAAAGCATAAGAGAAAATTACTTTCTCATGATTCCAATTTTGGAAAATTTTGTTTGTTGTTTGTTTGTTGGTTGTGTGTGTGTGTGTGTGTGCGCTCGCGCGCGCGCGCGTGTGTGTACATATTATATATATAATATGTGTTAATATATATAATATATATATATTATTCTCCTTTTAGCTATTGGAACCTGCATTTTTGTGAGTTTACTCTTAGTAATTATACTTTAAGTACTTTAAATGAAAGGCAACTTTTCTACTTCACCCATTTCTGTGAAAGTTTCATTGTCCATTGTATAACTTAACATGAACTTTAATGATACCGTTTCCTACAAAACAGATTATATCAGGTTAAATAAAGTCAGTGAATATTTTAAATACAAAAGAAATATTTTCATTGTTTTACCTTGGTAGGATTTGCAATTAGCATAATTTGAGTAATTGCTGATGGAGGCAAGAATGGATTATGACCAGGCAATCCTGTTCCAGAAGGTGGCTGTAGTCTACATTTACATTTCTAAAACGGAAAAATATTTTCAGTTTCAAATGTTAGCAATTTAATTAATTGAATTGTAATGATTTGCTAGTTGTATGAACAATAACAACGACGAAAAGTAATTAGATGAATATTAAAAACATACTTTTGGCACCACTGCTTGAAACAAGTAATTGGTAAGTGGCTTCAAATTCTTACTCATTGTCGTAATCACTACGACAAACACATCTTGCCTTGGATTGTCTCGAGCAAAATGAAGCACAACAGATATACCATTCTTCTCTTCAATTACTGTCATAGGCGGATTAATACCTATTGAATAAACAATAAAACGAACAGTTTTATTTTAACCGTTACTAACGTGTCTCATTAATTATCGGGCATTGAATAAGAGGTATAACATCGTACTCTGTCTTTAGGCAAAGATATAATGTACTTTTATGATAATATCAATAGACACAAAAGAACAGGAAACAACAATTTACCTGGTTTAATATCTTGAAGGCTAATGTTAATGTCTGTCAATGGTTTAATCTCCGGTTCGGGACTAACTGAGTTTTCCGTCGACGGTATTATTGAAGCAGCATCCCATACACTTGATGGATTGTTACATCGGTTCGTTTCTATCTTCTCATTATTCGCATTAGATTCGATGGTTTGAGGATTTGTATCATCGTGAGATGGAATGTTATCGCTTGACTTAAGATGAATATCAGACAGTTTGTCGTTTTTTACACTTGTAGTATCCGACAAATTAGGAAAATGTGAAGAACTGCCGCTACGAGGGAAGGTCGTTGAAACGTTTGAAAGGTTTGATATTTGGTGAACGATTTATATTTTGTTTACTATTTTTTGTAGTTTGTTTACTACTACTACTACTAAATGCCGTAATTGTATATAATGGAACTAATTAAAAAGTATAAGTACGTTTTACCAACCTTCCTAACTTTACACGTGAATTCGATACTATGCCTGATAAGCTTTGTTTAAGCAAAGACTCTCCCAATTCGTTCAATTCCTCCAGTGCTTTTGCTTTACTGTCAATTTTCTTTTCAGATGTGTTGATTAATTCATCTGAAAATGGAACGTTACTCACCATTTGTTCGTTTATTTAATCGATCAAATTCATTATTAAAAACGCTCAATTTTTTCAATATATCAGCGTTATTCAATCGATAGAGCATATGTGTCGGATATTTTACATTCACGGACCTTTCTTATTTTTAGGTAAAACATTAATTGGCTGCATGACTGATTCGATCATTAAGAGATTTGCGTCAGAAACCGAAGAGATTTCTGAATCTTCAGACTTCCCTAGTGAACTGAAGATATCTCCTAAAACTTCCATATCTGACTGATGATTTGTGGTCATTGCGTTTACACCATCACTTTTAAGAGGAACATTCTCCATTGGAGAAGATAAATCTAATAAATACGGACTGATATCGGAGTCTATTTTAGGCTTCACACATTTACCATGAACTATAATAGCAGTGTACTTCTCAAATACTTGTTCCAATTCATCACTTGCAGCAAGTACATCACCTATTAGATTATTTAAACATGATACGGCTTTAAAATTCGGACTAATAATTATAACGTAAGTTTTTACATTTTATGCTCAAGTTATTAAGATGATATTAGTAAAAGTTGAATGAAGAAATGATTTTTTAATAGACAAAGAAAGTAATTCTCGTATTCGTTAAATTTCTTTAAACGAATTTTGATAAAATACTTACTAAGCATTCCTTCGTTATCTTGGGTTTCATTTGCTAATCTGAGCACAATTGGTTTTAATCGTTCGCAAGCCTGATATAATTCTTTCATTAATTCAAGATCTTCCGTACTAGTTTCATTACAGTTATACGAATCTAACATTTCTGATAATAATTTTGCATTGTTATGAACAGATTCTAGCTCCATTATCCTACGTGAATTTAATTGTACTCTTCTTTCATCCTATAAAATAGTAGTTGATATATTTTGCAAAACTACTATTTTACAATTTTTCAAATACATATTACACTTACCTCTCTCACCATAGTTTTAATTAATCTATTTGCAGCTTGTAAATCATCAGGATTTTTACTTTGCAATAATTTCTGCAGCAATTTAGATTTCTCTTCATCATCAAATATCGTACTCTTAGTTTTCAATGCTTTCAATCCTTCCTCTTGAGTATTATTTAAAGACACGGAATCATCCTGAATACATGTACAATTTTCACATCTTAAGAAAAGATTGAAAAAAAGGAGACTGAACTCTCTGTCAAAAATAATATATGGAACTCACTTCTATAACACCCTGCTTTTTTAACATTTCATAGGCTTCTTTAATTTTTAATTCTTTTGGATACTCCCTTGTCCATGTATGTAACAACTGTAATACTTTTTGGCGCACCATGGCTGGCGTTTTACCGCCTAGATACTTTGGTGAAACTAAACGAATCATTTCATTTAAGAAACGAAATTTACCAACTTCTGCGTGAAAAGACGGCCCACATCTATTCATACATGTATCTAGTAACTGTAAAAGTAATTAAAAACCAAAAACAACATATAAGAATGATAAAACTTGTAATTGTGCAATATGTATGTTGGTTTACTACCAGAGATTTTCTTTTAATTTAAATTTATATTCAAAAAGTATCAAATATTAAACAATAAGCAATAAATCAAATAAAACAATAAAAATAAAATGACTTTTACTTCCTATATGTATACATATATGCATACATATATACAGGTTTTCTTTAGAATAACTTTAAATAAATAAAGTAACATGAAATGAAATAATTTTACATCTGAATTTGTTATGCAACAGAAATTTGACAAAGAAACTTACAGCAAGAGCTTGAAGTGCTTCAGTCTCGTTAGATGATTGAATACGCAGTGCTAATAATTTAGTGCCAATTTGAATACCTTCTGCTTCTTTGGTGAGCATCACACAGAATGCTTCGGTTGCAGCTATATCAGGTTTTTGATTTTGGGGATTTGTTACCCTTTCTACAAAAAGATAAGAAAGAAGGAAAAAATAAAAGAAGAGAAAAAGATATATTTAATAAATTAACCACAACTGGATATCTATAAAATGGACAGTCTTTGTTACTATAGACATTTCTAGACAATAAATAAATATGTGGTATTTTAACTTACGTATCAGGGCTTCTAAACTTGTTGTAACAACAACATCCATTTCTATAATTTCCTTTAAATTTCTTTAAATTCACGCGTTTTAGGTTACATGTGTTTATTTGATAGATAATACGAACAAAGATTTGAAAGATACCATTTTGAGCTTTTCCTCGCAAACAGCAATACTCTTAAAATTAAATATAATATTTCTTGATATGAGAGATTCCACATTTACAATTGTTATCTTATTATATTTTGGTTTTTCTGCTATAGTTACTTCAAAATATTAAAAAAAAAAATAGTATTTCATTAAGTCTAGAGAAGTCTTAGAGACAAACAGCTGTTCGTAGTGTAAAGTATAATTCACTGTGGAATTCTATTCGTAGTTCTTCTAAAACTGACATGAGAGGCGCTTTAATAAATGTTGCTTCGTTGCACGCAATATCGAAAACGAAAAGACATTTCAATCGAGAATTCTCGAATCTTGTTGTCCAGTATGTACGTACGTACTTGCACGATAGAAAAAATAGGAAAGACCTATAATAATTAAAATAAAATATAACATTACGAATTCTTCATAAATGTTCATTACAGTTTCATCATACATAGAGTTTCATCGTGTTCGTGAGTAATGAAATGGTTGATTGGCCCTCGATTAATATGCATGTACAGGGTGGTCCAGGTAAATGAGATTACTTAAATATTTACCTTATTTGTTATATCGTTGTATGGAAAAATTTGTCAGGAAAAAGTTACATTATTTCAGGAACCATATATAACGTTGGAAATAGTTTTCTCTCATGATCATTTCTTTTTTACAGGATTTTAAGGTCATCAATATTCTTTTAAGTAGAACCTTATATTTATTTTCCGATATTTTTGTAAAGCATGAAAAAGCAAATTCAGTTATCTTAATAATTATATCGTTATCATCACTTAATCTTGAAATATCTGCGCCTGAAATATACATAATATAATACATATTTTATTATGTCCAATCGACAGGTGGTAAAATGAAAAAATCCAAATTTTTCGGCTCCTAGGAAGAATTTTGTAATTTCGGGGAGAGCTCAAATGAAAGTTTAGAACGTAAGGAATTAATCGAGATTAGTTTTATTTAAATATTCTCCCTGGTTTCTTAGTCATAAGGTACGATCGTGGGTTAGTATTGACATTAATCAAATTTATTAATATGTGGTTTTTTCTTTTTAATTAATAATAGTCGTGTTAGATAATAAGACAAACATGAGAAAACCATTGAGAAACTCATAAGATTATATCTAGAATTTATTTAAATTCTGATTCTCTTCTTACATAACCTATCATGTTTAATCTAATATTTGTAGTTTCAAGAAATTATTAAAGATTCTTGTTCGTGTCAATTTTGTAAAGATATTTTTTACTTTACTTGATATGTATATTTCATAAATATTATTGCAATGAAATTAGAAGAACGTTGTAATGATGATAAAAACATTAGTGATGATCATTCCCTCAGAATCTGAAGCAGAGAAACTAGGAAGGCCAAGCAGAAGATCTATAAAAATGAAACATATAAAAATGCATATAGAAGAAGAAGAATTTGAAGATGATGAGCTTCCTGATGCAAAAAGTGAAGCTGGTGGAAATGCCGGATGGGCAGATGCTATGCAAAAAATTCTACGAACAAAAAAGCCAAAACGTAGGAAAACAATAGTTTTATCAAAAGCAAAAAGGTTATACGATGTGAAAGATGAAAAAGATAAAGAAAAGTTGTCATTTGAAATTGAGAAAGAGGAAAGGGAAATAAAAACAGAGGAATTAGAAGAAGGAGACGCTAATGTTAAAAAACCACGAATAAAAGAAAGGAGGAAAGAAAAAAATTTAGGTATTAGAGTAAAACCAAGCATAACGGACAGAGAGCGTGAAAGGACATTGCAAAAGATTGCTACAAAGTAATTTAATTACTCTAAGGATAGAGGATGCAATTTTTTTGTTTATTTTAAATAAATAATCATTTTTTATTGTAGAGGTGTAGTACAACTATTCAATGCAGTTAAACAACAACAAGGTGAGATTAACAAAAAATTATCAGAAGCTGGACCGTTAGAAAGAAAACGCGATCAAGTATTGAAAAATATTGATAAGACTGCATTCTTGGATGTTCTTATGGGAGGAAGTAAAAGTATACCTGTAGATAATGATGTAAAAAATGAAACGCAAGAAAATGGAAAGCATAAAAAGAAGGTAAAGGTATTTCTTAGACAAGTGTTATTATTGTTAGCAAATATTTAATGTTGAGAAAACGATAATATGTATATATCTTATATAGAAGGAGAAAGAAATTTGGAATGTGCTGAGAGAAGATTTCGTAATGGGAACGAAATTGAAGGATTGGGATCGGGAAGACGTAGATGAAGATTCTTCGGCCCCCGAAGACGTAGATAGTGACAATTAAATTGTAAAAAAATATAAAATAATCATAAAAATGATTATTTGTCATGATGACGATTAAAGAGTATCCTTTAATTAAATTATTACGAGTAAAATTTTACCTCTATTTTAACATTTTCGGTTTCCTATTCTTTTTTTATTACCTATATATTTAGGAAAAAATACAGATTAAAAACAAAGTTTAAATTTTTTATTAAATACTTTATTTCATTAGTAGCTTTACTTTGATATCTTTTTTATCTATGCAACAACGGTAATAATGTGTTCAGTGTATAATTTTCATGTAACTTAGTGTATATTTATAACGCATATATGACTCTATGTAAAATCAATTTTCATTGTATCTTGTTTATGTCATATAAATACGACATGTGTGTGAGTATGTGTGCGTGGACAATAGTGCCACGTAGTATATTTTTGTAAAATATCAGTGTACATCTTATGCATTTATGCCACAGTTCTTTTAGAGTAGTAAGTTTAAACTCAATTCAGGAGATACATTTACATATACATAATCTGTACATAGGACCTGTACATAGGACATGTGTCCAACAGTTATTCTATACACATCTTACTTTTATGTATTCTATATTCATTGTTTTCTCGTGACACGTAAAAATATAAATTATGAGCTTGTTGCATCTAAGTTTGAATTTCAGAAATCGTTAACTGTATTGCGTTATATACTAAAATAATATAAAAAGCAAATATATAACAAGTAGTCTGTAGAATAGATTACTAATAATGCGTAAAAAATATTTGAATTCATTCACGACGGTCATTTACTTAACAATTACTGAACCTAGTGTGTAGATTAACCCTTGGACGGACTGAACCAACTTTTCCTCGTCTTTCTCCTCTCATTATTATGCCATAATTAAATTGATTGTACCTTTTTGTATATAAAATTATTTTCAGGACTTAAACAATTTGGTGATCCTCTTAGGTCAGTTGAATTATCTGTCCGCATTTTTCCATGCTTTTTTAAATGTTATAATTATCTTTTTGTGTACAAATAGACTTAAAACCCATCATAGTACATTTAGATTAAGAACTAACAAAAAAATATTTGATTCTGATAAATTAAATAATATTAATTTCAATTGTATAATAGATTTCTCTACTAAATTTCGAGCGCTCTTAGTACTGCGAACTTTATTATTTAAGATACGTTTCAAAGTAATTAATTTCCATGAAAATAAACTGTTACATTAATAGAATATGTTTCCACTTTTATTATAAGCTTTTTACAGAATGTAATTATCGACATATGCACCTTTGGTCAGAGAGTTTTCTACCTCCTATCGATTGTTATCATATATTTTCAGTGTTATATCTCACGTTATACCCGACTTTCGCGAATGTCTGCCAGTGCTCCAAAATTTCTAGTCTCTTCGTCAGAATAAACAGCCTCGCTTTCTAGCCTGTGCGACCTGCCGACAGCCTCGTCAGTGCTTTGATTTCTTATATAATATCCTATCGGATTAGATTCCATATTGTGATTGGTTTCATCCGTCTGGCCATTTTCGGAATGTATATTTCTTAGACTAGATTGATCTTCCTGATTTGCTTGTGCTCTCGACCTATCGTTTTCAGTTGCGTCGTTATACCAGTTTTGCGGCGTTATACCAGTGTGGCTATTGTTGCAATCGTCGGAACGTGATATCCGGACGAAAACTACTCCAGTCTCTTGGTTATCTCTCTGTGAATTTTCTATGTTATTTCTACTTTCTTCGCTAGTTCTCGACATGCTTCGAACAAGATTTCTTGTATTCATTAACTCATTTGCCGACGTTATATTCCTCGATACTTGATCGGTATTATTTGGGATCACTCTTTCGTTGTTTCGAATGTTATTATCGGACAAGCAATAATTTCCATTATTCGACAACGTATCGCTTTGTCGTTCGCTTACATTTCCGTTCACGTTATAAAACGAAGTTTCATCTTGATAAGTTCTAAGAGTCTCAAAGTTCGCATTACTAAATACTCGTGGTACCATCTCCTGACTCAACCGGTATAATTCTAATTCGTTATCGACGTAATAGCTATCAAGTGGATTGCTAATGATGGATGGATTTCTCGAGACGGTCCTTCGTGGGAAGCTTTGACTCGAGAAATTCGTTACGGTCGCATAAGGGTATGCTATTGTATTCATCGGATTGCTTAGTATATGCGGACAACCATCTAAACTTTGCATTTCAATTTCTTCTTTGCCATCGTGACGATAACCGTGCATATCTATCTCATGAGGAAGATTGGCAAACCTAAAGATAGAATTATCAAATCTATTAAAGAAGAAATTATCGCAAATATCTTTAGAATCAAAACTGACCTGTGTAGTAAGATATCGGAATACGATGGCGGCATATCCGACTCTTCTTTACCATAGATACTCTCGTAAGTTGGTGGTGGAAAACACCCAACGGATCCTAAGCTATCTTTGCTTGACGTTTCTGCATCCATCTCAAGTATACTACCTTGGCTGTTTTGTAGCTGATGTCGAATTATGCCTCGCGGATTTCTTTGAGCACGTAGTACGCTATCACCTAGTTCCACCAAATCTAAACCTGTTCCGACAAATAACATTTAAGAACATTTAGAGTAACTAACATTTTCGTCTTCGAATCGTTGATATTCTACAACTTGAAAGAAAAGGAGAAGAAGAAGAAAGGAGCACCGAAGTTTAGTATATATTAGCAATCTTACCAGTTGGATCGGTTTGAAACTGCGTGAAGATCGTACCATCCACAACGAGCATCCTACCGTGTGGCAAGAGAATAATCGTTGGTGTTGCTACCATAGTTTGATCGTTATTGCTAAATCGTGAATCTGGCTCTGGATCTTCGAGTTGGCAGCAACAATGTCGTCTGCACAATGATCTGCAGAACGGTGCGCCCCAACAGCAATAAGCGAATATAAAGCAGAGCACAGCTAGCATCACCAAAAAAGTGACTACCCCTTGGCGTTGTTGAGCGGCTGTGAGGACCGGACCTTCGCCGCCGCCGCCGAGACCGATGCCGAATCCTAACCCAGCGCTGTTGCTCATCTCCCCTGTAATCGTCATTCCCTTCTTAAATATTTTCGATTAGTTAGTATCATCGACTCATACATAAATGACTCATACAATAATTTGAATCAACTTCTTTACTTCCTTATTTTATCCTATATTTAGATACTTTACCCTGTTGTGAATTCTCTGTATTTAGTTATTTTATGCGCTAATATGTTATATAAAAGAAATCCAAGTTCAGGTATTATTCTCTCGCGGCGAGCTCCGCTTCCGTCTATTGGACACGTTTTGCAGGAACAATCGGACATTAATCGCAAACATTTTCCCTTTCGCGCGATAAATGTATTTCAATCCGCAATGCGGAGTAAATAGCGATACTAACGCATCTGTTCTTGGCAATAATCCAATTTTGTGCGATGAATTTTAATGCAAGCAAAATTTTATCGCCGTTTACCGAACATTTTATTACATTATTTGAAAAATTAATTGGACATTTTCCATCGCTGCTGCAATGTTTTTAGCATGCCCACATTGACTCACGTTGATTCCATCAAAATTGATCTTTTCCTTTCGTTTGCCTTCTCTTATTCTATTAATTAACGCTATAAATTATTTTTACGTAGATACATTTTACATATTAACTGTTATACATCGTTGTCACGGAGTTCGATGAAGAGAGAAATGATCGTACTGTACGGTAATGGTAATGGTAATGGTAATGAAGCTACCTGAAGCGCATCAATTATAACACGTGCGAGAAACAACTTTGAACGTTGGAACGCTCTCTCTTACGCTTTACGCTAACAGAATATGTTTCGTTATCTGTCGGGAAGTAAAGTAAGGTGAAAGTGAGAAGAGTGCGGTAATCTTGACATATTACAGCCGACGATAGTGGGTCAGTAATTCCAATCGTACCTAGGTTCATAGATTACTTGGAAAGTGTCGGAATATTACGTACGTTTTCTGATACAGAGAAAGTGGTAATCTGGTAATTGTTGTAGCTAAACTTCGGAACTGCGGTTTCTTCATTAGCAAAATGCAAATATATTTCATGATGTTTTCGTTCAATTATTCAACTTGAAACGCATCGTTTCAATTTGCGATGTGTTATATTTAATAAATTGATTTTCTTGCATAACAGATACATGTATCATAAATATATGTACGTAGTAGTATCCTTTGAAACAATCTTCGTTTCTTTCTCTTACCACAAGTTTCAAGTTCCTTTTATTTCAAATCAATTATATGTAAAATCGATTAGGTAAACGTGTAATTAAATATAAAAAATTCATTTACCTTGGGTAGTAATGTTGTACAGCCAAGTCGCCCCCGTGGTGGACACAGACTTCGTAATTTTGCGCGATCCGTACACCACGAAAATAATCTTCTTAAATTTCGCAGAAAAATATTCTTTTCTCCCCTTCAACGATTTTTAAACACAAAATGATTATGTCGACAGCCGTTGCCCGTAACGTATCGCATTGCGCGATTTAAAGTTTTTACATAAACTAACAACAATCCAAGTAACGTACACACAATTTAAGTGGTACGTTAGTTACTTATCGTTGACACGACAACATAATAATTCCATTAACGATCTCATTTCTCTTTTCTATCTCTTAATAAATTGTTATATTTTCGCGGCAAATTTGCTCCTTTTGAAATTTATCGCGAAATATTACGCGGTCAAGATTATTAATTTACATTGGAACCAGTTTGAAGCTCGTTGTCAATGACATTGGAGGAAACGATGACGGTGTTATATTATATCGCGGACTCGATGATCCTCGCGACGAGTTCGCAGGAGAATCTCTTCACGAAGGCATCTAGCGTGAAGTCGAACAACGTAAGTACACTGTCATCATGGAGATACTCTTGACCCATTTTAATATCTCCCCACTTAACATCAACCTGCTGCTTTTCGCCTTCGATGCCTCTATTTTTCAATTAGGAACGTCCGCTGGCCAATACATTTCGTTTCTTATTTCTTAGCCGTGTTCCCTCCTCACGACCTAAGTTCCGACGCTTAGGTCCTATTGTCGTATCTCATCACGACATTTCCTCGTCACGTACTTTCGTTAGCGCCGTTTCTTTTTCTTCCTCTTTTTTCTCCTCTGTTATCTTCGTTTTGTTTTAGTCAGCTGTATACTGTAACAAGATTGAATTTCATCGATTGAAAATTCAAGTTTCCTGAAACGTCTGCCGATCGATTTCATCAGACGCAGTACGGTTTTTATATAGCAGAGCGACGAATTCGAGAATTCTTTTAGCTATGTCGTGTTCAAGTCAAACGGTATTTACTCGTGCGGCAAATTTTGCATAACACTCGATGACATATGATATACATTTCAATTTAATTAACGCTCTTATCTGCGAACAATATTCGTTTCATTCATTTCACGTTTGACATATTTTCATCTGAAACCTTTGCAAGGATGCAGGCATTCCATTTAATTGTTAAATCGAATCGTTGACATCCCTTTCCGTTGACTTTGACGTCATCGATTGCAGATGAAGGCGCGCCATATTATTTACAATTTACCGAATGTCCAGCTGAACAAATTGTAAAGTACAAATTATATAACACAAAAAGAAAAAAAAATATTATTTACTGTCGATGCATTGTGCATTCACACAATAACCTTTTAAAATATTTCTTTTCTCTACACCGTATAATTTTCATGTAATATCTAGAAACGTCACTAATATACGTATATTTCTAAATCGAATTCATTTAATTGTTTGTAAAATCAGATCGAACTAATTAGCAATTCTTCGAGATTGAGATTAATCAATTACAAGTTAAATGCAAATATAATACTTGTTTGTAATAATATATTTGAACAATGTCGTAGTCATGATTCACGCACATTATTATTGCACATTATTGTCACACTGAAAGATAAAACTGTGTACATGTGATAATATGTAGTAAATTCGAGGAGTAAGTTTCACGCTACATAATCACTTTTAGTCTCAACAATATTTGCATAATATTTGCATCACGATTTATAACTATTGATCTATACAAAGTAACACAGTAACGTTTGAACTTTTGACTTCTTTTAAATCTTCGTTTCGTCGAAAGAATAACGATTATAAAAACGGTAGTATTTATTCGTTGTATGTACCTTAATATGTGGGTTATATCCGGTATATGAGGCCAGTGTGTCGAATGCGTTACTACTTTACTACCCTCGAACTTCTCCGTTGCTTGTGGGGCGCAGCACCTTCTCACGACCCCTTGAGACCACTGGCTTACGATTCGTCGATGCTCTCCTTGGTGGCGCTTGTTTATCTCCCTCCTACCCTGTTCCCCACTCTCGTACATAAAATCGTTGTAGTTTCTTCTACTCTTTCCCATCTCTTTTACTTTAATATTTTAAATATAATCTTTTTTATTAGTTTCTAAATTTTGCTCCAAGAATAAATACATTTTTTTCTCATACATATATCGTTTATTTAATCAAAATATTTATAACAATATTTTACAAAAGTACAAATTTCGTATAGTTAAATTAGTCGGATAATTTCTGTGGTAAAATGTCCAAAAGCCACTCTTTGAAGGCCTGTATCTCAATCCTACTTAATTCGTGATCTACGTCATTTAATGGTACAAATTGAGTATTAACACCGAGTTCTTTTAGACTGTTATAGCATTCTTCTCCCCATTTTATTGAGACGAGCTTATCATTAACACCGTGAAATTGCAGCAGAGGTGGAGCACGTATTCCTGGATTGTTTTTCAAATGCTATACGTGATAACAAAAAACAAATGTCAAATGTGTTGATATTAAAAAATAATAATATGGGAGTTTATATCACCATATGTACCTGATATACAAATGAATTTTTATTAAGAAAGCTAGACATAGCACAACATCCAGCTAAAGATAATTTGTACCTATACGATAAATACATTGATAGGGCTCCTCCCATTGAAAAACCAGCAACAACGATTCTATCATTTGGTATACCATCAGAAATTTCTTTATCGATAAGTTCTGCAATAGTTATACACATTGAATTTATTGATTCAACGTCTTCTTGGGCTTCTATAGATATACTCTTACGATCGAACCATACATGGCTTTGCTGAAATAACAATTATTTTGTATACATTGTCAATCTGTTTTATGCGTTTTAAATTTATTGTGTCAATTTATCGCATTACCATCCCATGAAGAGGTGTATAAGGTCGAAGAGGCGCGGTAGGGTAAATAATTTTTATATGTGGAAATTTTAATTCCTCCCTATTCAGAATATCGATCCACTCTTTAAAATTACTCCCAGTAGCTCCTGAAATAGTAATATGAAAAATGACTTTCAACGTTCATCTATTGATTATTTCATATAAAAAATAATCAATAATAAATAAAAACTTATTGACAAGTAATATAAATGTACCTGATCCATGAAAAAGGAATAGACTAGCACTATGGACGTTACTGGCATTTACAACGTTAATCTTAGGTAGCTTAGCCATATCACTCTTAACGTTTTATCGATGACGACACCAAACTAGTCAACAACCAAAAACTGATTGATGACTTTTCATACTGTTTATATAATTATCTACTCTTTTATGGTTATTATCATCCCTTTATCGTGCAGAGCAAGACGTCCAACATTTCGATCTTACAATTCCTAAACGAATAACTTAAATATTCCTATTCTGTGAAGGTAGTTCACAACGTTTAAAAATTGTATGACAGACTTAATAAAATATATATGTACATATTTAATATATATTTATTCTTTATACTAATTGTAAACAGTGATAAAAAATGTGTAAATTTATTAAAAGCATTTATACAATGTACTTTGGTAAATAAAGCCACGTTATGTACCGTATACCATGTAACGTATACGTGTCTCTTCTAATTCGAATATTTATCAATTATCGTAAATTAAAATATCAATCTAAGTTATAGCACGGTAATATCTCAACGTTAAATATATATTATGACGTAGTCGAAACAAATACGAAGTATTTTCATAGGAATTGTACGATGAAAGTGTTGGGTCAATTGTTTATAAAAAGCTTTCGCTCGACGGTCGAATCGTTGACATAACCTCGTTTCTGCGCACGCATATCTCGATTACCATTCGACTTTCTTCGAGATCATTTGAAAACGCATGCCAGACAGCGGTAGCGGCTGGGTTAAGGCATGAGTAGTTGGTCGCGTTGACAGGGTTTGGTGTCGTGTCGATGGATACGTTGGTGGTGTTCTGCTAAAATTTTTCTCACGCTGTTCGATCGGTAGAGTTATGTTTAATGAATCGTAACGACCTAGCGGAACGATGCAGAGAAGTGGTGAGTAGCGAGAAGCATCCTTCAACGCGTGCAATACGTAGAAATTCGATGGCTCGTTGAGACAACCATTTTGAGGGCGCCAAATTTTTGCGTCAATACACAGCGCCGTAAGCCGTAACTGCCCGGTCAATACAGCAGCCGACCTAACCTACCAACTATTTGATGAAACACATTTTCAACCGTTTTAATTTAACCACATAAATTGCATTATTACTTTTTGTCCTTTACGATTGCATCATATATATCTTTAGAATTGAGATTCCTCCGAGTTTTGTCATCCTACAACGCGTAGTTCATTCTTACCTTCTTTTGTACCGTGTACAGTTCTTACTATTCTTTTTTCGTGTGAACTCTGTCAACAGCAACATTTTATGAAAACATTGTGCGAAACATAATATATTCTCATGTTTTTGTATTACCTATAGGCACATTGTGTGATAATTAATAAGCGACTTCCTATTGCAATAAATATCGGATAACAATATTATAGTACTATATATGTATTTTTCATCACAAGCATTGTGTACACCATGCATAATGTGCGTATGCGATTTCAGATTCAGACAATGTTAATACAATTAAAATACTTAAAATGATTTAATGATTTAAATAAGCATTTGTTAAGATCGGGATAAGTATATGTAAATTTCTTGTCAACTAGCTTTTTCTAGTAGGAATTAAAGATAGAGTTTTCTTTCTACTCTCGCTGTAGAAGATCGTGCAGCTTGCATCACTGGTTGTACGGTGTAGTTCAATGTTATGTTTCATCTCACTTATCACCATCACTTACTCAACCGTACACAAGTGGTCTAAATAGCACGGTGTAAATTGCCATCTCAAGTTAACCAGGAGGAATCAAAACAAATCTTTTCTCAGAGCTGAACTCTCTTCCTGCGCGCTGTTTATCTTAATTACATTCGCTCTATGTCTCGCAACAAAAATAATACAACTCGATTATTTTAAATTACCCTATAGAAATTATTTTTTATTATTTTAATTCCGTATTTACAAGCCAATAGATACATTTTGCTTAGATAGATTACACGTTGCAAAAGTTTGCAACATTAGTATTTATTAAAAAAATATCAGGAATATCGTTGGTACGGAAGGAATATCATATAGTAGCATCTAATATTAGCGTATAGTATTAATGTTTGTGATCCAGCTGTTTTACCAGTGGCCGTAATGCGGTGCCCCCAACTAGCTCGTTTTCTTTAGCCATGTAACATTAAACTATTATTCTACACGACTCGGTGAAATCATATCTGTCGCATATATTTTGATCTTGGTAGTAATGCAATAATAGCGAGTATGTACATCTTGCCTGTCCGTGTTTTTTACTTTCTTCCTGAAAGGTGTGTCTATCTATATCCTTAGTGAAAGAAAGTCACAATCATATCGTTGTTTCTAATCCATTAAGGACGGACGCATTGCGTTAACGCAGCATTTCATTTGTCACATTTTTCCATCAATTTAGACTATCGAATTCGGTTCCTTTTCTTTTTCGGCTTTTTTCTTAACATTCTGACTACGAACGATAAATTTCAGGGATTTGCTTAGCGTCTTCTTCATCGCTAATTCTCCCACCTGGATTTTACAATTCTCTGACGTTTAAAGAATTTGACATATTTGTAACATCTTTATACTTTTAATGGGCTAACGAGACGAATAATTTCAGATCGTTCTTCGATTTCGCTTGCGAAATAATTTTACGTTGAATACGAGGAATCATGGAGCAAGTAGCGACGAGGGAAAAAAGGAAATATAACGATCAGTTATTACTGATTGGCGACGCATTCCGAACCTTGCTTTATTGTACATTCATTTGTCTGACCTCGAAGCTAAACTTGAATGAATAGCTATCTGTATTTAAAGATGGCTCGAACTTCTTCTTGTCGCCTCTTCCGACTGCATCCTGAATCGAAGCTTCTATTTAACCGATCGCCGACTGAAAAACATTAGCTAAATATTAGCAACTTATCGACAGTGTCGTTAATTCGGTATATGTACATATGTACGTAAGATAAGGTAGAGTAAACGAGAATGTAAGTAAATTATGCGGCCACATGTTGGAATTTCATTTTGTAATCTTTATCTTATCGATAGCACGATACCGTAACCGATAATTTATCGATAAATTATCGATAGACATTTCCAAATTCTCTAGGGCGTTTGAAGGAATGTTGAAGATGCAAAGAGATATGTAAAATATTCATAGTATAGCGCTCTCTATAATATTTAGTAGATAAACGAATTTTCTGGCTTCCACCTTTTTCTAATTATATTCGTCAAAATAAGAACATCGTATAAGTATTTGGTAGCGTTGAAAGAAAATCGAATAGCGAAGCAAGCGTTTGAATAGGTGAATAATCGAGTCGCTAAACGTACCGATCTTCAACTCGGTTTGCGCAAAATGAATTTTATTCGGCTCGAATTTCGAGTATACATATATACGTACTCGACACAGCGAGCAACTCCGCGTCATGTATTATTCACAAGAAGCGTAGAAAGAGGCTTCTTTCGTTTCGGATTCTCCGTGTCCCGTCGATATTTCATCCACGTTATTCCATCAGAAAGAAAAAGCCATCGCTCGCCGTTAAAAATCAAACTTTCTTCCAATTCTGTCTTTGCCTCTGTGTCATCGACCTCTCGTTTATTTCTACAGCTATGCCTGTTCTGCAGTGACATATAACTTCGAAGTTACACGATCCTATATCAAATTTTTGATTCTCTACTTTCCTAGAAAAATTGTACGGAGAAACGTAACATTTCGAAAGAACGCGTAAAATTTCTTTTCAAAGCTCTAAAAGCCTAGATCTCCAACAAAAAGGGTCGCGGTGACTCTCAACTCGAGACTAACTCAAGAGGGTCGCAATGTGTTTCTCGGGGCCTTTGCCACGGTTATTTTTAATTGCAATTAGTTTCATAGAAAATTTCTCCGCCAAGATTTCCAAAAGCTTGTTCGTTTCGCGGTACGACTATTCCGCGAGACGAAAGCCAATGATTTCCAGCTTCACCGCGACGAATTAGACATTCTCTTCGGTCCATTTTTCTGTCCATTAAAAAATCCCATTTTACGGAAATACGAAGGTGACGGATTATAAAAGGGGCACCGTAACTCGAGATATATTAGAATACTTGGCGCTAAAGCGTTAAACGCTACAGACGCGTAATAGATTATGCGCGTGTTCCCATGCAAATTCATACGCGATGATACGATGCAGTCGTTGGAATAAAAATAATTAATAAATCGGAATGCCCGGTGCGTATAGGATGGAAGTTGGGCGGGTGATTGACGGGGCAACAGCCATGGGCAGCTTAGAACCGGTGCACCGGCCGGAACGTAAAATAGAAAGAAGGAAAGAAAGAAAAGAGGGAGGCGGAGAGAAGACGCTAGGTTTAACATTATAATTGTGCCGCGCACAGAGAACGGCCGGCCACTTCATCGCCGGCACGTGAAACACGCGGAGGCTCGCCACCACGCCGCTGGCCGATCGTGAACCCGCGTGCCTCGTCAACATTTTAGTACACTTTCTGTATTCGACGTATAGAGTGTAGACACGCGGAGCCCTCCACCGAGTTACCGAACATCGCTAACCGGTACACGAGGATCCGATTCTTTTCGCGTTCTTCCTCCGTTTCTTCGAATTTCTTGCGATTGCACGAGCGGAGTCCTTGCCATGTGTATAAGAAACAGAACAGTGGTAGTGGTAGCAGTGTGGTTTAAACGCTTCAAACTGTAATCGGAGCGGTCGATTCGACGTCGCTGTCTCTCGATTACTCTTTGTTTCCGCGACGATTCTCCTCCCTTGACGACGAAAAACGCGCGTGTTCGATGAGAAGGAATCGAGATTCCGTGTTTCGGTTGGACGACCGATCGTATTTCGATACGACCGAGCGAACAAAGGATCGGACCAAGGACGAAGCAAGCGTATGGAGTTAGCCGGGTCGTCCGAGTGATCGGTCATCGCGAGCACCGTTTTCATCGATCGAGATCGTTTTATCCGGCAGAGTCGTCGTTCGATCGGTGGAAGAAGGAATCGATGGAATTTCAAACGTTTTCGTTCCGCGCGAGTAACGAGAAAACGCGCCGTGAAATTTCCAGTCGATAGCTCTCCCTGGCTAATCTAATTTCGAGTCTTCCGCCGCTTTTGTAGCGCTGCGCAAATCTTAGCAATCTTGCTTCTATCGCGGTTATCTCGCGTTAACCGATCCGTCGATACGAACGAGGCGAAACGAGGAGCATTCGATATCGAGATCGACAGAAATGAACGGGACAGCCGGCTCGTTGATTCCATCTGTTCGATCTATCTCGACACAGAGTTAACGTTTTCTCCTACTTTTTACATGCATTTACGCTTGATCATCGGTTTAGTAGTTTGCTACGATATTTTACCTACGTAGGAACGTCGCAGAGGAATTCTTCGCTAAGAGCGAACCTTATCTCTCGTTTAGAGCGATATCGCGCTCGGAGGTCTTCGATAATTTCGTTTCGACGTTTCGATCCTGCGCTCTTGGAATTTTTCTCTGCCGTCCTCTTTTTCCGTTCCACGACGAGGAAGAACGTTTTAACGTTTTATCTGCTTAAGCGCCAACACCGCGCCAACACTGCGCCAACGCAACATCTCGCGCAACATTTGCAATTTTTTCATCGGTCGATTTATTCTATTTTCTAGCGTCGCTTCGTCCGTTCGTTAGTGGTTATGAAAAGCAGCCGGAAATATCGAGCGAGGGTTTCATATATATTTTCGCATCTTGAAAACGGTATACTTTCTTTGCTTTCTTTACCTTTCTTTTTCGCTTTCGTGCTTGGTCTTTAAGGAGAACTTTAGCGTGAAATTTAAACAGAGGATCGCGCGTATTAACGTTTCTTCTATCGTGTACTGTTTTCCCCAAGCGTACGAGGTTTATCAAGGATAGCGAAAAATACGAGGATCGGATCGACGATGAGCCGCAGGATGTAGCGGAGTTAAAGTACGGTCGAATGGATGTGCCAGAACCAGCACAAGGGGAATTCTCATGATATTTAAGATCCGACACCGGCATTTTCGCGGTTCTCTACTTTTTGCGATATCTATTTTCGTGCCACGTTTACTCGCGTCTCGAGCTGGTCCCGTGATTCCAGCGAGTTTCAAGCCCGAAAGAAAAAGTTTGATAGCAGCGACAAAGTAAAGGGGAGGAGAGTCGATATTCCAATGATCAAAATGGAAACCTCCACCGTGGTGTTTATCCCGCAAAATACACGTAAGCGACTTCTTTTGCGGTTCCATTAATTACCAATGAAATAATCTAGCGGCGTATAATAAAAGAACTTTTGATAGAATTTAATTAGAGTTAATTCGTTGTACGTATGTATCTTGGCAGGCTATGGCCGTGAAGCGATCGATTCATTAAGGGCCAACGTTAAACGCAACGTTAATCAACGAATTAACGTTTCGTTCAAAATCTTTGCACGATTCTGCTCTCCAACGTTATAATCGCGAAAGGAAGTTCGAAAGGAAGTTTTGTTTCAATATCTTTTCCATCTAGCCAGATGGTACAGTTTCATATTGGTCGTTTGGTGTCTAAGATGCTAACCTGCTGTTAAAATTAAGATATTTTCAGAAAATCGAGTCGTTTAATTCGATTTCCGAGTGGCCGAATCGCGACTATGACCCTTCCGTGAAATCGACAGGCACAATTTATGCGCGTTCCACTTTTGTCGAACGAGACGGATTAATTCGCATCGCATTATCGATATTTCGATGAAATTGCTCGCTCGAAAGACGTAGCTTTTTTCTTAATCGGATCGTCACACAACGTTCTAGTCGGTTGGAACGAGAACGATATTCGAGATATCTTGAGAATTGGAAACGTCGTTAACCGGTATAAAGATAATTATTTATATACGTACACGAGTTAGCAGGGAAAGATGCATTTTCGAACGAACATGTATCTGTGTATCGATGAAGTAAAATCAGAACGTGTACGTTCCACTGTAACGTTCTAACGCGTTAATACCCTGCTCGAGATAATTAGTGGATCGCCTAATCGAATGACCCGATTGCCCAATAAGGTTGTCCTCGGCACTTTGCCAATTTCAATTACGTTAATTCCTTCGCTGCGTTCCACAGTGTAGATTGACAGTGTTGAGAATACAAATCAATAATCGAGCAAGATGACGAAAAAGAAAGAACGTATGACGAACGTAACGGTATAATAATTGAGGCGCGATATACATACTCGGATGAAACTCTGCTCGTAATAATACAAATAAGCGTACTCGATACCCATTTTACGTAATTTAATGCGCGATAACCAATTTTCCAGTTACCTAAAGCAATTCGTTTATTTGGAGAATTTGCACAACCGTTGAATATCGTGGCTTCGACAGAGGAGAACGTGATAATTATATGTATAAGAAATGGTCGCTTTTCAGGTATCCGCAAAAATGAGTTCGATAAGCGAGATATTTATTAACGCTAGAACTAGCGAACCATTTAAAACGGCTGGTATCAGATTTTTCACTTTGAACGAGATTACCAAAAACGTGCAAATATTTTTCTTAATATACAGGGTGGTTGGTAACTGGTGGTACAAGCGGAAGGGGGGTGATTCTACGCGAAAAAAGAAGTCGAAAATATAGAATAAACGTTTTTCGTTCGAGGCTTTGTTTTCGAGAAAATCGACTTTGAATTTGCGTGCGGTACGCGTGCGGTACGCGTGCGGTACGTTATAACGGATCTCACTGTAGATCGTTGTCTCGATGGAAAAATTAAAAAAAAAAATTAAAAAAATAGTTTTTAACTACCAACCACCCTGTATTATTACGTAATGTTTATTATTATCAAGACGAACATTTTCAAGAGATCCGTCTTTTTAGTCGTACGCTTCATCTAGCAAAACCCGACGATATTTTGTCTGCAATGTACTAACGTGAACGTTATTTTCCTTCAACATCGCCGGACCTCGTCCTTATCCCCGACATCCTTTTATCGCATTCCTCCTTCCTTCCTCGCTCTCTCTCTCTCCGTTTTTCTGTTTCCGGTTTCACGCGGATGTTGGATGACCGCACGCTACGCGATAAACGCCGACACGATGACGATGATCGCTATAACCACGACAACGTCACAACCGCCACGGCTACTTCGGACACCACGGCAGCGGTAAGTTTCTGATAAGGCTAGTCACATTCCAATTGTCGGCCGACACGCGTGCAAGCGCGTCCCGTGTTCGCAATACTAAAATCACGGACGTGCTTTCCGTACTGGCAATCCGTACGATTTGGTTCACCTACCAAGGAGACTCTTTCGTTTACCATTGCCTCTTGTCCTCGCATTTTCTTCCATTCGTAATTCGTTGACGAAATACGACCGATTGATCCCTGCTTCGATCCTTTCAGTGGGCATATTTTCCACACCGATACCGCATTCTAATTCCTTCAAATCTTGACACGTTCAATCTGCTATATTTATGTCTAGCGTATTACCTGAAATCTTTTCGTAACTTACGTAATTCTCTCAACTTTCGTTATTCTCCTCGTTATCGTTATTTAACTATTTTTTTTTTTTTTTGTAAAATAATATATATATGTGTGTGTGTGTGTGTGTGTATTTTAGACATTAACGTCCGGTTCGTAGCTGTAGTAATATTTAAATGATGACGAAACGAAACCATCGCTTCAACATCATCGATGTATCGTGTCGGATTGAACGTGTTAAGCGACAGTTCTTTTCTGTGATCTTTCTGACACATGCGGTGTAACGTTCGAGGAAAACGTTCGAGATATCAGTGTTCGATGATATAGTGATACGATTCACGCGAACAATCAAAATCATCAGAGTGAGTAAGGTGCTTGGAACGCGAGGTGCAAGTTTTGCACCGAAACGAAGGGACAATCGATGTGCGATACTCACGACGCGGCCTATCATGGAATTGCGATAACCACTGATAATCAGGCTCGTTGGAAGTTTTCGCGTAAGCGTGTCCAATTAATCCTGTCTTCGGTGTTTAATTGCCTTTGTCATATAGACACGGGAAATTCGTTCCTTAAGTAGTTGAATTCGTTGTTCCGAGGGTGCAGGCTTCGCTACTGCGAGCTGCTAGTCGTTTATTCGTGTATTTAAAGTTGTTCCTTATCGATTCGTATAATCAATTACGTGCTCGAGTGCCGAAAATGTTACGGACGTCAGAGGGTATGTAAAGTCTGACGAACGGCGATGATCGATTGAATTCTAACGAGTGGAGCGCGATTAATAAAGAAAACGAGGACGATCGTTGTGACGATAGATTCGTTAAAATGTCAGCATCTGCAGCATCGAGACGTCGTCTAAACCCGGCGATCCTTGCCAGATACAATGGCCAACTAACCAAACCGTCTCAACAGGTACTTACTTTCGTTATATTTTTTTTTCTAATGTTTATCTATTTATTCGTTCGATAATAAATTTCTGATAAATGAGAAATAACAAGTGGTACAGATAAATGGGAAAGAAGAGAACGAAAATAACAAGTTCGAATTGTTGCAGGCTGATACGTAGTTTAAAAAAACCGAAAGATTTACGAAAGAAGTAGCGATCGATGGTAAAAGGTATCCAGCTAGGCAGATTTGTTTCAAATTTTGTCACTACAATTTCATTTCAAAATGTTTCATATTGTTCGTAAACGATTTCGTTTTGTTCGCTATATACATATATACACATGTACAATCAAGGTTAAGCTCTATTAGCATCTTTATCTACATGCAAATTCTCTAAATTATTTTATTTTTTAGTTTAGTTTATAATACTATTCGAATATTGGGTCGAAGGATAAACGTTGAAAGTAGGTTAGATATGAAACTGTGATACATTTAGGTAAAGCGGTATGACATTATTAAAAATCGTCAAGTACCGAAAGAACGAGGATTGCAAAAGTTTCTTTAAGCGTTCAGGAATAATGGCAATGATCTGAATAATATTGTGTAACTTGAGTTCTTTACGGTGTCAATGATCGCCGATTGACTTGCCGAGTAGCCATGTCATGCTTGGTATTCTAACGCGACACTAGCAAGTATGTATACATATATGTACGTAGCAGAGAATACTTGAAGCATCGTGGCCTTAATTGAACCTGAGCTAATAAGAACATCGAACTATTAAGCTATGTGTATCGTTGTATTTCCGAATGCCACATGCATTCACAAACACATTGTTTGTGGTCTCTATCATTTGCAATCTGAAATCGTTATTCTTTAACAAATGATACTACAACGGATAGAATATTATTGCTTTTAATCTTATGTTTGGTATTAAAATTTGTAAAAGTCGTATTAGATATCAATTCGTTATGAATTCGTTAAAAAGGTTTATGTATATAAGGGTACAGTTATGTGGAATTTTCGAATTAACGAACAAACGAAGAAAAAGTTCACCAGACACCTGGCGCCATCATACCCGAGTAGTCTAGTATGTAGTTACATTTTACATCCATGAAAACAGCCGGTAAATAAGAGCAATGCTTTTCCTCATTCATTTTAATTAACAAACTGGACTGTAGCTCATAATGAGCTTCACCGTAACATTAATTATTGTCGTAACGTGGAAACGTACAACTTTTTCACATTAGAAATTTCTCTTCATCCTTCTTATTGACATTAACATACGATACATTCACCCGTAATCTATCTATAACCTATACTATTCATAGGATACGCAATGTATGTAGATTCGCAATAATTTCAATTTTTTACGATACAGTTTGAAATACAAAATTCGGATTATACCGAAAGAGCGCTTAGCAACTACGTAATCCCAAACAGAAACCGAAATTAAGTGGAAACACTTGGACTCGTAGGACAGTGACTGCGAAGATATACATCTTCGTTTGTAATCTAGGAAAAATGGTTTTGAACAAGATGATTCGTCGGCTTGGAACACTGACCGAACTATATACACGGTGAGAACAATATGTTCGCTGATCCGCCAGGCTGCTCGTATAGCGTGTTCCTATTGGTCGTCGTTATTTCATGGAACACATGCGCAGTGAAGAGAGGCAGCCAGAGCTTCGTTGGTTATCCGACGAGCACAAGCGGCAATGTAGCGAACTTACCCCCACTTTTGGTGGTCGCTGCGTCAGGCGTGGTCGTTCGTTAGCGTTAGGGATCGCAGTACATCCGAGTCTGGCGAGTCGTATGAATCGGTCTTCGTGTTGTCGCTTCGTCAACCTTTGTTGGCAAGACTGTGTGCATATATGCGCGCCCGCGCGCGTGTGTTAGTGTCCGTGCTTGGCAGAGAGAGGTCGTTTAACTTTTTCTTCCCCATCGTTGTTTTTCTTTTACTTGCCAATCCGGTGGAACGAAGAACAACGTTGTTTGAATCTTCTCTTTTCTCATAAAACAAGAAAAAATACGGAGAAACTATAATCGATAATGAAACAATGCATAGAAAAGTGAGAGTGAACGTGGCCACGTTCGGCCGGTTTGCCGACAGCGTGAATCACCAGCAGCAACACCGGCGTTCATGAGCCCACGCAATTCTAACCGATGCACGAGATTTCTCTCTTTCTCCTCCCTCTTTCATTCTTTTTCTTACTACCCTCTCTCGCTCTTTACTCCTAGTACTACACTGTACTACACTAATACTGTACTACACTGTGGCACTCCAGTGCCGTTTCATATTTGCGTACGCAAATTTTCCCGTTCCAGTGTGACAGATATAATATACACAAAGTCATAATATAGTGAGTATTTTCGTTGGTTTCCTTCCGACCAAAGAGATGATTAATCATTTCACAATGGACACATATATGTATACGTGCGTGGTGTGCTCGAATTGTGCGTTCATTTGTAACATTATCAGCAAAGCCTATGACCGTGATATAGTTTCTGTTGATCCTGTGTAACAAAGGCGTTTCCAAGGGTACGTTGTGATTTTCACAGCGGGCCAACATATCGCCATTCAAGTGATCCTAGTTCACACTCGAAATCCATTGTTTTTTTTTTGTATCTCTTGTTCCGCCCGTGTGACCAAAGATTCGCTCAAAGGAATCTTTTTTCGCAACTCTTTCCCTCCCACCCTCTGTCTCTGTCTCTCTTTCTCTCTCTCCCCCCTTCTCTCTCTCTCTCTCACTTTCCTTCTACAATTGGAGTTGAATGAGAGTTTAATGCCTTATACAAAGTTCTTTGTAATATCACTATCTTTGATGAAGTAATCGTTGTAATTTCTTGAATTTAACGTTTGTGGGAAATCAGGATAAATGGCGATCTAAGGGAGAATACGCGCGCGCGCGCGTGCTCGTATGTGATAAAATTCATTGTTAACTCTAAGCAGTTATTATATTCACAGTACATTCTTTGCTTTTTAATTAAAAGTGCTTTTCCTACTGCAACGCTACTAGATACATACGAATTATACTTCCTTCGATCCTTAGACAGAAAGAAAAAGAAAGGAAATGTGACACAACTCTCTATTATGATTTTCTTAGTAAGAGAAATAAGGAAATTAGAAATATAGCAAGCTGTGTTTCGATATAGGGGAGAAGGAGAGAAAGAATCGTGTGGAATAGAAATCACGTGAAATCGTGAAGAAATGTCGACCGAAAATCAAAACGGCTCCGCCGGTACACAAAGCAACGGGATAAAAACGACGATCGGTTGGTCGTCGACGACGAGGACTGTCTCGAACAATTCGTCGTTTTTGCACACTAGTAATTCGATGTTGAACCGTGATAAGCCGCGTCAAGTGCCACCGCCAACTTTGCCAAAATACACGTCGAGCTTTAACGCCGGTTGGAATGGAAGCGGCACGACCGAACGATTGAGTCGAGATCGCGAAGTTGGAGGTAGTTACAGACTGGCGAGCCTCGACAGGCTTGCCCTTAGGCAGAGGATACTTGATGGGGAGAAATCAAACGGCGACACCACGTCGGTAAGCCTTAAATATTAGACACGGAGAAATATCGATCACGTATCGATTATTATCCGTAAGTCTCTCTTTGAAAATGTCTTTTTCTATCACTCTCGATAGTTTCGATATTTTTGTTTTATGGTCGAGGCTATATATGCTATATATATGCTACATGTATATATATATATATACACATTACCACATTACATATATACATTACTACATTATCACAGAACACTTATGTATTTATATAACATATTTTGGTGTTTAATTAGCACTATAACGAGATACGCGTATCGTGATAGTGTTGGTAAAATTTGAAACGAATTTCAGAAGGTATATACTGGTTCTGAGATATTTACTGCAGAAATTCATTTAGTAAAAAATTAACACGATATATATTTCTCCAATAATGAAATAATGTTTCTTCTTTTCTTGTGTAGTAGATCGAATGTTTCAGTTTACGGTAAAATCGTTGAGACTATGATTTATTCGCTTGTAAACGAATCGATACATACATTAACTATATAGAATGAAGTAGCATCGAATATCGACGATATGGATGGGATAGGAAATTCAATTGGCGCAAATAGCAAGTTCGCAGTCGAGATTGCCACGATTAGTCTTTAAGGTAGATTTCATATCGATTAACTTAACCTGACTCGCGTTTAACGGGCCGGGTCATAGAACTTGTAACCTTAGTTGTCTTTGAGGAGCTTCATCGTAAATCTAAAATCGATAAGTCTATAAAGGTAACGGACGAACACGCTTTAATTACAAAAAGATTAATCAACCACGGAAACTGCGTGGAATGTTAACCCTTGCTATACACAGGGATCTTATATCAAAGTTGTAGATCTTTAACATTCTTTTAACGCCAAAGTTACGAACCACCGCCATTATGACTGATACGAAGTTTTTTATTAACTTTCGGTCTCTCTTTGGATTTGATCGTGGAATTCTCTTGGAAGGTATTTACACTGAAAATATTTTAAAATATTCTTATTATAATATTATTACTGTTATTTAATTATTAATTTATTTATTATTATTATTAATATCGTTATTTAATATCGTAGCTTACAATTATATACGTTATAACATAGCATGCAAGAAAGTGCATCCTTTTGATCGCTAAGTAACGTGAAAACGAGGAAATTAACAAGTTTGTACTTGTCATATTTGTCCCTTATAATCTTCGCATTATTTATTTATCCAATCTTTATAGTAGTTGTAGCGTTACAGATTCGAATAAAAATATTTTTATACCATTTAGTAGGAAATTGTTTCAACGTAATATGTAAGTGAACTTTTCAAAAGTCGTTGAAGATTTCGATAGGTAGATGAGAGGTTCCCGTCAGGTTGTTCGTGACTCCGTAATCCGTAACTCAATCTCGCCTCTCGAAGAATCAAATTTTATATCTCTGACACGCTGGAGGTCGCTCGTCAGTCGTTTCGACATTCGAGGACCCCGCATAAAGAACCACGTGATCGTTCCGTTTATTCCGTTCTTGTGACTCCGTGAGAAAGCTGCCTATGACTCACAGAATCCGACTAGGTTCGGCTTAACCAGTTCCAGTCGACGCTTGTTAATGTTCTACAAAAAAATCGCTATCATTTCGATCGGACACAAATGATTAATTATGATTGCAACATGCAATTTCGCTAATGATTTACGATCAAGATTTATCGCTATTAAAGAACCGAGAGCATTAATTCATAGGTACGTACTTGAAAATTGTGCATAATTTTCGAAATTTCACCTTCATCATATTACGCGATTCTTTATACTTACTTTACTTTGATAATTTCCATGTTAAATAAATATCGTTGATTTTAATCGGTTTCAGGCAAACAAGTGAAATTTTAGCCTCAGTGTTCCTTCTTCCAAACGAATTACGTTTATTCCAAAGATTCGTAAGCTTCAGAGAAAGATTATATTTATACAACGCGATAGACGCGTTCTCGTCGTTTCGTCGCGTTTTTCGGGTGTTTCGAGAGCCTGGACAAATAAAAAATTAGCCTTGGATGTAATCGCTACACACATAGAAGGGTAATTGGAATTTTCAGAATTTCAAAATTCGGATTTTATCAATTCGGTACACTACCCACGTGTGTACCATACGTAACGCAGTATACGACGATCGTGGTTCGTGAAATTTCTCGATTTTCTTTAGAAATGTCTATCGGTTACATAGGTGAAATAATTGCATCTCCGAATAAACTAAAGATCGATGAGAATATCCGTTCGAATCGAACACGTGGCAAGTTTGCCCTATGTGCCCTCCCTTATTATGGTTGCATGCGCGAAGGGGTAGGGAGAAAGAGAGAGAGAGGGAGAGAATTTGCTAGTCTAGTGGGATGTATGGCAAGAGCGATGGAAAGAAAGGCGGTCGAGGGAGGAACATATGGGGATATGGGGCATCGTTCTTACGTCCACTTTCATGGGCTTTTGCGCTCGCGGCAGACTTGTATTTTAATTCTCTCGCGTCAAGTATGTGCTTCCGATTTCTCAACCTCCAACCACACCTCCCATCGTCCGCGTTTATTTTTATACCATTCCTTTTTTAATTACACTAAATTTCGTGCAACTTGTCGGAAACTCGAACGGATGAAACACGTTCCGTCGAATAAATAAGCACCGCAGGAGTGTTGTATGTAATTTAAGTAGCAAGACCAGAATACTTTGGCCTTGGAAACTCGAGTAGTCGTACCTAACTCTTCGATACACCGTTGTTTCGCTAAGCGTTTTACCTATGTTTCATATACAGGGTGGTTGGTAACTGGTGGTACAAGCGGAAAGGGGGTGATTCTACGCGAAAAAAGAAGTCGAAAATATAGAATAACAATTTTTCGTTCGAGGCTTTGTTTTCGAGAAAATCGACTTTGAATTTTCGCTCGGTACGCGTGCACTTTATAACGTCTCGTTATAACGGATCTCACTGTAGATCGTTGTATCGATGGAAAAATGAAAAAAAAGAAAAGTTTTTATTCCCCTTTCCGCTTGTACCACCAGTTACCAACCACCCTGTATTATTACGTAATGTTTATTATTATCAAGACGAACATTTTTAAGAGATCCGTCCTTTTAGTCGTACGCTTCATCTAGCAAACCCGACGATATTTTGTCTGCAATGTACTAACATGAACGTTATTTTCCTTCAACATCGCCGGACCTCGTCCTTTTTTTTTTAATTTTGCCATCGAGACAACGATCTACAGTGAGATCCGTTATAACGAGACGCGATAAAGTGCACGCGTACCGAGCGAAAATTCAAAGTCGATTTTCTCGAAAACAAAGCCTCGAACGAAAAATTGTTATTCTATATTTTCGACTTATTTTTTCGCGTAGAATCATCCCCTTTCCGCTTATACTACCAGTTACCAACCACCTTGTATATACATATCAAAATTACATCGTAGAAGTTAAATATCGTTAATTAATCACAGGATTGTTCGTTGATCTCGATAGACGAAAAGTAAATCAAGGGCTGGTGACGAGAACGAAGTTCTGTGTCAAAGTTCTTCAATTTGTATAAATCGTAATACGTGTACCATGTAATTTCGATAAAGTTTCGAAATTAATTGCATTCTAGTTGTAACCAAGTTGGAAGCAATATTAGGGGCGGACACGTGATCGTAAAGATTTGAGAGTCACTGAGATCACGCACATGGCTACCCTTCGTACTTATATTCGGAGGAAGGGGTCCTGTCCGTGTTACAGGGCGATTTTAACCGAGGGTTCAACCCCCGATGATGCGTCATAGACAATAAAAAATACACTGTAATTCGTGACTCACGAAACGACGAACAGATACACTTGAAAGTGCTTTTTAAATCGAAGGCGTCGTATATGCATACGCAGGGATATCGTTTGCAAACTCTTCAAGACATTGAAACGCGAGTATCCGTAATAAGTAGATACCCGTACGTTTATTGGGACTGCGAGCATCGAAACGCACAAAAATGTACAAATATGCGAGGAAAATGATCGTGGAAGTGCGTTTGTTCAAAATTGTTAATCGGAACGATGATAAAAGCGGTGTCGCTAGAACAAAAATCGATGGGTTTTCCTCACCGTTAATTATTTTTCATTCGCGTAGCGAGTTACAGGTATTTGCGTTATCAGAATGTTATGTACGCGTGAAATTCTCGTTAAAAGTGACTAAGAAATTATCGATGTCGGCGATCATCGCCTCTTACGAGTCTTTACCGATACGGAACCGGTGATGAAACGAGGATGGAAGCTTCCAAGAAGAACGAAGAAGCCTGGTCGTGTTCGATAAAATGGAAATTTATGACTTCCGTGATCGTGGTCGACCTTAAATGAGATCATTGTTCCGTCTTGGATAAATGCAGCTGGTCGAAAGAATTTTCAAGTCCCTTCTTTCTTCTACGTACGTAGATGACACGGTGGCCGACGTGATCGTCGCCGACTGACTTGGAAGATACAAGAAGTTTTGTTTCAAATTGCGCAGTAAGGAATATTTGTTAAAAAATTGGTCAGAGCTGGAGAAGAGATAAATTTCACATTCGACGTATTTTTCTTATCCGTACGAAACAGATTCTTTCGCGCAAACAGATTTCACTGGAAAATCATCTGCACTCGTAATTCGTAAAATTCACTCGGAAGACTCGATCTATCTCATTGGTAAACTCGTTACTCGTTGCCGCTACGCGAGAGAATTTATCAAGACCGGTAAATCGGTAAATCGTGACTCGTGAAACTCCACCAATGATACTGGCCAGGTTGCGCCAGAGGTCCTTAGTCGTACGTCTATTCGTCGAGGATCTGGCGGAACCAGTTTCGGAGGAACGCGGTTTACAGAAGAGAACGTTTAGAGAAGACTCGGCTAGCGTGTACTCGATGTAAATTCATAGCTGGGACGAGCCTGGTTTGATTCCGTTGGAACACGAAGGGGAAACCCGCCCACCCGACACACAGAGCACCCTTTCAGGAAAGCAGGCCGCGTCCCACTTTTTCTCCCTGTTTTTTTCGCTTCAAACAACGTTCATGTTCCTCGTTCTCTATGGTATTTCCATTTCCAACCCTCGGCGGAGATACGTGTGCACCTAACTGTTTTATGGCATGTTCACCGCATGCTTATATACGGTTTTACGCAAATAGCGCGATAGACTTTTCGATGAAACAAAACGCGAACGTAAAAAAAGAAAAATAAATAAGAGGAGAATGGTCGAGAGAGAAAGGAGATCCGTGGCAAACTCTAGCTGTCTCTTTCTCTGAACGAACTTGCGCATTTACAGCGAGAGCTTCGCCAAACGTTCCGTTTCTTCGGTCTCATTTTTCCAAGCTCTGTCTAGACTATAGTAGTAGGTTAGTATATTTTTTGTTTGAAGATCGATTAGCGGCTGCTTGGTTTTAAGTTTTAACCAATTAAATAGCTTTATAAGTCCATCTCTATAGACTGTAGACTGCGACTGTTTATGCGTTTGTACGAAATTTGGATGCGTAAAAGTATACAGAATGCATACGATATGCAAAGATATACAGGGTGGTTGGTAACTGGTGGTACAAGCGGAAAGGGGGTGATTCTACGCGAAAAAATAAGTCGAAAATATAGAATAACAATTTTTCGTTCGAGGCTTTGTTTTCGAGAAAATCGACTTTGAATTTTCGCTCGGTACGCGTGCACTTTATCGCGTCTCGTTATAACGGATCTCACTGTAGATCGTTGTCTCGATGCAAAAATTAAGAAAAAAAAAAAAAAAAATTCCGCTTGTACCACCAGTTACCAACCACCTTGTATATGCATAAAACTTCTAAGACGAAATACGCGTATTAGTGGGGTTGACATAAATCGTGGTGAAATATAAAAGCAGCCTATTCGTCGTCCGTTACTCCGAGTTACTCCGTTTTCCGTTTGTCCATTTTCAAAGAATCTGGTGTCGCCAAATATTACCGACCTCCTCCGCCAGAAATCCTACCAGGTTTACAAATTTACTATTATCTATTTTCTATTTTCCCTGACTCCTCTTCGTGGAAGAACTATCATCGGCGAGAACAGGGCCACGTGCGATCGAACGTTTCCTGGTTTACCGCGTTCCAAGAAACCTTACCCTCCGTGTAAACTTATTGGTAGCGTATAATCGAATAACGAGAAAGTTATCCAGCGCATTCCTCTCAAACGATCGGCGCTAACAGCCGGTTAGGCGATCGAACGTTATCGTTTCAAAACGATTTTCCTCCGTGTTCGATCATCGGAAACGCGAACCAGTACACGTTGTTGTACGGTTCGACGGGAACTCGGGACGTATATTTTGCCGGTTACACGGTAAAACCCGCTAGTAAAATAGAGTAGCTGGCTGTTTGCTCGAACGTTGGAAACTATAAAACGGATTAACGGCTTGATAGGAAAGAGGCCCGACGTCTAATCTCTCCCCGTGGCTCGTTTAGAACGTGGCATTGCGCGGCGGTCTCTCCCGGGCTTGCTTGAACGTTAATTGAACGAAATTAGCCGAGACGTTGTGCTGGCACGTGCGAGACGCAGCATCTTGCTGCTAGAATTTCACCATGCTGTACTCTTAAAAGAACGTTAATTAAGGAAATTCGTACGGGTCGAGGACACGCGAATACCACCGTGTCTCGAAAGATGCAGTTTACCAGGAGAATTACACTTAAGCAGAGAGAACTGGGTTACGCGCGGGCTCGCTATCCGAATTAAGACAGAAGTTGCCATTTTTGTCGATTCCTCGTAGGATTAACGAGACTCGGTTCGACGATTGGCCGGAGAAGCCGTTCAAATACGTGTTTCTTCTTCGAAAAAACGGATAAACAAGACGATGCTTCTCGTAATTTAGACGCGTTCCGTCTATAGGGAAAGAAGCTGCGAGAAGAGAAGAAAAGAAGATACAATTTCTAATCTCTGATGACGCGATGTTTGTACAACCGTTACGTTATTGGTCACTCCACCGCGTGACCCTCGATAAGAGCGTATAATTTATTATTTCATTGTTTAGAAGAATATTCTCCGATCGTGTAGCTTCATTTTTCGTTTTAATCGATTGCTCTTTACATGTTAAAATCGCCACGTAAGAATTCGCATAGCTAGCAGATCGATACGCTTGGCGATCGCGGGGTGGAAAAAGCAAATTCGAAATCTCGTTCGCGCTAGTTTCCATACGAGCAATTATGTCCACGCTCGACAAGCTCGTGCCTGTAACCCAATAATTTCGTTATCGAACGTTTTCGGTGCCCTTCGATTTCTACACCTTCCTTTGATTAACCGTAACTTGAAAGTGGAGCAGACGCGTGAATGGAACGGTCGTGTGATTGCAACGGCGGGAAGCTGCTTGACGAGTCGTTTTTCCTCGGACCCATCTGAACACGTAATTACGCGAGCAAAAAAATGCAAATGTTTTACGCCGAGAAAATGGGAAAAAGGGGGTTGAGCTGAAAATGACCGCGGCGTTAGCAGCTATCGATTTTTCTAACAATCCCCTCGACCTTCCACGACTCCCCCCTTACGTTCAACCGTTTCGATTCACCCGCCGTACCATCCGAAACGATTCTATTTGCAACTGTTAATTACACACGTTAATGTTCTTCGCTTTATATCGGACCACGTTCGTCCGCTAAATTTGCGACGTTCCCATCATCCGCCAGAGGAATTATACGCTGATAATAGTTGCGATCTACCGTTTGAGGAAACTATGACGAAGGCCGAGTCTTCAGTCGCAGCCGGTTTCGTAATACGTAAAACAAATAGAAAGCGAATGAAAATTGAAAATCACATTGTTCGTCCTCTTTACGGATTGGCGAGATTGCGCGGAGAACGAGACAACATCGTTGTTGACTCAAGGGGAGAAGAATGTTTCTATTATATTCGTGACGGCATTGTATTCTAAAAACTACGTGGCACGCCGCCTTGCATTCGCGAGTGGAAGCGTCGTGGCGTGGCGTCGAGCGGCGTCGCGTCGCGTCGCGTCGGTGCGGAAAAAATCCAGGCCTCGTAATCGCTGGTGCGATTCCACTGCAATCATTGGTATGCAAAAGCGAATGCCGTAACGCAAATTACGTAGAAGACCGATTAGATACTGGAGCGTGTATTTATCATCGCCCCTTCCGTGTCTGTGCTTTCGATTAATTCATATCTATTTATAAAATAGTATCTCCCCGTGGCACTGAAAAACACAAAACCGATCGTTGTAAAACGCAACGTGCATCGAGAACGTGCTACTACGAGCGAAAATGCGAACGTTGCGCGAAGGAAATACAGCAACGAACGAGAGTACTCGAACAATTATATTCGGCATTGTGTAATTACGTTTTCAAGGAAGGCGCATCGCCGTTAATTTCGATCGAGGGTTGGCGCGTATTACGACGCCTTCTCCTCGGATATAAGAAATATTTCGAACGGAGAACGAGCTGAACGACGCAGCACAGTTAAACGTACGTTACGACTCTGTACGATAACGAAATCGTTATCGTAAGTGGCGTAAGACTTATCCACGATTTTATAAATCGCGAGGGAAGATCAATCGTTCGGTTACCGACTGCGTCTGGTTGGGCGAATATACGATGCGAGTGCTTGAAACGCGGAGCAACGTCGACGCGCGTCTTACGAAGCAGTGGCAACACGTTTCACGAAGAACAAAAGTGAAAAGAACAAGTCGCAAAAAAACGCTTTCTTCGTCGAACAAAGGCAGACCGTTGCTTGCTTGCTGTGTTTCAAGTGCCTGTCAGTTTCGTTATACCTAGTCAGGTTGTTCTTTATATTCGGCAATTAACTTGTCCAGATACGTATTAAAGAATCGCAAGAGAAAAGAGCAAAAAAGAAATTGTCGTTTCACGTTGAAACGTTCGAAATTTATACGATAAACGCGTATCGGCAGTTGAGAAAAATCTGCGGGTCGATCCGAGTAGGAAATTTAAGAGGGAAAGCTGACCGAATTTCCAGCTGTTCCATATCGCAACTGGTTTCGCGCGAGAACGTTCAATGGGACGGACGACACGGCAGCGCGAGTCTACGAGCTTGGAATTCGTTGTTCCTCGAAGGATTCCAGGCGAATTAAATACAACAGAGACGCGTCGTTGTACGGAATTGCTATAACGATATAGAACGGTCCATTAGACGGTAGAAATCTGGGCCACGCGAGACTGAACGGCCACGACGATAATAAAATTATTGCACGATACACGCGGTACCGCGATTTACGAGTTTTGACTTTGAAGAACTTCGAGGAGCCGCGCCTCGTCGATGAAAACAGTTATTTCCGCTGCGTGTTCAATGTGCAATGTACAGCGTACAATTTGCGACGGAGCAAACGGGTTAAACGGACGGGGCAAATTTTCCAACGCTATCGGCGCATCACGCGAATCGTCGACGCTCGACACTTGCATTCCGAGCGAATAATCACCACGTCGCGGAATGATATTTCGTAAATCCTTGGTTAATTAGCCGTTCGTTGAGCGCGGTAATCCGTGGTAGTTAAGGGTTGTTCTTATTATTAACGCCTCGTGGCGTTACTTATGGACTGGGTCTGTTGCTAAAGCTACATGCGAGAACGCGTATACGTAAAAATGCAAAAATTGGAAAACACGAAAACGTAAAACACAGAAAACGGCAGACAGAGGTATTGCGATATTTAAAAGATGAACAAATTTTCATGAACGTCCGCGGTGCAATCGGATCGGTTCGATAAATTCAATTTGATATAAAGCTGTACGAAGAACGACGAAGAGCCGTGTATCCGATTTAGCGCGACTGTTTCTACTTTATCGAAGTTTTTGATTAAAGCGTTGTACGTATACGAGGAGCACATATGGTTAAGGTTCAAGTAGAAAGCGATCGCTTGTCACTGCGACGATATCGCACGGAATGCCAGCGAAACTTTGGCAGCCTTCAACGTCTTACGAAGCAGCCAAGTTCTCTGGCCTATCGAGCGGTGTACCTGTGTAACGATTCTATCGCTTGATTTAAAGCGTGTTTGTTTGTCGAAACGTTTCGAACTCGAACATCGCGTCAATAGCATTACCTTACGCGTCGAATCTATCAAAGTGAATTTAATACGATCATCCTTACCCTACCCTACCTCACCCTACCCTACCCTACCTTACCTTACCTTACCTTACCTTACCTTACCTTACTTTACCTTACCTTACCTTTCCTTACATAACCTTACCTTACCTTACCTCACCCTATCCTACCTTACCTTACCTTACCTTACCTTACCTTACCTTACCTTACCTTACCTTACCTTACCTTACCTTACCTTACCTTACCTTACCTTACCTTACCTTACCTTACCTTACCTTACCTTACCTTACATAACCTTACCTCACATAACCTTACCCTACCTTACCTTACATAACCTTACCTCACATAACCTTACCTTACCTTACCTTATCCTACGATACGCTCCACTTATATATACATATGTATAGTGTTTGTAAACTTCGAAGTCATTAGCAATTCGTGATATAGCGTTATTATTAAAAGCAGTTTAGCGTATACGTACCATATACTCGTGAAGAAGATTCTACAAATATTTTCTTGCCAGTAAGACACGAGATAAAGTAATAATCTGAAAGTTTCAGACACTGCGGTATATGCGGCTTTTAACGCGTTTGTCTCGTTGCTCGCCAGACGTCTATAGAATTACCAGACTTTCTTCAATCTGTTATCAGAGGTTTCTGTTTGTTTTAAACGCCTTTCCACGCCTTCGCTTTGGCAGCCATGTAGGCCTTACGCAGGAAACGGTTCTTCTCCACGAATCTTATCAAACGGATAGACCAGCGCGGCGACGTTTCCGATAGATCGTGATCTTGTTGTTTCTCGATCAGCTCTCTCCTTCTCCGAACAGGCAACTTAAAGCAACCTGCTATCTTATATTTATATATATATGTTAGAATCGCGAGCTTCTCCACCGTAAAATTTCTCCTCCACTTCCGGCGGAAAAAAGCGACGCACCGGATGCTCCTCTGGGAAATCAACGAAATATGTACATATCTCGAACAGCTTTGTGCGCAGACCCGATACCATCGTTTCTTTATTGCCGTCGTTCTCTCCTTTTCGTATTCGTTTCCGACGTACCAACTGTTATTAATACAATTAATAAGAACTTGAGGATAAATGCAAGCAACGAGTACATCGTCGTGTCATATCGTTGCGTACGTGTGCATGACAATGAGTCACGCAAGTAGATATTCGTAGTTATCGAATTGCCAACTTGGAACCACCACGAAATCTGTCAAAATAACTCTTATCGACGATATTGAATTTGTATTTTAAAAGATGTCGATCGTTCAAAGTAGGACTCACCGTAGCATGCGAAACGCTACTATTTGAAATTCGAAGAACAATTTTTATCACCGATATTCCTTTGATATTGATATTATTATTATTATTATTATTATTATTATTATTATTATTATTATTATTATTATTTGTATTTGTATTATAAAAAATACCGTTAGTAAGTAGTCGTTCAAAGTCGACAATCGGAGAGAAGATTAGGAATACTTCTGGGACTCGCTGTGTACATACTCGTACGTACGCTAACTGCACATTCTGACAATTGACTATAAGTGACTATTTACATGATAAGAAAAGAGGACCAAACAAGTTACATATCCATATTTGTGTATCCGCTTCCTTTCTCTGTGCTATTTTTACACCGTCCAATTATCATCGATGCAAATTCCTAACAGTTCCAAGACGGTACAACTTCTACGTGCGATAGCTGCTAGTTAGGAAATGCAGTTACCGTTTGTTCTTAGCGTATCCTTAGCTGCTAGACCACGATCACGATCAACGACTATTCGGAATTAGTGAGACTTTTTCGGTCGGGCCAAATAGCAACTCGAGATGATTTTGCGCGTATGTGACGAGCGTCTCGCGAGTAACATTAAACGATCTTACGCGCAACTTAACTTACAGAAACATATTTTAATAATTCGTCTATGTTTACATCTTTAAAAGTATGATTTCGTAACATTAATTTCTATTTTTTCTTTTTACGATAATTTATAATGCGTTCGCAAAGATGCGCCCTCGGTTTGGTCAAAATTCTTCCTCGCTGACACGATACCATGTTTGCCAAATTGAATACGATGGCAGCGTAGCGAGCATCTGTCCGAACGCGGTTAACATCTGCCAACGAGGAAGATAGTTAACTGAAAATCTGACGGATCTACGCGGCCAGTGACGATCTACAACGATGTAAATGAACGCGACAGGTGTTGCACGATCGCGAAAGCCATCTGCGCTCCATTCAAACGGTCTTTAAGGCTCCATTGTGTTCGCGATATCGGTTCACCGTGTTCTCAATGGAATCTCGAGAGAGCAACTGGAAGAAACGGCCACGAAACCAGACGCCAGTGACGCGACTCGTTCGAACAACCTCGCCGTTAACGTTAATCGTTAATTTGGTTTATCGATTATGTCACATTCGTGCTTCTTCGTTGCGCTTTCTACGCGATCCACCGACGTCGCGTAAAGCGACGAATATCAACGCGCAGGCCATTGTCAGGTACAAATTTGCACGTATTTAGAGAGACGTTGCGATGTATCTAGCCGCTTTCGAAGTTGCAGTTTATCGTCTTTGATTTGAACATCCGCTTTTGAATCTTTGATTAGAGTGCTGAACACTCGCGGCCAGCGCTGACGATCACTGTGGACGGAGTACTTTTTCGCTAGACTCGACTCTGTCGATTGATTCGAAGCGCAAATCGTAATAAGTTATAGTAATTCTTCTGCACGAGATTAAACGATTCAAGAGCGTTATTTTTTAGTATTAATTATTTATTATAAACATTGAAATTTGCGATAGACTAGAATTTGGGTAATAAGCTAGAAAACGGCAAACTAGAAAACTAAATTTGGTAAATATAACGCAAGTTAATAATTCAGTTGTGCGTGAAGAATTTCAAAACAATTATTGATACATAATTCGACGTCGCATTTTCCGCATTCGTATCGCTCCTTCTCTTACTTTTCACACAAACGACACATTTTCTTCTTGATAATCGCGTTGTGCCGATTAGGGCATTTTGACGGAAAATGCCTTTCGATTAAACGAAATGGTAAATCCTCGGACTCTCTCTTCCCTCCTCCTACCCTGCTTCTACGTTGCAAATATCTATAATTATTTATTATAAACATTGAAATTTGCGATAAACTAGAATTTGGGTAATAAGCTAGAAAACGGTAAACTAGAAAACTAAATTTGGTAAATATAACGCAAGTTAATAATTCAGTTGTGCGTGAAGTATTTCAAAACAATTATCGATACATAATTCGACGTCGCATTTTCCGCATTCGTATCGCTCCTTCTCTTACTTTTCACACAAACGACACATTTTCTTCTTGATAATCGCGTTGTGCCGATTAGGGCATTTTGACAGAAAATGCCTTTCGATTAAACGAAATGGTAAATCCTCGGACTCTCTCTTCCCTCCTCCTACCCTGCTTCTACGTTGCAAATATCTATAATTATTTATTATAAACATTGAAATTTGCGATAAACTAGAATTTGGGTAATAAGCTAGAAAACGGTAAACTAGAAAACTAAATTTGGTAAATATAACGCAAGTTAATAATTCAGTTGTGCGTGAAGTATTTCAAAACAATTATCGATACATAATTCGACGTCGCATTTTCCGCATTCGTATCGCTCCTTCTCTTACTTTTCACACAAACGACACATTTTCTTCTTGATAATCGCGTTGTGCCGATTAGGGCATTTTGACAGAAAATGCCTTTCGATTAAACGAAATGGTAAATCCTCGGACTCTCTCTTCCCTCCTCCTACCCTGCTTCTACGTTGCAAATATCTATAATTATTTATTATAAACATTGAAATTTGCGATAAACTAGAATTTGGGTAATAAGCTAGAAAACGGTAAACTAGAAAACTAAATTTGGTAAATATAACGCAAGTTAATAATTCAGTTGTGCGTGAAGAATTTCAAAACAATTATCGATACATAATTCGACGTCGCATTTTCCGCATTCGTATCGCTCCTTCTCTTACTTTTCACACAAACGACACATTTTCTTCTTGATAATCGCGTTGTGCCGATTAGGGTATTTTGACGGAAAATGCCTATCGATTAAACGAAATGGTAAATCCTCGGACTCTCTCTTCCCTCCTCCTACCGTGCTTCTACGTTGCAAATATCTTCGTAAAATGTCTCTTATCAACGCCAAATGAAATTCACTAAATTTTTGTTTCGAAGCGGTAGATTTTTGATATAAAATATGTGCACTATATATAAGGAGTGCATTTATATTTATCTCGCACGAACGTAATAGTATTACTTCTGCGTAGGTGTTCGGAAAAATTGAAAATGCATATATACGTCCTTAGTCCACACCGATAGCTTTCGTCAGACGCGTATATGCGTCCATAGCACTCTAAGGGTTAAGACGGCTTGAACGTGAAATTAAAAATTCATAACGCGTTTGAATATTTTTGTACAGTGTGGTGTCGTTCGATTATAACTTTATTTAGTCATAACTGGTAGCGTAACCTTTTGATTAATCGCGACACCGCTAAATTCGTGTATTTCGTTGTATACTGTACTTTATAAAAGCAGAGAAAGTGGCGCGATTAATTGAAAACAATCGCAGATAAACATGACGATAGACAGTTAGGAGACGAGAGCCGAGACTTTGGTTCTCCTTATACCGAGAAATGAAACGCAATTTCCCATCTCTCGTTGAAAACGATTTGCAAGTGATTGGTTCGCTATTTACAAGTTCGATGTCGATCACTGATTCGCTACGTTTCTTATCTCGAGGAATGGAGAAAGGATTATTTTTCCTTCCACTGGAATTAGATCCACCGGAAGGAGTTTCCCTCGATGAAATGGAAATATCGTAGCTTTCACCGATGGTCCGAGGTTTTTCGCCAAGCCTCGTTCCCAACGAAAAGATCGAACGATTCTGTTTCGTTTCTGCGCTTTCCGCTTCCTCTTTACCTTTACACGGTGGCTGACCAAAATATTCGAACACTTACCGCGGAAAGCTTTTAGGTACGCGTATCTGTACGCACATTGTATATCGTAAATGTCAGGCTTTTTATATAAAAGATTTCGAAACGCAAGCACTGTAATAAGACACATCTCGCGCACGACGCGTACGTGAAAAGTCTCTAGAAATATTCGAACGCTGTCTGTCGCGAGTTACCGTTTATCGTATTTCCTCCGTGTTACTCGGTAATTTTCTTCGGTCTAGCGGCAACGCGTTCGACGTACGCGCGAACAAGATCCGTATGATGGATAATAGGAAACAAGAAAAGGAAACGTTGATCCGCGACGATCGAATCACGGCGACTAGAAAAATTATACAACCACAAAGATACGACAGAGAGTTTTCGGACAGGCTGGGGATTCCATGAACGAGCGGCGAAATAATTCCATTTTGTACGATCGTGAAAGAGGGCGGGGTAAGGTGGCTAGGAAAGGAACAAGCGAAGAAGAGTATTTAAAAGTTGGTGGAGATGAACGGTGAAAAGACGGTGGAGATGACGTTTCGTCGTTTCGATGTATTTCGCCAGGGCTAAGTCCAGAGCTTGCTCGCGAAAAGAAGAGAAAATCTGATAAAATGCGATTTCCCTCGAGGCAAAAACTGCTTTTAGCTGACGGTGCACGAGTTAGAAATTTCAGCGCGAAAGACAAGTTGCCCGAGATGATCCCCGATCGCAGCGATAGTCTCTTCGCTCGTAATAAATTAATACTTTTCTTTTTCCCTTTATCTCCCTCTGTTTCTTCGTATTTTCTTCCTTCTTTCACGTTGCTATTTCAAAATATATTTTTCATACGGTCGCTGTTGTTTTTCGCACGAACACCGCGTTTGTTGAAAGAAGATTCTATCTTACCGATACCATCGTTCGTTCGTTGTTCGTTTGCAAATGGACGTAGAAAACGAATTACGAATGTTGGAAGCGCGAATGGGAAATTTATACTCGATACACGATGCTGCGTCGAGCTGCAGAATCGTATTAAGCGATCGTACGCGAGTCATCGCGCGATGCTGTTCTATGGCGCGCTCATGGACAGTCGCGCGAATAAGTCGAATCCCGTAAAATCCAAGTTTGAATTTCAAGTTAAATTTTCTACGCGATATGGCGCTCTCGAGATCGGCGACAGAAAGCAAAGCAAAGCGTAGGTCCATAGTCGGATGTCAAGTATCGGCCACGGCAGAAAGACTCACCATCGTGGAACAGTCGATTATAAATCGATCGCTCCGTAAAAAGTAAGATTCCTCGGCATCGTTTCGTCTCTCCTTTGAAGTCCCTTTGTTTCTCGTCGCTTTAATACGATACAAGTGGCTGCTTTCGTTCTACGTGGGGTTTAGATTCCTCCGATGATAGACCGCTACTGGCAAGCCCTTAATTAACGACAAGCTTGTACAGGTTTCTTAACCGTTGTCGTCGTTCCAAAGCCGTCGTCGTTGTTCGATCTCGCTAAAACGATCAACCGATTTTACGCTGTCCGCGCTCACTCGCGCTTCCTTTCCTAATATCTTCCAGACGGAATTTCGTTCTACGGTTTACGGTCTAAGAAACGTACAGGTTTGGCAAAAAGCGTGCAAGTTCGTCGCTGAAAACGTCAGTCTACGAACATAGATCTCGATCGATTTACTCGGCAATCAGCGAAAAGTCGAGCTGCCTCTGTCGCAACAGCCAGCCACCTCGTTCCTGTTCCAGGGCTGACCGATCACCGAATTCTCTTCGTTTCGATCTGTAACGATTCCCCCAAAGGCTCGTCATTTGGAAAACACGTCGCGTATGCCGATCTATACGAATAATCCGAATATTCGATGTAAGGCGAGAACAGTTCACCTCCGTGAAACTAAAAATATGTTTGCCACGTTGTCGTTTAATTCGTAATCGTAGCGACTGTATTGCGTAAAATCGCGTATCGTCGTTGCGAGAGGCTCGTCGTTCTCGATGACGGGAGGCAGACCTCGAGACCGAGTTCTCGGTCGTGGAATGATCTTACGTTTCGAGGAGCTTCTTCGATTTTCCATTGTTCCGTGTTTCTACCCGACGAGCCTCAAGGTTTTAGAGAGGAAGCGAGTCGCACGGCTAAATTGTCACGGTGCGTCCACTACGGTCCACCACCTCCTTTGGATCTCTCCGAAGGGACTTTGGAACGAGGCTGCCTGGCTGTCGTACAGTCTTACACAGAGCACCGGACCGGTTTCTGTTCCACGATGCTGCACTCGGTTCGACCGAGAGAGAGCCTCTCTTTCTCGGCGGATGCCCAGCCTCGTTGGATGCGACGCGTGCAACTCTGTGTTACATGGTGCCGTAAATAAAGGGCGTCTCCGTAATCAACGTGGCTGTGGATTTTTCCTAGAAATGATATCGTCGAGGCCACCCAGAGTCGACGCGCCACCTTCGACTCGACCTTTTAGTCAAACTAGTTTCACCACGGCTTATATGTACGTATATATTTAGCTTCCACGGAAACGCAAGAGCGTCTCCGATACTTTTTAGCTTGCCTTCGACGTACGCCCTTTTTCTTCTCTACGCGCGCTAACAGACGCCAGCGTCTTGCTTAAAGCGTTTCGTTTACTCCACTTACCGTTCGAAGCTCGCTCGCCGTTAGCCCGTAACCGTGTTAAAAAAAAGAAAAAAGAAAAGAAGAATGGAAAGCAGGTACCTTGCAACGCTCCGTTATCCACGTTTCGGATCGATTTTGGACGAAGCGAGTTTACCATCGCGTCGCACGTACATACACACGCGCATAACGATACAGTTTAGTCTATGTGGACGAAGTCGCCTACGTGTAAAACACCCTGAAAGTGCAATCGTTCGTACGTTGACTCTGGGTGCTGCTTCTGTAAGCGCGCGCGCACACATACGCAAACACACAAAGGTTTCGACCGAACACGATCCATTTCCGCGAGTCGGTCAGCAACGTCGGTTCCGTGGCGCGAGGAAGCCTCTCTCGGGGAATTTACGACTCGGCAAATGGAAGAACTAGCCGCAGCTAGTCTCCTTCGAGATCCCCTCGTTATTACGTGACGCGTGCAAACGAACACGCGCGAACGCGCGTCACGTTATCGACCAGCTGTGGATATCGGCAAAGGCGAAACTCGATGTCGAAAATTGGACGCGCTCGTAAGCGACGGTCGTTTCCGCCTTGACCTTACGCACGTTTCTCGCCGCTCCTTAACGAGCACGAGCCAGCTATTTAATTTATATCGTACGCGCGGTGCCCGATAGGATCGAATCGTAACGGAACACGTAGCGCATTATGATTCACCGTACGCCGCTTCGTTTCTACGCTCCGGTATTAAAGCATGGCGGCGCACACGATTTTTCTTTTCCTTTTTATTTGCGAGTCGCGTCTAGCGGTGGGAGAACGTGGCTGTCTTTGACGTCGCGGAATGCAACGGGCATCGCAAAAGGTTTCGCGCTTCAAACGGAAACTCTGACGCTCTTTTCAGTTTGCCTCGCGAAACCAGGCTACATCGGATAAAAAACAAATACAAATTTTTTCTTAAACGCGCCTGTCTTCGAAATACGCGATACGTAATCGCGTATCGTTTCTACCACGAAGGTATTTACGTTTCTAACATTCGCGCGAACGTTACTGTCGTAATTACGTTGACTGTACCGAAGATGGAAAAAAATCGAAAGCAAAAAAAAAAAAAAAGAAAAATAAAACTTCGTTACGCGCGGTATTAGATTTTCTGGGAATCGTGTACGCGGTAGTATATTTCAAACTATGGGAAAAAGTTACTCGACTCGTCGCTCGCGTTGGTTCGACCTATATATATTGGCCGAGATTTACGTAGCCTAAATCGTCAACGGTAGTCTGCGCTCTCTGTTTAGTACGGTGAACACAGTGGCCACTTCCGGCCGGAAGTTCGTAAGACACACCGCCACTCCAAGTTGACCATAGCTCGTCGCAAGCGTCGTACGTACGTAAAGCGTGTATCGATCGCGAACAAACAAACCGTCGCTCCTTTACGACGCGGCGTTGTTATTTCGCCTGTTTGCGTTTTTACGCGTGTTTGTTGATCCTTTCGATCGATTCAAACTTCCTGGCACGCGAACGAAGAGAAAGATAGAGAGAGACGGAAGAGGAAAATGGAGATCGGCGAACTTAGAACTAGATGAGAGTAGCCGCGTTTATTATAGAAGTACAAGATGGACAGAAGCGAGGAAAGAGGATAGACTGGCTGTAATTCGCGCGGTCGGATCAATGATCCGACTGCTGCTAACGATGCCTCGAATAACGAAGCTATAGCGGTGTAGAAACAATTGCTACGTGTCCTCGTATAGCGTATAATATACGAACGGTTTCGAACAAAACGGAACAGAGGTTGAAACTGGATCAGAGTGCGTGCATACGCGTGTCACCGTACGATTTAAAAGATAGCTAATAGCAGCGAGAGTAGGGAAAAAACTGGAAGAAATACGTAAATGCTACTGGCATTTATGTATTTGGGGCAGATTGCAGACATATCGACCGTTGGTAGGTACGTGTTGTTATTTTTTGCCCGCCGATGATGGTTATTGGCGTGAATAGGTATTTCTCAGTGACCTCTGACTAACGTAATAGAAGAAGGAACAACAACACCGTTTACAGAGATTCTAGAATCGAAAGACGTTGCAAGTTATCGACGGTACGCGTACTGTATCGTGATGATTTCGGAGAAGCTAAAAATGAATACATACTACGATATACATCAGATAGAATCGTCCTTCTTTTTCACGTACGAAACAGTCCTTCGTACTAACACTTTGAAGTTCGGAGACGCGAATTCGCATCTTACGTACTTCACGCGAATAAAAACGTTAGCTCTACCGTTGAATAAGACGGTAAGAAAAGCAACGAACGTTCGTTGATTTTTAACAAGATATCGCACTCGTTGGATGCTGGTCGGAAAGTTCGTTCGGATTTTTAACTCTTTGGTCGACGTAAAAGACGATATCGAACAATTTTTCGCCGAAGAACCTGAAAGGTTCTGGAAGGATGGAATATTCGAGTAGCGTGAAAAATGGAGAAAGATCGTGGAACAAAATGCCACCTATATAATTCGGTAAACGTATGTCGAATAGAAATGTAAATCGGTACGAACTTTGCGAGCGACCTTTTCAACCTTTTCAATCGCTCGAAAAATACGCGAGAATTCAGACTATAGAACGCATACGTACGGTCCTCGAAGCGTTAAAATCTGTGTTTCTTCAAATACTCGATCACTTGTCACGGTCGATGTAATCGTACAAAAAGCGTAAGTAAATATTCTTCGTTTGCAGATACAGGCGAAGCGCGAGCTATTTTTCAAAGGCGACAACGCCGGAATAATATCGTCGCCATCCGTGCCATCGGTGCCGCCTCCGCAACCTCCGTCGCAGGCCCCGTCGTCGATGAGCACGTCGTCGACGAGTACGTCGTCGACGACGACCACGACGATCACGACGCTCGCCTCGCCCAACACAGCACCGCCAGCCTCCTCCACCGTGTACACGAGCGTCGCATCGTCGGCGCCTGCTTCCAAGCCACGATTACCTCCGTCCACGGTGATCCTCAATCAAAACGATGCATCGGAGGACAGCAATAAACGGGAGTCGAACAGAAGCAACGAGAACAAGGAAACCGTTGTTCTTCATCCACGACCAACGCCACAGACCAAGCCCAAAGAACTCGATGGTTACGTGGGTTTCGCGAATCTGCCTAACCAGGTCTATAGAAAGGCCGTTAAGAAGGGATTCGATTTTACTCTGATGGTCGTCGGTTAGTTTTCAATCGTACTGCTCTTTCTCTTTTCTTGAAAAACGAATCGATCGGTCTCTCGACCCTTCGTATCGCAGCGCGTGCTTTAACGAAAAGTGTCGTCCACCGCTCTTTATGTACATCGTCGACTACGTTATGCGTTGATGTTACATCGTAGTATCGAGATAAAGTAGCATCGTAGTATCGAGGTGCAAGTAGCATCGCGTGCAATTTACTTCGATACGTGTGTATTTCGATGGACTTTAATAAATTGGCTCTCAACGTTACGCCATACTCGATTTCTCTAGTCTCGGGAAGGTACTCTTTATGTAAATACTGGTCGCTTGATCGAACATGTATCCAGGTAATTACGGATTAATCGATTTAAGTGCAACGACCGATATTTTCAAGAATATACAGAGTTTCTTTAACGTGACGTGAGTTTGCGTATACGCGAAATCTAGAGAAAAACGCGAGAAGAGTGGCGCGGAAATATAATGATCGCGTAGAACGTAAGGCTTAGGGAGACGAATGGTTAAGGCGAGTTCTAATTCGTTGTAAAGGGAATTCGTTTTTTCAAAGGGGCCGTAAGATATGTACGCTGCGACTTCTGCTGCGTCCCTTTTCTTGCATTAACGAGTACGGATATCAATCCATTGTGCGAATAAACGCACGCCGGACTTTTGTTTTTTCTTTCCTCTTCTCTCTTTTCTTTTGTCGTCCTTTAACTTTCCTAGATCCAGGGACAAAGAGAGATCCGTTTCTCCGGTTGGTATTTCAATTTCGTCCACGATATTGCCTTATGAACCTCCATCTGTTTAACACGTGCAGAACGCGCTCTTTCACTCGACTGGATTAGGGCTGACTCGAAGCAACAGTGGTTCTCATACTCCTTATTTTCTTTCAAAAATCCTTTTTAAAATGAAGTTTGCCTTGCGATTAGTTTCCAGCTTAAATCACTGGACATTAAATTCACGTCGAGATATGTATACAAATTTCTTCCTTCGGGAGAATTACGATTCAAATTTCTATTGATTTATGTATCTTACTTTCTTTTGTTTTTTTTTCTTTTTCGTAAAATTTCATGTCATAAAAAGATATTGACCAAATCGATTAGTAATAAATAAACGATCGATATTCTGCAATGAGAAGCGCGATTCTGGGAAAGTTGTGGCGATAGATCGCGTCGCATCGCGTCGCGTCGCGTCGCGTCGTCTGCATGGAAGTTTGAAATTCGAGAATATAGGCGGAGTGCTGCTATTATTAGTACCGGTATAAACCGAGCCATTTCTCCGTAAATAGAGCAATTCAGACGCTTATCCTTGAAGGAGAGAAGGCGCGGCACTTTGGTCAGTTCAAGGTACGCGGGCAGAAAGGTCAGGGTACCGTTCGGTATTTCAAACTGCCCCCTAAAAGAAGATTAAAGAAAAGAAATGCTTGATCGTGTAGCAAAATAAAAAACTTACTTAGCGATTAATTTCCATAGTTTTAATTATTCTTCGTTACTCTGATAAATAATATTTTTATATGTGTACATAGGTGAGTCAGGACTAGGAAAATCCACTTTGATCAATTCCATGTTCCTGGCTGATATATACAGTGCCGAGTATCCTGGTCCTAGCCTTAGGGTGAAGAAAACCGTAGCCGTAGAGACTAGCAAAGTATTGTTAAAGGAGAACGGCGTAAATCTCACGTTGACCGTCGTTGATACGCCCGGATTTGGCGATGCGGTCGACAACAGCAATTGGTAATTTCAATGAAACTAACGTGTACACAGCTTTAGAATCGAATTACGCAACAAAGAGTTAAGAAAGATATTCTTGTTTCAGTTGGGTACCGGTGATCGAATATATCGAATCAAAATACGAGGAGTTCCTGAACGCCGAGTCTCGTGTAGTGAGACGACAGATACCAGACAGTCGAGTACATTGTTGTCTCTACTTCGTCGCACCCTCCGGCCATGGTTTGAAGCCGTTGGATGTAGAGTTCATGCAACGTCTTCACGACAAAGTTAACATTATACCTGTCATCGCGAAGGCGGACACCATGACGCCAGACGAATGTGCTCATTTTAAGAAACAGGTTCGTATTATCGAGTAAACCGGTTGTAATCGCGTATCCACGCGCAAACAAACTTCTTTCGCGTTGCTTCGTACGTCGAATAGTTGTCGTTGATAGCTCGCACAGGTGAGCGTTAAATTATAAACTTGCGGTATAGCGTCAACGCGTTGACCACGCGTTAGCCGATTTGTTAGAAAAACGGTGTAACCTTGCTTGGTCGTCTTTAAAGTTGGAATCTGTCGTTGTTGATTGTTTAGATTTTGAACGAGATAGCGCAACACAAGATAAAAATTTACGAGTTCCCGGAAGTGGAGGAAGAAGAAGAAAGTAAACTGCATAAAGTTCTTAGAGAAAGAGTGCCGTTTGCGGTGGTGGGTGCGAACACCGTGGTCGAACACGATGGTAGGAAAGTTCGTGGAAGAAAGTATCCTTGGGGAGTTGCAGAAGGTATATAATTCTAGAGAATAGCTTGACAATAGTTCTCTATATCTTTCAGCTTCGTTCGAATTTCGAGCAGAAATCATGCTTTCTTTCTTCCGATTGTTTAGTGGAAAATTTGGAACATTGCGACTTCATAGCACTCCGAAACATGGTGATTAGGACGCATTTGCAAGATTTGAAAGACGTGACAAATAATGTACATTATGAAAATTTCCGATGTCGCACGTTAGCCGGCGTTGGAGTGGATGGAAAACCAACAAAAGTCTCCAATAAGTAAGTGTACCATTCGTACCTAGTTATTATAAATGTAAGACGCTTAAATATACATATACATACATGTATAGAATTAAGAACAGGAAAATATTATAGAGTAAAAAAGTTTAATGATATTTGGAAATCCCATAAAACACGATAATTAATTACATCAATTTCCGTTTTCTTTTCTTCTTTTTAACGCAGACATAGATACTCGTAGTCTTATTGGTTTTGTTTTCTTCATCTTACCATAACAGTATAAAAAGCTTGTGCATGCAAACTATTGAAGACTAAAGATTATCTCTGTAAGTCATATACGTTTGAATCGGATGTCATATTAGTTAACATTATTAATATATTATAGTTTAGGCTAGCGGCGAAAGTGATCCTGAAAATACTTTTTTTTTTTTAATAGTATAGTCTCATACGTGAATTTTAATGCTGATTTCTTATTGGTTAGTTTGTGCCCTCCAGGAGTGATGAACAGTTTCATGACAGTGTGGTAAGTCTTTTAATAAGACCGGGATCGTGTAATATAGTTTTGTGTGCACAAGCCTCTCCAATTTCCATTTTCTACGCATTTAGTTCTACGCGTATTTATTTAGTCAAAGAGGGAGGGGCGGTTCACTCTGTCGATACATGCGTACATTCTAAAATTGAATCGCATAAAATGGAATAATAATTGTATACGTCGCTCATTCAGGAAGGCGTTAAAATCGACCTCGTTTCTGACCTCGTTTATCAAAATTTATCAACAACTTTTATAAAGATTATGTTTGTAGTGAACCCTCTGACTGGATATTTACTTTAGACAAGTAGATCGCATTATAGTTTAATTCTGCTATAATTTAGCTAGAAAATCTTTATCGCTGATTATATTTAGTACTATTGAATATAACGCGTGAATCCGCTTAGTTTTAGTCTACGTTTCCTTTTCTTCTGGCATTTTAATTTCCATTTCCACCTTTCTTAAGTTTACAATTATTACGACAAGTTACATTTTCAGTTTGCAATTCCCCATACACGTAGATAGATCACCCACCAAAAAAAAAAAAAAAAAAAAACATAACCCAAGCGATTTTGGTAAAGAAACTTTTTATAAAATATTTATCTTCGTTTAACAAAATATCGTTGACCTTGAATTATTCGTGTACGTTTTGTAGGAATCCGCTGGCTCAGTTGGAAGAAGAAAAAAGGGAACATGATAATAAAATGAAGAAAATGGAGATTGATATGGAGCAGGTGTTTGAAATGAAAGTCAGAGAGAAGAAGCAAAAACTTAAGGACTCAGAAGCGGATGTAAGTATTCATCGGCTATGTATACGTACGCATCTTCGAAAGAACTTGTTTTAATCAGAGGAAAAATTGATTTAGCTACAAAGAAGGCACGAACAAATGAGACACTCTTTGCAACAACAAGTGCGTGAATTAGAGGAAAAGAGACGAGCATTTGAGACTGAAAAATTAGCATGGGAACAACAAACTGGACACAGTATCGAAGAATTACGTAGACGCAGCCTAGAAGCTAATTCGAAAGAGTAAGTATTGTTTAAGTGTATAAGATCTGCTTCCGTTTGTCCACATTTTCGTAATCGTTACGATATACCATTCTTTATGTAAAAAGATATTAAATACAAAGAAGAAAATCTGCTTCTTGCACGAATGGACAGCTATTTTATAAATTAGCAAGATATAGCTTTATACTTATAGTAACTGGGGAAACAGTATAGATGGACAGTGTAACGCTTTAACGAGTATACCGAATACTTTATCGAACTAAATGAGATGCAAATAACTAGAAATATCTTTTAATTGCTTAAATCTTTGCTTTAGGAAGATCATTCGGCTGAATATGTGCAATAATAAGCATTTATAATAAGCTTGTAGCATAATTGTATTTTATTATAATTCACTATTACTAATCTTAATTACGATTATCGTTCTTTCTTACCTTGCCGTTCTCTCTGACAAATTTGCCATATCCGATTTTAATTTTTTTTTTTTTCGAAATTTATGTAGAGATGGTCCCACGCAGCTTAGTCTAATAGCAGGAAATTACTAATAATTATTAATAAGCATGTACAACGTAATCATCCTTTTGAACGTAATTCAAGTTCATTTAACATAACGTATTCATTCGATATTAATTCAACGTGATTCGGTACATTCCCTGACAATTTTGTTTTGTTCCAAGATGATTGGTTTTAACAGGCTATTGTTAGGCTCAGTCATTCAAATATTACTGCTTCCAAGCTTTTTTAGATGACTAATTTCTCTTCTTTTCTTTTTTCCCCCTTTTTTTTTCAAAATTACTTTTTAAATATTCGAAAAAAGATACATCGTTTCCACGTGTATGCGATGTCTGCTCCTTGCGCACCACGATTACGTGTACTGCAAAACCGAAAACGCAAAATACGTGCATATAATAGAAAGATATCTACTCGGAGTTTTTCGTTTGGAACGCTTAGTATTTGAAATTAGTACCGAATGTTTGATACGATGAAACGGAACAAGTATATTCTCGGCGTGTTCATTTAAGAAAGCTTTTTTTACGGACGAATGTTACGTGATGCTTGCGCTTGTTTGTTTGTTGTGTGTATACCATATCGGGGTGTCCCTTAATTTAGGACGGGATCAGTGTCTTCCGAGGGATCTGGCGGTGGCGGGGGTACATTGAAGGGTTCCCGAGGGATAGGAAGTCTCCTACGCCGTCACACCAGTTTCAAATCACCTCAAGACAGCCCTACACAGATACAGCTTGTCATACAACATCCCGAGCATCCTTAGTAGATCGTAGAATCTATATCTACATTTACTCACAAAATGCCTCTACGTCGCTGTGTCCAAGGACTAAAATCTTTCAAAACATTAATTAACGTCGATCTCATTTTTTATACGTTTGTTGCGTGTGTTTATTTTACCGACGATATAACGTGTACGTACAAATATATACCGATATATACAATGCGTATTCGTATACGTTCACGAAATTTAATTTACACATCGTACGAGTATTTGTGTATCTTTTTGTCTGTCCGTTATTTTTTCGATTAGCTTTGTTTTATAATTAACAGGAGGTGTTCGCGTTGGAAAGTATGCTAATTAAGACTATTGTGAAATAGTATAATTCGGTTGCTGCGGTGTACGGTAGCAGGTATCTTTATTGCTTACGTTTTCTTTGTTTCTCGAACGTTTCATAAACGAAAACGACGAATATCCTTGAATATAAGACCAAGTTTATAATACACATATATCATAAATGACGAAGAATCACCGTCAGCTTGGAATCGAACTGAATTAGTGGTATTTACGGTGATCACTGTCGCACGAATGCTTGTCTAATTATAATAGAATTGAAGTAGCATTAAGAAAGCTGAATAACGTCTGATGTTTATTTATAGGCGACGATCATAAACCTTATGTTGCGAAAGACATTGGATCTTAGAGTAAAGAACTAGAGAAAGAAGATATCTTCGTATGGAAAATGAATTTGGATAGTAGTCTTACGTTATCCAGATAGATATTTTTAGACAGGCATATTTTTGGCACAAAGTTTCATAAAATTTACGTAAGCGTTGCAAGAACTCTTTATATTCATATGGATATCACAATTTTATATTCACAGCAACATGCGTTACACTCATGCATAACTTAACTTGTATGAACTCAAAATAACATTCACACTTCGTCAAGTATTATGGAAAGCTATTGTAAACTCTGAACAAGCTGTCTGTTTATTTTTCTCTCCTTTTTGTTACTTTTATTTCCATCGATACATTCCAGTTCGCATGTATTGACATTCCCTTTGCATACGAGTTTAATATCTCTTTTCAGATCTTCAAATCGATATGAATCGAACCGAGAGACAGCTTGATAAAGGGTAATACTAAACACGATCGATAATAATTAGTCAGAAAAAACGAGATTACTATGCATTGTTAATTTCATCATTAAACCTTTTTTTTCGCAAATAAACGTAATGCTTTCCTAAAACATTTACTAACCATCTTCGTCGCCCTCATTTTATTTAGCCTTATTGCGAATAAGCGATGTCCAGGATGATACCGATCAGTATCAGAAAAATATTTGAACGTGACTTTAAAACATACAGCGTGGCATATCGTACTTGCCTAACACGTGTCTACGTTACGCCTCTTTTTTCGTATTATGTGTTTTCACGTTTTATGTATTTTGACGTTCACATGCACAAATATGTATGGAAGGAAAATAGCGATTTTATATGTATTTCTCCATTACAAATTGAATGTCGAAGATCTGATTTGTTAGGTATAAGATTTTAAACGTGTATTGCTTCAACAGTTTATTAATTACACATATAACGACTATATACATATAAATACTTGCAATTTAAAAAGCAAAATATTCTTAAGTTACTTATAACAAGCGTACGATACATTAACATTCAGAAAACAGAAAGTAACACTTGCAGATAGCATGTGACTCGATAGTCGTGGCCCATAAAAGTATATATTTCTCGAAGCATGATTTTGGCATGGCTAGATTATACGTATATCTCTGTATATATACGATAATTTTATTGTTGATGGATATACACATTGCACTGCATATCTTACACGATGAATTTCATAAGAGATTGTACTTTATATAACGATGACGAATTATATCATTTTCCATAAAATGGACATATTAATTTAACGAATATATAAAAATCAGATAACAAGGATACTTATGTTTTTACGAATAGCCAGATAGTAGTTTGTTGCAAGTCATCGATATTCTTCATAAAAGCAGAAGAAAACTCTCAATCAGTAAATAACTACATCTTAAAATTCATTAACATATTTTGTAAGTTATATCGTCATTTAATAAATGTAACAATTTCTTATTTCTACTGACGTTGTAATTCTTTTCAGGGCAGTCGACGGTAAGGATAAGAAGAATAAGAAGAAAGGACTATTCTAAGTCGACTTCAGAAAGACAACGTGAAGAGTGAGCTTTTCTTAAAGTAATCGATAGTAATTTATCTTCAAAAATATCATATTGATAATACACGATTTCTTTAAGAGAAATTGAATATAAATTAAGAAAAAAAGTTTGACTTGAGAAAGATTTATCGATAAAATCTCCCGGTCTATTCTACATCTGGCTTTTCAAAATTTTCATTTTTTCACCATAAGATATTTTACGATTTTTTATATCTTGGAACAACATTTCTCGTGCACATTTCGGAATCAGCAAAGATAAAGAGTGGCTCGGGAGATTCGTTAATTGATTAAAAGACAAGATAGAAATATGTGTTGCTTAAATCATGCAGTTGACGTGTGTACTGTGTATACCATTCGTATAACGTTTATACGACTGCCTCGGCATTCTAATAATTCTTTTACGAGCATAAACGTGTTATGCTTTGAAGAGTGAAAATGAAAGTGTTTGTTCTGTCGTGTTTGCCTGTGCTTCTTCGCGCTTCCTATTATCAATGCCCAACAAAATCACACCTAGTACAATTCGATAAACAATAATTGTACAAAATGTAGACATAATTTCAAAGGACGTAATTTTCTTTAACAAAAAAGTGTTCAAAGGGATGCCGAAAGAAAAACAAAAGATCTTTGATTTCTTTCCATCAATCTTCGTTTCTCACACTGAATTATTTATGTATATTGTCTTTAATACCTTGAATATCACGATTATATGTCAATATTTATGTCGATATTTTAGATACGATAGTTATGTTAATATAAGTGTATAATATAAAAATATCAAGAAGTGTAAGATCTTAATGGCAATTCATGGAGATTTAAGTGTCAAAACAAAATGATCGAACGATAATCGCTCTTGTATCATACATTCTGTGTATCATACGTAGCTGCAAGTGCAGATTCGGTTGAACATGAGTTTCTAAGTACTGTTGCACACCTATTATTTCTAGGCGGAGCGTAAAAATATCTTTCTCCATGAAAGAAAAAATTGATACACTATCGACCTAATAAACGAAAGAGGTCTCTGTATCTAAAGCTAGCAATAAGTTATATCGATGTTTCTATTACATAATCTAAATTGTTACAGGATAGCGCATTTATATAATTATAAAGGGATGATGCTCACCCTAAGAAACAAATTGTATAAATAATTGTTTTACATCAATCATATTCTTCCTTTCAGTATTCGCTTAATGCGAGTAACAGCGTGCTGCTTTATAACGTAACGAATTATCGAACACGATGAAACTTAAACATAAAGAAAGGACAACGTTGTTCGTCTTTTCACTCAACTCTCAACTCGCATCATTCTACGTCGGATCGTTGAATGTGATTCTAAATGAAGCAGTGGCCATATATATATACATATATAAATATATATTTATGTATAAATGAAATCGAGGAGATCGTAAGGATAAGTCCAATTCGTGTAAATTTAAGTTGTATCGATAACGAGACAAATCGGGTAAGATTATTAAATTGTATAAAATAAATCTAAGTGTATGCTGGATCGTCGTGATTCGAGACAGTGCGTTAATATTTCACTTCACTGCAAAATCAAAGGAAATAAAGATTATTGAGTTACGAGCTAATTAAGTTTATTATCGAAGCGGATGGTAATCGAATTGATACGGAATATGTAAGAGAGAATAACCGTGCCGTCTCGAACCCGTCCAAGTATACGTTGGTATATACAACAAGGATGGGCAAACCGATTTAGCAATAAGTTCCTTGAACTCTTTACGTCGCATATACGGTCAGTTGTGTTTCTTTTTTCTTTTTTTTTTTTCTCTGTTATCTATATCTTTTATTATCGGATACTTTGCAGAGGATCAGAATCTTTGCAAAAGAAATCCAAAAGTTTGCCCAGTCTTGGATTTGTATTCTAAGCTAATTGAATTACTGGTGTGCCAATACGAAGAGAATAAGCATTTTATAATAACGCTAGTACATGATTCTTCAGTTTTTGTAAAATAAGATTCGTGCGATTTTCTCATAACAGGCGGAGGAAAAAAGAAGTTTAAAAAAGAAAAAAAAAAAAAGGATTTCGTCTCAATTTATTGGGAAAAACTACGTGTTACATTCCTATTTTGTACGAATTTTTCTAGGTAAAAAGACTCGACTCGTCACCTTGATCTTTTCTCGATACCGACAATCCATTTAGAAGTTCAAAGCAAATCGCTTCGATCGCACGGAGAACGACGCCGATAGTTTGAAAAGTTTATTAGCAGAAGTAATAAACGTAACGCTAAGGTATATTAGAACGATTTGTACTTGGAAACTACGTGGAAAGAGATACTTTTCAAAATATCGATGTGTCTGAAAGAAAAAAGAAAGAAAAGAAAAAAAAAAAGAGGAAGAAAGAGCGCTTAGAGATACAACCTTCTTCGATGTTAGAAACAGCAATGAATCTAAAAGCGGACATTTAAAAAATAATCGAATGATTCGCAATTTCTGCACTGAATAATATTAAGCTCAATAGTATAAAACGTCTGAACAGTATGCTCGTCGAACTACGATATTTTTATCTAAACAGTAGTAAACATACATGACCCTCAAGAACGGAGGATTTTTCTTACATTCAGTTCTCTTTTATTTTTTTGTGTAAAAGAAAAGAAAAAGAAAAAAAGAGGAAGAAAGGAAATTATTTAAAAGGACTCGTTGGAACTTGCACTTTTTTTTTTTTTTTTTTTTTTTTATAAAAATTCCAATGAGGAAGACGTCGAAATCCGAAGTACAAACGCACATTCTACAGCGAAGATCAACTTAATGGAATCTAAGATTTTTAATACCATACGAGATTCAAATTGCAATGGATATTTTGTTGAAAATTTTCGTATCTATCTCTTCGAAGAACAAGAAAACAAGTGGAATAATCGAGTACTTAAGTTTCTACTTTTCTGAAAATGACGTTTCAGAAAGTTATAACGGAAGATAAACTCTTCATGTTTCTAAGACCTAAGTATATCTCAATGATGAATAAAAGCAAAAGACTTATCTTATCGCTATTAAGGATTTACGCATCTGCTTAGTTGACCAAATAAAAGCTGTTTATACATTTCAATGTTGTATTACGCGTAGCTGTAAGATATGAAAAATCGACGAAACGGAAGTGTATCATTTACTGTATGTGTACTCTAATCAGCAATGCTTATAATATTTAAATAGTTAATCGTCATAAATCGCGTAAGTCATCACGATACACGATCATTACACATGTTATACGTATACGCCATACGCGAGGCACAACACAACAATAATAAAGGAAAAAGTAAAGCGAAAGTAGGTAAAACAAACGCGAATTATATTTTGCCGTGCCAGACGAAAACAAAGCTGCCGCCGCTATCTTGTAGAACATATTGTAATAATAATGATATCCAGAAAAATATCATATAGTACATTATTATTATTATTATTATTATTATTATTATTATTATACTTTAGGATTATGTATTCAGTAAATTATATACAAAATTATCAAACACTATGTTACTGCGTTTCGAACCCATCTTTTGTGCATTTTTAAATACTAAATTTGCTTTTCATTCCTATGCAAATAAAGTTATGTATATATGTATTGTACGTAATACGAAATGCATCACATAAGCACAAAAAAAGGAGTTAACGGATAATTGCTGTTTTACATCAGTTTACGCGTTGTCGATGTTACAATATCCAAATCTTTCTTCGCAAACCTAAAGTGAACGTACCAAATAATTCGAGGTATGTAATTCGTTTCAACATTGATTCTTCGTAATTTCTGCTCGTTCTTTTTCCTCCTTCTAAAATTCCATTATTTCAACCAAAAAAATTTGTAATCTAATTTCCGGTAAGAAAGCCATTTTCATATAAAATTATCCCTTCGTTCGTACCAATATGCAAGACAACGTAACAAAAGTTTCGTTCGTAACAAAAGTTTGGCGCATAATTTTGCACCACAATGCAAGTATTGGGAAAAAAAAAAGTAGAAGTCACAAAGAGGTAAGCGATTTTTAAACGAGTCCAAAAGTTTCTGATTACATATATTTCAGATTATAATGTTAAAAGAAACGCATAAAATTTTCCTGCATCATTGGCTCTTGAATTATTAATGTAAGATCATGAACCCGATGTTTTTGTAATGTTAATTATATGTAGGAAAATACTTCGTATGCAATTTTTTAATTTCATATCGGCAAAATAAATTAAATACTATATGAAGCTATTAAAACGACAGACGATATGATGATTAAAATGATAGATGATATATACACTCTTACATCGCAAAAATGCCAATCGATTGACTAATGTTTCCTTTCACTCTATTAGTCACACCATATAGAAGAATATACTGATTATAGATCAGAATTTTGTTAGAAAAGTGAAATTTCCACTGTTATCTAGTAGTGAATTCTTCCCGACTAGATCGCACCACTTGCTTCGATCGATATTACTAGAATTGATTCTAGATGCTTATTTTCATCTGTATCATTACATTACGGCATATGTAAATGGTCCAATTCTTATAAATCTATTGATCTATTGATCAGAACGAAATAATACAGGATGGACAAAATATTTAAAAATTTGTCCTGTAATTTTTCGTCGCGCACTTTTTTTCAGATCATCGCGAAATGTAAAAATTAATGCTCGAAACATATCTAAAAGAGAATAAATTATCTTGGAATATGTAAGAATACATATGATATAAATAAATCAAATGTAATATATTCGTAAAGGAATCTAAATAAATGAATTTTTTATCCCCTCCATGTGAGAAGAGGGAATGTGACTGGTTGAATAAGCGGCGGCAGCAGCTCGATGAGCAGCATTTAAGCGAGGACCGTTTGTTTGTAAATTTCGTTTCCTCTAGTAAGATCGATTAGCAAGTGAAACCTTTAAGTGAGAAAAAAAAGGTCAAACGAATTTCAAAGTACGTGATAAGAAGTTATTCGGTGACCGTAATTTTCACTCGTCGAGTTTCACTTCTAACCTGGATTCGTCAGTGGGTCTGTATCTAGCAGTAAGTAATGTAGCAGTGTCCGTCCTCAAAGCACACATTTTCTTCGTTGCAAGTTGTCGACTCAAAACTACGAATGAAATTTTCAAAAATACTATCTGCTGAATTCTTATCGTTCCAAGACTATCATTGCAGTCAAGTGTCAAGAAAACATTACACGAAGGTAACGATATTTGGGGAACGAGTTTAATGCATATTCTACGGTCAACCGGCATCACGTGCATTTTCGAGTACGAGAAAAATATACGTTTCCTGTATATTATCATGAGCATAGGACTTTAAGGATTACTTCAGAAAAATTATATGTACAGAAAGATTTACATAGACTACAAAGTATATTACAACATCCGACAGAATTGATCAATTAAAGTCAAATATCATGTGGCCAAAAGACGTTGGTATCAAAGCGATAGAAATATACTTCCCTGCTCAATATGTTGAGCAAACAGAGTTGGAACAATTTGATGGTGTATCTGCTGGGAAATACACTATTGGCTTAGGTCAGTGTAGGATGGGTTTCTGCAATGACCGTGAAGACATTAACTCTTTGTGCTTAACAGTTGTGCACCGATTAATGGATAGGTATGAAATAAAACCGCAAGATATTGGACGATTAGAAGTTGGAACTGAAACCATATTAGACAAGAGCAAATCAGTTAAATCTATTCTTATGCAGTTGTTTGAACCATATGATTGTACAGACATTGAAGGAGCTGATACAACCAATGCCTGCTACGGAGGTACAGCTGCTCTTTTAAATGCCATATCTTGGGTAGAAAGCAGTGCCTGGGATGGCAGACTAGCCTTAGTCGTTGCGGGTGATAATGCTGTATATTCTTCTGGAAGTGCTAGACCAACTGGAGGTGCTGGAGCTGTGGCAATGTTAATTGGTCCAAATGCACCTTTAATAATTGATCGTGGAGTAAGATCATCATGCATGAAACATGCGTATGATTTTTACAAGCCAAACTTAAAGTCTGAATATCCTATTGTAGATGGAAAATTATCGGTTCAGTGTTATCTTAATGCATTAGATACTTGTTATCAGACTTATTGTAAAAAGATGAGGAACAAGCACAATCACGATGTGACTCTAGACAGCTTTAACGCGTTTTTATTTCATTCTCCATACTGCAAATTAGTACAAAAGTCATTTGCCAGACTAGCTTTTATTGATTTCTTAAACATATCTAAGGAGGAAGTATCTAAAAAACATCCAGAATTAGCGCAATTTCACAATGTTAAATTAGAAGACACTTATTTTAATAGAGATATTGAGAAATCATTTATGAATTTGAGTAAGCCAAATTTTCAGCAGAAAACACAGCCTTCTTTAATGATAGCAAATCAAGTAGGAAATATGTATACTCCATCTGTATACACTGGATTGGCCTCTTTGCTAATTAGTAAACCTATAAAAGAATTAGCAGGCTCTAAGGTGGGAGTATTTTCATATGGTTCAGGACTTTGTTCTACTATGTATTCATTAACGATAACAAACGAATGTAATGAAAAATCAAATTTAATGAAAATTATCTCTTCGCTCTCTTATATTAAAGAAGAACTTGATGCTCGTCAAAAGGTTTCCCCAGAAGCTTATACAAAGGAATTAGAATGGCGCGAACAGAATTGTCATACTGTACCATTTACTCCTCATAGTACCACTAAAAATATGTTTCCTGGAGCCTATTATCTTGTACAAGTGGATGAGAAACATAGAAGGACTTACAATAGAGTGTGAAGTTCTTGCTATTCCTTAAATAAGCTATTTGGGGTTTTTGTATCAATTATCGAATCAAAATCACGGTGGTGTATGATTATGTATGTAATTTAAAAAATGAATTAGTTAATAACTGGCATAAAATATTTTTACCAAACAAAAATGTTCTTAATGCGACGTTCATACGCTATGAAATTGATTTTTAAACACTATTGATTTTTAAATCTATTTATAAATATAAAAAATTTATTAATACAAATTATATAATAGATATATAAATTACTTTCACAAAAATACCTCTGTTCATACATATATATTTTTATCATGTACAGTTTTTAATATATCTATTGTGTATGTCCTATATTCTTTTTAGTTAACAAGAAAGCTACAATCATTGTGCTTTATTATATTAGAAATATTCATATGAAAATATGAAAAAAAACATATACTTTCTAATTCATGTAAAAAGCCTTTAAAGAAATATTCCATTTTAGTGCATTTTTGTTTAATATTAATTTGTTAATTATGTAAATATTTATAGAAATAATAAAGAATTAAACACAGATTTTATGCACATGTTAAAAAAGTGCCTTGATAATATATTGTTCCTTTGACCTTTCGATATTCATAGTTTTTAATAAGATAAGATAAGAGTGCCAATGGGTTAATCATGAAGTGGTTCCTACATTAGGAGTATATATCCATATGTACATAGAGTATAATATACCAAAAGTGAAATGGCTTGTATGTAAAAAGATAATTTAATAATTTTATTGTTTTTTTCCTGTATATGTAAGTCAACTGGTATGTTAATTACAACAAAATTTTCAAATTTTGATATATTTTGTCAAAAAAGTGAACACATGTAGTTTATACGTCGTAATTCACGAGCAAATATTTATCTTGTAATACCTATATATATATATATATATATATATATACACACACACACACACATACATACATATTAATAAATAACTAACATTATTTAATATATTGTTTAACTAATATCTTCTTAAATATTTTTATTTTAATTATATGATAGATAAATGTGAAGTACATCATATACATTTTATTTCAATAATTTCGATATTACAATAACATTAAAAAAATAGTACAATAGCAAATTTTTTCTTTAAAAAAATATATTAATATAATATTTGTTCTTTTTGAGATTCGTTTCATTAAAAATAAATACGTGCATTAACTTTTGCTACATTTATAAATAGTTGAAATATATCAGTGACGCTGAATATTATGAAATCTAAGCATTTGTATTTACAAATGTATACGTTTAAAATGCTCGACCTTAAGTCTCTAGTGAAATAGCAGATAAAGAGAGAATAGTAATTTTTCAAATTAATACAAAATCCATAATGAGTTCCTGTTCCATAATCAAATGGTCACAAAATACTGGCTTTGTAGCACAATTATTACTATTCTATCATTATTAACAATATAATTAATTTCTTTTAATATCACATTATTTGGATAGTTATAAAAATATTGTACATTGTTTTTCCATTTTATATACAAATTTAAACATAGTAAAGATATGTATATCATTTGTTTATAAACCACTACCTAAAATATTTTGTATGGACAACCTGAACAAGAAGACAATTTTCTACTTGCACCAAGTGTAACAACTTCATCTTCATTAGCATTTATTTGACGATTTTCATGTCTTCTCTGGAAAGAAGTAAACATATGCATTTCTTTAAAATTATATGATGTATGATTATGAAAACGGTATGTGTTTACTTATATTTTATATTTTTATATCATTTTTTATTATATATTTTGCATTTTATATGAAAGCCAAATGCTTACTTTAAGTTCTGCTGCCAGGTAGAAAAATACAGAATCTATATTGGTATTCTCTTTGGCTGATGTTTCTACCACTTGTAACACTTCAGGTAGATATTGACAAAGAGCTTCTGCCTCTCCTTTCTCAACCTCTCGTAGACTTTCTAAATCACATTTGTTACCTATAAGATTTTTATTTGTTAATATATAGTATTCAAAGCATAATTAAAACAAAATATACAAACAAATCTCACCAACTAAAATTAATAACACATGTGATGAAGTATACCTTCGTACTTCTTCTACCCAATGTTGTAAGCTTAAGAATGTAGATCTCTTTGTAATATCATAAACTGAAAGTTATTTAAGCCATTATAAATATTTCCATAGTTAAGTGAACAAAAAGGTAGAAATAATATCTCTCACATACCTACAATAACACCATTAGCAGATCTATAGTAACTTTGAGTTATTGTACGAAATCTTTCTTGGCCAGCTGTATCCCATATTTGCAACTAACAATAATAAAATATCTTTAAACATTTTGAATGATTTGTATATCATTATATATTAAGTGATATATATATATATATTTTATATAAAAAGATTATATTACTAATTTGAAAAACATAATGTAACAATATTTGTTATGTATTATAATATATCTGTTCTATTTTATATAATTAAAGAAAAAGATATTATCAATACCAGTTTGTACAAAATAATTCAAGCTAAAGTGAAAGTTCGCTTTTAACAAAAAATTATCTATTCGATCTCACATTCCTATGTTAAATTACATTTATTTAAATAATTTTATATTAAAGAAACTATTGAGCTCTCTTCTTTAAAATTTATATATAAATTACTTGTAGGTTATAAATGTCAAAAAAATTGGAGAAATATAGCGATATTGATCATAGATCAAATAAACGTACCTTAACTTTCTTGTCATCGATTAGTACAGTCTTCATGGAAAAGTCTACACCAATTGTGTTTCCATGCCTCTCGATAAATGTACCAGATCGAAATCTTTGAACAACACATGTTTTTCCTGTCCCACAATCGCCAATGAGCACAATCTTGAACAAGTAATCAAAATTTTCATCGTTCGTGGCCATCAAATTGTTCGGATCGCGGTTCGACATTTCTTTCCTATCGTCGAAGTAATTTATCAAATCGACGACACTCTTTATAATCCGCACATCCAGACCTACCGACTACTTACGCCATTGTTTCACTCAACTCGTAACTCCACCACTTTATAAATGTTCTTATAATTAGTGCAGTTGGTACGCGTAAGATATTCATTGAAATCGGATTCAAACATTAGATTTCTTTTTCAGTCTAACCTGTTATACACCTTTTATTTTATAATTACAAACAAATTCACCAATTTTTTTAATAAAAATACATCGTTTCTGATGAAGTTTAAGGTACAATGTATTTATTTTATTTAAAAATGAATAGCACTGACATAATACAATGACATAGATGGTACATGTCACTTTTATTATCAAGAGACATTTTACTTCAATAAGATAAACATAGGTGTTATGTGCATTTATTATAAACGTATTCTCACATAAACATACTCTATATCTAATTAATTATAAATATAGTAGAAATTAAAATAACAATTATTGTCGTGATGTGAATTTTGAAAGGCCTTCTAATAAGCTAACATACGCAGTATGTTCGTAACTCGTACTCAGGTCAACCAATTTCTCCGCAAACTCGTTTGAAATGCCTTTCTCTTCGAGATAATTCATCAGCAAGTCATATAGATACTGAAAAATAAATATTACATATATTTCTATAAGCATATATAAAAAGAAACATGAAATTAATTAGATAAGAATTTGTAGTAAATCATTGTCACATTCTCAAGTATTAATTTTATCAATAATAAAATTATTCTATGTGTGAATGTTTTATTTTTCCAAAGATCAATAATCAAATTGGTTACTAGATACTCCAATTTGTACTCAACACTTTGGTTTATTTTTTATAGATACATATAAGCTCATTATAGAATATATATATATTAATTACTTACCCCATCGATAATTTCACCAGCAACGGCATACACTTTGTCAGAATGTTCTCCTGTATATAAAGTAATTTCATCTATACCAAAGATGTCATCTGAAATTAAATGGATATATGAAAAACACATTCATCTAATCGTACAATAGTACATACATGTATTGCTATAAGTTAGAATTCAATGTTACTTACTATAACCTTCATTGGCACCTGATGCACCAGGTTCATTGTTAAAGGAACAGGTGAATCCAAGAGTCTGATCTTCTTTAACTATATCAACTGTGAAGGATGGTTTACTTTTCATATCACCAATGTCGGGAGCATCAGTAGTCATTTCAATTTCAGAATCAGAATCAGAATCAACAGTGTGATTTATGTTAAATGAAATTCTAATTCTGTAAAAGATAATTTGTAGTAAAAGAAGAAATGTATTTTCTACTTAAAATAGTTTATCATATTTTGTAATAATATAGCATGTTAAAAGTTCTCTTACATTTCATTATCTTGCTTCTTTTCCAAATTAACATCTGCCCCATCAAGCGAGACTTTAAAACCATCTAATTGAGTGGGAATAGTTTTTAATTTTTGTGCATTCTTTTCTGCTATGATTTCTTCAGCTAAAAATTCTACGAGCTCCTTCTCAGCTATAAAAAAAGAGAAGGAAATAATTATGATAAAGCGATAAAACAATTACTTAATGAAAATATTTCAGTCTTAAAATAAATAAAGTATATAAAACTTATATTATTAGTAACATAGATATATCACAATATAAATGTATAGATGTTTAAAAATGCAATTATTGAAATTTACAATATATATGATTGATTTATATGACGATGAAATGATGAAATTAATTACGATATAATGTACCTTTCGTATGAGAATGCCTACAATAACCGAAATTACAAGAAACACTTGGATGCTTAAATAGTTTTGTCGAAGCGATAGGTGTGATTTGGATTCGTCGAGAATCGTTCCACAGTGTTCTTAATTGATTATTTGCGATTCCTGTAATCGAAGTTGTCGTAAACAAATTTTTAATTATTGGCGAACATAATGTCTTTCTCATTATTCCGTTCATTTTAATGTTCACAACTAACGTTGGCTTTGTTCGAATCGTATAGATATACGCACAAAATGGTTTTCCGGTAAACCGAACACGAGGTAGGATGAATACCACCGTCACGAATTCATAAACTATATAGTCTACTGTCCCCTTGTAATTTCTAGAACAAACATTTGTATGGTGATTTCTAGTAATTTTCTGTTCGAAGTGAAGATTGGAATTAACACATGTGACGTCGCCCAAAGTAGATTGTCATCATGTTATTAATTCCTATGGTCACGACAGCGCGCGCTATCTAAATATTCGAATAACTTACTCAACTTAGCTTTTAACTTCATAATAATAAAGACAACCTTACTCGAAATAAACTTTAATTACGCTAGCGAAATACTCGACTAAATTAGATGATCACTGGAGTAAGGAAAAATCTATAAACAGGAATGCAACTGGAAACAAAAGGAGATAATTGCAACAGTGTGTGTCCGCTCGTTTCTACCACCAAGAAACATCAAGAGCTTTTCGACGAACAGTGTAGCCTTTGACCACCACAGGGCCTTATTTTGAGTGTCTATTTTGCTGCTGAATGATCTTACTATTCATCTCTTGTATAAGCTCTATGCTATCTTACATTGATATATATCCTTGGTTGATATTGCAAAAAAATAGTGGGAAACGTACAGGAAATACCTCAGTAGAAATACCGCCATAAAGAATATCAAATACAATACGTTGTGTGATGTAGATATATCATTAGCTTTATTCGACGTTTTATAAGTTAGTATCACTGTTTTAAAAGATGTATTCACTTACGGAAGGAGCATTGGATGTAAGTTTAAACATAGTATTTGTATTTTATGATACAATTGTGATGCAATTTATTTTATCTGATTTTTAGAAAATCATGAACGGGATCGAGGTCGATAGGCCGATATTGCAAATATTGGTAAATAAACTATGTCTTCCGTCTAATTTGCTTTTAGACTAAAGTATCTCATTTTCGAATACGATAATTGTTTATAGGGTCACAAGAAATTGTCTAGTTCAAATAGTGGAGAACGTTACAGACTTCTCGTATCTGATGGAAAACGAATAAATTCATTTACGATGCTTGCCACACAATTAAATTCAATGATAACCGATAATATATTAACAGAATTTTCCATTTGCCAAATAAATAGATATGCTATAAGTGTGGTAAATAATGCTGGCAAACAAAAGTACGCAATAATTATTTATTAAATAAAGAATAACAAAATTTTATTAACAATTCAACATTGAATTCTTTTTATTTTAGACGAGTAATGGTAATATTAAGTGTTGATTTAAAAGTTGCGGGTGATGAAGTTGGACATAAAATTGGTAATCCAACAAATGCTGACGCTGATGGTGAATCTAAACCAGCACAAAGTGCACAGTCTGCGCAAGCTGCTTCGCAACAGCAAAGTAATATACACTAACTATGAATTAGTACAAATCATATCAATAACATGTTATTTTAGTATTTTATTATTCAGGTAGCTTGGTGTCAAAGCATAGTGGTCAACAGTCTTCTACCAGTGATATATCCACAATCCCAATCGTTGCATTGAGTCCTTATCAAAACAGGTGTGTTTAATTTTTCATTCTTTTTAAGTGTCACAGTTTCTTAATGTGCTAAATAATCTTTTACATAGGTGGGTAATAAAGGCACGAGTTGTCAATAAATCTGCCATTAGAACGTGGAGTAATTCACGTGGTGAAGGAAAATTGTTTTCCATGGATCTTGTAGACGAAAGTGGAGAGATTAGATGCACTGCATTTAGAGATCAGTGTGATAAATTCTATGATATGATTGAGGTAATTAGTGTGCTGTTGTATGTATTTTATAATGTTGCATCATAATATACATTTTATTGCAGATTGGGAAGGTTTATTACATTTCCAGAGCATCTTTAAAAACAGCAAATAAGCAATTTAATAATTTAAAAAACGATTATGAAATGACTCTAACTGGTGATTCAGAAATAATTCCATGTCATGACATTGGAGATAAAATTCCAACTCTTCAGTTTGATTTCATACCAATAAATGATATAGAGCAAAAGGAGAAAAATGATATAATAGGTAAATATTGAATTGAAATGTATACTATTTATATATTATATCATAACACTTTAATCTATTATCTATTAATCATAACACTTATTTGTTGCAGATGTTTTGGCTATTGTAAAATCTCGTGGTGATTTGCAGATGTTAGTATCACGAACCACTGGTAGAGACATGAAAAAAAGGGATATTAATCTCATTGATGAAAGTAATACTATGGTAAAAATTTTACCTGACTAAATTCAATGAATAGAAAAGTTTTTATAATATTACATAAAATGAGATTTTAGGTAACGCTTACACTATGGGGAACACAAGCTGAAGAATTTTCAGGAAATGATAATCCAGTTTTAGCCATTAAAGGAGCTCGTGTTGGCGAATTTAACGGTGGAAAGAATTTGTCTACTCTCAGTGGAACTGCTGTGCAGGTTGATCCAGATATTCCAGAAGCACATAGGTGTCAAAGTCATTAATAGATCTCTGAAACTAATATTGTAATTGCAAAAAATCTTGGTTTTAGAGTAATACTTTTTATTTTAATATAGATTACGAGGTTGGTTTAACACAACTGGATGTCATGAAGAAGCAAAGCCACTTTCAAGAGCATTTGGAAGTGCAGCTCAAACGTCTCAGGCATTGATCACAATTGGCGAAGCAAACAGTCAGATAGATAAAAAGAACGGTCCGGAAATATTTACGGTGAAGGCGACCATTAATCTTTTACGCACTGAAAATATTTTATATAAATCGTGCCCTAGTGAAAACTGCAAAAAAAAGGTAATTATTATCTCGTACTTTATAAGTAGATATAATAAAACACCATCAATTAAGAGATTGTATTTTGCAGGTGATAGATCAAGCAAATGGCATGTACAGGTGCGAAAAATGTAATAAAGAATTCCCTAACTTCAAATATCGTTTACTTGGAAGCGTAAGTGCAAAATAAATTTTGTTTTCATCTATTTAGATGCATGTCAGATTTATTAATATTTAGCATTTTTGCAGCTAAGCTTGGCTGACTGGACAGATAATATGTGGGTCACGGCATTTAATGACGAAACAGAGAAAATTTTAGGTATTACAGCTCAGGAACTTGGAGAATTAAAAGAAAATGATAACGATGCTTACCTGGAAAAACTTGGCGAAGTAACATTTAAAAGTTTCATATTTAAGATAAGAACGAAAATGGAAACATTCGGTGTAAGTTGACTCAATGCAATGATTCTAATATTTGATTCCAAGATTCTAATATTTGTAATTATTTACCGCACTAAATTATTTACAGGATGAAAACAGGTTAAGATCAACATGTATTGATGTATCCCCAACCGATTGCAAAGCCTACAACGAAGACTTAATAACCAAACTCAAAGAATTAACTGGTATTGATAGTACTTAAAGTTATTCCATTTCTGATAATATTTTCTAGAGTTGCGCATGTCTGAGCTCTTTTTGTTTGAAAAAATATCAGTATATTTTTATATTGTTAATTAATCCAATAATAATTTTTTGATATTTCATTACATATTTGTGTGTAATTCAATAATTCCTATATTTAATAATGTTAAATATACTTTGAAAAATGTGACTACCATAAATTACTCCATTAATTTTCCTACATAAATAGCTATAAATTTAGTAAATATTAAACCTATTACATAGATATTTATCATAACATGGTCGTACTGTTCATTAAACTAAGACATGTTAGGCTTTGCTAAATAATTACGGTGTATAAAAACGTGAAATCGTGTTCCGAATAAACTTATATGTAGATAATCTTGCAATTCGGCATGATTCATTAGAGTTATTATGTAGCAGTGTATTATTGTTTAACAAAGTCATCGAAGCTATGAGTATATGAAATTACATATATGCATTTTTTGTAAAGTTACGCATGAATAAAACCAGTTTAGTTAGAAATATCATAAAAACGTAATTGCATTTAGTCGACATTATCAGTCGTATCATCGTTGTGAAAGCAGTGTTTATGCCAGTCTTCGTTGATACTATTAGGCAGTAGGACTAAGAGTACTTATAATAATGACGACATTACCCTAAACGTGTTTATAATGATGTTATGAATGAATGAAATATATCATGTATGAATGTGTATGTATATACATATATATATAATGGTATATATATATATATATATGTTGAATCATCACCTTTTAAATAAATTTACAACTTAAAGATTACGTAATATTCTTATCGTACAATAAGGATTAATTCGTTAATGCCATTTGTATTACCGAAAAATATAAGTCACTTACAATGAACTGTATCTGTTAATACATGTAATGATTAAAAAGTAATTGGAGTTTATGAATCATACTACTTGAATTATTCACCATCTGTCGAATTGCCCACATAATTGCATAACTATAGTAAACAGCATGATTATTTTAAGTATTGCATTGATACTTAACAAATTTGGGAATTATGTTTGAATTCAAAGATTCAAAAATTTAACTTTGTTTTAAGTCTTTTGCCCTATTTATATGTGAAAAATACGCATTTTTACGTATTATACAAATATTTTAAGCTCATCTGCAGTTCTAAACAAATTTTTTGTCTACCAGTTTACATCCGAAAATGAACATGTGTCAGTAGTTTATGACTCATCGTATTTGTTTGATTACCGCTTGCAAATTACTGGCGTTAAGACCTTGCGCCTGTAGTATGTGTACTGGGCATGCGCGAGCGGCTTACGTTCGTAAAGCGCCAAAACGACGCATTTCGTCGCAGTACGAATTCAACCTTCGTGAAGAGCAGGTGATTGTTACGTAGTACAGTGATTTTTGATTTTGTCTGTATTTGGAAGAACACTATGGCTATTTGTAAGCACTTACATTTTTATATCAACAAATTATATCGCTAAGTCAATATTAACGTCTTTTTTTTTATTACTTTTTCTAATTTATCTCCATTTGTAGTTGCATTTTGTCTATTTGACATTAGAAACCCCTTTTTGCATAAATAATTAAACATGATAAATCGGTTAACTGTCATTTTAGAAATACAATTTTTTATTAATATTTACTTATTTAAACTATAATTTTTTTCCTTCTAAAAAAGATAATGAATATAGGAAAAAGTAAAAAATACAAAATACAAATACTATCTTCTACTTATACAAATACACATGGATATGAAGATACCTTGAATAAGTAATTTTTTGAGATAATTATTATCAACACATAGAAATTAGAAATGTACTGTATTCATGTAATTCGAAATATGTTATATTTAATTAGGCATTATAATTTTTACCAAAAATAGTTTACAAAAATACTATATTTTTCATGTTTCGTATCATGATCGTTCGACGGAAATATCCTGAAATATTTTTTGAAATTGCATATCTTTTAAGCAGATACGTGTTAATTACTGTCGAGAAAATAATTTTTTACAAAACATCAACTTTTTTCAATCCGACCTTTCATTTCTACATAATGCATTGTAGTATAACATGTAACAACATATTTAATAAAATCTATTACGACTACTTGTAACAATTGTAACACTTGATACAACTATAACGTTATATAAATATTATTATTATACATATCGTCGTAATAAACATCGTAAGATAATATGTATTTTGAAAGAAGGTGTGAAATATGATCGAAAATCTTTCGCATGACTTCGAAAGGATCACGTCTATTTTTATCGTGGTAGTCTAATATCGAATTCGTTTCTAATGTACCATAACACTTCTCAGAAACACGCGACGCTATGATTAATCTACCCTTCTAGTTCGATCTTGCAAATATCGTCCCTCTAATATAATGCCTATAATAATTCCATATTATCTTCAATAATCATGTCTAATTTTGTACTATGGAATCTAAAGAAACGAAAGGAAAATGGTAAATAGATGCGAACAATATTTTCACTTCATTGAAAGGAATCATCGAATATTCGAGAATATCTATCGAAGTAGTAGATATTGAGATATCTACCTTATCGATTAGGGATCTATAGGAAATGGTGAAGAATAGAATTATGTTTACAGGAGAATGTCTTATTACGTAATTTATTTTCTAGTGTCTAGTTAAATTAGTATATTTAGCGTATACGGGTGCGGCTGTGCCGGTTTGACAAACCGGCCGGCCGGCATTTTTAGCTATGTACAATGCGATTTCACGAATCTATACAACTTCGTGCTAGTTCCATTGAAGTACAAATATGTCCTCGCTTAACCTAAATCTTGTAGGTCTGGTGAAAGTTTGAATATCTTATCAATGTGAGTTTCATAATAATAGAATAATGTTAATAGAAATGTGGAATAACAGAATAATTTCGCAAATTTGTATTTTTACCAACACTACATTCAAAAATGGAATCTTAGCAGAGATTTATTTTATCTGGTAAATATATATGTTATAATGTGTACATATATATATATATATAAGTATATTTTGGATAATTGATATATTTTTGCATATTACGTAATATTTTACGTGATCTGTGTATTTTTACAACTTTGAATATGTATCTTGTAAATGCATAAACAGTTGCAGTTCAAAAATAACGTTTGATCAGCTTTCTTGTTCTCTGAAGAAACTTTTTTACGGTTGAAAAATCATAACAGTACTGTTTCATATGTGACACAACCTTAATTTTCATAATTCCGGTATCACGTCATCTCTGCAGGATTTCTTGTGCAACCAACCATAAGTTCCAGATTGTTTCGTAACGTGCAATTCTACTGTTCTCGCTTATTTTCTCAAGTTTTCTAGAATCTCTGTAGAAACCTTAATTTTTTTTTAACATATTTGTTTTGATATATCACCATGTATTTGCTGTACCTTGTATGTAAATGTAATATTATTATACTTTTTTAATATACTTTCTTTATTCAAGGAAAGAAAAGAAAAAATATAAAAGGAATATGCTATAGAAAAATTTTATATACATATATACCTATTATATTCATTATAAATATGTATGAAACAATTTGAAATTTCACTTTCTATATGATGATTTCTGCAACATGTTCTACATAAAGATGAAATATAGAAATTTTTATTTGTTTTTAAATTTAACTGGTACATGTGAATACTTTTTCCATTAGGAAGCGCGGTCCAGCTTGCTAGCAAAAGGAAGAGAGTTGCTATGCGAGGTCAATGACAGTAAAACACGAATGAACACTAAGAGGTTTACTGGACACATGATCGTCAAACTATTGGCAACCATGCATTTGCGCTAGAAATAATAGAACATGATATAATGGATCCAGTGAAGTTAGCAAAATTAGATGTAAAAAGTCATATTCGCTACATTATACGTTAAAATAGGTTCTAGAGTCATGTTAATGAAAGCACTAGAATAATACGGTAATAAACGTCAAAACGGTGGAACCAACCAACGATCATCATTGCGCAATTGAAATTGGCTCAATGGCTCTAATTTTCTCATTATTATGTTAATTGCCAACGTAAAGCGTAACACTTCTTTTATAGAACATCTGGTACTTCAATCAATTTTGCCCACAAAACGAATATCCTAGAACTAATCGAAAATAATGTAAAAATAAGTAAATGGGAAAAGTTCAAGAAACTTTTTGTACAGTAAAAGCACATATAGGTTATTCCATACAAACAAACATTTATTCTAACAAGTATATGATATTTTTCTTATTTTAATCTCTTTTTTTATGTCTGTTATTAATAGCAACTGTAGATAAACGATATTTATGAAAAAGAGATAATTAGAAAATATTATCAAGGGTATGAGATTGTTTCTAATCCGAATGTGGAGGTGACTCTTTGACTGACTACTCTTGACGTAAAAGTTCGTCACATTGATCACTTTGAATCACCGAAGTACCGCTATATGAAGTATGTATGTAATTGGCATCAAAATACTAAATGACATCATCACAATGGCGTTCTCGGCCTCGCGTAATGGAACTTTCTATTATTCATGGTCGCCTTATCGTTTAAACCATTTTATAGCTACTTTACATTAAGAAAATGTTAATGAAGAGACTAGCAGTCGTACAGAAAATCTTGAAGCAAATCTAAAAGGCTATTAAATAATTTTAAGCTTAAAGCATGGTAAAGTATGAGATAAAAATTGTTGCTGTGAAAGATGGAATGTGGGTGATTGATTCATGATGTGCAAAAATTGATGTGATTCAAATTGTTGACGATGACACAATGATGTCAGCAACGAACATGGCCTCTGTGACACAAGCCGCTATTTATAAGCGTTGCGTTCGTCCAGCAAATTCTTGTTGTCGCGTGTTACAGAACATTTCGATAGTAGTAGTAGGTGTAACAACGGTTATTTCGTACGTGGATTATCGTCATGATAGTCCATAGTTCATTTTACTTAACGGAAAGACGATTAATGAAAAGCGTGCTATAACGTAATTTTAGTATACCTGCAGCGTAGTAATATAGTGTCACGTGGGATATTACTTGATATTTAAATAAAAATTCAACATTTAAAATTCGAATCGAAGATAATAGAAGATCTATGCAATTTTTGAATTAATCGAAGTTTGTTTGCGATGGTGTTCAATTAGGAAAGAATTTACTTGCACGTTAGGGTTAGCAATTTTCTAGCGAAATTAATATCAATTGTTTATCGATAAATAACATGAAATAGATTACGAAGAATTTCTAATGCGAGAACAATTTATTAACAATTGTGATAATTTGTCAGTGTCGGTAGACTCTGATAAATGTAGAATGTGCATGTTTTCCGGGCGCTCGTTTTGGCGGAACCTTTTGATAGAGACAATAGTGTTAGCGTTGATTTTCACAGACTTTGGAATTCAGTTGCTGTCGTTAATCAAATTTCCAGGTAAATTTTCAACCTAATAAGTAAAAAATAATAATTTTCAATAATTATCAAGCATGAAAAATTCCGAAAAACAATAAATATTGATTATGTCTTCAATTAAGATCAATTTTTTGTATATCTTTCACAAAGTATAGAAAAAATGTAAAGAAGCGTGTGTCGAATGTTGGCAGAGGTAATCAGCGTTAACAATTTAACAAAGTCAGAGCATATGTTTTCTTATGCAAGGTGTTTCTCTGGAGCGTATAGAGGGTGAAGCCAGGTGCAGTCTTTCGAGCAGAAGAACGACTGTATAAGACTATAATTTAAAAGCAAACTGAATCTAACTGTTTCCGGCCAATGTATCTCATAATGGAAATATGTGTTTATAGTGTAAATTCTTTAAACGTAGGTGCATATGTATAAGATGGAAAATAACATTGATGACATTAAGCTAATTTGACACGTCAGGAACGAATTGAATTTATGGTCGTGCGACAAAATCCTTTGCAGCTGGATCGAAAAATAAAAAGATTAAACGATTTTATGATCATTCGTTAAACGTTAGACGACTAGAATCATTCCATTTCTATAAAAGAAAGTTTCATTAATGATTACTTGAATTGTATTAGACTGAACTTGGAGATCGAAAACTGGAAATTAAGTTTTTTTTTTTATTGATACAGACTTCTATTATATTACATATCATGAACTATATAGAGTTACATCGAATGCAGAAAAATAATTCATACTGTTGATAAGATGAATCATTAATCTCTGTCAGTTAATATTTTTGATATTATATGCTCATTAAATGCAAGTGATCGTGCTTGGAATAAGAAAAACTATCACCAACTTTTTCTATACAGAATGTTGGGTAATCGTGATTATAATCGTGAATGATCGATCGCTAGAGGTAATTTATAGTCGCGAAACGTACGACGAGGCGATCTAGACTCGAAACTGTCGCAAGCACACGATATATTGATCGATGCAAGTCCTGCATTGTCCTACTTTTCTACATCACCCCGCTGCGTCTGTGTAGATAGATACTATTGTAGATACTGTGTAGGATGTCTTGGCGTCCAGACGTCTGGGCGTCTGGATTTCTTCAACTAAAGAGGATTTTAAATCCTTTGCCAGTTTTTTTAACTCAACTGATTTTTAAGTACACTGGACCTAGTTTCAGCTCAATTAAATTTTTATCAAAGTCATTGTTAATGTTAGCCTCGATTAATATTAGATATCATTATTAAGAAATTATAAGATATTATTATTATTATTATTAATTAGTATTATTAATAATAATAAACATGATCAAAAGTGGAAAAATGTATATAAATATAATTACATTACATGTTATAATGTATAATAAATGTCTAAGAATTTCTTTCTTTTTTCCTTTAGCTCTTTCTACTGAGGATAAATTGGAATACAATTTCTATCCTGTCGCGAGCGGGCAACTTCAGTTCCGGATAAAAGCAGCGAACGATGCCCATATCGCACTTACAACGGGCCCCCATGAGGGTGAGCCTATGTATGAGGTAAAAATTATTGAAAAATAAACTTGTTTAATTATTGTTATAAAATTTCTCAAATAAACAAATGAGAGTCGAATGTATCGTGGGTGTTAAAATCGCAGGTTTTCATTGGTGGTTGGAGCAACAGCAAGTCTGTAATTCGTAAAAATAGGACGAAACCTGATGTTGCTGAGGCAGATACACCTGGTATCCTGAGTGCTGATGAAACGCGTGGATTCTGGATCAGGTGGGTAGTGTTCACTACATTATTAAAGTTATTAACCACAAGATGTGATAATATCTTTTCTTATATCATTTTGTTTCTCCTTATTGTTTTTAGAAACCTTAAATAAATATGTTTCATACATCTTGTGTATTCGTAATAGCACAATATTCTTTCTTACATAATTCATAATAACAATTACATAATTCTTTCTTCCAGATGGGGCGATGGTGTTATCTCAGTAGGTAAAGAGGGCGAACCAAGCGCATTTCTCACGTATGCCGATCCAGAACCGTTCGGAATCGGTTACTTCGGGGTATGCACCGGTTGGGGTGCATCCGGTGAATGGTTAATCGAAGGTAAAATTATTATCTCTTCTCATCGTATTCCATGTTCTTAAACTCCTTTTTTTTTTGCTTATAAATTAGGTAGATTTATCGTAGCTAATGTCTACAAATAGGTTTTATAGAGTCGTATTTTAGTGTTCTAGAATCAATTTGTAAATCCGTGTTCCGTTTGGGAAGATATTTACGAAATATTGCAATTTTTATCAAATCACATGTAAGGGCTTAAATTTTAATTCTCAATTTATTAATACGATTTTCTTGCTGGTATTTTATGGAATTTCGGACCGACTCTACTAATGCATCGTCGCCCATACAGCCATATGTGTAGGTGGTCAAAATAGTTGTACGTAAAGTATACGAAACCTCGAGAAACAATATTTGTTCCCTTTTAGGCTTTTAGATCTGTTGCTCGAATATGTTTTATCCTAGCACGTTTACCGCTTTACTTCGAATGGTGTCGAATTTCACATCAACACCTTTTTACATTATTCTATATGTTTCTCTATATTGCTTTATATTTTTCATACAAATATTCCCATTGTATATTAAAATGTGTTTTTGTAATTGGACACCGTTTGATTGGAAGGACACATGCACGAGAAAAGAATCATAGATCACATGTAGTTGAGTCACGCTTGTATTGTGCTGCAGTGTGATCAAAAGCACTCATATTTCCAAGCTTATAATTGAAACGGCTGATAACCCTATCAGCTGAATATGCTATACGGTAAAATCGTTATAGCAATATAGAAAATGGAAAATATGTAAGTACATACATATATCCAACATATTCTATTGCCACGTGTATGTTAAAAGTTTATATAAGAATAATAAATAATTTTGGGGGAACAATGAACGCGAATGAGAAGGAAAAATATTCATTTCCAAATCCTGATTGGAAATTAAATGTTTTATTTCCTATAAGGACATGGCCCCTTGTCAACACGGAATGAGTTAGTCTACACGTTTCATAATGTAAGGAGCGGCTCGGTCCTCATCGAAGTGAGGGCTAAGAGTAACGCGCACATCGCCCTGACCAACAAAAAAGGCGACTCGAGCCCGATGTACGAAATCATGCTCGGGGGTTGGGAAAACACAGCATCCATCATCAGATACGATCGCAAACAACCCGACAAGGTTCGAAATTTACGAAACTCGAAATCATTTATTGATTACGACGTTCTTTTAATTTTTTACCAAATGAAACAGTTATTTAGTAATCTTTAATGTTTTGTCAACTCTTTTTCTTTTTTTTTGCTTTAATACAAAATAAAAGGAAGATCGAGAGTTCGGGTTTCGTGTTAAAACGTTGATTTTGCACCGACAGGTGCGCGTGAATACGCCAAATCTGCTGAACGAGAACGAAACGAAGAAGTTCGCGATTTGTTGGCTCGATGGTCATATCATGGTCAGGGCTGGTGATGTTAATGGTCCTGTGATCATGGAATGGCAAGATCCTAAGCCGATTGGCGTGAGCTACGTGGGTGTGCGTACCGGTTGGGGAGCAACCGGCAAATGGAAACTTCGAACCGCGCAGTATCCATCCCATCCGTCCCACAAAAGTAATTTGCCTGTTAAATATCCGTTTCTTTTCTCTTTTTGTTTTTGTTTCTCTGCTTCAATTCATCCTTGGTAATAGAAATTATCGACCGACGGATCATTTCTGGGTGTTGAGGCTCGGTTTCTCATTATCTTGGAGATTATAATAAAAAGTAGGATTTTTTTATAGTTAATAGATATGAATATTCAGTAGAATATGTAATTTATACGAATCCTACTTTTTTTATTTATAGATATACCTATACGAGTATTATGTTAATGGGAGTTCGAGGATAAGGGTGTCGGTGCCACTAATTGCTTCTCGTAATTATCAATGCAATCTTATTATTCACGCTATATTTCCTGCCTCTTTTCTTTTCAACGGATCCCTTTTCGCATGCAAATGCTAAAATTAACGCTTTACCGATCCAGCCTATTTGCTATAAACAACGAATAAATGAAAAGCTGCTATTAGATTTTACAGAATTACTATAACTACTATCCCTATACTGTTCTAAATTCTACCTTCAAAATAAATAACCTTTTATTGTTGTATCAGTTATATGGTAGAAAAGAGTATTGAGCATTAACAAATCGTACCTTATACCTCATTGACGATTGCCTGCAGATTAATGTTCTCGATTGAAAATGTTTAGTTCAGTTAGCACGCCAATTGTCGTGTCCGGTCGTAATTGAAGTAATGACAGTAACACGTTTACTGTATGTCACACGCCTACCCTGTAAGACTTTCCATTGCAAGTTGTATTGAACATCTTAAACGTTAGATATTCTGTTAATCTTTACACGTATCAATGTACATATCTATAGGAATTCTAAGATTTTCAATATACAGTAAATGTGTTAAGCACCTACACCCACAAGGAGATATAATTATGATTTTTTAACAAATAATAGTACTTGAATTTCGATGAATGTAAGAAATGTAACTGCCTTGATTCAATATGTTCATGGTGATTTATATGCACATGCACATGCACATGCACATGCATATTTGCACGCAATAGAAGCCATATTATTACACGAGAACCTAATAGCCGCATGTACAACAAAGTATGCCGAGGTCATCATATCCCCATTTTCTGCAGATTAGTGCAGACGCATCATTCTTTAAATGCCTTTTCCTCCCGATCGATCCCCATTCTTTCTGTCGTAACTTAAATCTAATAGTTGCTTATGATGTGATTCGTCCCATGGTCGATTTATTTATGATGTTAAATAATTCTGCCGAAAACATCGTGAAAGCTCATTCCGGAGAGAACTCATAATAAGTTTTCGCATTATCATTTGGTATGCGTTTATCGTTCTTCACACGTGTCATTACTGTAAACATTATCAACGTCATAAATCATAATTTTCCTCGAATTTCGTGCATTGTTTTTTAATTGTACGAAGCATGAGATGTTGCATCTAATCAGAGATGACAATTTTTATAATTTGCTTTTCTAATACCATTGTTTACTTCTTCCTCAAGTGCTATCCAACATAAAGACATAATAGATGCCTGTATATATGTATGTAACACACATGATAAAGAAGAAGAGGCAAAATCTAATGCCACTCGAGTAATGGTTGGAAAGCGCTACCTTAATCTTATACAAAAGATAATAAAGGAAGTAAGTCCTGACCATCTGTTTCTAATGTGTTTCTGTGCCACCTGCTTCTAGATGCGAATCCATCGGCCCCACCTCCACCATTGGGTGTCATGGATATAGGAGATTTCTGTTGGTGTGAGGCAACTGGTGGAATAATTCCTCCAGGTGCAGTCGAAGGAGGAAAAGATATAAGTGGTGAACCCTTGTATGTGGGCAGAGCCTATCACGAGGGTGCTCTTCTACCTGGCAAAGTGAAGCCAGGAGACTCTGTGTGTTATGTGGCTTGGGGTGGTGATGAACACGGAAAGACTGATTATCAGGTAGGGTAGAAGAGAATAGAAGCAATTTAATTCTGTAAGTACGAGAGATCTTTGTAAATTGTTCTCTCGAAACACACACACAAAAAAAAAAGGAAAAGAAAGAAAAAGCAAAACTGAATACGACATAAAATGGAGTCAAATCGTTGCTTCTTAATTAAAATCTTAACATTACTCATTGATGATAGCCGTGTTTCACGAAATATTGGTTACGACGTTTATTTTGTATCGTTTAAAGCTAATAAATAAGATAAAAATACTGAATTAGTATCAAAAAATAACTATAACTTAATAACTGTTCTCTCTTAGGTTCTTTGTGGTTGCAACCCAGTATGGGTTCCAACAACCGGAAACAACATTCCTCACAACGCAATTCCATCTGGTGAATCAGAAGACGGAGAGCCACTTTATGCTGGCCGCGTACTGCACGAAGGCGCTATGACAATCGGCAAAGTACAACCTTCGCACAACGTGTGTTACATAGCGTTTGGTGGTGCTGAGATTGCGTTCCCAGAATATGAAATCATGGTTAAACCTTAGATTAGAATTAGCTGCACCAACGTCGATGAATTTGTCAATGAATCCTAATCTCTTACAATGATTTTATGTTTGAACGCGATCGAAATACCAGATGTAGGCTATATCAAGGATTCAACAAAAATATTTTATGTGTGCATAATTGTCCTGCTTAACGGTTGTTCGCGTATATGAAGACATATGAAAATATTTGTAGCCCAATAATCGAATCTCAATTGTTATTGATATCTAAATAAGATGGAAAGAAGCGACGTATTATGTATTATAAGATTAATGAGAATCTCCTATGTGTGCAAACTAGTCTAATTACAAATGGGCGGGTCGTGACTCATGTTCATCGATCAGTTGGTGTACAATGGACGTATACTTCTACACAGAACGTAATCACAATGTCAATAACGTAGAAATTATCGATCAAAAACTGGCAGTGTATATGTACAGTTCAGCTACATATATATATGCGTTAATAACTGGCTACATAGTAGTATCGATAATTCCTGTTTATGCAGTTTAAGGTACAACTTGCATATCGCTTGATTGCCTATTTCGTATCAGAGTATTATGAAAAACATTTTGTTCGTAACCACATAGTGGTTTAATTTAATGCACAATAGTTCTCGCTTTTCTACAGTCGTTGATTTTAAAGTCTATATTGTTACAAAACAATAAATAATATTTCCGAAAAGAGACATGATGTATTATTTTTAGCCTCCTTGTTCACAATTGTAGGTTGTGAGATTTGGTAGTGCCGCATAAACTAACTGGAATCGTGCTTCGTTAATTTTCCCTGTATTTGTAATTGACAATCTGTTAATTATAATACGAGACTTTCATAGTTGCAGTCAACAGTGTAGCTCAATGAGAAAAAATAAGGTAAACCTAAGTAAAAAAAAAATTCTACATGGGCTCATAGAATAAGCTTTTTGCTTATCTGCTTGCTCATTTGTGCCAGACACTTCATTTCTGTCTTATCAAATAGTACGTGCCTAAAATAAATAAATATGTCATCGGTTGTCAATATTTCATTTGCATCCAATAAAAAGAAGACATTTGGGATTTTATAGAAATGAAATATGAACATGATTATAAACACGAAATATGATGCTGATTTGTGGCCAACGAACAATGCAATCGGTTAACATTCGTGAATTCTAATATAGTGACTTTTTAAATTTACTTAAGTTGGCAATAGTGTTGAACAGTTTGTGTGTTCCGTCCAATTCCGTCCCGTCCTGTCCCAAATAAGACGGATTCAACAATGGCGGCCAATCCGTCATGGATCGCTGTTAAATGTCAATCGGGAAAAGAAATTTTAAAATAGTGGCAGATCGGAAGTATTTTTTTTATAAAAATGGCTGCGAAAGAGTCTGCTACTATCGATGATGGGATTCCCGAGCCAGGTATTGAACCTGGTGCTTCTGCGGAAACGATGCTCGTCACTACCGACAGTTTTGAGGAGTATGAGCAGGAGATGAGCAATAGTATTGACGATAGACAAATGAAAGAAAGCACAACGAGCACTATCTCAGAGATACAAGAAGATGTGCAAGACATTCCAACTACGCCCACTACGTCCAGTTCACGGGAACTTCAAAAAACAAATTCGCTTGATGATTCCGAATTAGTACGTTTCATAACCTGTATTTGTAAAACACTAAAAATGTATTTTAATCCGGAAAAAGTATACGCAATTAAAAGAGAGTTGTTTTTAATAATTGATAGAAATTAATCGGAAGTGTTGATAAAAGTTATATAATTACATTAACCATTTTAATGAAGTATATTTATCTTAATTAATTTCTTATGTTTTAGGATGATGTTACACAACGATTAGGTCAAAGTAGCATTGATTCAGACCCTTTACGTTGTAAAACATGGTTAGCACAAAAAAAACATGTATTTATTTTAAGCCAAGCAGGGAAACCCATATACTCTAGATATAGTTCAGAAGATAAACTAGTCACAGTTATGGGTGTCATGCAGGCTCTAGTTTCATTTGTCCAAGCAGGCAGTGACATGATTAGATCTGTTCATGCAGGAGATACTAACTTTGTATTTGTTGTTAAAGGTCCATTAATTTTAGTTGCAGTCTCAAAAACGCTTGAAAGCGTACCTCAACTTACATTACAACTAACGTATGTAATTATAATAGAACAAGTAATACTTTATGCCATCCTTTTTTAAGATACTTGAGTAAAGAATGTTATGTTACAGATATGTATATAATCAAATAATCTCTGTGTTAACCCAGTCACAGTTAACTAGAGTATATGATCAACGTAGAAATTTTGACTTAAGAAGATTGTTAACTGGTAGTGAAAGACTGATAGATCACTTATTAAATTTTATGGACAGAGAACCAGCATTTTTTCTAGGAGCTATTAAATGTTTGCCTTTACTCCCTTCAATGAGAAGTTCTATCACGCAAACTATCATTCAAACATGCGGTAAAATAAAGGTATTACAGTGCTGTAATCGTTAAAATTTGGACATGAACATTATATTAAAATATGTTGCTGTGTTTGTAAATTATACTAATCAAAGGAATATAAAATTTTGCAGAATTTAGTATTTGCAATACTACTAGCTAATAATCAATTGGTAACATTAGTCAGAATGAACAAATTTTTTTTACATCCCGTGGATTTACATATAATACAAAATTTGGTCGACAGTTCAGAGTCACTTAAGACTGCTGAGAGCTGGACACCGATATGTCTACCAAAGTTTGATGCCAATGGGTATATGCATGGGCATGTATCATATTTGGCTGAAGATTGTCAGGCATGCTTATTGTTGCTCACAGTCGATAGAGATGTGTTCTTTGTTCTTTCTGAAGCAAAACAAGTAGGTGATATAATGAAACTTTATAAAGTATTTAGAAAACAATGTAAAAAATAATAAGAAATTTTACTTATAGAAAATTGTAGAAAAATTAAGGCGAACGAATTGTTTAGAAGCAATTAATGAGTCCATGAATAAACTACCGATTAAAACTGCTGACATTGGACTGCCAGAAATGCGGCACGTTTTATATAAGTGTAGAAGCACGGCACAATTTTGGAGTCCTGGATTTCAACCTCCGTATACAACAGACGAAGAAATAGAACGGTAATTGCAACATTAAAAAAATGTAAAATAATCAAACTAAATTATAATAATGACAAACTTGCGTGATATGTGTTTTTTCTTCTGTAGATTATTGGGGCTTTATCAATGTTTACACCACAGGCTACACAGTCCCAATCGACCATTGAAGCTTATATTTCAGCAATTAGATAAAGAAACCATGTTAGCATGGGTAAGTTTAATTATATGATATGTAGTACAATAAAAGTTATCACAGTACATTTGGTATGCAACTAACACGTATGTATCTTGTAGGTAACACTAGGTTTTGAATTATATGTTACGTTTGAGCCACTTGTAACAAAACCTGATGCAATTGAGGCAGTGAGTAAATTGTTAAAGTGGATAAAAAAAGAGGAAGAAAGATTATTTATTTTAAATTCACCCACATTTTAAAAATCGATATAATCAGTTTTAAAAAGACACAAAAGTGTTTATCTGATGGATATAATTTGAATTGACGTGAGATGCATCATTTGGTAATTGTTTACATTGATCTGATGAACTATAAATCGTTAAGGAAAAATTACTGCATTCAAGATAGGATGCATTCGCGTGTTTTTCATGCATTGATAGTGTACTTTGCTCACTGTTTTTTAATTATGAAAGGTACTGTAAAGGTACATATGTATGTATATATTTAAAGACATTACGCATGTAATGTAGAGTACACTTATAGACAGGCTATGACATTCTCAACTTATTTTATTACATGGTGCTTGAGAAAACTTGTCATTGTGTTGTTAAAAACAGATTACTTACAATACAATATCTTTTTATATCATTTAACAAGCAAATCGTAACTTTACAAATCGTGGAACAGTTCTTTGTTAACAATCACAGTGATAAATTTTCTCTGAAATTTTGTAAATAAGAGTAAAAGCAACAGCCATCGTTTCATGACCTTATTAAGTCAAAAGTAATGATTCCAGGTAGAACGAATAGTATAACGTTAAAAAGAAACAAATACGTTCACTTACAACATGTAATGTACGGGTATTATAAGCTACTGTGTAGCGTTTATATCGATAAATGCTATAATTTTAATACAAAACTATTCCTTGTATATGTTACACACTGCTGTTAATCGCGATCGAAGTGCGGTACATACGATAAAAAGAATTCAAGAGCTGTAACAGTAATGTTTTTTTATTCACCTGATAGTTATAAAAGTAAATTATCCTGTAAAACATTTGTCATACCCTGGTGTTTTAATTTAATGCCTAGCTCTGTCACGTTCTCGTCTTCGATCTCGATCTCGGTCTCTTTCCCTATCTCTATCGTCTCGTCTGTGCCGGTCTTTATCTCTATCCTTGTCTTTATGCGAAGATGAATGGCTTTTAGGAGATTTACTCCGTTTACGTTCTCGTCTATCTCTGTCTCTGTCCCTGCTTCTCGATCTTTGCTTTTCTCTGTCAGATTTTTTATCGGAACGTGAATGTCTTTTATCTCGGTCTCTATGACGATCTCTGTCTCTGTCATGATCATCTGTCCTTTTGCGAGTATCTTCTTTGACTGGAGGTATTTCTTCATCCTCTGAAGATTCTATTCCTTCATCCATATCATCCTCTAATGCAGACACTTTTGCCTCTATAACATACAAGAAACATTAAATTACATTTGTTTTATATTCATACTTATATTTTCATTTATAAATTTAAAAGACTTACCTAATTCATTATTTTCTTCAAGAACATGTCTTTTTTGTATTCTTGGTAGAATTACATCGCAACATCTTTCTTCCCTAAGAAGATCATCTATAAATTCATCCATGTTGATCAATTCAAATTTACCTTGCTTATTTTGCCTTCTTAACTTTCTATTGTCATTAAATAATGGTTCCAAATATTTATAACAATCTAAAGAAGATCCTGTCAACCTCATATACAATGCTCCTAGAGCACGGACATATTTAAATTCCTCATTTTTTATAAATTCTACTATAATATCTTTTTCAGGTTGTATCTGAAGCATTTTTAATATTAGACAGAGGAATGGTGTTGGTTTTACATTTCCACCATATACACCACCTATGTATCTAAAATATATTTGTTTTTATTCACAATAGGTTATGTTTTGATATAAATTATTAAAAAATATCGAGTATGGACAAGAGTTGTAAATAAAATATGTTTCAACAGCAAACATACTTAGACAACGGATTGCACGAAGAAAAACGATTTGTTTGAGTATATATTCGACAATAAACATTTACTAACCTCAACTCCATCGCTTTGTCTACTAAAAGTTCTGCAGTCAGAGCAAAACATTCTTCTTTCCAATATTTCGAATCGTACACTCGAGATCTAATTATTTTTTCTACTAAATACTGCGGATTTGTACCTCTAATAGATTTCGCATCTTTTACCGTTCTATTAGCCATTTTCAAATCGCATGGAGATTAGAAATATTTTCAAAACATACCTTAAATGATAATGTAGGTGGCAATAAAATGCACTTAATAGGGAATTTCTTTGATAACGGTATAATTCACTTGGGTCACAGCCTGCTTGAAATATGAATATAAACTGATCGAATTTTTCCTTCAAATATTTGTAAAAAAATATACATACATACTAAGGAATGTATCCCACAGTGGTCCTGGTAGAAGCAAAAGGAGGCTAATAAAAACGTAATCAAGTCAAAATCGCAAGTAATCGTGGTTTTTCTCAGTCATTTAACTTTCAAAATTGTAGAAATCAGAGCAAGGAAAGTAGTATACTTTTACTAAAAGGTAAAATTGGGCCATTTCTGCAAAACGTGTATCCGTATGTTAATGCTACTATATTATCGTTAGTATTTCATGGGTTCTTAATAGTACGTAATCAGAGTTCCCTTTATATAATTTCAGTTTATATTAAAAAATGCCTGGACGTGTTTCAAAGGAAATATGTACTGTAAATTCAAGAGGTACGATCAGTATTGTTATCACGTCATCACGAAAATATGTATATACAATCCGATATTATGTGAAAGAGTATGTAAGTTATTTTGACATTAACTCTGACATACTACTAAATTATATTACAGAATTCACTCTTCTCGTATGTTCAGATTTTTCTACATTATCGTTTGAAGACTACAAATAATGAACCGCTTAAATAACATTACCAATGTTTTGAAGTTTACCGATGTTATACATGTAAAGAAGAATTAGAAAAGATTTCTCATTTAATCGATATTTTTTAAAAATATGTTATATTGTCTACGAATAGCGGGAATAACAGTGCATTCATTATTTATTTTTTCGATATCAGCAGGGACTGGCTGAAGAAGAACAGTCCACGTACGAAGTACGTGGTACGACTCGGTATCCCTACTCCCAATGTTCTGTAGCGATGTCGCCTTTCTCTTGAGCTCAGGGCCCGTAAAGAGGCCCCATTCACAGTCCTCGTCTCATTCTCTCGTGCTAGTCCCCCTTCTTTCTATCTACCTGGCAACCTCTGTTCACCTGAACAGCCATCTTGAGCTATACGCTGCGCTATCATAACTTGTCCCCTTTAAGACGTATTTTCGATTCGTCGAGGTGATCAGCCGCGTCGACTCGTAGTTAACAGTAGCTATGTGAGCTAATTCAACGGACTGTCGTCGTATCTCTCTATCCTCGTCGATTCCAGCTCCTCTCGTGATCCTGTTCGCGCGTACAAGTTTCTTTCTTTCAAATAAATATTTCACTCGATTCCTTCCGGTTTTATACAAAGTTTGTTTTTTTAACTCCTGTCCAGTGTGTCAAAGAGGATTGAAGGTTTCTCAGGGAATAGAATTCAGTGAATTAGTGAAGTTGGGTGACTGACAATTCGAAACAGATGTCTTTGGAGGTATCTTGAGCGAAGTTCAGCGAAAGGGAGAGGTGAAGGTACGTCAAGGATTAAATTAATCACTTTGCGAAGAAGTTGGAGTGTACAAACCCAATAGCTTTCTAATGAAACTGGAATGGTTTTAATTTTTCGAGGTCTGAGAAGTCTAAGGACCTTATATCTTTCTCAATATGCAATACAATGTGTTATGCATTAGTATTAGTGCACATTGTGCCTTAATTTCTGTATAAGCTATGTTCAGAATTTTGAATTTCATAATTTTTGATCGTGGTCAATGAGCTAGTTTCGATTTTGAATTTGTACTGGATCGAAAAAGCGCGCCCCGTTTTGTGCGCTGTTTACAAACCGGTGCTATGTTAATCAGCAAATTCTGACAGTGCTTTGATCATCACACTTACGACACAAGTATTGCTCTTCGATCTGTGACTCAAGAGAAAAAAATAAGCCCTTGACCAAACCAGTCCTCATAAGAAAAATGATACGGTTAACAGAAGTCGCGTATTGTTACGTTCTGATCGATAGATCGTTGCAAGGAAAAACGGGCTGCACCTTGCTTAGGCGATCGGTGAATGTTCCGATGTAAATGTCACGGGCGGCACTGGCACCGATTTAACGTGAGAACGTACACTGGATCTCGACGTGAAGCTGCAGGATCGGTGATGAGGAAACGCTGAAGACAATCTATTGGCGAAGGAGTATGTGCTTCCGTCTTCGTTCATTTTGATAAGATCGTCTTTGTAATGATTATAACGATCTACATGCAATAAATTAGGAAAAACTCAATTTTTGCCTGAAGACATTAAGAAATTATTGGTGGAAATATTTACGATATCCTCGCATATTTTATTTCTTATTGATAATCTTTTTCATCGTAACGTTCATATTTTGGTAGTTAAGAGAAAGTTACTATAATTGTATAGAAAATAATCGACAAATATATTTCATTAGCGACAACATGGGCTCGAAGATAGAGTATGTGGAATCCTCTCATATGTACGCGACGAATTACATTCGTAATTCGAAGGCGATCGGTGTTCTCTGGGGTATTTTCACCATATGCTACGCTATAATCGGAGTCGTGGCATTTGTCACGCCGGAGTGGCTGGGCGATTTGGAACACGAGAATCCAGGAAGATTCGGCCTCTGGACCAGATGCAGCTACGGTGGTAATGGTAAATTAATTTTCTCCCAGTATCAAATCTCGTTACTGTACTTTTCATAAAACTCGTTTAATTAGTATTATTTCTTTGCTTGATCCTCTAGGTGAATTGGGCGAGGAATGTATAGGCAGATTGGATGATCTGTCGACAATCGCGAACATTCCCTTCAGAGTAAGCACCATTCTAGTCGGCGTCGCTGTCATAATAGCTCTATTGACGATTTGCGCGATGCTTCTCTTCTTCTTCTGCCAGAGTACGACTGTGTTCTACCTGTGCGCCTGGATGCAAGTAGTTTCAGGTAATTACTGCCAATTATTGACGATGGAAACCGTATCGTACGAATGAAGGTACTTGAATATAATAATATTTGAAGATTCTTTAAGTATGGCAGCATTTCGAGGGATTCAAATTTTGGATTAAATATGCATTACTATTATACATAACATTCAATACCAGTGACGAAACTGATACAACTATCAATAAGTGAGAATACGTGCATTGCGTAATACGATGTTAAAGAACACGAAAGATGATTAGGATGATTCGAAAATGCATGTTTTACGAAATGGCTGCATTTAATCTCTCCAATCTGAATCGCATTATATTGTGTACATATATTGTGACAAATTAAAAGAAGAAGTCAAGCGTAATCATTGCATAATCACCGAGCTCAAAGGGGAAAAAAGAAGGAAAATTGAGCATCACTTTAGAAAGTATAATGCAACCGGGTGTTCTCGCGGGCTATTGCCGTAATCGTCCGCGTAATACCTTATCATTGCGACGTAGCTGAAAATTGCGGTGATGCACCGAGGCTACCGAGTCAGGAGTGATGCAATCGTTTCGTTTTGCACGCCCCTCTACGCGCTACGCGAACCTCATTTGTCAACTAAATTTTATACAGTAAAAAGAATTCGAGTTCCGTTAGCGTGATGAAATAGTCATTCATAATACTGTACCATTCGACATTCTCCTTTTGTGTTTTTGCATTTTCTGTTTTCCTATCTTAATCTGTAACTAATTGATCTTCTATAAGTATTACTATTTACTAACTATTACTAATTGATTAAACACTACTAATTGAAATTTGCATTGAAATGCTTAGATTTTATCTACATAGAATGAATATAAAGTACGATAGTAACTTATTAATAGTGGCTGTCGCTATTTCAACTAATTCTTTTAATTGAAAATAGCGTATTGGCAGATATAATCAGATTTCACAGAACTCTGCCTGTCTCGTTAATTAGCCGATACGTGATCGATTAGCAGAATATTACTGTATATAGGATTGCTATGAACGTAGACTGTCGTGGTCTCCTATCGATCAACAGCTAACTCTTTACCGTAAATTGTGTTTTTCTGCAAGTAGAAAGCGCTTCCTGTCCGCGAAACCGTGCTTGCGAAATACGTAATACAATAACGTTATAACGAAAGAGTCTCGGTATTTTACGAATCAAGATTTACCTCAAATGTTACTGATGTATCGATGACCCAAACGTATCACTAGGAAACATGAATTTAAGGAGAAAACTCATCCTTTTATGAACTTGAGGGTGATGTTGTTTTAGAAGGAAATGTAGAATAGACCGTTATAACCGGAGACAGTTAGTTTACCGGTTGACCAATGCCTCTGCAATTAACGTATTCGGTTATGGCGTCTTTGTTAGAAATGTTGTAGAAATGTTGTTAGGATTAAACTATGATGTACTTATAGGAGATGCAAGTGTACAGTATACAATGTGTATAATATGCAAAGCTATACAAAATACTTAAAGTAAGTTACTTCAATTTAAAGCAAAATGAAAAGAAGTAATTTTCTTTATAATAACTTTTTTAAATCCTCTCCTGGGGTGAATTTTATTTCATAATATTATTTAGGATTAATTCGATTCTATAAATTGTCCATTAAAATATTTTTATAGTATGATGGAAATGACGATACCGGTTAAAACGATTAAATACGATATTTAGTGGATCTAAAATACTCGTCAGTACGATGTTGACCTAGTTAAAGAACATTGACGTACTTGATTTATCCTGCAACAAGTTACGCGATTTATAATATTTGCGCTTAATTACTCAGAGTCCGGTTAGTTCGACTAAAGTTTTCTTAATTCTCTAATCTTTAATCGATACGAACGAGACAGCAGCTCATACGAAAGCACTGAAACGGGATCATAGGTTCCATTACACATAATGTTTATTCATAGGCAATCATTCGCTCTAGCAAGCTTCAAAATTTATTTCTATGGAATTTTCATTTCATCGACTGTTAAAAAATTATAATACCCTTTAGGAAAGTGAAATTTTTTCAACACTAATCAAGAAAGAAGAGAGAATTTAAGAAGTTGTCCATTCGAGATAATTTAATTTTTAATGTACTACCGTAAAAAAATAAACCGCGTTTCTTTTTTACAATTTTTTTCCTTTATATTTTTTAATTATCTTCAGAAGGAATCCTCTTTCAAAGTTAACGTACTAAATATAAATAACCGGAAGACATTTGAAGAGGAAATAAGCTTTACGTAAGAATCGAGATCATTGATGATAGAGATGAAAAACTGTAAATAGCATTATTATTGATCGAAGGTAGTATTACTCGCGATCGTGGCTGGTTCGTACGCCGACAGTGAAAGTCAGCGATTGAAATGTGAATCGGCTACGGGAGGAGGGAAACGTTTCACCCAGAAACTGATTGTTAGCGTACGGTATAATACATACATATATCATGATCATACGGCGAATCGGAAATGGAAACTTTCCGTAGAATACGATCGTAATAATTTGCGCTATGACTTGCGCTAATTCTGACTATCTATTTTTTATTTCATTAATTTTATTCCAATAACGAAAAGCTCGGAAATATATTTGTTTGCTAATACTTTGAAACTCTATTAAATTATTTCAAAATTATCATTTATAGTTGTTTAAAATTTTAACAGTACTTTTATTGCTATTTAATTTCGATCGATAAAGTTTTTCCTTTCGAATCTTTTACCTCATTTTTCTCGGTGTATGTGGTTTTGTTTTATGAAGAATTAATGAACGCGAAAAGAGCAAGATTGGTACCTTTCACTGCTGACCTCTAGCACAGAACATCCGCGAAGAAAGATAGTTCACTGAAATGCCAGCCACGTTACTCATGTTCACGTTCAATGAACTATAGCTTCAAGAAGGAAGTTGTAGGATTCGAGTATAAGATGTGAATAGCTTTAGCAATTGAAAGATTTACCGTATTACCATTTTCAGTGGTAATTATCGCTAGCGAGGAATAGTTGTTCGAGAGATAATGCTCTTTCGTTTGTTTCAGCAATATCTATGGCGATTGGAGTTTGCATTTATCCCTTGGGCTGGGATTCACCTTTAATTCGAGCTGTCTGCGGTGCCGCTGCATCCAGGTAGCAGAAAATTAAATTTCCTAACAAATGAATAGAAGATGGTTATTCAAATCATTTATACATGCATGATAATTCTCAATTTCAAAATTTACATTAGTCCTAAATATGTAGTAGAGCGACGTTAACTCTAAGAGATGGTACTTTTTATGATACTTAATTACTATAATAATAACGAGCTACTTTACCAATTGCGTAACGAGTATTATCTTGTTATTTTGTAGGTTGGATCTTAATAAAAATGTTATTGCATATCGGTAATTTTATTTGACAGATACAATCCAGGAGCTTGCGCCGTTAGATGGGCGATACCGTTAGCAGCAATCGCGGCTCTAGATGCTGCTACCTTGGCCGCGCTCGCTTTTATTCTAGCGTCCAGGCACGTCAGACTTCAACCTGAACCCTTCAACAACGGTTCCTTGTACAAAGGTATGGGTCTTTCTCTACACGAATTAAACTATACGAATTATTCTTAACAAAATAATCTGGTTTTAGGTGAAGTAAACCCAGGGTACGTGAACGAGGCGCAGAGTGTCGCTGGTTCTCGAAAATCCCTCTCCTTGCGGCCGGTGCTCTTGGTCGCTCCACCAGAACAAGATCGCTACAGCGAACTCTCCAGAGCGAAATCTCATTCACATCATAGTCTTTACACACCAGCGCCATCTCACCCGGCCCATACGATGTCGACGAATACCTTGAATCATTCTCAACATAATTTTCAATTGTAGATCACCGAAGATCGTGACTATATCGCTGTACATAGTTTATCATACTATCACAAGTATGCTTTCCTTTTCTTATTAGTATTTTTATAATTCTATGAGAAACGAGAACAAACACTGTAAATAATATCATCGAATATCTTTCCTTTATGTTATAGACGAGCGTTTCTTTTCTTTTTTTTATAATTATTTTATAATTTTATACGAATTAATAATTGCTATGTTAAATTATGAAATCTCAAAAGTCTGTAGAGAGCGAGATCCTGTCGATTCGTAATACTTTTGTATTTTGTATATACATTAACGTAATTATTTTTAACGCGTTGTGAACACGTTTCCCTTTGCAATGTATATTCTATACATGTAATTAAAGGTAGTTTTATATATATATATATATATACATATGTATAATATATTATATATGTTTGTTCTCTCGTTCCTAGCGAATAAATGATATGTAATTGTCAGAACAGAACGGAACAGAACAGAACATCATCTTATTTTAGGAACTTACAAAAAGTGGTACTACACTCTCTCTATCTTTTTTTTTTTTATTATAAACAAGTAACATAAATTAGTTGTTTTACAGAACGGGGAGAGTCTTACATAACGGGCAAGTTGCGTATAATAAATAAAGAACACCAGAATGTGAATCAAGGATGTTTTGTATGTAATTAATATTATACCTATCCTGTAAAAATGTTATTCTTTAATAAAGAAAATTCAAACGTGTAGATTTCTATCTATTTTAGATATCGCTTCTGTTCGTTCGCGCAAGTCTAAAGTAAAGTGTTTTGCCGTATGGTAACTATGACTACGCTTAAAAGGAGACACCAATAATACGTATGCGTATCACAAACTTTGTTTCGACGAAATCGAAGAAAATTCCAAAGGAATCGATTAGTGATAGTAAAAATAAAATCCTCCGTATCGCGTTAGAATGAACGACAAAGACGACAGCGCTTGGGTCTTCGATTCCCTGATTGGTTTTCTTCAGGGTCCAATTTGGTCCGCGCCTCTGATCACTTTCATCGAAGAGAAGTCACTCAGTAAGTCGAGATACTTTCGCAATAAACCTTTCTGTGTAGTCCATAATCTCTATCTCTTCTTTAAGACCGATGCTCCTTAAGATGAAATTCTTCTTTTTTTTTTCTTTTTTAAATCTACTAAATTTATACGAGATATTATAAGAAAAGAAGTTGCCATTTTTATTCGAAATACGAGCACGATACTAAAAATTGTAAAAACGAACCTTCTGCTTTCTCACAAGCGTTCGCTATACTTTGTTCCATTATTTTGTCTTTTTATTGCTTTTTTTTCTTTTTTTTTTACAGTATTTGAAGCGGACATCGAGGAAAATGATGAGTATCAAAAGATATATCAGGAGTACAAAAATCTGGTGGACTTATTGCTTGGTTGTTTCATGGAAGACATGGGGATCACTCCGGAGCAATTCGAGTACGCTTGTACAGTGAATAAGTATACAAAAATGCCTATACAATTCCAACAGGCGAGTCAAAGAGATTCTTGAACACAAGACAGAAAATCACATACAATGTATATTAATTTTGATACTTGTTTCAGAACTTGTTCGAGCAAATATGGGCGGCGAACGAGTATGAGATATTTAAAAGAATGATGATTCAAAAGAATCTAGAGCTTCAACTGCAAGCTTTGAATATGATCGAGCAGAAGTATGGTCTTACACCTGCATCTTTTATGTATGAAGCAGGTGTATTGAATGAAGATCCTTTAGTCATGGAAGAAATTATTCAGTAAGTGTATAACTGGTAATTGGTCATTTTTATTTATATATAGGAACAAATTGAATATTCGAATATCTCTCTCTCTCTCTCTGTGATCTTCAATTTTAAATTAATTAGAGAAAAATGTACAGAAAACACGTTTTGGAGAATGATTCGGAAGAAGACAAGAACATATCGTCGGAAACTTCGTTGATCAAAGAACATGAGCGTTTAACAGCTAAATATAACAGCGAACGAGCATTGTTAGCAGAAGCTCTAAAAGCGTCCCAAGAGGAAAATACTCCTGAAAGGGATCGTACACAGTCATTTTTAAAGGAAGAAGATGAAGAAAAAGAAGAAGACGACGAAAGCAAAATCAAAGAGAAAGACGAAGAGGAGGAGGAGGAGGAGGAGAAAGAAGAAAAGAAGGAAGAAGCAGATATTCCAAGGTTCCCTAAAGTGGTTCCTCTTGATTCTATGTCCACGGACGAATCAAAATCAGAAGGACCAAATGTATCCATTAAAAAAACCTAACCATACATATATATATATATACATATATATAAGAATAATTAAATCAAATTCATTAAGATGTTTATTAATATTTTAGATATCAGAAGAAGACATAAGAAAGAGGCAGGCATATTTAAAAGCCAGACGCGATAAATTGGTAGCTTTGAAGAAAGAAGCAAGAAGTCAACGATTGGAAATGAATCCATCGAGGCCGAGTTCCGCGAGATCGGTAGCGGAAGCCACGATCAAAGGAGAACAAGAACTAAAATTACCGGAACCTCTGGAACCGTCCATATTGCAAGTACGTAAAGTACTCGCTGCTCGCCTCCAAGCAGAGGTAGTGCGTAAGCAAACGAGCCAATAATAACGATTCTCTAACACGAAAGAGATCGGGACGGCGGTGTTTTATCCATATAAAATGCTGATATTTTATCCTTTCTTTCTTCTCTTTTTTTTTCCTTTTTTTCTGATAAATTTCATGCACAGCGAACTTTTATACAGCTGCATCAGCTTTCCTTTTTATAGACGTTACGTTATAGTATTAAGATAGCGAAGAAGTTTACATGGATACAACGTTTACATATATTGAAAGAATTAAAATGATCAAACCTAGTAGCAGAATAAGATTAAATGAGTATGTTTAACAAGAACAAAGAGAGTATAAGTCGTTTCTTTTTTATACAATTCCAAATGTTTACTGTATCGTTTTTCTTCCTTCTTTTGTTTAAATAAGTCTGACGAATATCGTTACAGTTTGGGTATAAGTATATGTTCGCTTGTGAATACCGATAAAATGATAAACAACTTCTTAAGGTCACTTGCATTATGTTCTCTCAGTCGTTCGATGAATTTCGCACGATCATCATGCATCATCGCCACTAGTTTTACCCGTGAGAGAAATTTCATAATCTGAAACATGAAAAAAAGTAAAAAAAAGAGCATAGGATTCTTGTAATAGCAATTTGTATAGATCTTTAAGAGGATACGAGTGATATGAATAAAAAAAAACAAAAAGAGAATAATTACTTCTTAAATATTTCACATACACTTCATAGACGAAATGATTTCCATTCGTAAATCTTTCGATATTCTTTCTTCGTTCCTTTTATATACACTAATTCATCAAATTTCTCGTTTGATCGATGCAAAGAGAAGAGAATGCGAAGTTTACGTAAAAAACGTAACACACAGTTTTTAAAAAATGCTTTCAGAAAAAATAGGTATAAATACGCTGAAAAATCTGTTTTACATGTAATTATCTAACAGCACAAGTTGTATAAATCACAATTGGACAATTAGAACTGAAAAATCAATGACAATTACATTCATACAAAGAAATATCCTTCCTTCATTTTATTCCTTGCGATTAAACATTGATTATGAGGTAAGTATGACTCCGTTCATCGACCAATTCTTTCTATATCATTTTCAGTTTTATTTAATTAAATATTCTTCGCATTTCTACAACATACTTCTATTCCATGTAACACACAATTGTCATTCTTACTTTTTTTTCCTTTTTACCTGCCCGATTATAAAGATCAAAATAATTTCGTGGCGAAATACGAATATTAACTCCATTTAATATTTGATTAATAACGTAATAAAGTAAATTCAACACTTCTGAAACAAAGGTAAAATAAATTCGTTCTGGTAGAAAACACGGTACTTGCAAAACTCAAAATTCATCATATAGTTTTCTAACGTTCGAAAACTTAATTTAAAATATAACTTACGAAACATGTGGTCAATTAAAAAATATAGAAATTGGTGGTTTTCGGTATTCGCCTTCCGCCACTTATATTTAGCTCGCATCTTATTTAGCTCATCTAGTCAATCGTCGTTCATACTTCACTAGAATAAAATGCAAAATCTTCATTTGCCACTGAATTTTCCATTCAACTATTACCATACTACACATCAAACCAAAGTTTCCTCTGTTAATTTTTCCTTTCATGCTTGCTCTTACTTCGCATGACTTTTTCTTTTCATTTTTTACGAATAACTTCTCATATAAAAAGGTGTTTCTCCCTCTGACTGTGTGTGTATGTGTGTGTGTAATATGTGTACATATAATTAAAACGTATTATATTCTTAACACGTGGTATTTTATTTTTATATCATGTAATATCGTACGACATTACATCGAACTATAACGATTGTAAGATTTCTCGATTTCCGCCAGCGCTGATCTTACATGAAATGTTTCACTGCTTTTTTCTTCAAATTTGAAAGAAAACACAAAAAAAGTATTTACATACTATTTACTATTTTCAACAGTTAGATTAAACTGTATGTGTATATATGTATATGTACATATATGAATGCATATACATATATAATCGTAAAAATCGACTTCGTGATTCTTCCTGATCCAGAGAAAATCAATTTCATCAAATTTTAAACCGACTGCAAAAGCGAAATATGGGGGGGGGGAGGAAAGGCAATTAACTCGTACATATTAAAAGAAGAGAAAGCTGGAATAAAACAGAAAAGAGGAAAAGATTAATTGAACTTCTTCTTTCCTAATCTTCGAATACTCGAATAACGCGTTTCTTTGAGAAATATAATATAAATTCAAAACTTGCACTCGACGATTTCATCTCTTCCTTTTTCTTTTCTTTTTTTTCTTTTTTTTTCTTTTGGCTATACATGTACGACTCGAAGCACCGGGATACAATGAACATTAAATTAAGGAAAAGCAATAGCAATGAGAACGACGCATGACAATGAACAAATGTGAAATACATGTGTACATGTGAATGTCTCTGTGTGGGTATGAAATTTAGCTTTCATAGCATTTACGATCGCACTGTTTACTCTAGTATCACTTACAATTAGATATCGATTCATTTTTTGTTTTTCTTTTCAGTGTTCTTCCCCCTACTTACAGACCTCTTTAAAGCACGTTCAATGCAAGATCTTTACCATTTTTTCCCGTCTCTTGTTATTATCGAATAAATCACGAATGTTATGTAAAACACATAAAGAATAACATTACTCGATATCCTCTTAATTAATTAATTGTTAACTTTTCCTACATTTCACTCTTATCCTTTCTCTCGCTCACACACACGCGCGCGCGCACGCACGCACATACACACACACACATACACTCTCACTCACTCACTCTTTCTCTCTCTCATGCATACTCTCCCTCTCTTTTTCTCTTCCTTATTTCATGGTTAATCCAAGTTACACTCTTCTCTTTTCTTTTTTCCATTTTTTTCTTTCTTCTTATGTACAACATGTATATCACTCAGCTCCAGCGAATTTGCCTAATTTGATATTCACAGGTTTTTTTCGCTTGCGTTCCGTGATCGAATTAACTTCTAAGATTCCTCATCTTTTTTTAATATCATAAGTTAATATATATGTATATGTGTACATAAACGGTACGTGTATGTGTGGTATTTACGAAAAATGTCCAATATACATATACAGGTCTAAAGCAGTCTTAGAAACTCTGTTCAGGGTATGTGGGAGAACAACGTGAAAAATTTATACAGTAGCTTATAATACTTCTGCTCCTCTTTTGTTTGAGTTAGCTCAACCAAGATATGGAGGCACACGTTTCTGAAACAATATTAAATGTTAAAAAAACGAGATAGGAAATGAAAAAATGTTCTAAGGAGACTCATATTGACGTAAATCAAAAAAGGGAAGTTAGCTCGGACTCTTATAATACCAGCATTCTCGGTTGTGTATCAGTAGTTAAAAAATTAAGTAGATACTCTTATCTGGAGCTGATGTAGATCAATCAACTTCCGTTTCGATCTTGATATGACATTAACGCGCCAAAAATAATCTTTTACTGAGTATCGTTTGCACGATTTCTATCGGCGTTGATGACTTTAAAATTTCAATACTTCGTTATTATGCATTTTCTTTCTTTTTGTTACAAAACAAAAGGGGACATTTATATCGAAAATAATTTAGACGAAACTAGACAATAGAGAAAATATTATACATAATAAAATCTTGCAAGGATAAATTTGCACAGATATATATACTTAATATTCCTCTTTTTTTATCTTTTCTTTACAAAGTACAATAATACGAAGCTTCTATTCTTACCCATATTAGTTACGAATAATTTATACTATAGTTTATATTTAATACTCGAGATTGCAAAACACTTTCACATATACTTTTTTTTTTACATCGAGGAGTGAATTGCGGACATGAAGTGCAAACTGGTAAATATACACAAATCAAATATGTTTATTGTACAATTTCTACTACTTACATTGACAACCGAAAAGCTCGTTCAAAGAACCTTAATTGGGAACTGAATTTGTAAAGGAATCGCATTTTGTCTGCTTTACCCACGAAAGGTTGTTTTACAATCGTTACAAATATACATATATATACAAACTAAATACTATTTCCGTTAAATTGGATAAAGTTTCATGATGTCTGACCCCCTTTAGGGACAGGTCTTAATTGCCCATCACACGAATAAGAAAATTTATGGATGGCAAAACAAAACACTTAGTTGTTTTTGTGCGGTACATCATGTACTTTTACATGTGATTTTTTTTACATAATAAGTTTCTTCTTAATAGATGTAAATATGACGTATAGTCACAATTTCAGTTATTACATGAATCTAAGCACACGCTTAGAAACTCTGTATTTATAAGAACCACTAGGCCTGGCTAGAGTTTCTTAGCCTATTCGTGAAATAATTTCTTCTAGTATGTGGGGTGTTTCCAGACAACGTGGAATGGACTATTTCTTGTTAAAATCTTATTATTTTTAACACTTATGTGGTCATATAATATTATGCCACAATTTTATGATCATGTCTTATTTAAAGAAAGTTCTCTCTTTCTTTATATCGCATTGGTTCATCATCTTTTTTCTTTTAATCCTAATTATATATATCCCATTTCTTAGACCCTTTCACCCACCTGCGTTCAATACCGATCCTTTCGTACATTTATACACACAAGCACAAAGAGGTATGTCATTTTCACCACATTGTAAACACGTATCCTCGTTACGTCCATTCACTTAAAGAGAATAGTCCTTTATCTGTTATAAAAAGGTTTACAGTACGATCTTTTCTCTCGGTCGATTTCTCTGTGCAAGTAGAAGGGCCAGAAATGGTATAGCAGCAATTAAAAATCACAAATTCCTCAGTTTTCTTCCGGTTTGCCTACTATGACAATCTTTGTCGTTTTGGAGATGGTGTTACTTCCGTATCCTCCTCTTCTTCGTCTGAATCTCCTTCATAATCGACCAAGCCCTAAAAGATGTTATTAGCATTAGCATTATTAAATATGTGTTTTAAATTAATTAAAGGACATAATTTCATAGATATATGTTCTTAAAAATGAAACAAGACATTACTTTCTTAAATAGTGCAGTTCCAGCTTTCTCTACTGTGCCAATGGTTGAATTTGGATTGATTTCCGAAGTAATAGGAGATTCGTTTGTTGTTGTTGTAGTGTTATTGATTTGTGATTGTTGCGAGGTAATGTTATTGTTAGCCGTATTGTTGTTCAACACGGACTGTTGTTGCTGCTGTTGCTGATGATGACTTTTAGAATCTGCAAGGGCGGGATTAAGCGCAGAGTTTGATGTTGATGACTGTTTCTTAGCAGAAGCCGGAGGCACAAGGTCTGCTGCTGCTGCGGGTACGACCGCCTCACCCTCATCAAAGTCTTCCTCTTCATTGAACCACATTTCCTCCTCTTCATCTAACTGTCTCTGGTCCCTTCTGTATCGACTATTTCTCAATATGGATGGAACGCTAAACAAGCACAATCAAATAGTATATGTTACTAAAAATTTCATAATTCATATAAATGTCGTTCGTTAACAGAAATATACCTGTCAAGAGCTGCTCTGTCCCGATCCTTTAACTTGTCTTGATGCTGTTCATACCTTAATTTCAAAGCTTTAAATGTTTGTACATAATCAATTGCTTCCAATTCTTTCGAAAAATTTTCAACAACGTGCGAACATAACGATTTAATATCCTCCTACAATGAAATTAATCTATGTTTCAGAAATAAAACATACAACTTTATAAAAGATTTTATAGTATGCATGCGTGCTTACCAGTTTAATAAATTCAAACATTTCAAGAATAGCAGAATCCAACAAATTATATCTACCATTATTTCTCACAAATGCATCAAATACAGGCGCAAATAAATTCCCTTTAATGATATATCTATTGTAAAATTCATCCTTCAATGCTACAATTTTTCTCATAAACCTTAAAGCACACAATACCAAAAACGTGTGTGTTGATTTCATCAAAACCAGTATTCGTTTAAGCAGATCTTTATTCAGTATGCAATTCTTAATGTGGTATGTATGATGCTCTACACAAAATGATAGTAACTCTAAGATCAATCCTAAAAGCTGTACTGTTCTATAATCCTCTCTTGCTGGTCGTTCTCCAATTGTGTTTGCTAATAATGGTGCTATCAATGTTCCAATACTATTCTTGTAGAAGTAATTTAAGAAATCAGTCTTTTCTGATTTGTTAACGGAAGCCAACATGTTTTCTGGATCAAGAAGCAGGCGTAATACACCAGCTAATTGTACAGCTCCACCCAACTCTGGGTCACTGTCGCCAACGAGTTGAGCAACTATTACATTTATTAACATTTGGTCCTGTTCTGTATTATTTATTTGTTGCAATGTATAATCTCGAACAACACTTGGAGAATATTCCACAATATAAGTCAATATATCTATACTGGCTGTTTTTGTTTGGGCATCATTCATTGCCAAAGTAATTTCTAGAGCAGGTAAAATACCAAGTGCTGTTAAAGTTTTATAAAAGGCCTCCTTTCCTTGTGGTTGTAGATTCTGAGAAAAGTTACAAAATTCTTTTAAGAAAAGAACTAGATCTCGTCTCTTACTATCTGATGTTGCTTCGTCAGTTAATTGGTGAAATAGTTCACTAAGAAATTTCTCATCATCCTGTATCAAGGTCACTATCTCGACCTTATTAAAAAATATAAAGCTACTCAATGTGTTTAACATATTATCTTCGAATACGCTCGGAGTTGGTAGAACTACATCCTGAATGTATTGAACTCGATACGTCTGATGAATTTTAGCTAATAATTCAGCATTTGTAATAGGAATTGCTTGCTTAAATCTGGCTAACTGTCGAAGATATTCTCTATGCCTCTTTGGCTGAGGTAATGTTGGCTCGTATTCCAAACATCCAACAACATCGAAAATGATATCTTCGCTAAACATAACTTCAAATAATGTATTCTTATTAAGTAGGAAAATATTTTTAAATATGTCATACAAATGATGCAATCCTTCAATGTTTTCTAAATCTTCACAAGTATGAAACAGATTTAATAGTTTTTTTATATAGCCTTCTGATTCTAAAGCCAGTGCTAATTTATCTTTCCTCGTTTGTGAAGATAAGTAATTTCCTATGAGTTCATTGATATCTTCCAGTCGACTTAACTCACACGGAGGCAATTCTATTGGAGGAGCAGCATCAGACATATCATCAAACCGTTCATCTTCTGATTCTTCAACAATATCTTGGGTAATTTCAACAGATGGGTCTTTTCCTTGGACCTGACATATTTTCTCCCAAATTTCATCACAGCCAGCCTTTTCTTGAAAACTTAAGGCTAAATCAAAATTTTCTCCTTCTGACCAAACTATTAAAGTATCCTGAAATAAAAAAACAAATAGTGTTTTATAATTTCTGTATTTTATAATTTGATTGATTCTCCACATATTATTTACTGTACTCTTAATTAAAATTATGTTACATGGAAAGGTTGTTTAAATAAATATTGAATTAAAAATTTATAATGATTTCATTATTTCATTACCTGTTGCTTCTGATATGCTGTATCAGGTAGTATTCTACTTTCCAACAAAACTGAACCATCATTCTCTGCTCTGACTAAAAGTGAAATTCCTTTCAGTCTATCTATATATGAAGAAGAAACGTGACCTGTACCACGGTCATCCCATTGTCTATCAACATTAAGTGCATATAACTTCACTCTTCTACGTGTGTCCGTCATATTGTAAAAATTAACTTATACACACTATTTTATAATATCACCAGCTACCTTGCATCCCTTTAAATTTCACCAACTCTTTGGCTTTTTAGATATACTTATGAATGATTCTCAACTCTCTGATATATCGACAAATGCACTGAAATCTGCATATATCGATCTGTCAGTTACTCCTTTGTAACCCATTAAGGCTTTTTATTACAACATTAATTCTACAAGACAAAGACACCTTTAAATATATATATGGTTCTTTTAACGTTCCGATTCACATACATAAGATTATTTTCTTTTCCAAATAGCTTGGGTAAAACAAATGAAGTAATTGTTAATTAACAAATATACCATAAGGGATCTTTATTCATTTCTAATAACAATTGTTGACAATTTCTACAGACTTCATCAGCCTATATGTCCTTTCTTAGTTTTTCCCACTAATTCTATAAAAGACCTCGTTTAACAAAGTTACACAAATATTAAGAGTTTTGTTACTAAAATTATTAAGATATAATTCGGGCAATGATGATCTGTCATTTAGTTCACATCCCTTCAAGTTTGATTGACGGGATAAGATTGTTTACCGTAATAGATGTTTATGCGCTCTTCGTTGCATAAGCCTGATTCTTGCGCCAAGAAAACCTCTCAGGACGCGCGGGAAAACTTTACGTCGTGCACGTTTTCGTTATCACGTGTAGTGTATAAGAAACGCGATTAAATCTCGATTGTCCGTTGAGTCATTCGGATAGACCAGCTTGTTGTCTGTAGAAGGTCAGGAGAAAATTTTGTTGCTGGGAAGACTGCACTCTGCGTGCTCTCTCACCGCTGTGTACGGTTCCCGCGACGAAACCAAACCCAAATTAAACTCAATCCTCTTGTAATAGAAATACTCATAAGTACACGATTACTTTACTCGATTTCTTTCGATATCGCGATCATCGACCATTGCAATCCTTTCCTTCTTATTAAGCAAGATCACTCTAAAATTGACATAGACACTGAGCAGCCACAACACTACACTCCGCCATGTTAGATCACAACAACGCGCTACGGGGTTCGCCTCGTGTATCTCAAGGACTTTAGCGCGTAATATGAAAGAACCGTATTTTAATGAACATTACCTTCATTATTACAATATATAAACTGTCCTTAAGCTAATTCAAGATTAAATATGAAATGTTAAATTGTTGATATATTAATTAAACGTTTCAATTATTGATATCATTCACTTGTCCATTCTGCATCCTTAATCAATATTAGTTCATTCCTTATGTTGTATATTAGTTAATTTCTTAGTTCATTTCACTGTTACTACTAAAAAATTGATGCGATTTTACACAAAATTGTATTATTTATCTCATGTCTCTCTTGTTTTCTACTTTCTCTATTCTGTGTTCTTTCAATTCACATATACATATAGGTAGATAGATAGATATAGATATTTTGTATGATATTTGAATGATATATCATATCATAAAATTATTTTACATAGATTTTATTTATATAAAAAAACATAATACTGTAATATTTACAATTGATTAAATATTGTATTGTATATTTGTACATTGAATATATATATATAACATATATGCTTATCAGCAAATTAATTAAACTACATCAATTAAACGAAAATTAAAGCACAAAAAATAAAAGAATACATTTGATCAAAATTATGAAGAAAAAGTAAAGATATTCAAATACCTGAAATAAAATTGAATATTAGAATGTTTTATGCAAAAAATTACATATATTAACAAAAATACTTATCATTTTATAAATAATTACGTAGCAGTAGAAATTTTTTATGAAGTCTGTATGATTTAAAATTTTATATTTTTAAAACGTTAATACACCTTTCTCTTTTCTATAATAATTTAAATTACAAATAGTAATCATTTACACAATAGGATTTGATCTCTATATTACAGTCCTACCGAGTTTGCGCATTTCCAGTATGGAAAAATAAGGTTATAATTATCTTTCCACTGATCGATAACATTTAATGAATAACAATGATTATTTATTTATATCCTTTCCGATATTTATAGATGTTATGATCACAATTATGTATATGATAGCTTTTAGAAATATATGAATATTTTTGCAATTCCCTTTGGAGGGAAATTAATTATATCATACTATTTTGCTAACGAGTAACGAAATGTTATAAAACGCGAAGTATTGTTTATCAATTTTTTATATTTAGATCAAAATTTAACATCGCAATTTATTAAAATAAATGTAATACTCTTTTTTTTTTACTTGTACTTCTGTTTAAAATTTTCTTTTGTGCAAACAAAAACTATAATAATTATATATATATATATATATGTGTGTATTTTTTTGTACCTATATATATTTTTTATTAATTATATTTATACACATATATATACTATCTATTTTTAAATTTAAAATAATTACATTCATAGTTATCTTGGAACTTCGTATTAATTTGTTCCTATAAATGATATAATTTATTTTGTACTTATTTTTGTCATCTTATTTGATGTGTTTATTGTTCAAAATTATTACAAATAATTTTGCATATGTCAAATTTATAAATGTATACAAATTTATATGATGGAAACAAAAGCACTACTAAATAGACAGATAAATTTATTACTCATAATGAGAGTTATTTAAAACAATTATTTTACAGTCACGTTATAATAACTGACATTACCACTCCCATGTACAGATACAAACATTCTTAATATGTAATAATTAGTAAAATCTGTACATTAGCCTGTATGTAGCACAAACAAGACTGATAGGATGTTTTATATAAGTTATATTTTATGATATAAAAATTGTAGGATAAAAATGATAAATTAAAATCACTTTTAGATAAAGCATACAGAAACAATTTAATCGATACAAAAATTATTTTTTTATGAAATATATCGGAAAAACACATCGTAGAAAGGATATATACACGCATAGTATTTAAGGAATAAGAACTAGTCATAATCTACATGACTTGCTTCATGAATATTTTGCTCCTAAAATAATTTGCGAAGAAAAAGAAAGAAAAGGAAAATTTATCATATTATTTCCTTTAAATGATTATTTGATATTTTGTGATTATTAATATCATAGTATCAACTTCAACTTTCAAGCTCTTAATCATAATTGTTACATCTTTTTTCGAATATCAATTGTATCTGCAATCAGGCCTGTTATTGATCAAGGTACAATTATATTACACAAATTATCACATAATTTTACGAACATTTATGAGCTGAAAATTTTTGTAGCCTACGTCTTCGTAGCATTTCTTGTTCACTTGAAGATTCCGTGTCATTCCTAATTGATGATTCTGGAGTTACATCATTACCGTTTATGCCTGATAACGTATTTACATTATCATTAGGAGAATTTGCAGTAGGAACATTCATCTCAGCGTTATCTTGCGGTTGCTCACTGTTAAGTTCAGGACATGCAGTTTTAGATGTTCCTTGTTTTGCCATTGAAGAAATATCTGTTGTAACATTCGTGTTATTTGTTGCAGTTGGCACTGGAATACTGCAATAAACATGTGTTATGAAATAACAATATTAATCGTTATTTTTAAATTTTATTAAGCTACAAAAAAACTTGTACATACTTAGCAGTAACAGCTGCTGTTTGATATTGGTTCATCATAGCACTGGCAGCATCTAATAGAAGCTGAACTCTTTGCAACGTTTGTATTCTAGCTTCAACGGCTTGTCGTAAATTACCTTCCATTGTTCTAAGTTCTTCTTCGCTTAATTCTGTAAGGTTCGGCGGTGGCGTAGGAATAGGAGGCAACGGTACCATAGTTGGGAATGGTGGTGGAAACAACGGTACACCACTAGCTGCCATATTTTGAAATGAGGTTGATGGAGTATTTGGCCCACTATTTTGAGCTTGTTGTTGCTGTGTTGTCGCATTTGAAACTTGTTGCTGTTGTGGCTGTTGCTGCTGTTGTTGTAAAGCTGCCGGTGCCCCTGGAGCTTGCATCCCAGCCCAAAATGCTGGGAGAACTTGAACTTTATTGAATAATATATGAACATTAGATTTATTTTCTTAATGTGGACACGTAAAAATAACCGTACATATACACACCAATTGGATTAAATCCTGGTGCTTGTGGAGCTTGAGGCACTTGTGGTCCTGCTTGTGCTTGATTTTGTTGCCTATTTCCTTGATTATTATTAACAGGTCTTAAAATATTTAAACGGCATGTGGGGCACGTTTGTTGACGTTGGAACCAAGAACGAAGGCAGGCAGTATGAAAAATATGATTACAAGGTAACTTTTTACTTGCCGACACCATTTCTTCCCTAAAATGTTGTATATTTTTATTAAATGTTGTACAATGTTGTAATATGTAGTATATTTTTAATGTTTCATCAATATTTCTGCGAAGTTACATTTTTTAATGAATTAGTAACTTTATTTTACCTGCATATAATGCATACATTATCAGCAGCAGCTAATTCTTCTGCTGTAGCATCTGGATATAATGTATTCATATTTCTGATAGCTCGACGCGACATTACAATATCGTGGAATGCTTTCCTAAAGTCTCTCATTGTATAATACATTGCACGAAGTGCAAACAAAGGTAAAGTATATAATTTGACCATCAAAGTGACAAAAGCAACATATAAAATAACCTAAAAGAAAAGATATATTAAATCGATGACTTTATAAATATTTAATGAATATATCTTATCACTTTATCCCACCTTCAACAGCCCAATTATTAATTCTGTGTACAACAAAAATACTGGTTTATTGTCCCATGGATTTTCACTTTGTAGATCTATTGTATGTAATATATACTTTACACTAATATTGAATACAACAGTTAAGAGAATGGCATATTCGAAACCAAAAACAAGTTGCACTGAGGGACCTTTTGTTGCTGTTGTATTATATGCATAATGAATCATGGTTAAATTTATAGCAAACAGTAATGCCAATAAAGTACCAACTCTAAGATGGAATAACCAAGTTATTACAGGACTTCTTTCCATCTGAAAATAAATGAAACAAAATATTATATATGAAATTATATTAAGTTACTCATATTACTTACATAATCTACGCGATCTTCTGCCAACCAGTGAAATGATTTCAGAAATAAAAGAAGTGTGAATAGTGCTATGAATTTTGGACTGAAATCATCTCTAAATACTGTAAATGCTAGACAAGTTTCAGTTACTGCATACCATACTTTTTCCAACAAATGCTGTAAAGAAATAACTCTTAGTATATGTATATTTATACGCACATTTTTTAACCTTTATATATTTATATTTATATATTTAACCTTAATACATTATATATTTACCTCAAGTTCAGCAGCACGCAGGGTACCAAAAAATATCTTTCGAAAGAAAGCATTTATCATAAATACTAGAATCAAACCTTGTGTATAGATTACCTAAATTTCACATGAGAAAACAAACGGAAGAATCGTTAGAACATTCAGAAATATATGTATATGTATAATGAAATATAACGTTTATAAACAGAAAATCTTAAAAAGAAAACATCGAAACTTACCGTCATACTAGGGTTGGATTTGGTTATGTGAACTACTGTTGGATAAAACTGTTTTCTTTGATAATACGCGTTGCCTATCACAGCACATGTTAATGCTGTGCTTATTAACATTATTCCAGCCTCTCTCATCTTTGTATATATTGTTTTTTCAGCCCAAAGGCTGCTCTTTCCGAATGTTATATTCACTGACACTTATTTCACCAACAATTTACGTATCAACAGCTGTAGATCCGACTAGAATAAACGAGGCGCTGCTATCATAACGACAACATTCAAAACTATCAACTTTGCTATCAATGAATACATTTTCACGATATTTTATATAATAAAAAAAGGAACAATCATTAAATGTGACCTTGTGTGCATATATATCACACCTTTATTATCTAAATATTGAAATGAATTTTACTTCACGGAGGAAATAGAACTTTCGTGTCATAGTTGTATTGTTTGTTTGCAACGGCGAACGTGTATTATTTTTACTTGACAATTCCAGATGGAACAAACGGTAAAGTGTGATTGGTGGAACGATGAATAATTGTCTACAATTATGTTATATATATTTAAATCACGTGGAATATAACAAATTTCCTTTTTTGTACTACAGTTTTTTAATTAAATTCCATATTCTAATAATAATATATATACATATATCGATATAACAATGGATATTACTTTTTGTATGTTTTATTTATTTATGAACAAATTACATGTGGTTCATAAAATAGAAAATACAATATTGTATTATAAAAAAATTGCGGCAGTATATTTGTATTTTTTACGTTATGTATAAAAAATTCAATCTTTAAAAATGGGACAAGTTTCGAAATTTCAAAAAATAATATTGCAATTAAAAAAATACACGTTTGTACTTTGCTAAATGTATGTAAACATATATGTATATTAATAACACGAAAACAAGTACAAAAGAACATATATATATATATATAAATACATAACTTCTTCAAGCAAAAATATTTATCTAAAAAAGTTCTATATTTTATAGTATTAAAATGTATGATAAAATCATTGGTTCAGTATGTTTATCACACACTTATGTTTTCATATAACATATGTAAAATACTATTCTGTATATTTATGGCAATTTATCATACATAAAAGTACTATAATTATAGTATATATAGTAAGGATGTGTTATGAAAATAAACTTTTTCTCTAAACTTGGTTCTGAGATTCTAAGTTGTAAGACAATCTCATAGTACTTTTATCAATTTATAATTGAAAGTATTGCAGAATAGACTTTCTTGAACACATTTTTGATAAATTTGTACTTTAAATTAAGAGTGTCTACTGATATTTCTTGGCGTCTTTAAAATACTTTTAGGACTCTGATACTTTGGAGTTCCTAATTGACCAACAGCCTTTAGAGGTGTCCTACGAGAATCCACTAGAGGTCTTCTTACTAATGCTTTGCCACTTTTAGGTGTTTTTACAGTTAATGGCTTCTTAATATGCGGAGTTTTACACAGCACGTTATTATCAACTTTATACATACTTAGTCTTGAATTCTGTGATATCATATCCACAGATACATTTTGCATTAAAGGTGATGTTTTAACAGCCCTATTTTCTTTTTGATGAGTGGCTGTATTGCATGTCATAAAGTCTTTGGAAATACAATAACACATTTCAATATCCTTTTCTTTATTTTCGGTTTCCATCATAGTACGAGAAGGAGAATGTTTCAATATCAATTTTGAATTTCTACTTTTTACATTTTTATTTGATTTTCGACACAATTCTGTCCGTTCACAATTATGTTTTATATTATTCATGCACTGATCATCCTCTGTACTAAGTAGACCGTTTTTCTTGTTTATAGTAGTGTTTTGAGAGTGTACTTTTGTCGTGCACTCATCAAATAATTTAGCTTTAGCTAGTACCATTCCTGCATTCTGAGTTCTTAATTTTGCGATAGACGCACGACCAGTTTGAGTAATTGGAGATTTCGTTTGGTTTGTTGATCCAAAATATCCATCTGCATCCTTCCAGGATATAACAGCTTTCTTTTTCTCTTCAGATTTCGGAATCAGTTTACCTACAGGTGTACTGTTTAAAATCATATTTTGTTGGCTATTCGTCTTCTTCAGTTTTTCAACTTTGCTATCGGAATACGTGGCCGTATTTGTAAGTTCATCACCATGAAAAGACGATACTCGACGTACCGTCGTGATTGTTCGATCTTTCACCGATTGAAAAGAATTCTGATTGTGTTTTTTTGTATATACATTTGAATTTTTAAAATCATCGCATACATTATTTAATATTATATTATCTCCTTTTTCCCAAAGGGAAGTAGATATAGGTCGTAAGTCAGCATCGTCTTTTGTATAATTCAGTGAAAATGTTTTTTCATTATGGGAGTAAGCATTGCTCAAATCTTGATCAGACTGTATATGTGATTGCAAATCTGATCCATGAGAAATGTGCCACGAAGCAGTTCGTCTAACACGTTTGCTAAAAGATAGAACAAATAAATTGAAGATTGTAAACTACAGAAACATACTAATTTACGTAGCTCATAAAAAGTATAATTTACCTCATCACTTTTTCTTGTGATCTCCTTCTTAAACTTCCTATTTTTCGAGCACTTGGAGACCTGATGATTTTGTGTTCATCTGATCTTCTAATTTTAAGTTCTTTACCAAGTTTTTTAGCTAAGTAGTCTGTTGTCACTGTACTTTCAATACTAGCTTCTTCCAATGTCCTTTCATACGCAGTTTGTACTTTTTTCACAGAATGCAATAATAAATCATCATTCTCCTCACCATTTCCATTATTTATACATTTGAATTCTTGAGAAAGACGAGATTCAATTGCTAAAACTCTATTTTTTATTTCTTCATATTCGCTTTTAGGTATCGTAACATATTCCTCTGACTGATTATCTACAGATGTGACTTGAACATGTGAATATGTTTCAAAATTATTTACAGTTAATCTTCTTTTCATTGGGTTCATTCGTCTTTGTTTATAATTACCTAGATCTTTTAATTCTTCCGAACTTGAATTTAACTGTGTGTGCCATTTACTAGATTTAATATCATCTTTTGTTAACAAGTCCTGCTCGTCACTATCATCTGATAAATTAACATCTGCATCACCAAACATATTATTATACTCTCTGTGAAGGTCGTTTGATACTTCACTGTCTTTTAGAATTAATTTCAAATGTGATGAACTATCACTATATGCTCTGTATGTTCTTTGTGAGTCATCACATGAGTCACAAACAGAACTCCAACGACGTTCTACCTGAGTATCAAAAGTATTCTTACATGATTCTGTACTTTCATCAACAGTTTTCTGCAAATATAAAAATATTATGTAGATTGTTATAATCAAACTTGTTAACTCATGAAATAAATTATTCTCATGTTCTTACTGGCTTTTTCGGTACAAAACGATCCAAACTAAGCCTAATCTTTTTAGATTTATCTGCTTTATCTACAACTCTTCTGAAACATAAGTTTATCATATAAATTACAAATGATAATTGTTTATATCTATAAAAGAAGTAAATACATACTTCTTCTTTGTACTTGGTGGATCTATATAATCAACTTTCCTTTTTTTTGCGGGCTTAGTATTTAATGTATGTACTGAATTAGCATTTTCAGATATCCTTTGACTATCACATGTGTTACTATCTTCAGATGCAGCATTTTTGCCAACAATCTTTTTTAGACCATTAAACATTCCTAAAGAAAAATATTTAAATTTTAAAGAATTCTATGTAAATAAAAGAATTCTGATCTGTTAAGTAATCAAGTTAGTAAGTTAGTTAATGGTACATTTGTTAGAACATAGGTTTATGTCTATTAGATAAAACTTTCATTGCATGCCGTTATTATGAAACTTCAGTATTTATGTCAGTACAGTGTAAATATAGTTTGGAAATAAATTACTACGAACAGATCGACAGACATACTTAGATTGAGGTTGGAGGCACTTAGATGTGGCTTACGTGTAAGGCTTCCACTGCGATGTTTCTTTTTTTTGAGTTTTGAACGCAAATGATCAGATACATCTAACTCATTGTCTGTACTGCCAATTGTTTCCATAGAAATAGCTTGTGTTATATGATCTGGTAAAATACCAATACTTTCTGCATTTTCAATTAAAATCTGAAATATTTCCAGATTAAGCGAATGAAATTATCTTATGTTAAAATTGACATTCTTCTTCAAGACAAATATGCATATCACCTTAACAACAATTAAGTGTAATTCAAGACGCATTTGCACAGCAGACATAGTGGTTTCTTGCAGAGGCATTATATTTGGACCAATAACTTTTGCTAAATTATCAATGCCCATTTTATTTTGTTTCTCATATTGTGCTACTTTCTTTAAAAATTCCATAAAAAATGCCAGAGTATTTAGATGATGTGGTGGTAAAAGAATACAAGCTAATAACAATGCTTGTACACAATAAGTTTTAAGCATGACACAATGTACAAATAAATCATGGTACGTATATGGAATCAATGGTTCTGGTAAGTCTCTGAAGAATGTTTTTAAACAATTAGCTACATCAATGGCATGATGTTTTTCCCCTAAACTGTCACCATTATCTAAACGAATTATTAATTCCTTTTGTCTAAGTTGTGATCCTGCTTTTCTGAATAATCCTTCCTGAGTGATATACTTTTCTAAAAATGTGGATGCATGGCTCACAAAAACAGGCACATGCACAATGGCACCAGAAGATAAATTCACGACATCCAATGGTTGGTACAATAAAGAAGTCTTGAAAACATTTTTCAAAATGCGTTTCCCTTCAGATCGTTCTGCTTTAAACATATTTTTTTTAAAACGATACTTAACTCCGTAATTACGAAGATCACTGACAATTGATTGGTATACTGTTTCTTTATGTAGAACATCGTAAATCAACATGTTTGTAATTTAAAGATAGGAATTATTTGATCATAAATTATAATGAAATCTTTAAAATAAAATTTTTTGTTTATGAACTGTGCAAGAATACAATACAGTTTTCATATTTATACAAACATTATTAAATACGTACAGTTATATTAAGATTATCATGTAACTGACATACGCCATTACCAACTATACAATATTACTTATAAAATAAAATTCGACATTCTAATGTACTGAAAGAAAAATGAAACTCAAACTCAAATTCGACATTAATATAAAATATTAAGTTTCATAATTCATTTAGAAAATGAATACAGCTGTTTATAGTATAGTTATATATTGTTTTAACTATATAAATAAGTATATAAAAATATATCATGAAATAAATAACAGAATAAAATTCCCAAATTTATAAATTATCCCTAGGTTGCGGATGCGTATGTATTTATGAAAAATTTGTCTATAAAAATGTACAGAATATCCATAGCAACATATTATAATATTTAAAAAATAAAACAAATTCTCTGTAGGTTTCATTTCTTTAGTTGTATTCATAAAAATAGCAATTTGTATAAACATCCACAGTCTAATTATTATTAACATATTACATATTTTAATTATCTTATCATAACTTAAACATTTATTATTATGTATCAATTTTATACAAATCAGAAGTCGTAAATACTATTTTCGAACAAAATATTTTTCTCATGTTTAAGTTCTAATTCTTACCATTAATTAATGCGTTGTAATTGATATCAAATTAATAGTATTGGATATCACCTCTATATTTTAACTTATCTGTGGTATTAACGCAACGCGGGAAGATAATTCATGTAACTTATTTGAATCTTAAATATTTATGATATTTCATTCTGTTTCTGTTTGCACTGTTTAGTAGAGATATAATCTATACGATTTTTAAAAACTTATCATGTTTCCAATAAATATGCTTAAATATCATCAACATTTATTTGATAAATTCACTAGTCGATATATGAAATATCAATTTATCAATTGTTTTTTCGTAACAAATCAACAGCTACGTTTGGTACTATCATTACGTACGTTATCTTTTTAATCTATTTAAAATTTCTAAATTAAATTATTTATTTCGCATAGTTTTGTTAGTATAAATATAGACATAAAACTGGACTCGTACGCAGTATATTCTGCTACCGGTTATTTTAAATTGTCGCTTATATCACTCTGTGAAATAATATTTTGAAATAATTTTAACACAAGAAACAACAAAAATCCAACTTTTATCTAGATTGTAATATAAATAACAATTTTCTAGAACATTTTAAACGATGCCATTTAGCCGTAAAACTTACCGCAGATCAATAAACGTCTGTTGAACTTACATATATACAACTCTCTTTCTCTATAAACGTGAACTTATGTATTCAGAACAGTACAAGTCTGATCTAACTTTAGAAATTGATTTTGTATCCAAATAGCGCTACTACAAAGTAGTTAATTTATATATATCTAAAAATAATAGTTTATGGTATCTTGAAAATTGTTGTAATAATATGACAACACAGCAATATTAAAAGGATATAAAATAGTATTATTTAAATAAATTTGTATAAATATCTTTTACAGCATTAAACCAATTGAAGAAAGGAAATATGCAAACAGTGCGATTGTTATCAGGGTATGACATGCCCACTGTGGGTTTGGGTACATGGCAGGTGATTTAATTATTAACATATTATTTAGATTCAAGAATCTTTTTTAAATGTTTAAATTAATTTACATTTTTCATTTGAACTTAAACTTAAAACTATAATGTTGCATACTTTCTGAAGGCTAAACCTGAAGAAATTGAGAAAGTTGTGATAGCTGCTCTAGATGCTGGCTATAGACACATTGATACTGCATTTAATTATAATAATGAAGAAGCAATAGGAGCAGTATTAAAAGAATGGTTTAGAAAAGGTGGGAAGCGCGAAGATCTTTTTATTACTTCAAAGGTAACATTTAACATATATTAAAAAGATAACTTATACATATATAAAGATAAAAAAATATTTAATTACCTTTTTAGTTACCTAATTTTGGTAATCGACCATCAGATGTAGAGAAGTTTATTAATTTATCACTGAAAAGACTTGGTTTGGATTATTTGGATATGTATTTAATCCACATGCCTTTTGCCTTTAAATTAGATGAAAGTACTTGCACCTCAGCGATTAATGAAGATGGAAGTTTTATGTTGGATCTTGATACGGATCCTGTTTCAGTGTGGAAGGTTTAATTCTATAGCACTATTAATGAATAAAATGTTAGTAACTTATAATTGATTGTTTTATTTAATGTTTCAGGAAATGGAAGAACAAGTAAGAAAAGGTCGTACAAAGTCTATAGGTTTAAGTAACTTTAATGAAAAACAAATTTTAAATATATGGGAGAATGCACAAATTAAGCCAAGTAACTTACAAGTAGGTTTGACATGTAAATAAATTTTATCACACTTGGCTTTGATATAGTTTCATAATCACTTTAATTATTATTAGGTGGAATTACATGCATATCTGCAACAAAATTCGCTACGGCAATTGTGTCAAACGCACAATATCATTATAACAGCGTACAGCCCCTTGGGATCACCAGGAGCTAAAACTCATTTTCAAACGAAATATAATCATAATGTTGAAGACTTTCCAGATGTTCTGGGACATCCAATAGTACAAAAAATAAGCGCAGAACATAAACGATCACCAGCACAAGTTTTACTACGTTACTCATTACAATTAAATGTTGTTGTAATTCCAAAAAGTAAATCTCCCGAGAGAGTTAAGGCAAACATTGATTTATTTAGTTTTTCATTAAATGAAGAAGAAATGAAAATTTTGAGTACCTTAGACAAAGGTGTACGTGGAAGAATTTTTAATTTCTTGTTTTTTAAGGGGTAAATATATTTATTAAAGATATTTCATTCCAAATAATGTAAAGATATAAAATCCCTTTGATTTCTTTTAGGGTCGAAAATCATCCACATTATCCATTTAAGGATGAATTACAGTCCTAAATAAAAAAAAAGATTATTAAGGTGTAGTTCGAATGTATGCATATTTATACATTGAAAATGCTTGAAATATAGTACAAAATGAAAACATATATATAATGCGAATAAATATATAACACAAAATGCAAAGAAAAATGTTATTACATTTCAGTGTAATCTGTACAACATTTTACGTTGCATACGATGCTGAAGTTCTCCACGTCGAATCATTGTGTGTATAACTTTGTAAATAGCACGTTCTGGATATGCTTGTTTTACAAAATCTTTAACAATATTTTGCTCTGATACTTGATTTCCAATAGGAAATCTACGTTTCAATTGTTTTTCGATACGTGATAACATTTCATGATCTTCATCCGAGGTAAATCCTTCTGCACCTAAATTTTGACATGTGTTTAAAATGAAGTACAATATTAAGAAATGCATACTACCAGTTACTTCATTATAGATTACCAGCTAAAGACCCTGACATTGCAGCATCTAAAGTAGATACTTGGAAAAGTCTAAGCGCTTCGTTCACGTGGATTTGTGTAGCGAAAGGTTGTAATTGCATTTTAGCTAAAGATTCTGAAATTCTTATAACAGCTTCCAATTGACGAACTGTTATGGGAATAGATAATCTCTTTTCCATATCTTTCTCATGTTCTCTGGTACTAGCTCGCATTACAACATAACGATGTTTTAATTTCTCTCCCGCCTCTTTACTAAGTCTTGGACCACAACGACTATAAAGGTATATCAATTAATGACAAATAAATAAAATATTTTAAACAAAAAATAACCTTACGTTCTACAATAGTGGATATATTTTTTTAAAATGTGCAGTGGTAGTTCTCCTTCTGCCAATTGTTCTGTAACTTGACCAGCATTGGTATGGATATTCATTACATGTTTTGCTAGTGTTACATCTTTATTTTGCTCGTGTTCATCTTTAACAATAAATATCATGTCGAAACGCGATAAAATTGTTGGCATAAAATCAATATTTTCTTCTCCTTTTATCTCATCCCAACGACCAAATATCGAATTTGCCGCTGCTAGAACGGAACAACGAGTATTCAATGTTGTAGTTATTCCTGCTTTTGCAATGGATATTGTTTGTTGTTCCATAGCTTCATGTATTGCAACTCTATCATCCTCTTTCATTTTATCAAATTCATCTATGCAAACAACACCACCATCTGCAAGAACCATAGCACCCCCTTCCATGACAAAATTCCTCTACAAATCAAATAAAACATTTTAGTAAATGTGAAACAAATATTTGATATTTATATGTTAAAATGATTAACTTACTGTTACTGGATCTCTTAAGACTGATGCTGTTAAACCAGCTGCTGAACTCCCTTTCCCAGATGTGTAAATTGCAATTGGTGCAACTCTCTCTACAAATTTTAATAACTGTGATTTAGCTGTACCAGGATCACCTAACATTAAAATATTAATGTCTCCTCTCCTACAAAGTCCATCAGGCATTCTTTTTCTAGAACCACCAAACAATAGGCAAGCTATAGCTTTTTTAATATCCAATGCACCAAAAATGCTGGGAGCTATACTTCTTGCAATTCTTTCATATAAATTAGTGTCTGAAGCAAGACGTCTAAATAAATCTTCTTCTTCATTTGTAAAGCATGAATGAATACCTGAAAACCACAGAAATTGAATAAAAATATTATAGAAAAAAAAGAAATTCATTGCATAAAGTTATTTTACGATATTTTACCACTGCCTGTATTTTCTCCATCTGTAGAAATACCAATAACCCTCATATATGGCGCTCGAACACCAATTAATGCTTTATCTCTTCCTCTATTGCCAGCAGTTTTAGTAACTTTCTTAATTGAATATATGCCCAAAATGAGAACTCTATTGCCTGGTACAATTCTATCACATAAATAGCGATCACAATACAATTGTAAATGTCTTGGCATTTCACCCTGTGGAATTTGATCTGGCAATTCTTGCAGTTTGAGAACTTGAAAATCAACACAATGACATTTATCTGGCATTATAAAAAATGGATCCAGAGGGCATTTTGGCCTTCCTGCTTGTTCTGTTGTACATTTCCTAGGCAAAACATATCCTTCTAAACCAGGTTTAATCGAAATATTAGTTTGCATGCTTCTACAAGAACGACATTGTATAGCAATTTTTGTCGCTTTTGCCCTAATTCCAGATGCAGAAACAATAATACCAGGTATTTTAATAAGTTTAGAAACTGCATCAGGCTAAAATAAAAAAGATTAACCAATGTCAGATATCACAAATTTTAATGTTATATATAATATGAAAATTATTTCATCTTTTTTTAGCAACAAAATTGTCTTTTTTAAGAGTAAACTTAAATCATACTTTGATTCCTCTTAAAGAACTTGGATGTGCATCTGAAGATAATAAAATTTGTATGTCTTCAACTTTTTCTTCATCTGGTGGTCTTGGAGCTGTAAGTTCATCCGCTAAATCTTTTGCAGCTTCTTCCAAGATAGGTAAATATTCAGTTGGATGCTTATAAACTTTTTCTGCGAGTGATTCATCAAAAGCTGCCAGATCTTCTAAATTAATTTCTACCCAATATTGACCCAAATTATAATTACGTTTTAAAATATCTCTAAACAAATTATTATATTATTAATATTATACAAAATTTACGATATAATTATCAAATTTATACACATTGAAACATCATGATTAATTCAGGTACCTATATTTGTAGTTGAAGTTTCCCTCATGGAATTGTCTAATAAATTCCATAAACTTCTTCTTCGAATGTTGAAAATTAGTTCGCGTCTCATTAGATTCACCTACTGAGAAGTTATCGGAAAAGAATATTCCTGGGTCATCAAATCCTTCCATTATAACTTGATTTTTTGATATTTTTTGAAGAAAATATAATTGTGCAACACACTAAAGGAAAATTTGGCGGCAAATATTTTGTTTACATCCTTTGAACTCTCTTTCGACATAGAATAAAAGAAATAGAGATACGACACTTTCCATGTTTCTGTTATGAACTTAGGAATTAATATTTCTTAGGTTTATGGTTTCTCACCATAGGTTCATGCTTATCTCACTTTATTTATTTCAAAATATGTGTATATGCAATAGAAAATAAATTTAAAGTAAATTAAGTAAAATTGAACAAAATAAATATAAATTAAATAATATTTGTTTTATAATTCATAATCGTTGAAAGTTTTTTACATTGACAGTATTACCATTCGATACATAAAGATAGGTTATATTATCTAGAATATTATAGACTTCTCAATCTACTGATCTGTTATATATGGTTTTTAATGTAGACTATTACGTCGCAATTCGCAAACTAAAATTCTTGTTTGTGATGTTATCTGTTTTGTAGTTTATTACATCAACGTATAAAATAATAAAACGAATGCTTTTCATTGTTACATAATCATACCTGATTAATGTAAACGAAGGTTGGTATACGATACGTAAATTATATCAAGCCTTTCGACGAATTGTTATTCGATAAACTGTGTCAATTAAACTTTTAACTGAGGTAAGTTATGATATTAATAGTATTAGTGATTTTAGGATTATTATTTGGAAACTGTTTAATTACAAAAAGTATGGATTTTTCATTGGTACGGATTACCAGCTGAGTCTATTGTTTTAAATAAAAACTAAGCTATTAAAAGTAAAAACTTAAATTTATGTGTATAAATACAATTCTAGTCAATAGTTAGTTTGACAGAAATTTATCAAAGTGTTAGTTTTTATGAAATAAATAATTTATTCTCACTTTCATCTCTTTTGAAGTATGTTCATTAAAATGACATTTCTTAAATTCTTATTTTTAAGTTTTTCGTTTTATTTAAAAAATATAATTATTTCTACTTATTCAAAATTAATAATAATAATAATAATAAACGTAACTTTTATAGATATCTATCTTTAATATTGAAAATTTTTACATTTATGTATGATAATTCTTAACATATGTATAAGCAATAATTAGTAGAAAAAAGTATGTCATTCTCGCTTATAAATTTTTTATTACTTAATTGTTCTTTCACATTATTACTTAATATTTTATATATATTTTTTAGATTCATTTGTTATTTATACAAAAATGCCTCCATATCTAATGAGAAAACGTACTTTACCAACACGAAATTCTCAAGAGTCACAGTTAAAAGAGCAAAGTTCAAATCCCAAAGTGAAATCTAGCAAAATTGTTACACGTAGCAGTTCTAATATGAATAAACAAGATCCAAAAAGTAAGAAAAAGAAAGTTATTAAACAGAAAAATAAAAATATTTCGAATTCAAGACAAATGTCTTTAAGAGAATCATTTTTAAATCAATCTAAAGTGAGAGTTCTACGTTCTCACAAAAATTCTAAAAATCCCACAAATAATAAATTAGTGAAGAAATTATCTCCTAACAAAAGAAAGCCACCCATTTATAAATGTGGTTCACCAGAAAGTCCTAAGGAAAATACCAACGAAATATATGAATTTAAATTTGATGTTAATGATTCAACTGAAAGAGTACCAAAAAAACGAAAAAAAAGAGCTGTTATTAAGAAAACAATAGCAAAGCGAAAAAAAGGAAATGTTCTAGTAAAACAAGTTAGCAAAGAACAATCAACTAGTAAACCTGAAAACATCAAGAAAACAAATGTTGTTAAATTTGAAGGTGGTGAGCATATAGAATCTCTGATTAAAAATAGAAATGATGTATTAAAAGAGGAATTAGTGGAAAAGCCTAAAACAGATGTAGACGTGGATAAAGAAGTAAAAGATTTAGAAAATATAGTCAGAGAAGAAAATGCTGATGAAACAGTTACAAAACCTACAATTTTATCGATAGAAGATTTAAGTGATAGAAGGATTTCAATAACTAATATTTCAAAAACATCAGCGTCACATGATTTTAAACCATTTAGACCAACAAATATTTTTAATAACAAATTAACCATACAAAAAAAAGATGCGCTTAATTATTCTTTATTTGAAAAATCTTTGTCACCAATTGTAAAATTAGTAAAAGATCCTCAAATATCCTCCAGTCCCTGGAGAGCAGCACCATTACTTACATTTTCTCAAGTGAAAAATGTATTTCAAAGCACACCCCAAAATGATAAGTATGATATTATTAATAAAAAGTTCTTGCAAACATTAAATAATGAATCGAAACAATTTGGAAATATAACAAAAACAAAAAATAATTTACAAAAGAATAATGAAAATATCAACACAGAACGACGTATAAGTAATAGTACCCCTAAAAGAAAAAATCTTGTAAGTACCAGAAAATTTGGCACAGAAATTACAAATATAGATCATTCCTTACAGTTTAAGTCTCCAATAGAACAAATAAATGAACGAATACCAACTGAAACTGAAAACATTCAGTTAAATACTACCAATGTAACTAATATATTTAAATTTGATAATAATGAGAATAAAACGAAAAATGTATTAAGTCCAAAGAATGGTTTTAAAAGAGAAGCAACAATGATTAAAACTAAAATAAATCAAGGAAATATATTAAATATGCAATTTGATAAAGAGAAAAAAGAATATGATTCTCAACCTGGACCATCAGGTTTACAGGGCTGTTCAATTTCTAACAGAGATAGGGTATTAAAACAATCAAATTTAAATAATTTCTTAAATGTAATGGAAATGCCACAGAGTACTACAATCAAAACACCTCATGGAATTTTCGATGATGCACAATCAACACCAATTATTAATAGAACCCTGAAAAAGGCTAATGTATCTACTATGGAGTTAAAAAATGCATTTGGTTTTAGTGATAATGATTCTAATCAAGAGGAGTCTCCTATTAAGCCTAAAAATGAAAGAAATAAAGGAGAAAAACCCATTCAAACAGATATGGGACGAGACAATATAAAACCTATTAGATTATCAATTGGTGAAATAAAAAATAAGTTACTAACTAAAGAATTGAAAGAAGATATACACAATAAAGAAAATATATTAACTGAAAAGAAAGGAGTACAAAAGTTAGAGGAAAACAATAAGAAGTCAATTGAGATTGTTAACTTTTCTGATACATTTGATATTTTATCTGAAGCAGGTGAAAAATCAGTAGTTTCTGCACATAGTATTCCATTATTTGCTGATTTGGAACCATCTCATTTTACACAGGTATAATTCTATAGTTATTATTATATGAAATTTTTTAAATTATTAACGATACGCTTATGCAAAAATGTATCTGTATATTTATATTTTAGCCTCCACGACATTCATATAAACGAAAACGTGACCTGAGGTTCAATTTTTTGGAAGAAGAAGATGAAGAAGGGGAAGAAAGAATAAGGAGCTCTGAGACAAAACGAAAGAAAACTGATAAATTGAAAAAGGACCAAGAAGAAAGATTATTGAAGTGGGTTCAAGATATTAACAAAACATTTAGTGAGATAGACCAACATGAACTTGTGGTTGAATAAACCATTAACTATTATTATTATAGTATTAGGTAAACGAGAAGGTTTATGTCGTTTTAATTAATGGGAATAAATAATGCAAATGATACAAACTTTCTTGGTTATGTGATAGAAAGATGAGATAACAGTTACTAAAACCTTGAACAAATTTCGTTAATAGTCTTATATCTTTTTATCTATACATGTTTTATTATTATTATTTTGTTCCTTAACAATATATGAATTTATAAAGGAAAGTATTTGTATGACACTGGATACTTAATGATTTTATACTTAGTTAAAGAATATCTTTATGTTTTTAGCCTGTATTCAAAATTATCTGAAAACATTTATTCACATAATTTAATATAGCTATATACTGGTATTTGTAAAAAATTTTTTAAACAGATTATATACTTTTTACATTATTAAGATAATATAAATGTACAAAATAATATAATACTACAAGTGATATAAGTAAAAAGGTACTAATAAAGAATATAACTATTTATATCTTTTACATGCGTGCATATATTATTTCAGTAATAATAATACATAATCTAAAATAAATAATTTATATTTCGACACTTTTTTTTTACTACCAAATCCGTTTTTGAACAATCTTTTTTCATACATTTCCTATAAAAAATATGTTTCTTGAATATTCATTAGACATCATTTAATATTGTCAATTCAAATTGAAATATGTTTTACTTGCATTAATAAATATTTTATACAAACCTAAGCATTTAGACATTTCTCTACATCCACTGTATATGCAAATATATTTATAGATATTTATAATATAGATTATGTATATATGTACATAAACGCTGATGCATGTGTGAAGTATTAAAATCTCTTGTAAAACGTGAGTACCCACATGCTTATATCCATCCATGCTTTATGTTTCAACATAAATTAGAGTTTGTACGTTGTACATTGTACATCGTATACAGTTGTGTATTTGTATGCGCGCGCATACATAAATACTTACTATTGGACCTGATCTCCACCAAACGCTGTTACATTGATACAACTTTTAAAGAAAATATTTAAAAGGGCACTACTGAACATTTTTATTCAGTAAGTATTGCATAAAAACTACTGTATATATCTCTACACTATGAACAATTATAACTTCATTAATTAGTTGGTAAAATATTTATATATATTATTTAATTTATAATTTATTATATATATTTAAATTTCATAATTACTTTTCACTTCTATGATCTATGTAATAATAACATTTTGAGAAGTGACGACATACGTTTAATTACAATTCATTATCGTTGTTGATTTTATATCTATCCGTTATGAGCTAATGCATATATATGCATTTTGCAACCATATATATGCAACCATTTTTGTCACCTAACCGAATTTCTAGAAACTGTAAGATAGTTCAAACTGTTTTAATGTTTTAATTTTTATATTTTTCGGATTAATATATTTATATAATTACATACATAATTACAATATATAATTACAATAAATTGAAATAAAAGGAATCAAATTACTATGTTAAGATTCGAGTAATTAATTTCCACATTACGATAGGAGATAGCGAAATATAGTCGAGTACCCCGTATTCTTTAGAATAATCCCACGAAATTCAATTACGCGCATAAAATTTGTCATGCTTGATGTCTTCTGTAATTATAATTACGTAAACTGAAATTAAGTTATGAGGTACAGGAAAGTAGAAGGTATATTTTCAATACGATTTAAAAGGAACGGATGGAGTATGTATTCTCTATGTAACTTATCCAACACTGTGACATACGATTCATGGTGATTAGCTACAAAACACTCCGTGTTTCTTACACTAGAGTGCATTTACATACACATATTGAGAGAGTTACAACGGAAAGTAGGTTTGGAACGAAGATAACGCATGGAAGAAACGCATTTACATACATATATCTAATATACTGGAGAAATACTAACCAGATTATGTAATATGGCAAAACAAATCAATAATTTTAAACGCTTATTGTTATTCACCTATCCATAATTTTTCAACTTCTGTTATTCTTAGATATTATAATTGAAACGCTGCGCAAAATTACCAACAAGTCTCTATTTTTGAATTTTCTAAATGATCCACTCTTTTCTTAGATGATAGAAAAATGTATATTTATATATAACTTTTACTTTATTTAAAAAAGTAGGTATGAAAATATAAAAGAGTTTATTAATTTATAGTTTCTTTCTTTTATTTACTAATAAACCTAAACTAAATCTTAACAGTTACTCAATCTATATGTACCTCACAACGACAGTCTGTCGATGATGCAACATAATATCTATATTATAATGGGCATATATGGATATTTGGTATTTTTATCCATCACATGACCAATTCAAGCGCACAATATTTACAAATAGTAATTTGAGCATAAAGAGTATCTGAAGAAGAAAATTCTGAACAAGGTGGCACAGGAGTCTCCTGCATAGAGGACGTATTTATAGTTGCGCTAGTCACGTATGTTATTCCATATTTCCTTCTTGAATTGTGATATGTATGTGCATTCCATTGTATTGCATGCACTCTCTCATATAAGCTTCTCAAAAGCCAAACTTCACCTCCACTTTTTATACATTTTTTAATTTTATTGGTGTTTAATTTCATAAAGTATAAGTTTAATAATATATATCTATGTCTCCACTCTAAGAACATAAAATAAATAATCGTAAATTCCTGAGCAAATTAAAAAGAAATAATGTTTATAGTATCATTACATTGTTCTATTTTTTAATTTATGGAAGTGATTAGTATACGAGTTCTGAACGGTTCACATATACGCTATATATAGTAATGCATCGAAAAACACATCATATTACATTGTTACGTGTTAAAACATATAATAAGTAAAATCGTAGTGTAAATTGTCGGAAAGTTGGGCATCAACAATATTAAAATATTTTTAATTTCCATAAATCATCAATTATGCGCAACTAGTGATGACTCACAGTATAATGTTATCTTTATTCCGATCGTGATTATCTCGTTTTGTTCCTCATGCTTATTTTTAATTGAGAAAATTGTCTTAATCGTGTATGTAAATTTAATTAACGTTAAGTCGAATGATAAAGACGAATTTATTTCGGAAGCGTCCTTAGAACGATAAAACAGATTGAATGTAAGTAAATATACGGTCAAGATCAATAATTGCATAAAAAATACATAAATAATGTATCTTTATTCGTTAAAATATGAAAATTTATTAATATATTTCTTACTTACGTAATACGAGTATATTAGCTATGATTAAAACTATGATTATGATATGGAGAATTTAAATGTGCAGAAACATTTGGAATACATACAAATTTATAAAATATACAAAGTAAGGAACTCGTCATAATATTTAAAAAGTGAAACACAAATCCCTATTTGTACAGAAATTCTATTTCTGTAGCTGTGATCATGAAAATATAAATTTACATACACGTACCCAGTTCAGTTACAGATTTCATTTCTAAGATTCTGGACACTTATATTTTTACTAAATGTGAAAGAACAAAGAGGCGAGCCGTTTATGAACATTCTATGTTATTTTTCATGTTGTCAAATTATAAAGGTTCATTATTTCGAATCATATAACATCAGATGTATAAACAGTTAAAGTCAATACGTATATTGAACAAGAAAAGAAAATCGTTTATAACGTAACTTTTATTATTATCACTTCCCGAAGTAAGTAAAACTTCTCGTTCGTTTGTCAGGTCTGTATCTACAAGTATGCGATTAGCAAAATGTCGCTTGGTTGGAGAGGATATCTCATCAAATTAACATTGCTAAATATATTTCTATGTTTGATACTTCCTGCCCGATGTTCCACCATTGTCAATTGTACCGTATAACCTGCAGGAATGTTACTTACTGAATATTGTACTTACACGTTGAGAAACATGCAACTTTTAACTAGGGAGAGATCATATAATGGCTCGATAAGATTTACTTTGAAATATGAAAACTACTTATGATGTGAACAAAATATCGACGATATTTTGATATTATTAAATCGAAAGATACGATATGTGCGAAAAGAAATCTGTATCTAGCTATCAATTCAATAGCAAGTATGGAATTGAATGTGTATAATAAGCCATAAGACAATTATATGTAACTATGTGTAAAGTAGGTCGACATATCTGTACCGCACCAAACACAATATGTATAACTTCGGTTTAGTAAATAATTTAGCTACGTCGTTTTACCTCCTCGTTACCTGCTACTCAAGTCATTCTTTTATGAATTATAAACTTTCACGCTATTTCGATTAAATTTCTACTTTAATTGCAGATAATCGAGAAGAAAATTATCGCTCGTAAAAATTGTAATTTATAAATAGAGGTGATTTATTTTATCATCTTATGTATGTTACAAAATTAAAGAAATAATTGGACAATTCCGATGATATATAAAAAAAACTTATTTTTGATGTGTCAGGGGCTTATGTTAAAAATATATACGTCATGTTCCGGAAATTTCTTGAGATCAAGCGTCATTGGTAATAAACAGCGAAATTACGTTGCATTAAAAAGATATAAAACTGCTATCATTTCAGTCGTAGCATAGAAAACAGCATGTACTTACATGCATATACATATATGTATACATACACACAAACATACACTCTTGCAATCATACTATACATATATATACATCTCACCTAAAAGTAGTAGAGACATTATTAAACTTGTAATTAACTATGAACAATTTTATGTAAAAAAACAACTTCATACTTTCTATTTACGACTTATATGCCCATTTCACCTGACTCGATCGAGTGCTGACTAAAAATTAAAGGTTCTTGTTTAGCGAAGTTACAGAATCAGAGATATACAGGGAACATATTGAATAACGTGAGTGTTGAACTTCGAGCCACAAACAACGAAATCACAATATCGCGAGGAATTGACTTGAAAAGACTTCCAATTTATTAGAAAGTACGATACTTTTTACATTCCTCCTACAATATAGTCACCTACTTAAAACTTGAATTGTTAATTATAACAAATTTCATTTATACAATCTAATATGAGTCACTCAGAAGTTAAATCGATCAACTCTATTTTCGATATATTACTTCATTTTAGTACTTACTATTAGTGCTTACATTTTCAGGAACAAAATGATTTATCTTGATAGTCAGTTGATTTAGCTTCTCTGTGATTCTTAAGTATATTCTTGAAACATACAACCATTGAAATACCCAATTTTTCTGAAATACTATGATGATAAAGTATACTTGCCGTGTGCATTTATCGTTCACTCTAGACAATAAACATTAAATAAAGAGTGTAGGGGTGCAGTGTATGGAAGTGAAGAGTCGCCATAGTCTATCAGGGAGCAGTGTTTAAAGGATAAGCGAAAATGGCGGGGGGTTCGGTGGGAACAAATACATTTGCCCCACCTTTTGGAACAAACTCCCTACTCCTCCTGAAACGTTAGCACACGTCGCGCTTCGCTATCGCTAGGAATCACGGACAAATCAAACATGGCGATTCAGTCGCTATTTGCAGTGATGGTGTACGATTCATAAAACGAGAGTGGGAGGTATTGGTGAGTCAGATAGTGCTTTTAAACGGTAATGAGTGCTAGTACCACTGCAAATCACCGAATTCTGGTTAATATTACAAATATGGAGAATCATGATGTCAAAACTGTAATGGAGAAAGTGTCGGGCGGCATTGATAAAGTACATGACGTGAAGGGCGTACAAGCAGAGCCGACGCCTGCGGCGTCATCGTTGCCTGTTACGGAACAAGTGTCGCTCTCTACTGGCGAAAATGCCAACAGAAATGACTATATCAATAAGAAAACCGTAAGATACTTTCTTTCGAATTTATTAATTTATTAATTTTAGTTTTTCAGATTTATTTTTATAATGAAATTCAATTAAAGCTGACCGTATTAAATAATCTTAATATTCTTAATATAGTACACTTGCATGTATATAGTATAATGTAGCATAATATATAATAAGATAATTAAAAAATTGAATATTAGAGAGTAATGTAATTATTTTTATGTTTTAGCATCATAAGTTATTAGTAAAAAATTCTGGAAAATTTGAAAGTGGTAGTGGTAGTGGAGATCAGGAGGGAGGTCAATATGAAGATGGAATTGATATTGCAACGAAAAAAAGAAAAACTCGTAGAGGTAAACCTAAGCATAGAAAATTAAAACCATATTCTAAACAACAGTTGTCATATCAACAACAGCTGCGATATAGATCTAGAGGTCGATTGGCAAAAACTGGTAGACAACCTCCAGCACCATATAATACCACACAGTTTCTTATGGATGATCACAGTGATCTTCCAGATCTTGACCAAAAGCTTTCAGAAGCTGCATCTTCAGAACTACCTGCTACATTTCAAAAACCATCAGCCCCTACTCGTACGCGAGATTCTAGTTTCAGTGTTGACTCTGATGAAGATTATTTTTATTCGTCTCCAGAAGACGAAGAAGAATTTTTAACAAAGGAATTCTCAACTGCGTATGAAGACCTTCATGCTGAAAGATTAAGCACATTAAGTAAATCAGAACTGATACAGGAATATCTTCAATTAGAAGCAAAAGTAGATTTATTGACAAAACGGTTACGTGGTAAAAACTTCCACCAAACAGAACAACGAGACTTGGAAAGCAACAGTAGTAGTACAGATTCAGAATCAGCAAAAAAATTAAAAATCTGTCAGCAACGGATCGATGATTTAATGCAACAGAATGAACAGTTAAAACGGGAAAATGAATCATTGAGAGCTAAGAGGCACAGCAGTCCAGTTTCGAGTGTTGATAGCGAAAGCGACAGTGATAGTACAAGTAATGGGAATAGAAGCAGATGTAGTTGTCTCCTTCCAAATTCTAGCTCTTCTTCGGAACTTATGGGATATGTTTCTAGAAGTAAAAGTAGTCAAAGAAAAGATAGTTCTGTGTCTAGTACTGATAGTAAAAGTGATACTTGTGATAGTAGCTCAAGTGACAATTCTAAGGCATCTATGACTCCAGTTAATCTGTCAAATGGCCATGTAAACGTTCAAAAAATGGATGGTCTCCCTACATAAATTATAAAGAGCTGTTTTTACGTACGAAAGTCTATTCAATGTTTTAAGAGTTAACGTACAAGTCATATTAAACATGTCATTGGATCTGCATATTTGCTTTGATCCTACCAATTTAGGAAACAAGACTGGTTTAAATGCAATACAATTGCACTTATGCAGTAAAAAATCCTCTTCCTGATACTAGATATGTAACCTTAGATTATCCTTGAATGTGTCCTTACGACTTACTTCCCATGTTTCTTTTAAGACTGTTTTGTGTAAACTTGAATATGTGTAATGAAGTAGGAAATACATACCTAATCTTACGGAAGAGTAAAATTTATATCTGTGCAGACTAGATTGTTATGTGCTTGATAAAATTTGCAGAAGAGTTGTATATTTGTGTTGTATTCTCTACAATGGTATTTTATCTTCATTTAGTACTAATTACGATGCACTTGAATTATCTACTAACCCTATCATTTAATAATTTTCAATGAACTGCCATTTGCTGGTACAAATTATAAATTTGGGGTTCACAGATCATTAACTAATAAATTATAGAACTAGATTTAATCAAAGACGTAAATTAATGTTACAAATAATGTGATATTGTACAATTGCATAAATTTAAGGTATCAAGGTAGATATTAGTTTATGGTCTGAATATATTTAAAATATATATTAAAAATATATATTAAAAATATTTTGCACTTCAAATTTTTAATAAATTTGAAAATTTCTTTTTTTTTTATTATAATCATTCTCCTGAAACTTAACTCAAAGAAATGAAATGAATGAGCTTCATCTAAAATGATTTTCAATAATATGAATTCAGTGATTATGGGATAGTTTTATTATGGTAGAATATAATTCACCATAAAAGTTGAATAAATACATTGTTATTATCGTAAGATATATTTGTAAAATGTATTGTAAAAATTGATTTCTTTTATTTGTTAAAACAGTGGTATATGAAATATTATATAAAAAAATATCTTCGAAAAGTGAATTTAAATAATAGAAAATTTTTAACATTTGATTGACAATTTTTTGTAATTGAATATAGCATACATACTTTCACATCTTTTTTATGAATATGTTTTCAATTAAACTATATACATATATGTATATGTATGTATGTATAATTTGCCTAATTAATAATGGAAGAAGTAACTTCTACTGAAAGGAGTTTTAAACACGACCTTGTGTTTATTGTGAACCAGGCTTAATACACTGTGAAACGTTGCTAACTTCGTGGCGCGTGAAATTGAAAAGCACGCAAGGCCAGTGTTTGGTTTGGTCATATCTTATGGTTGAAGTATTAACAAGTTTCCAAAAGTTGCTGTTGGACAAAATATTATGAAAGCGATGTCTCATCATTATGTGGTAACGGCACACAAGCCTACAGCTGTCACTGCATGTGTGACAGGTAAGTAGGAATAGATGTGCAACAAAATTTTTTACTTACGTAGATAAACAATTATTTTCTTTTTACGTATGAAGGTAATTTTACTTCGCCTACGGATTTGAATCTCATCTTAGCAAAAAATGTCCGATTAGAAATATATCTTGTTACTCCAGAGGGGTTAAGACCACTGAAAGAAGTTGGAATTTATGGGAAAATTGCAGTCGTTAAGTTTTTTAGGCCGCCGGTAAGGTTATACTAGTATCTTTGTTTTATAACTTTCATGAAATATCCTATTTATTATTTGTGTTTTCTATGCTAATATTTAATGCAATCAAATTCATATATTTTACCGAATACGTATTTGTAATAGTTTTATTGAGAGTAATATAACCTTGTACGTGTACAAAGAATTAATTATCTTTGATTCATGCATGGGTTCATTGATGCATAAAAGTACATATATGTATTGATACATTAGCATGAATTTTAAGTCACAATAAAATGATTTAATATATAATTAATGAATTATGATATATTTCTGCAGCATGAGAAAAAAGATCTATTGTTTCTTTTAACTACACGTTACAATGCTATGATTTTGGAATGTATTGGAGAAGGAGAAAATATAGAAATTATAACAAAAGCACATGGAAATGTAGCAGATCGTATTGGAAAGGCTTCTGAAACAGGAATCAAAGCTGTGATTGACCCTAAAGCACGTGTAATTGGTTTAAGATTGTATGATGGTCTTTTTAAAATTATACCTCTTGACAAAGACAATCCAGAATTAAAAGCATCATCAATACGTATGGAAGAACATCAAGTACAAGATGTGAATTTTCTTCATGGATGTGCTAATCCCACTTTGATTCTAATTCACCAAGATATTAATGGAAGACATGTCAAAACACATGAAATTTCTTTAAGAGATAAAGAATTTGTTAAAGTACCTTGGAGACAGGACAATGTAGAACGTGAAGCTATGATAGTCATTCCTGTACCTTCACCTATTTGTGGTGCAATAATAATAGGCCAAGAAAGTATATTGTACCATGATGGGAACACGTATGTTGCAGTTGTACCTCCTATTATAAAACAGAGTACTATTACATGCTATGCTAAAGTTGATAATCAAGGACTTCGATATTTGTTAGGAGATATGGCTGGACATTTGTTTATGTTATTTGTGGAACAAGAAAAGAAACCAGATGGTACACAAGTAGTGAAAGATCTTAAGGTTGAACTTCTAGGAGAAATTAGCATACCTGAATGTATTACATATTTAGATAATGGAGTAATATTTGTTGGTAGTAGATTGGGTGATTCACAGTTAGTTAAATTAATTACAAAAGCAGATGAAAATGGTTCGTATTGTGTTCCAATGGAAACTTTCACTAATTTGGCACCCATAGTTGACATGGCAGTAGTTGATCTTGAAAGACAGGGACAAGGACAAATGGTCACATGTTCTGGAGCTTTTAAGGAAGGTTCTCTTAGAATTATTAGAAATGGAATAGGTATTGAAGAACATGCAAGCATAGATTTACCAGGTATTAAAGGTATGTGGGCATTAAAAGTTGGTGGTGGTAATTTTGACAACACCTTGGTCTTATCTTTTGTTGGACAAACCAGAATTTTGACTTTAAATGGAGAAGAAGTTGAAGAAACAGATATTCCAGGCTTTGTTGCCGATGAACAAACCTTTCATACTGGTAATGTTACAAATGATTTATTTATTCAGATAACACCAACATCTGCCAGATTAATTTCACATGAAACTAAAACAGTTGTTTCTGAATGGGAACCAGAGAATAAAAGAACTATTAGTGTAGTTGCTTGCAATGGCACACAGGTACTTTGTGCTACTGGAAATGATTTATTTTATATGGAAATTTCATGTGGACAAATTGTACCAAAAGGATTTGCTACTTTACAATATGAAGTTGCTTGTTTAGATATATCTCCATTGGATGGTCATACAGAAGCAAAAATTGCAGCGGTAGGTTTATGGACACATATTTCTGTTCGTATCTTAACTTTACCTGCCTTGGAAGAAATTAACAAAGAATTACTCGGTGGTGAAATTATACCTAGATCTATTTTAATGACATGTTTCGAAGGTAATACATATTTGCTTTGTGCTCTTGGAGATGGCAGCATGTATTACTTTACTTTACATAAACAAAATGGTATACTTTCTGACAAAAAGAAAGTTACCTTAGGTACGCAACCGACGGTCTTAAGAACTTTTAGATCATTATTCACCACTAATGTTTTCGCATGTTCCGATAGGCCTACTGTAATTTATTCGTCAAATCACAAACTAGTATTCAGCAACGTTAACCTAAAGGAAGTAAATCATATGTGTTCTCTAAATGCAGAATCATATCCGGATAGTTTAGCATTAGCAACCGATAGTACAGTGACAATCGGAACAATCGATGAAATTCAAAAATTACATATTCGGACTGTACCTCTCGGGGAATCACCGAGACGAATTGCTTATCAGGAAAGTTCTCAAACATTTGGAGTAATAACGATGCGTGTTGATATCCAGGATAGTAGCGGTGTTAGTATTGTAAGACATTCTGCATCTACACAAGCAGCTTCAACATCTAGCAGCAGTCACATTGCATCTTACAATAAACCTACAGGACATACAGCTAGTGACATTTGCCAAGAAATTGAAGTACATAATCTACTCATTATTGATCAACATACTTTCGAAGTTTTACATGCACATATGTTAATGCCTACTGAATATGCACTATCATTGATATCAACGAAATTAGGTGAAGACCCTACTTCCTATTATATAGTTGGAACTGCACTTGTTCATCCAGATGAAACTGAACCGAAGATGGGTAGAATACTTTTATATCACTGGAGTGATGGAAAACTTACGCAAGTAGCAGAAAAAGAGATCAAAGGATCGTGTTATTCTTTAACTGAATTCAATGGAAAACTTCTTGCTAGTATCAACAGTACTGTTCGTTTATTTGAATGGACAGCAGAGAAGGAACTCAGATTAGAATGCAGCCACTTTAATAATATCATTGCCCTTTACTTGAAAACAAAAGGAGATTTCATTTTAGTTGGAGATCTTATGAGATCTCTCACTTTGTTGCAATATAAAACAATGGAAGGTTGCTTTGAAGAAATAGCAAGAGATTATAATCCAAATTGGATGACTGCTATTGAAATTTTAGATGATGATACTTTCTTAGGTGCTGAAAATTGCTTCAATCTATTTGTTTGTCAGAAAGATAGGTGAGACATTAATTTTTAAAATTAATTTAAATAAAAAGATAAATTTGTATCGAAAGTAAATGTTTATATTTATTAATATTATGAGATAATAAGTTAAAATCTATTTTAGTGCGGCTACTTCAGAAGATGAAAGACAACAAATGCAGGAAGTTGGACAATTTCATTTAGGTGATATGGTTAACGTCTTCCGACATGGATCTTTAGTGATGCAAAATTTAGGTGAATCAAGTACACCTACACAAGGTTGTGTATTGTTTGGAACTGTTAGCGGAGCGATTGGTTTAGTCACACAAATTCCATTCACGTTTTATGAATTCTTAAGAAATCTTGAAGAAAGATTAACAGGTGTAATAAAAAGCGTCGGTAAAATAGAACACAATTTTTGGAGAAGTTTTAACACCGAATTAAAAATCGAGCAGTGTGAAGGTTTTATAGATGGAGATTTAATTGAAAGTTTTCTTGATTTGAGTCCTAATAAAATGGCAGACGTTGCGAGTGGTTTAATGGTAAATAAAATTGTTTCTTGAATTATATATATAATTTATTGTACTTTTAACTCATTTTCTCCTTTATAGATTGACGATCCTAGTGGCATGAAAAAAGAAGCAACAGTGGATGATCTTGTAAAAATAGTAGAAGACCTCACAAGAATACATTAGATGTAGTTCTTTGGCTGATTTGTATAGTTTATTATATTTTGAAAAGCTCACAGATAGATTGATAAGAAAAATCTTAAATGTTTGGGTAACAAATTAAAAAATTTATATACAATTATCTATTTATCATTAATAGTACAAGAAAGTAGGAAAATACATTTTTCTTTTCTTCCATTCTTGTGAAGATACTTTGTTATGTACATCTGTACTCTTGTACTTTAATTTTTTAATAACAGTTTACTTCAAATATTTATATATGCATATGTGAAAACTGGTCAGAAAGTTTTTGAACTTATTTTAAGGATTTGTTATTCATACAAATTGACAAAACCGCGCTTCAATTACTGTTTCGTCAGTGTGTACACCTATTTCGATATTTTAATAATTGTGATATCGAAGATAACGTATTTCTTATAATAATTAATAACATTTATTTAAATAGTACTTATTTTAAATGAATTTAAAAACTTTTTGATCGACTGCGACAATTATCTTTTGTTTTTAAATGTCTTAAAGTGTTAAAGACTATTTAAGTTAATAATCAGTTACATTGACGTCAAGTTATAAAAATGTTATACGCTCAATTAATGAACTTCACTTTTGATAATACTTCCACTTTTGAGCGTAATAAATTGTAAAACTTGACAAAGATTTGCTAATGATTTATATTACAATTATATCGGTGTTAATTGCTGAAAAGTTATGTAGAATCCTTATATCTTTGTAACATTGAGTGTAAATAATAAAAAAATATTCACTTTCTGATAAAATTTTTTCATAATATATATATTAAATTTACTTGCTTGCATTTATTGCAGATTTTAAAGTGGTTGGATCAAACAACCAGTTTCTTAATTCTTCGATACCTTGACCAGTCATTCCACTAGTTTCAAATATAGATAATTCTTGCGTAGCTTCCTTTTGTAAACGTGAATAATGAAGTATAAGTAAGGCTTCGTTGCGCATTTGACGATAAGAAAGGTCCATTTTGTTCAATGTTAATGCGATTTTTATATTTCGCAGTCTAGGATCGAGTAATAATGAGTAAAGTAATACTCCTGCGGCGCTTATTTGGCAAAGATTACTTGTATCTATTACATAAATGAGCTTCCGTGTCTAAAAAGCAGAATAATAACTTAGAAAATTATCGAAGATTTATTTAAAATTTTCAACCTATATATTTTTATTGTTCATAATCCTTTTGAAAAAAAGATTTACCTTTTCAAAGTAATGTTTCCATATTGGTGCCATACTACCACCTATTTCTTTAATAATCATATCAAATTCTCCGGTACTATTTTTTATTGTAAAAAGATTTATGCCATTCGTAGAAACAGTATGAGTCGCATTATCTATTTCATCTCCTTGTAACCGTTTCATTAAAAATGTTTTACCCGATTTAACAGGACCAAGACAAAGACACATCTTTTACACTATTATACTTATTGAAGCAACATTGAACTTGTTATGCATTTGCAAATTGATCATGAAACATGAAATTCATATGTACAGAAACGTATTGATTTAACAAACGTGTTTCTATAGAGAATAGATTATTTGTTATATTAGTATCAATTGATTATTCCATTATAAAAATCTAGAATAACATTTGTGAAATGAAAATTAATATTAATAAATATGTTATAAATATTATTCCTTAAGTCGATATAATTAGTAAAATTTTAACAAACAATATATGAGATTTGGGTATTTCAGTACACGTTTCATAACTTTCGCATAATTTAATATACAAAATTTTAAAATTGTGTACATTACTACCGCTAGTTTACATAAAAAATTTTACTCTCAAAAACAAATGTAACAAACTTTGCCAAAGATACGAGAACAATGTTTTATTGTTACATGTAACAAATACTAGATACACAATAAATTAGTAAAGTACAACGTAGTACGTTCAGTGATGTGCATGTAAATGATTATTTTTATAAGTACAATGCGAAATGAACGAAATAATATGTGTTAAAGATAAACCAAAATTGTATAGAACTTGTTTGCACTCTATGCTTTTTTAAAAAAATTTTACATTTCATGTAATATATAATATAGACAGGTCTTTTTTCTTCTTTAACATATACATTTCATTATAATCACATTCTAACATTCTTTGTTAATAACATCGGTAGAAACACATCTTTCTTTTACTAGTTACTTCATAATAATATAAGATAAAAGGTATAAAATAATTATGAATTACGAAATAATGCCTAAAAAATAACGTAACAGTTGACAAAAAAAGATATAAGTTCAACGAAACAAATTATTGCAACGATTCTTATTCGGAAAGATATGCATTCCATCGATGCGATGAAACTCACGCTTCTTATTGATTTAATTTAAATAAATGTTTCCGTACAAGTTGGCTTTACACACCTCAATCTTTTGCATTAATCAAGCAAATTACGAAATGCTGTCAGGCCACCTACAAATTTAATATAAAACAATAAATATAATTATTATTAGCATTTACACTTATTGTGTTGCTGTTTTATAGGTATATATTCACATAACACTTTAAATATATATCCAAATACAAAAGAAAAAGTAACAAGTGCAAAGGTTCAAAAACTTTGAACGATAAAGGGTGCACTCCTTTGTAATCACGTTTATGTTTCTTGTATCATTATTATAGAATGTGAAAAAAAGCATTTCACACACATGTTACGCACAAGGCACAGGAGGCTTACCCCTACTAGCGCGAGTTTACAAAATGGAATAAAGAACAAGAATTTACCACGTTTTTCGAGTGTACTAATTTTGTCGCAATATTAATAATTTATCTAATTTTCTGTACAAACATATTTATATATATTACTTATGTGCATTTTCTCGCAAATAAAATGTATATATGTATATATATTACAAAGTAACTCCTCTGAGTCTGTACAATGATTTCGTAGGCAGATTGTACTCCAAATTTAATAATCTTTTTCCTCGGAGCACGACTAGACTAGGATCTGTCAATTCAAGCTTGATTCACTTTCTATAGCAAAGATCGTACTTGTCGTGGCATTTGCCATGATTGCAAACGTTTATCTTTGCTACCAGCTATGATCTAAAAAAATAAATGTTTGAATATTACATTTAGTGTAATATTCTAACAGCATTTTAATAGAATATTTTAGATACCTTATTGTCTATGACTTCCATACTTAATAACATATTACCAGGTCCAGGTATACTGCATACAAGTTGATGATCCTAGAGTTTGTTTAAAGATTAATACAATTAATACAATAAAGATTAAACAAATTAGTTTTTAAGTTCATACTAACCTTTGTATTAAATACATAAATATTTCCATCATAACAACCGGCAAACAATAGTTGTTTGTACAGACGCATGCATACAATTCCTACACCAGCATCATACTGCATTGTTTGTTCGCCATTCTATAAAATAAAGGAATGCAAAGAATGAATTTTACATGATGATGCGATATTACAATGATGACATGAAAGATTATACAGTAGAACCTCGATTATCCGGACACTCATTATTCAAGCGTTCTATCATCGGAATATTCTATTATCGGTACATTTCGTACTATGTGTGTATGTAATCCATGCAGTATTTATTTCCTTCTATCAAAATTATCGGAAATAACTTTTCAATTCGAACAAACTCTTCACAGCATTTTAGTATGGTATTTACATTCAAAGCCTCACGGCAACAATGTTGTCAGAACGGAAATGAGTAATATTGTCAGTTGAAACAAAATATAAAATCATGAAGAAGTTGAGAAATGGCGAGAATGCAATAAACTTAACACAAGAATATCTATGTTGGAAAATCTACGGTCAGTAGTATAAAAAATAAAAAGTGAGCAATAGAAAATTATTTACAGGATATTGACTCATCGGATGCTAGCACTTGCCAAACAAGTTGAAAACTGGCAAAAAATAATGATTTCGACACGATTCGTTACTAGTGGTTTCTACAATGTAGACATAAAGAAATACCTATATCAGCGCCGATTATATGCGAGGAAGCTTGGCAGTTTAATGAAAAATTAAATGGAAATCCTAATTTTTACCAAAGTTTAAATTACGTCACGGTATTCACCAAATGAACATTAGTGGAGAAAAACTTTTTCGTGGGCTTGCAACGCTGCATAGCATACCAGAATGCGAAGATCGTAACAGAACTGACGTAATAGATTGGCTTGAATTTGATAAGAAATATAATATTGGTACACAAGTATGTACCAATGAAATTCTTCAAAGTGTTAATAACAAAACTCTGGATCAAGAAGTGGATGAATGAACGGATGACTACAATGAAGATGTGCCTTCTCATTTTTTATTCTTAAGCAATTGTAGCTCTCGAAAAAGTGCTTGAATGGTTCGAAACATGAAACGAATGCAGCTAGAAGAAATCACTCGCATTAAAATATATATATGACCTAGAGGCAAGATATGGGATCCGAAAGATTTTATGTAGCGTTTAATTGTTTGTTTGTATCATTTGGTTTAAAATATATGAAATTTAGCACAGAAAATGTTGTCGTTCTATTATAATCGAGATTGTATTGTACCTATATATATTATTTTTACAAACCGTAAAATCAAAGACAAGTATAGATGTGCTACTTGTACCACAATAAATCAAATGATTATCACGCATCAAACTATACACAGTGTGACTTTTTTGACCACAAATTGTGCGAAGAAATAGGCCATTTTGAGCATCTCGTATCGTTATCGGTTGACTACGTGATGCTACGATAAGAACTCTTCGTGGACCCTCGTTAGTTGCTTTTAAAGCTAATACAGACTTATCTGAGAACTGTATGCTGTTTCCTTTAATAGTACCTGACTGAAATATTCATACATTTATTGTTACAAAAATGATATTCATACATATTCGATAAAAACAATTTTATACATGACATTTTTCAACGAACCTTTATATGATAGCGTGATACATGCCCTGACTTAGTACCAATAAAAATTATTCCCCATGCTTCATCCATACATTGTATAGGGCTACCTATATCCGCTGTATCTCTCACTTGTACTCCAGTCTAATGAAATTTATTTATAATAAATAATAATATGTAGCAAAAGGAGTTAACAACATGTATGTATTATGCTAAATTGATAAACTTGTTACTGTTACCATTATGTTGTAACATCGTAAGGTTCCATCCAATGAACCAGAGAACATCCATTCTTTGTTAATATCTGTGCTAGTTGTATTGTATACATATAAACAAGTTACTGCTGCTTGATGACCTTTGTAGATGTTTAATATTCCATTAGATGCTTGATTGTACCTGTATATTCTGCCATCTTCACTTGCGGCTAGGAATGAATTCTCAAAAACCTGGAAAAAATACTTTCCTGTTATTAAGTTGTAAAATTTAATCTAACTTGTAGAATTCTGATAAAAGTTATTTATAGTGGCAACAATTTCATGATTATAGATAAAAAGAGAAATAACAAATAACTGCATTATAATATAGAAATAACACTAACATAAGTAAGAGGAAAATAACAAGTGGAAATTTGAAAACTAGACATTTTTACAGATTTTATTAACACTATTTCCCTGTATTTTTACATTTGTATATATCATATGCCAATAGAACACTTTATATGACAAAATAAATATTTTATAAAAAATAAAATATAATAGCAAAAAAGTATAATGGTTCTATACAAATTAAGACCATAATACAATTTCTTTGTTTCAAAGAATATTTGGATCTACTATGTTATAAAAAAGAAGAGAAAGTATCACAGAGTTTGATGCCAAAAAATAAAAATACTTATGCATTACTTTAATACATACATTCATGTCTTTACCTTAATATCTAAAATAGGACCTTTATGAACCGTATATTGCGTCCTCGGTAGTTCTTTATCGTCATTTATATCTATTGCAGTCAATGTTGATCCAGACTTGCTGTGTTGTTGATTCTTAGTAACTATCGTTTTTTCTTCCACAATCTCAATATCTGGTTTATAATAATTCTGTGTAATGTCTACAGTAATAGGTTCCTTCGCTAAAACTGGCATAACTTCGATATTGGGGTCTGCACATTCTTCTTTATCATTTACAGGTGAATCCATATTTGCAGATCTTGGTATTTTCTTAATTTTAATGGAACTTATTTGATCATTAACAAGTCGTGTTGTATCGTCAAATTTTTTAATCAATTTTAAAGCCTGACTTCGTGGTAATTCACTCAATGATGTTGTCTTGCATACAGTAGGCAAATCTTTGGTTGATGTTGATTCCATAAGACTTACGGAAGAATCCATTTGAGTAGAGTTAGGATAGACGTATGTGTTAATTTTGGATATTCCATACTTTTGTAATACGTCTAAGCTTGCATTCGGATTTAAAATCGTATGTCTACAATCTACTATCCGTACTACGCAATTCATCATTTCGGACATTGTATGTTTTTTGTGTCTTTTAATTCCTTTTAAAGATTCATTACTTGAATTCAATTCATGTGCCACAACTTCAATTTCTGGAAGAATAGGCGTGCGTCGCTTTCTGTTCATTATTGACTTTTGAATATTACGATTCTTTCTAGAATTTACTAATATAGTTTCGACTTCTTCGCATGGTGATGTACTTGGAAACTGCATCCTGAAATTCTTTTCCTCCTGCTCAGCATTTGAGACGGTTACATCAATCTCTACTTTTATACGTTTCACAGGTTCTTCGGCATATCTCGAGCTTCGTCGAACAGCAGTCTTGTTGCTTCCTCTCTTATGCTTAAACGATTTCTTACTTAATACTTCATCGCTTTTTAACGCTTCTGTATTCTCAGTAAAAGAAGAAACAGATGCGCAATTCTGATTATTATTTTCTTCGCATGCAGTCTTATCAAATCGCTCAATATCTTTTCTTTTATGTGATTCTTTATGTTCTTTGAGACTTATAAAGCGTTCATTTTGAGGTATACAATCGAATTCTTCAACAGTATTGTCAACATTATTATCTTCATCGTACAAAACTAAGGAATCTTGCATATTTGCTTCGTTTATGTTTTCTAGTTTAAAACCAAATTTATCCTTTGATGTAGTTTCATCCATAATAGCAATATTTTTATCATTGTTAGATTCAGTTGAAGCATCATAATTATTTCGAGTATCTTCAGATGTTCTTACAAATTGACTGTTAGTAGGTTCCTGTGTTGCAATATTCTCATCAGTATTACTTAGTTTGTTTTGCAAAGTAGACTCCATAGTTTCCACATTAGTTTTTCTTTCAGCTTTTTCCGAATATTCCAAGACGTTTGAGATATTCTGACCATCGCGAATATTATTTGAATTTGATTCCGTAAGACACGAATCTGAATCTTTTATTGAGGTCGACCGATTGATTTTCACATTATCATTTTCTACAGCTTGCTGTACAAAGGATTTTACTAAATTTGCTTCGATATTCATAGATGTATCATCTGTACATGTTTCGGATAAATTCGTTACAACTTTTGATGACACACTGATTTCCAAATCTTGTTGGAAGTATTCATTATTTAAAAATTCTTGCGATTTACTAGATAACATTTGTAAATCATCTTTCTTCGAAACATTATTCCTTTCATTTTTATTGTCAGAAATGTTAACATCGACCAATGGTTCGATGCAAACTTCTTTAATATTTCTTAGTGAGGAATTTATAATCTGTTTCTCCTTATTATCTCTAAATTCAGAGTTTACCTCTGGGTTTGGTATAGCAGATACAGCACCTTCGGAGTAATTAGTTAATCGCTTTTCCGATGACTCTACATAAAGACCTTCTGTTCTATTTTCTGCTACTGCATTTATCACTTCAACTACGTTTTTCCACAGTTGCGGATCACCTGTTTGTTGTTTAGTTTGCTGTTCGAAAGAATCCAGTAATTGTTTCTTTTGATGCAATTTTTTGGTATATAGAGCTGACAGTGGTAACTCCTCCTCATCAGGAGTTAAAGTATTCACAATCTGGAACAAATTCTCTAATTTTCTCTTTTTCTTTCTTCGCGCTTCGGCTCTTATTCTTCGCGTTTTCGCAATTTCTTTCTTATACGTTTCCTCTAACAAAGCAAGGCCAGTGTTTGATTTCTTTTGATCATCTGTACTTGGATTCTGAAGAAGAGAATCCCAAGTACTATCATCCGAATATATCGATGACCTTTCTGGTGTTTTGTTCTCCATTGGTTTTTCTATTAAATCTACGTCATTACTTGTCTTATTTGAGGTTTCATGTTTTTCTTCGCAATCTTTTGTTAAATAATTTTCTTTGTTAAGCTCTGGTACTTTTATTTCAATAGTGCCTTCATTGAGTATTTGAGGTTCCACAGATTCAATGTTTTCAGTCTCTTGAGATTTAATTATATCTTTATTGATATCTTCTTGGAATATAGTTTCATTCACTGAAACCTGATCAGAATTTTGTTCTATTGTTGTTCGTTTTGTATTGATTTTTTTAAGTGTTACTTTTATTGCGTTATTAACTTGTTTCTTCTCTGTAACCGTACTTTGTGTGTCCTTGGTGTATACATTTTGACTGTCTGATTTATTTTCCGATCTTTTAACCGCTCTTTCAGAGCTTTGTCTCTTTCTTTTTTTAGACGATTTAGTATCTTCGGCATGATATGCGATCTCTTCATCATCGGAACCACAAGTAGAAGTACAACTTCCCCTTTTCTCTGCATGATGATCGTGTTTATACAATGTCTTAGATTTATTTGGCTGTATCGGATTAATCGGACTGTCTTTTGTAGGTAAACTTCCTATAGTTGTCTTGGCACATTGATTTGCTACGGGATTAGGTTCGATATTCTGAAGTAATTGTGTCATTAACGCGGATGGAGTTCGAGGTCTAATTACTGGCGTTTCAACTTCTTTGTCTTCGTGTGTCACGTTATTTTGTTGTAAATTATTGTCGTTTGGTAAAGTATCGCTTGTTAACATTTGATAGAGGGTCATCTTTTCTGTCATTAATTTATGGATTTCAACATCGATTTCGATCATCCTAGCCATTACAGCTTCTTTCATGGTTGGACGTTTAATTTTTACAATATCTGATGTCAATGCTTTCTTCACTATCTTCTTTGAAATAGTAGGCTTCCGTTTCTTATGTCTGCTTTTCGATTTATTGTTTATGTTATTTAAAGTCTTATTCTTGTCTTTTTGATTCAACTTATTCGAAATTCGTGCCCCGTATCCTTTATTACAATTGATAGATAAATTTCTATCAATGGACGTGCTTATTTCACAAGGAACTGATATTTGCTTATCTAGCAAATTATTATCCACTTGCTGTTGTTTCTTCAATTCTAGAAATTCTTTATTTGCTTCAGGTATTGATGCAGTATTCCGAAAGTTCTCTATGGACTTTCTCCTGGCAGTTTTTATTGGAACATTTAAATTTTGTGAGCTTTCACTTTCAAGGGATGTAACTACTGGTTCGGTTGCGCAAGAAGATTGAACATTATGCAGTAAATTATCTTCTGATACATCGGTACAATGTTCATTCCTTTCTTCGATTCTTATTTCTGTAATCGATGATAGTTCGATCGTTGCACATTTTTGAGAAATATTTTCAGATGTTGCATTAATAATATTTTGTGGATGTTCTACTGAAATTTCTGAATTAATTGAATTAATAGGTTTAGTAGTTTTTAGTATTTTTGAATTTGCTTCTAAATTTTCGTTTGATGAAGGTATAGGAAAAAATAGATTTGTAGTATTTACAGACCTCTCTGCAGCAGCAAATAACTCTGATGGAAAAACAGCAGTAGTTTTTTCAGACGACGTAGATTTCCCATTTTCACGCGTAGATGTTACATTAGTTTGATTTCGTTTCCCATCGTGATTGTTCTTATCAAAAACTTCTGACAACTCGTTAAAAGCTATTGAGTTAAAACTTGATTTAATATCACTCGTCAAATTCTCTTGTTCCTGCAATGATTTAGTCGTAAAAATATCTGCATCTCGCGCAATGCAATCTTCAAGATCTAAGTCAAGAGAACTCAATTTCTTGATCGATTTTTCATCTGTATCATCTATATATTCGTCTAAAACAATAAATGACTGGCTATCTTCGTCAAGTGTATCTTGACGATTGTCTATGTTAGCTAGAAATAAAAATTTCGGCTGAGCAGAATGATCGTAAGTTTGATCATTTTCCGTTGTTATATCTTTATCCTTAATTTCCAACGTCGTATCATCAATCTTGATATTATCTTTCACATTTAAGCTATGATCTATCGTTTTTTCTGTAATATTTTGTTGCTCTTTTGCTAAATTAGAAATTGAGAATATTTCGTTTTCTTCGTCCATTTTCTTAGAAGAATCTTCGTCACCATCTTTCTCTTCCTCTTTCCATTCTATAATGGGTTTATCATTGAAACATGTTTGTAAGCATTGGTTTGGATCTTTGTATTCTTTTATTGTGTTTTCTTTGATATTTGCGTTGTTCATTTTTGTATGATATAATAGAGATACTTGACAAATATCATTATCGATGGTATCCGCGAGAAAACCCTTAAACGGACTACTCCGACTATCTGGAGATTTCGCTTCGTTCTTACCACGTATTTTACTATAATTGGATAAAATTGTTAATTTTTGGCTTAACTGAGATATAGTCCCATCCTGCTCCTCTACATCATTCGTTTCTACATTTATATCATCGTTTTTAACAATAGCTTCCGAATGGATTCTCGTATCCAAAGTAGAATTACCAACGGCTTTCGAATTTTGCAAATGTTTAATATTAATTGTATGACTGTATTTCTCAATATCAACATCGATTTGCTCGCTTAACGAATGGGATTCTTCGCTAATGTAGTTCGAAACAAGAGGTGGTGTACTTGTCATACATTTTTCAGTGCAAATTGGTTGAATATGACCAACAGACGTTGAGCCTACTGTTGACATGTCGTTACATATATCCTTTTGTTTGTTTAAGCTTACAGCGGACATAGATTCAGCGAACATACTCACTTCACTGACTTTAGTTGTATGTTCTTCCATTTCTTTATTTGATTCATCATCTTTTTTTGCATTTTCCGGGCTTATTAAATTTTGGTCCTGGGTTCTCGCCATTTCTTCATTTAAAACCTGCTGGTTCGAAATAATTATTTCATTATCTTGTAGTGCAACGTCTTTATTAATGCTTACTGTTTCTTTGTTACTATCAGTGAGTACTTGATTGTTTTGTCTTACCACGGAATGAGTATTAACTTGTTTCTGTAGAGTTTTGCTATCAATTATCACTTCTGCGTTTCCCGAACACGTTTCAGCAGTTTGAAGTTTAGGTAAATTTTCATGAATATTATGACTGCTTGTTTTTTTAACTTCGCTTTGATCGGTGGCATGTGAACTTACAATCGGTACTTCTTTATTGCCATCAGGCGTCTTTTTATGAGAATGTTTTTCTACAGGGTTTTCTTCCATCGATTTAGGTTCATTCGGCTTCGAACTCTTTTTCTTTTTTTCACACGATTTCTTAGCTTTCTCTTTCTTCAATTTCAATTCTTTACTTCCCTCTGATCGAATATTTTTAAACTTAGAGGAGTCAACATCTGAAATTGGTTTCTTTGGCTTTTTCTCTGATTCTAGTTTTGATTTCTTTCTATTCGAAAATTCGTCGAATTCTTGCTTGGCAATTTCATTCGACAAGGATTTGTTATCATTTTTGCGTTCCATACGTTTTACAGAGTCTTTCAAAATGTTTGAATCAATATCTATGCATTGAGTTTCATTCTTCTCGTTGAAGTTTTTCGGTTGTATAGAAATCACAGCTTCTTTAGTTTCTTGCGCGACATCCATGGTCTGCTGCTCTTCTTCCAAATTATTCTTCTCTCTAGCCTGTTCTTTATCAGAATCCTCCGAAGTGGGCGTACTCGTTGATCTTACCGTAGTTAACCGTGGATCCGTTAGTTGTGCTTTATTTGTATTAATTTCAGTTTTTATTTCGCTTATTGCTTCTAACGATTCAACGTTAGATTTATCAGTAGGTAGAGAATGGTGAGATTCTCGAATCAACGAAGCAGAATTTGCAGGAGCCTCTTTTAACGCGCCTAGTTCCTTCAAACGTCTCTGCAACGCGCGCTCTTTATATGCTTTTATGTCTATTTTTTTATAACCGCCACTCTTGTTTTCCACCGAGTAAGTAGTTGTACATGCTTTTTCATCAACAGATTGATTATTCGTACTAGTATCAAGAACAAGATTTGAACTACTATGGGTTGCAAATGACATTATATGCGTTGTGTTATTATCACTGATAGCTTCGCTGTGCGATTGAATAGACGGAGATGATTCTTCAGTAAGTAAAGGTATATTAGTTTGATGTAAAGAGATATTCATAGATAAAATTCCGTCTATTCGTCCGTTATTATTCGTCGCTATTTCGTAATCTCTATTCGTTTCCAGAAGATCTATCGTCTTTTCGTTATCTACATTCACTGTATTATTCTTTGTAAATTCCGTTACTTTCTCCATAATTTGCCTCTGTTCCGCATTGTTGGATTCTGGCATTTGTTTGAGTTGTGCTTTAGTTTTCGGTTGCGTCACTACAGGAACAATCGTGGGTTTGTTCTTAGGTTGCGACGATACGGTCTCACAAGTAACAGGAAGTACAGTGCAGTCTTCCTCTGTCTGTAAACTTCGCAATTTAGTTAGTGACTCAGTTGACTTATTAACCGAAGTATTATTAATTCTGTCGTTCAATGAAGCATTCTCCTCGAACGAACTCATCGATTCCTCTTTGACGATTACTTCTTTCTTGATCTCATCCTCTGTCAGTACCCGAAACCCTTCGGTTTGTTCGCTAGATTTTGACGAACCCGAATAAGAATTCCTTCTCCTCTTTTTTCTCTTCTCTTTCCTTCGTTTCTCTTTCTTGTCTTTTTTCCTTCTTTCACGTTTGCGAGATTTTCTTTCCTTATGTCTACTCTTTTCTTTCCATTCCTTTTCTATCTCAGCGACTACTTCATCTCTGATGGTTTCATTGAGCGATTTTTGCTTTGCGATCTTTTCCTTTTCTTTTATTACTTTCAACAATTTTGTCACGTTGGGAGAAACAGTTTCCTCGTCACTGTCGCTGAAATTACTTGAACTGGTCTCGCTACTGCTTGCCGATTTTTCTGCTGTTTGTAGTTCTTCTATCTCGCTAGGATCGCTAATACACCTATCTAAATTATGCACAGAAACTTCGCGGGTTAAAGGACTTATGCTTAAATGTCTCATTGGTGAATCTGACGAACAGTATCTCGGAGCGCGATTATTTCTCTCATCTTTGCTTAAATTTTCTGCGCTGTTAGAGGTATTTTTTCGCACAATAGTTGAAGCTACCAAAGTGTTAGTTAGTCCATACTTCGCTTCCCATTCTTCTTTCGTTAAATTCCTAAATGTATCCGGATCCTCTCGTTCCTTTCTCTTCCATCTTTCATACCTTTCGTGGTTAGACACGTGACGCGTGTTGCGATCTTCGGAACTGGATTTACGCGCTCTTAAGTGATCTATATCCGCGTTACTTTTACCTAACTGTTTGACTCGCGCGATCCCAGCTGAAAAAATATCATCGAGATCAGCTACTGTTTTGTTAGGAATCTGTGAGAAAGTGTTATACTCAGAAGCTTCTGTTATTGTTTGAACCAATGAAGCACCTGAACCTGTATCAATGCTCTTCTCCGGTTCCACAGGCAAACTCGTGTTTGATAAACTCTTCGTTCTCTCTGTTACTTGAAACAATATATCATCCAAGTCAGCTTCGTTAAATAGTGGTTGCTGTTGCTTCTTATGCGCATTCTCGATTTCGCGATCATTTGATAGTGATCGATGCGACGAATTTGTATCCTGTCGTAAAATATTAACATTCGATTCTGTGTTCAAGGAATAGTGAGTAGATTCTTCTTTACTATATATAGATTTATCTTCCGCATGTTCTTCGTCTTGAGGATCTTGATACTCAGTAAAAGATGGGATTTTTAGACTCTCCTCCCTTACATCCTCACACGAATGTACTCCCAGATTTTCGTCCTGATTTATAATTTTAATCTCTTCGACATCTGCATTTTGACTTTCGGATAATTCAGTATCAAACGGTATATCAAGTTGTAAAACTTCGCTCAAATGATGAATAAATTCTGTAGGTAAATCCGTAATACCGACAACAGCGCTTGGATCTAACATCGCGTTCAATTGATTCATAAATTCTATTCTATCGTATTCTTTCATTTTCTCGTCTTCCATGTTTCTTAGTTCTAAAGAAAGAGACGACTTTCTTTCTTTCACCAGATGTTCCATTGCAATATCAAACTTACGAAGACTCGAATTATTGACCATATTGCAAATATCGTTTTTACTCATTTTCAAGAAACGACTGATCACTCTTTTCTTCCATAAAGCTTCTGGGGTAAAAACCTTTTTCTTTCCAGATTCTTTTTTTGATTTTTGATTCTTTTGAATATCTATGTCACTAGATGTTAGTGTTGTATTCGAAGAATGCGCATGTAATTTTTCCAAATCTCCGTAATTTTTATAACGATAACATGTATCATTTGATTTTTCATGTATAGGGATGACTTGTGGATCAGCATTTTTGTTAATTTTCGCCTCTTTTTGTTTATTTTTATTTTGATTCGTGTTATTTTTACTTTCAGAAGAATGCTTCCTAGAGTGAGCCTTCTCTTTATTTGAATTTTGAATTGCACTTTGTTGCAAGATTTCTCTGTTTTCAGGAATATTTATAACAGTCCTATGCCACTCTTCCGGTTTATGTATTTTCTTTGTTTTGGAGTTTAAGTTGAACACCACCTTGGGTCTTATTTGATCACTTGCCAATAATGCATTTTCGGTATTTTTACTCTGACTTTGTACACTTTGTCCCTCATCTATTGCCTTGATATCCTCTTGTTTCTCACAAATTAGTTCTGGTCCACAGACTACATTTTGTCTACCTTTCTTATTCCTATTCTTTTTTTGTTTTCTTGTATTACTTGTATTTCCTTTCTCTACTGACAAAGAACGATGTGTACTTTCGATTGGTATTGGAATTTTGGATGGTGTCAATGGTAATTCAGAAACTGTAGGTCTATCTTTATCGTTTGTTTCTTCTGTCAAGTTCATTATTTGCTTTGCAAATTCCATTGCTTCTTGCATATCTTCTAACCCATCATCCATGTTTATGCTTTGATTAGGATTGGAATTTCCTCCCACTGAAGGTTCTTTTGGTGGCGGTAGAAGAACTTCAGTGACATTCATAGGAGGTAGAGGCAATGGAAATTCTCTTATTATTTCTTGTCCGCTACTTGTTTGTGATATAACAGGTGAAAAATTCATCTGTACATTAGAAATAAAAGGTTGACGCGATGGTATGTTTATAGGAGGTAATTGTGCAAAATTTGGTACAATGGGACCAGTGTTAAAATCTGATGCTGGTGATGTGTCCATTAAATTCAGTGGCACTGTAGTTGACCTAGATGCATCTAAAGGTACAAATAGATTAGAACGTTCTTGAGATGAGAGTCGCGGATCGAAAATTGGTGGAGGTTGGAGGGTTTCCTCCCTTTTATGAATTTTTGGCGGTGGGTGTTGAGGATTAAATTCAGGTATTTTTTCATTATTTGTTACTGAGACGTTTGAAATTCTCGGAGGTGGTCCCCTGAGATCAAAAGTAGGCGATTGTTGTATAACTTTTAAATTAATTTGACAAGTACTTAGTGTTTGACCTTTCAAATCTAAAGAGGGCATAGACTGTACACTTTCTTGTTTATTAGATGGTTCAGTACCTGATTTTGATCTTATATTTGGTGGAGGTTCACTTGGATCAAAAGCAGGAGGCAAATCATTAGAAGAAAATAGCGCTATTGAATTGTGCTGACAGTCATGGTTTAAAACAGGTACATTATGCGTAAATGGTGGTGGTGCTCGTGGATCAAATCCAACTGGAACTAAGTCAGTTGCTTTAAATGATTTAACATGTCTTGGTGGAGGTATTCGATTACCATGAAAGGGTAATCTCTGTGATCCTCTAAAAAATGAATTTTTTCCATTCTGTTGGAAAACCCAATGGCCTCTAGGCCCCCCAATCCTTGGAGTTAACCTAGGAGGTATATTAAAGACCTTTGATTGAAAAACAGGTGGATTATGTAATTTCTTATCATCATTTAATTTGTTTGCTTCATAATTTGAATATGTTGAAGATGTAGAATCACAGACGCTGTTCGAATGAATTTCTTCATTAGATGGTAGAAAATTAAGTGATCTCTTTCGAGAACAATCAGATACATTTTCCAAATTTTGATGAATTACCTCTTGGGATACATTTCTTTGTAAATTATTTTGGATTTGATTATCTTCAAGCAGCTTTGTTTCTGTGTGATTATTATGTTGTATATTGATGTTAGTATCCTGTGTGTCATCTCTATTTGGATCTTGTATATCTACTTGCACAGTGTTTTGATTTTGTGGACAATCTATCTTTAACTCATTTTGATCATCTGTAGTTGATACTGATATAGAACTTGTTTCTACATCATTGACATCTAAAGCTCTTTCTGGCAGTGAAATATTTACTGAATCTGTCGGTAATAAATTTGTTATATTCTCATCTAAATTCAAAGTTAATAACTTTTCATTAACATTATTTGAGTTTGAAGATATCAAACTTTCTGTAATATTATTACCTTGCAATTGTAAGTTTTCCATGTTGCATTTAAAATCAGACAATTCGTTATGTATTTGTTCATGACATTTACCATCTTCCAATAACATATTTGACTGTTTGAAGTCATCTTTGTCATATGAATCCAAGATGATTAGGGATTCTTCTTCATCTATAATTGTAATTTCATTATTTGTACTTATTACATTATCTGTAGACTTCTTCTCAAAACTAATTGAAATCTCATTATTAGATTCACTATCTACATTTCCAAATTTTAAATTATTACAATCAATCCTGCCTATATCTCTAAGGTCAGTGAATGTCAGGTTGAGTTCAGGTGGTTCGTGTCTAAGCTCAGGGATAATTTTATTTCGAGTATTTTTTTCTTCAGAACCATTATTTGGTAATATAGGCAAATCATCTTCCAAAAAATTTGTAATTTCTTGTTCTGTTATAGAGGATAATTTTTTCTTTAATTTGTCAGCTGTTTCTGCAATCTTTTTCTGACGTTCTTCTTCAGAACCAAGCAAGGGAGTTTGTGGTACTGATACAGGCTTATCTTCAATTAATTCTTCTTGGGGTAATAATGCTGTATGTATAGGATTTCTTATAAAGCCCATATGAAATTGAGATGATGTTGGTCTACCAGGCCCAGAAAATCTTATTATTCCACGACCACCTATTGTTCTACCCCTGTTATTTGGTCGATATTGTAAATTTCCTCTATATTGCAAATGAAAATTTTTATTCTGCTGCCATGGTGCAAAATTTGGACGTTCTATCCATTTCTCAGGACCAGGTAACCTATGTGGTGGTCGTGGATGATTAAAACTAGGATGTGGAAATCTGGGAACATTAAAGCCATTGGCTGGACCATTTGTACGAGCTCCTCGTGGTCCAAAGCTTCTTCCACGATATCCACTGCTGCTCATCACACTGTTAATTATGACACTTTAATTATCACAGTGCATTCATCTATCTACAGTTCTGTTCACTGTCATACGACCCTTAAAATGCACTAAACCTATTATATTAATGTTTATATGCTGCATAGTTTATTTAATTAGGGTCTTCTTATTTTGGAAAATGAAATACTTTAAAGAAATCTGTACACTTAAAGTAATGTTCATTCTAATGATCCATCAAGTTACTAACACAAACTTTAAAATATTACAACCTATTACTATACATAATAAATTAAAGCTCTGTGCAAAATATACAGAAAGGACTATCCTTTTTTTATTCTTCAATCTTCTTTTCACTCCTCACGTCTTTACGACTGATATTAAATCCTTACGATTTTTAATCGCAACAGTGTGTGTGTGTGTGCGTGCGCGCGTGTGTCACAATTAGTATACACTCATTATCCTCGGATTATTGCAAGAAAAATATAGAATCCCCGCAACGTTAGCGAAACAATAATAAAACGACGTGTACTTATTATTCAAATATAATCGCCATGTTGCACAATCAGTTTCACTAATCTCGATAAACAATACGCATACTTCGCTGTCAGATGGTTACATTAAACTTAACTACTTTTAGAAAATGTCAACTTCTTTATGTGATAGTCAATGTTCAAGCACTATCGCGTGTCGTGCGATTATAGCAAATATGTTTCGATACACAATCACCGCGTATTCTATTCATTTAATTACATCTTCACTGTTCATGTTTAAAAACGTAAATTCAGTCACGAACTGACTAACATTTCAGATTGTTCACATTCGTTGTCAGCTTTAACATAGCAATGCTCTTCACGAAGTCGACTTTTTATAAAGTGAAAACCTTATAATCTCAATAACATTGATGGGAATTAATATGTAAGATAAGCAATCGATTGAATTTCAATCAATTATAAATCATTTCACAATATAAATATATTTCACAGTACATTTCTAAACATTAATATATTAAGGTCCACTGATGCATTACTACACTTTTCTATGAATTACAAGAATTCATATGGAACAATTGTCAATAACTCTGAAAAAGAAAGAATTGCTTGTATTTGTTCAGATTAATAATAAATGATACAGTGTATGATATTTGAAATTAAACTTTTTCCAATCCTTATCTTGATTACAGAACCTTGTAGTTCTCTACTTTAAGATTTCAAGAAAACTATTGGTTGCGAGTTTATTATTCTTTAATAATTTGTCAATAAATTTTAATGTAAAACATATTTCACATAATATTTAATATGCGAAACCATAGAGATATAAAGATAGAATGCGTGAACAAGTTGAAAAAGCGATATAGGAATACGAAGAAAACGCTGCGTAGAGATTCATATAGTAAATATTCTATAGTAAATATAATATAATATAGTTCATATAGATATTCATATAGTAAATATGTAGTGTAATGAATAGACAAGAATAGAAGGGGCCTCTGTGCAGCCTTCTCTTTCTATTCCCATATCGCATACGACTTACCAATATGACTCGCATACGACTAGCATCTTTATACATCTATGTGTGAAACAATTCTTTCCTTATAGCGTGTAGATAAAGATATGACTGATATGAGTTTATTTAGCAACGAAGATTTTGACATTATGAAATATAATTAACTTTTTCAATATATTTTATGTGGAAATTGTCTATTTAGTAATTGCGATTACTTGTTTTATCTTTCATTAGATAGTGCCTAACCGTTTGTATAAAAAAAGAGCGATGTATTCGTTAATAATCGTTAATGGAGAGATTACTAATCGTTAATGGAAAAACACTATTGTTACAACATTAAGGTCTCAGTATTTTAATTTTAATTATTTGCATTTTATTATAATTACAGTATATTTATTTTCAATATAGTAAATATTTGCTTTCATGATTTGTCTAAGTACACGATTAATTAGATTTTGTATTTTTTGGAACCCAATTGTGGCAAATTTCAGAACGCACATTTGTCGTAGCAAACTAGCCCCACCACTAACTATAACCGTACCATACCGTGTCGTATTGCTTCTTGACCATCGGAAGAGTCAAGAGCAAACATCTAAGTCATAATTTTCCATTCGAGGATGACCGCGATGCTGTCCAACTGTTCGCGGTTTGTGCCTCGTGTAATAACAAGACTTAGTATATCACAAACGAAGGTAAATTATCAAACAATACTATCATTCCATTTGTTATTAATGTTAACGTATTTGTGACATACATATTGAGCAAGAAGAACCTAACGCCCTTTGAAGTAGAACCTGCCAATCAAAGTTGTCGGAATACTGCCTTTACCTATTGCATTTCGGTTATATAACAGTATTTGAACACGTTACGATTCATGACTCGATCTATCGGCTACAATCTGTCAATGGGAAATTAAAAAATTCCTCGTGGCCGTCAGATGCAAACTTTTTAGATAACCAAACAGATTTCCGTCGATTTTTTCAGGGTGTAATTTAAGGTCAAGGTTCTTTTTCTATCTATTCGATAGACGCACTACCTATTTTTATCTAGTTTCTTTTATAACTCACTTTTATGTCATAATGTATATAAAATTATATAAACACATATAAAAATTTATATAACATTTTATATAATTATTAATTTTATATTTTAAATGAGAATCTATATTTATGTATACATTTGTTTCAGGTTGTGAGATCTTTATATAGTCAAGGTAAGACTACTAAATAAAAATGATATAATAAAGAAGTGGTGAGCTATGTTGAAAATCTAAAAACATTATCTTTATAGAGAGGCATATCAACGTTGGGGATAACCATGAACATAAACTATTAATTGTATCAAATCATTTTTGTAGGGCACATTCTATTTATCCACACCCAACATGTGGTCAACAAGAACTCACGAATGTAAGTTTAAAAAGTACATCAAAAGGGTAAAATATCCATATAATATGAATACTTTTTACATCTTTATCTAGAATAAACTGTGGTATAAATGGTTAATTAATTTAATAACTAAAGTTTAATATGTAATTTTAATTTCTATCTAGATGTACAAAATATAAGAAATTTCACTGTTGGATAGACCAGGCAAGACATATTCATTCAACATCTTCATTATGTAAGTCATCTTTAGGGAAGAAAATATATAGTTAAGATTTTATACATAAATTCTTGCATAATGTAAATTTGTAATTGACAGGGGAAATAAAGGAAGTTGTAGTACCACCATTTGCGGAAAGTGTAAGTGAGGGGGATGTCAGATGGGATAAGAAAGTTGGTGATCAAGTTAAGGAAGATGATGTCTTATGTGAAATTGAAACTGATAAGGTAAAATCAATAAACAAATGAACTTACAGATAATAAACATATCTTGTAATTTATATATTTATGATAATCCCTTCACAGACTTCAGTTCCTGTACCATCACCAGCTTCTGGTGTAGTAAAAGAGATATTTGCCAAAGATGGTGAAACAGTAAAGCCAGGACAGAAACTATGTTCCATTGATGTTGGCGCAGTTGGAGCAGCACCAGCTGAAAAACCAGTTGAGAAACCAGCTGAAAAGGCTCCAAGTCCTCCACCTGCACCTAGTACAGCAGCACCACCGCCGCCACCACCACCACCACCACCACCACCACCACCACCACCACCTTCAGCAGCTGTACCACCACCAGCTGCACGACCTCCACCTCCACAAGCACCTGCAGCATCCATGCCAGTTGCTGCAATTAAACATGCTCAAGTAGGTGTAATTGTGCAAATTTAGAAATAAAAATTCTTTCCTTCCTGTTATAAATTTTTTATTATTCATTAAATGAATGAACATTTTTAGTCATTGGAAGGTGCAAAGGTACAACTGCCTCCTGCTGATTATACACGTGAAATACTTGGCACCAGAACAGAACAACGGGTAAAGATGAACAGGATGCGAATACGTATTGCAGAACGATTAAAAGATGCTCAAAATACGAACGCTATGTTAACTACATTTAATGAGATCGATATGAGGTTATTACATATCTATTGTAACTATGATTGCTAACTTCTTTTTTGTTAATAACTAACTTTTTTTTTCTTTTTACAGCCGCATTATGGAATTCCGTAAAATGCACCAAGAAAATTTTACAAAGAAATATGGCTTAAAGCTGGGATTTATGAGTCCATTTATTGCAGCGAGTACCTATGCTTTAAAAGATCAACCAGTAGTAAATGCTGTAATAGATGGCACTGACATAGTTTATAGAGACTATGTTGATATTAGTGTCGCAGTTGCAACACCAAAGGGTCTTGTTGTCCCAGTTCTTCGTAGTGTAGAAAACAAGAATTTTGCAGAAATTGAAATTGCTTTGGCAGCTTTAGGCGATAAAGCAAGAAAAGGCAAAATATCCGTCGAAGATATGGACGGTGGTACATTCACGATAAGTAACGGCGGTGTATTTGGTTCTCTGATGGGTACACCTATTATTAATCCACCACAAAGTGCAATTCTTGGGATGCACGGAGTATTCGACAGGCCCGTTGCAGTAAAGGGCGAGGTAAACACCGACAATTTCTTCTAATAAAGACTAATATTACAAATTTTATTGATCTTTTAATAATTTTCAGATTAAAATTCGTCCAATGATGTATGTGGCTTTAACATATGATCATCGATTAATTGACGGGCGCGAGGCTGTGATGTTCTTAAGAAAAATCAAGGACGCTGTGGAAGACCCTAGAATTATTTTAGCTGGCATTTAAGCCCCGTAAATATTTTCATTGAATCGCTTCAAACACGCCTCACATCATGTTCAGAGCATTTTATACACGTTATATTATATTCTGTTCATCGAGGATTTTACTCAAAACTACATATTCTCAAATACTTACTAATCATTGTGATAAACGAAAGTAAAAGAAGAAAAATATTACACGAACAAGAGAACATAATGTATTACTATCTGAAAGACTTTATGTTATTATCAAAGTATTATTTCAATTTATTTTTTTTCTTAATATACAGCGGCGTAAATCGATCTTTCTACAACATATAATACAATTGCTACATCATAACGTTTTTGAATTCTAACTAATGCTTAATTTAAGAAAATCCTTATTGGCATGAAAAAAAAAGAAACATATATTTTAGTATCTATGTGACTCGAACACAAAATGCATTATATAGTAATTGAATGGAAGAAAGCAAATTAAATGCTGTAAAATGTTTAAAACCTTTTACTTGAAAGAAGCATACATTTCTAATGTATAATTGGTTCGATATAATTTAATTATATCTCTTTTTAACTTTCTATATTGTTATTCAACGTATTTTTTGTAAAAATTGTACACAGATCATTACGTTTTTAAGACAACCACGTGTAAGAAGTATTTTACTATTTTTAATTGCTCTTATTTTTATTTTGATGGCTTTGAACGAGATGTTATAAAGAAGCGATAATTAAAGAGCTAGAATGAGATACTTTATTACAAAAATAAATGTATCCAAGTATTAAAATAAAATTTCACGAATCTATATGTTGTCGATATTGTTAAATTATGTTCACAAAGACTTATATGTCGTATCGAGTTTTTTGAGAAAGAAATTTGTCATTTATACATTTTTCAAAACACGTGGGATTATGCAACAATTTTTCATTTTTTTCAATAACTATTGTCGAACACGATCATGTAAATTGTTCATAAATAAAAAACAATATTAAAGCTCGTTTAATATTGCTTTTAAAAACTTTTAATTGTTCAATTCGTCATACAGAAATAATAAAAATATATTAATATATTAATTTTTATATCATATTTTTTTTAAACATATAACATTTTTTGTATTAATACTTTTTCGACGTATCGATTTATTTCGATATATTACGAAGAAAGATATCGAAATCGTAATCGATTCTGCTCATATAAAGGCGAATGACTTCGCCGTTTCGATTCGTGACCAAACAGTGAATCAAAAATGGTAATTTCTAAAGCATTCTTAATTATTTGTAAATTAAGGAACTCGAACTATTCTAGAATAATTTATAGTAAAATATTTAACATCTATATCCAATTAATTATAAAATTTATTACTTTCTTTTTAAATAAGTATATTATGTTGTGTTTGACATTTTAGGTTATACTAATTATAACACATTTTCTGATAAATTTCATATTATTCAAACTGAAAGTTTCGTATTCATTGCCAACTGTGTTTTTTTATTCATACACAACATTCTTTCGAAATTATATTAAAAATATTATGTATTATGAAGTTGAAATTATTATATCAGGGACAGAATCAATCTGGTACCAGTGGTACAGGAAGTGATAAGAAGGATGATAAGGATAAGAAAAAGAAATATGAACCACCTATCCCAACAAGAGTAGGCAAAAAGAAGCGGCGTACAAAAGGACCAGATGCTGCTTTAAAATTACCACAAGTTACACCTCATACACGTTGTAGACTAAAGCTTCTGAAGTTAGAACGTATAAAAGATTATTTGTTAATGGAAGAAGAATTTATTCGAAATCAAGAAAGACTAAAGCCACAAGAAGAAAAGAATGAAGAAGAAAGATCTAAAGTCGATGACTTACGTGGAACTCCAATGTCTGTTGGAACATTAGAAGAAATTATTGATGATAATCATGCAATAGTTTCTACATCTGTTGGCTCTGAGCATTATGTATCAATTTTATCATTTGTGGATAAGGATCAATTAGAACCTGGATGTTCTGTTCTATTAAATCATAAAGTTCATGCTGTTGTTGGAGTTTTAGGTGATGATACAGATCCTATGGTTACAGTAATGAAACTAGAGAAAGCTCCACAAGAAACTTATGCAGATATTGGTGGTATGAAATATTTGCATTACTATTACAAATTTTTATACAACATTACTAATTCACAAACATATTTCATTATTTAGGACTTGATACACAAATTCAAGAAATCAAGGAATCTGTAGAATTACCTTTAACACATCCAGAGTATTATGAAGAAATGGGTATTAAACCTCCAAAAGGAGTCATACTTTATGGTCCTCCAGGAACTGGAAAAACATTGTTAGCAAAAGCTGTTGCTAATCAAACCTCTGCAACCTTTTTGAGAGTTGTTGGTTCTGAGCTTATACAGAAATATTTAGGAGATGGTCCCAAACTTGTTAGGGAATTATTTAGGGTTGCAGAAGAGCATGCCCCTTCTATTGTGTTTATAGATGAAATAGATGCTGTAGGCACAAAACGGTATGATAGCAATAGTGGTGGAGAACGTGAAATTCAAAGAACTATGTTAGAACTCCTCAATCAACTTGATGGTACGAAAAGTATTTTAATTTCAAATATACAGTATTATAATTATGTTTTACATTTTAATAACAAAGTATTTTTATTTTTCAGGTTTTGATAGTCGCGGAGATGTTAAAGTTGTTATGGCTACAAATAGAATTGAAACATTAGATCCAGCATTAATCAGACCTGGCCGTATTGATAGAAAAATAGAATTTCCATTGCCTGATGAAAAAACAAAAAGAAGAATATTCAGCATTCATACTAGCAGAATGACTTTAGCACCTGATGTAAATTTAGCAGAATTAATTATGGCTAAAGATGATCTTTCAGGTGCAGATATAAAGGTAAAGCATTATTTATATAATGGTATTTGAATGGAAAAAGAATTAAATGATACATTAAACAATATTTTTATCTTATAGGCTATATGTACTGAAGCTGGTTTAATGGCTTTACGCGAACGCCGTATGAAAGTTACTAGTGATGATTTCAAAAAATCTAAAGAAAGCGTTTTGTATCGGAAAAAGGAGGGATCTCCCGAAGGGTTATATTTATAAAATTTCTGCAATTAAAATTCTTTATTTACGTTTGAAGCATAAAAATATACATGCTAATAAAAAGATACAAAAAACTGTTTTGATTGATAAATTAATTATCTTCTAAATCTGGAACATCTCGTATCTTTAATATATCAAATTCGCTAATATTTAATTGCTTTACATATGGTTGAAAATACTCATACGATGTTTGAAGAACTTTCACTGAATACGATCTTTGTTCATTGATGATTTCATCAAAACTCTTCTGTGTATTATTGCTATTATGAAGTTCTGCTACACATATATGACACGCGCCTCTTCTAGTTTTATCAAAAATTTCTTTTATATTTTGCGGATGCTCGACATCCTTTGGTATAGCGTTTAATAAACTTTTAAACTTTCCTAGAATAAAAGCCGTTTGAAAACCTTCTTTATATCCACTATCAAAACCATTTTGAAAAACAGAATTCGACCCATCTTCTACTCCTTCCCTATAACCATCCTTTAAAAAATAATAGTATATTTATAGCATTAATAGTATTGCTCTTTTTGTAATTATATATTGGTATACAAATTGTACCTTTTTAGCAGTACTAATAATTCGATCCCAGTTTTTAGTAGCAATAGTCAAGGAATCTTCAGTATCCGATTCATTTAAAGAATTTTCCATGTTTTCTAAATAATTTCTGCTTTAATATAATAAATCTTATCGTTGCGGTTGCAGGTAAATTAGTGAAAGTATGTGAATATAACCTAGCAAATATTGAAGATAATCAAGTGAACTGTATTTTTAATATTACACAAGTATAATGGAAACCGAAGCTAGTACTTCGAAGGAACACGATACAACCAATGCAGATATAAATTCATACGAAACAATTGAACAAAAGTAAGATTTATTTCGTTTTACTAAAAATTAATGACATTTACCACGTATATAGTTAATAGGTTACAATCATTACTCATGTACAATACAAATAATTATGTTATTACATAATAGACTCCTCATATTTTATTATTATAGAAATGAAATATGAAAAAAATATCTAAACATGGTATTTTAAATTTTCAGAATTCTTGCATTAGCACAGACAAGACCAAAAGGAATATCTGATAAAGACTTAAGTACTGAAATGCCAGAGTTGCAACCTGTTCAAAGAGCTCAAATTATAAATAAACTTTTATCTCAGGGTCATTTTGATCTATTTAAGCAAGGTGGTTCTTTGTTATATCGTTTGAAAGATCCATCTAAAGCAAAAATAGCTAAAGGTGCAGATAATGAGGAAAAGATTGTATATACCATCATTGAAGAAGCGGGGAATAAAGGGATTTGGATTCGTGATATAAGATTTAAATCTAATTTAATGCCCACTCAATTAAATAAAATTTTAAAAAGTTTAGAGATTAAAAAATTTATCAAAGCTGTTAAGTCTGTAGCAGCAAGTAAGAAAAAAGTGTATATGTTATACAATTTAGAGCCAGACACATCTGTAACTGGAGGTGCATGGTACCAAGATCAAGATTTTGAAGCGGAATTTGTTGATGTTCTTAATCAACAATGTTATAGATTTCTAGAGAATAAAAGGGAGCAAATGAACTCTTGTAGAGGTGGACCAATCATGGCTAGAAATGTTACATTTGCTTCATCTAAAGAAGTATGGAAATTTATCTCTGATCTAGGAATAAGCAAGGTTTGAATGATCATTATAATTTTCTTCAAGTTATATATGTGGGCATTATAAAAAAATGCAAATATTTATAGGTGAAGTTATCAGTTGAAGATTTGGAGATGATATTGAATACCTTAGTTTATGATGGAAAAGTAGAACGTACTCTTTCAGGCGATGGAAGCACTTTATATAGAGCAGTAGAACCTTTATTAAGTCCACCTGGATTAATTAAATCTACTTGCGGCATTTGTCCGGTAAGCTGTTTTACTTTTCTTTTTCATACATATTTTTTGTGACTTAATAATATAGAAATATTTAAATACAGGTGAGAAAAAATTGTTGTGATGTTGGTGATGTTACACCTACAAAGTGCCAATACATTACGGAATGGTTGGAATAATATTTTGTAATAAAAATATGGATTTAAAATAATCATTTATTTGTATGTACTCTTTTTACACAAATATATAAGTTACGCAGAAAAAGAGAATAAAACTTCTATAAAATATATTTAGAACGCTTATTTTATACAATCTTATAGTAATTTACAAAGATTAAGGAGAAAAATTCCGAGTTGTTTAATAATAGTAATTATAATAGAAGCTGTTATTACTTATAACTGTATGAGAATAAAAACATAATAATTTTACCTAGATAAATTGCGAACAATTCCCGCCAAATTTAGTAGGTTTATATATCTAGACCGGATACTAATTACCAACTTGAAAAAGATAGTATGTTACAGTTATATTTTATATAGTTCGTAATGAATTTTCTTCACGAATAATATCACAAATACTTATGATAATTGTAGAAATTGTATTATCGTTGAAAGAAGAGACGTTTATCGAATTGAAAATTTTGAATGCATTAGCGCAACGAACATTATTACATGATTATCTTTATTTCCCGCGTTTTAAATAATAGCTTTATGTTGGCAACATTATTCTTTTTATTGGTTTCCGGCTTTGAGATGCCAGATGTGAATGCGCGCTTCCACGAGCACCGTTAAATCGTGCTTTGTCATGAGACTCGAAATGTTTCGTGAAACGATATCAAAGTTTTATGTTCAGTGCGTATAAATGAACAAAATTTCAAATCAAGTAAATCGCAACAAGTTCTAGGGGAAATTAAAAAGCAGTTGAAACTTTAAACGCGTTTATAAGAGTTGGCGTGTGTTGCATGTGTCTCTCGGTGTTTCGGAAAAAGTATAGCACTATCTTCGACGTAGAATTGATTATAATTTGTTAGAATCGTGAACGAAGACGTAGATTTACCAAGAGTCGACATGCCGCTTCTTCGTAAACAGCCGTTCCAACGTCTTCACGTTTCGTCAGACTTTAAAGACGACGACGAAGTTTTCCACTGTGAGGTTACCAATGAAATTTTCAAGGACTACAAGTAAGACCATGACAGCTGAGATAAGTTCGAAACATATTCTGCAGTTTCGTTAATGCAATTTCTCAGTCATGAATATCTCGTATTCTTTCAACATTATCTTGCTTCCTTGATGCTATTCTCGTAAATAATACATGTCGACGTGCTAGTTAATGATTTGTTATTGTATATCCTTTTGCTCTATACTGAATAGATAAAGCCGAAAAGTACATTATAGGAAACATTTAGATCATACACGTAAATTTTATCTACCGTCATTAGTTAAATCTTGCATGATAATTTCGAAAAGATCATAGATTAAATTATCTCAGTTTTATTTTGTTACTCTATTACATATTTACATCCGTGTTTTTTAAGTGTTTATTTTCATCTTTGCAATGATATGTAAATCTGCTATCCACTTTTAGAAAAATGTTATTGCATTCATTGATATTAATAACATTGCATTTAGGATGTTATATATTTTATGATTGCAGTGAATTTTGTGAGAGGATTATTTTATGTAACTCACTTATATGGTCATGTAGTATTACTGGCAGAACTAACATGACCTTTGAGGAGGCTTTACAATGTGAAGAAAATGCAAAAAGAAGCCTTAAAGAATTTCCTATGGAGGTGCGATATTTCATTAAAAATTTAGTATTACATTATTAAAATATTAGATTTGTTGATTGTGTGTTTTATATTACAGCTACGTATACCTATATTATATCTTGCCAGTAAAACGAACAGATCATCCTTTAAGGAAATGATAGAGGATGTATATCAATTTGCAAGGGATCGTTATTTTGTTGGTGAAATGGTAGAAGCAAGTTTTACAGAAGATTCTTGGTGTGATTGTCATGTTCTTCAAGTTATTGCACCATCAGAACAACAAATTAAATTATATAACAAAGAAAACAACAGGTATAATATTTATCTATATTATATAAATGAAGAATGTGTGTATGTGCATTCATATTATTGTAATTTAAGTTTATTACATAGGAGCCCACAAGAACAACAGTATCATCCACCGGCAAAATTATTTCGTTATGAAGTGGAACAATTAGACTCTGGAGACTCTGATGTTAGTCAACTCATGATAGTGGAAGCAGCACAAGTGAGAAGAAGGAAACAACACTACAGTAAAGAGCGTAATAAAATTTTTTTACGTCAGTTATGTGAACAGAATGAAAGCGGAATATGGATTATTAAAGTTAGTATATTAATAGCAATAACACAAAAATTTTGTGAATATATTGATGGAGAAAATTTTTCTGCATTTCTAGGATAGTGTTTTACAAAAATATGGAATTAATAAAGTACGTTTTGATACCATATTTGCTGGTCCTCCTCCAGACTTTACATCACGTATTAAAAAGCCTGTTAAACATAAACAGGAATCAATAGATAAATTTCTTACTACAGATGTATCAAAACAGAAGTTAATAGAAAAACCTAACCCTTTAAAAAAAGTGAATCAAGGAGGAGTGGATATAAAAAAATTTCGCAAACCAAGGTAAAACGATATATATTAAATTAAAGGCAGTTTGCACTGTCTAGTTATTAAAAATATATTAAAATTACAAAACTTTTAAATAGGATGAATGGGAAATTTAAGGAAGACCTTAAGGCAAAAGCCCTTGAAGAAAAAGCAAAACGTAAAGAAGAAAGAGTATTGCAAAATGAACGTAAAAAGGAGGAAAAACAAAAATCAGCAGCTTTAGCTGCATATATAAGACAATGGAATAAGCCAAGGGAGGATCTTGAATGTGAAGATCTTTCTCCTATCCCAGAAGCTACGCCAGTCAAAAGTAGCATACCTAATGAAAAATTTGGCGACAGTGTAATGATTCTAGAATTTTTAGAATTTTTTAATGAAGAACTGGAAGTTAGTGCATATTTCCCAAATGGTTTTACTTTAGATCTACTGGAAAAAGCACTATTATTAAAAGAAACATCTGGACCTTGGAGCGATCTTCTACAATTACTATTAGCTAACATTTTTAAATATCAAACAGATGAAGAAGATGAAATTCATGCTCAAGCATCTGACATAACAAATGATATTAGTACGAATGAAGGAGCATCGTCAATGTCAAAGGCTGTAAAACTTTCTACTATAGCATCTAGTTGGAGTCAGGTGCACCAAGGTTGCAAATTATCTGAATTGACATTAGATCATGTAACTTTAAGTGAAATTCTACGACAACACTTATTGTGCTCTGGAGGCCGAATTGGCGATGTTGCTACTAAGTGGAGATATTCTCAAAGAGGTACATATATATATATATATATGTAACTATGCTAAACCAAACCATTGACGAATATTATATTTAATCCTAATTTCTTTAGGTGGTTATACAAATCAAGATGATCCTGCACTGTTTATGAGAATAAACGAGACATACATTTTAAGATTGTTAGGTCATTGTAGTGTTCATGAATTTGAGTTAGGTGAAAAGTTAAAAGTAGCTACATGTTTGATAAATCAGTTGCTCACTTTCGCTTCAATACGAGATGTAATAGAAGAAAGACGTGAAAAACTTCATCAAGCAAAGAAAGAATTGAAGTCTTTCTTAATAGCTGAACAAAGGAAAGAAAAAGAAGAAAAAGAAAGAATGAGAGATCGAGAAAAAGATAATGATGGTAAAATACCAAAGAAAGTTACACGTGGCAGTTGTGAAGAGGAAAAAAAGAAAGAAGAATATGAGAATAAATTAAAAGAACTTCAGGAAGCATCCAGAGATAATAAAATGATGGTTTATTTAGGTTCTGATAGAGCTCATCGTAGATATTGGAGATTTTTATCAATACCAGGTAGAGCTTCATGTTTCTATATTATTCAATTAATAAAAAATGTTTGTAAATTTTCTTTGTTTTTCTTATAGGAATATTTGTAGAGAATGATGAATGGTGGTCTGGTAATTGTATTCCTGATGGTACACCTTATCAACCAGAATTATTAGATACAGAAGCTATGCATGCATATTTAAAAAATAAATTTGAAGATGAATTTAGTGATAAAGAAAATAGTTTTAAAAAAGCAAAAAGGTCTCCTAAAAAAGTTTCATTCTCTGACAAAAATATTCTTAAGTCTCCAAGAAAAGATATATCTCGGAAAGAGTTTAAACAAGAATTGTTTGATATTAGAAAAAATCTAATGGCCTGTACAGGAGACAAAGAATGTCCTGTGCATTGCAAGAGATCAGAACTAAAATGGAGTTTCTTTGGAAAGCCGGAAGATATAGAAGCTTTAGTAAATGGTTTAAGTAAACGAGGAATTAGAGAAGGTGAACTCAGAAATAATATTATACAAGAAATGTCAAGTTTAATGTCTGTGATTGAGGAATGTCCTAGACATAAACTTAATCCTGAAGTAGTAAGTATTTCAGATAGATTCTTTATCTTTTAAAATTACTATTGAGTAAACATTGCGAGTAAATTTTCGATACAGTTTTCAGAACCTATCAAAGTGCATCCTAATAGGATTTCAAAAAAGAATAGATACGAAAATGCCAACTTAAATTTTCCTTCAGAAATGGCAGTCAATATTGTTTTAGAATTGACTCTAAGAGATTATATCCTAGATTTTGAAGACAGAGTGAAAGGAGGGGCTTTAGGGAATTTGAAAGTTAATGATCGTGAAATATGGAGGCACGCAATAAATAACAGGAAATATGATAAACAATGTGATAAATTAGTGTATGGTACAAATGAAATTGAAGCAGATATTGTTTCTAATACGTCTTTAGACAAAATCAAAAATGAAACAAAGCATAGCAGACCTGGAACTCCAGATTCAGAAGTTGGAAGTATTAATACAAAAACTTATAAAGACGCAGGAAAATATTTAGGTCCACCAAGTGAAAATGAAATGCTCCCAGATCCTAATCAGCAGTTAGCCATTAAACAAATGGCTTGTGCTATTTTACAGTTATCTCACGCTATTGAGCAAAAGTACTTACAAAAACCGTTAGGTGCCACTGAGAAAGATAAGAAATGGTTTGGCGAAGACATCAGAGAAAAATGGGAACAATCACTTATGGCATCAGCGAGTTGGTCTCAATTGTTTGTACATTTAAGTACTTTAGAAAATAGTGTTGCATGGAGTAGAAGTGCATTAAATGCTCAGTGTCGAATATGTAGACGACGACGAGACGGCGACAAAATGCTACTATGTGATGGGTGCAACAAAGGCCATCATTTATATTGTTTGCAACCAAAACTAAATGTACATTATTTTCTTAATCCTTTTATTTTTAGCTTCCATTATATTGCAATATTTGATATTAAATATTTACTTGTAGAGTGTACCAGATGGAGATTGGTATTGTAAAGTATGTAAACCACCTACAAAACCAAAAGAGAAAATTAAAAAGAGAAAAAAATTTGAAGATGAATTAGAGGAGGATGTAATATTAACCAAAGAAACTCGACATAATCGTGCAAAACGTGTTCTTGAAAGTGAGGAAGAAGGGGATTCAGTTGATGAAGAATTAGAAGAAGATAGTGATGATGATATGTAAGTGTCATTTTGATAATAAAATATTTGGTATTTTGTAGAAATTATAAGTATCATTGAGTATTAGATGAAGAAGTTTTTCAATAATTAATATATGTTCCAGGGGTAGTCAACAAATAAATGTATGTTGCATATGTAAAAGCGGTGGAAAGTTAATCAGCTGCGATACATGTTCAAATTTTTATCATGTAGAATGTATAGAACCTCCGTTAACAAGAGCACCTAGAGGAAGATGGGTTTGTTCAGACTGCAAGGATAGGAAAGACAGAAAGACAAACATAAGATATGGTAAATATTATAATATACTTGCAAATTTAGTGGTCGCAGGAAATGCTATAACAAACTTTGAAAATATTGCGCTACCTCATAATATTTTATTATCATTTCGTGTTAACATCTTAGTACATTTTTTTAATTTAAATACTAATGTAATAAAGCAGTTTCTTAGTTCTAATTATGTTGTTAGTGAGGGGGCGTGAAAGGGAAAGGGACAAGGAGAGACTGTGCGCTGCAGCAGCACGCTCTCGCATCCATGGCTTTGCCAAGAGCCTCCTCACTACAGAATCTACAGACTGGGACGGTCTGTATTGTAACTCTATTCACTTTTGCTTAGTATGAATACAGATTTTTTTTACAAATATAGTAATACTCGGTATAATGATACGTAATATGTAGGATTGCTTTATACATTTGTTCATTATTACTAAATTAAGGTTAATCAACTTTGTTGCATGTATGTGCAAATGGTTCTTATGCTTCTATTAAAGCAGAACATTTAAAATTTATATTAAATTTGCTTTCTTTCTTTAAATATATTTATACTTTTCTTAATTCAATGTAATTCTTTTAATGTTTTTCATTAACTAACTACTTTAGAAGTGTTTACATCCTAATATCAGTATTTAATTGTATATATACATATTTATATATATACAGATAGCAGTACTTCAGAAGATACAGAACCAAGACAAACCAGAAGAGCAGCTAAAAGAGCTGCTGAAATTGAACAAGAAGAAGATAAGGGAACAATTAAAGGATGTATGGGGAGACTGCAGGAATTACTTTCTGACATTAGGCATCACAGAGATTCGTGGCCTTTCCTATCACCTGTTACAAAAGATGAAGTTCCAGATTATCATGATATTATTTCCAATCCTATGGATTTTGGTACAATTAAATATAAACTTAATAATAATGAATATGAAACACTGGAACACTTTTTCAGTGATTGTCATTTAGTGTTTGAAAATTGTCAAGCTTATAACGAAGAACACAGTTCCGTCTACAAGTGAGTATTACTAACACAAATATTTTTTTACATAAGTTCGGACGCCAGAGATTGCGAGATTAACTAATACTATTGATTAATGTGCTATGTTCATATTGCAAGTGTTTAAGTACAGTGTTTCAGTAACTTTATATGTGCTAATAATAATAATATCTTTATACTATATTGTATATTTATTAATATTATTAAATGATATTTGTATCTCTAATACCAAAAGATAGAAGTGGGATTGCATGCATTTGTAACTAATGAATATTGAAACTAACAAAATATGCAACAATTAAATATTTCACAATCTTTAGCTTTGTGAATGAATGAAAAAATTTAATTTGCTACTATTAAACTAAATTTTGCAGTAATTTAAATGTATATTTTGAAGTTAAAAAGAGCTAATAGAAATTATTGCAATAGAAACCAGAACAATAATCATTTAAGATCAAAATCTTTGGCTTCCGAACACTTAAAGTAGTACAGATTTTGAAAGTTAGGCTATGTCTTTTTAAAAATAGTTACGTATACAGAGCAGGTATCAGATTATTGAAGTACTATGAAAAACGATGCAAAGAATTAGGATTGACGACACATGGTGAAGAATTACTACGACCTCCAGATACAAAGAAGCCAAAATTCGAAGAAAATGGTCTCGCAGTTAGCGAAGATGAAGAAGCAGAAAATATTCAAAAATCAAGATAGAGATAAAATACTTTCTTGAAATCGTTATATTTATTGAATATCAATTTTTACTTCTAATACGTAAATTAAATGTACCTTGATGCTAAATTTGTACACTGATGTTGAATTGTGTACAGATTCATAATTCAGCAAAAAATGCTCTGTAAAGTATATATTACTAAAAAAATGATTTCGTTTACTGAAAATTAGAAAATACGCATAGAATTTATGAAGTTTATCTATTGAAAGAGGTGATAAAATGCAAGCTTAAAAGTATTTAAAATATTTTCTTCTATGTTAATTATCAAATATCCCGATTAACTCTTTTTCTTAGGCTTGCTATATCAAAAAGCATGCACAGTATTATTTGTAGAATTTTACGCATGGTACAATTGCTCTCGCATACCATTTTGTAGAAATTACTGTTTAATGTAGAACATTTTATAAGCAAATGAACAAGCGCGTAAGCAATGAACTATTTTCATATGCTTGAGCCAGTACAAGAATAGTCTTTTGAGTTAGTATTATTATAAACAAATTTTTTGTTATCAAACAAAGTTTTACATTATATTATTAATTATTTATTATTTTAACGTTATTAATTTGATTACATCTTATATATCTTTATAGTTAAGTAAAAAAATTTGGAGGGTTACCTAAATATATTCTAAACTTTGAAAGATTTGACTTATATAAAATTCATGTAAAATGTTACATATTACCTGCCTTTTATAGTATGTCTATATGCAGTGTGAAGTACGATCACGCGTAACATGACTGATGGTTTAAGAGTTAATACATGCGTAACAGAAACTAAGAGCTTTTGTTATGAATGCTAAAAGCATTCATACAAAAGTAATTATATATTGATACAAACACAGTTACTATCTCTTTACTTGTATTTATATAAAGTAGATTTTACTGGGCTTCAAATATGCACACAAAACTACAGAAACTTCAGGATTTTATTTCATCATTTTTGTTTTAGGTTTTATTAAATTGTTAACACATTAATAGTACTTATCTTTCTTTTTGCTTCTCTTTTTCTTTTTTGCAATAATCAGCATATTTTTTGAAAATTACAAATTTTAGGCTGGCCCTACATGAAATCTACGGTACAAATTATCATTAATCTCTATATTGTACAGCAGTAGAAGCAGTTCTTTGTAATCATGTATGTTTTATACGATTAATTTGGTAATAAACTTTTAAAATAGATTTACAAATGAAATTTGTTTATAATAAACTATATAATAAATCAGAAGCTAGTTAAATAGAATTTTTATATACAATTTGAAAGTATTCATATATATTTCCCTTTCATATCATACTACAATGTTTTTAATTTATAATTTAATGATGCATTTTCCCAGAAAATTGTTCTTTGTGGAGCTCTTCCCATTTTTTCACATTTTCTGGAGCATGACCTGCAATACAACAAGAAGAAATTATTAATCCTTACGTATATAAACACTAAAATAACATTAAATAGGTTTTCCAAAAGTATTGTACTTACTCATTTTATGGAATTTATAGAACAGAGGTAAACAAACTATTGTACTAATTGCCCAATATCTAAGTACCCAACCATTCTTTGTTATAAACATATAATGATGAAATGGAAATCGTCTAATTTTTGCAGCCAGTGAATATGGGTACTTCATTTGTGTTCCAGACATGGCTAAAAATAGTTTATTATTAATATTTATTTTGATATTAATGTTTAATATTAATTTTTATTGTTTGTTATTTGTGTCTATGTTTAAATGATTAAAAAATAATATTCCATAAGAAAAAGCATACGGTTTGTAGTTTATAATTAGTTTTACAATAATACTTTATTTAATGAAAAAGAATATTTTTTTTATTCTTTAAGAATCCTGAAAATATATATTATGTATCGTACTTGAAATTTGATTAATAAAAACTGATTCACTCAATTATAACTGAATGGAACGTATCTGACAAATATATGTGTAATTCTATATTTGTATAATTTGTTCTATTACGGAGTCTGCAAATATAATTACAAAATTAATGTTCGATAGTACGAAAATTACATTTACAGCGCGAATAATGAGTTTCTTCTGCATATTAATATTTTACATATAGCTTTAATATGATTTTTATATTGTTTAACATTTACATAAAAAAATTTATTTACCGAATGTTTAATACCAAAATGAAATATAAAATATTATTTATCTTTTATCAGTTTAGAACACAATCTTAACAAACGGACGAAACGGATCTGCTATGATTGTTACAGCCATAGAACAATATTATATAACCAGCATCCTACTAAAATATATCGAAAAGTATCGAATCACAATTATCTACCATTGTAGTCCAAGATTTAAAATTTTATTGGTTAAGAATCAGACATATTTAAAGAAAAGAAACTAATAAGATCTGCTAAAACATTAGTAATTAATAGTAACCAACAATCCACTATATTTTAATTTTTGAAATAAACTACAAAATAAAAGTTAATCACTGAACATACTTTATTTCTCGTTAATGAATGAATCATATAAATTTCTATATAAAGTTCTGTTTAAATATTAATTTTATCAATAACTTATATATTAATAAGTAATCACATATATGAATATTAAACAGCTGGTATTAATGAAAATAAAAAATAATTTGAATATTATATATAACATGTATAAATAAAATATGGTTTTTAATAAGATTACAATTCATTTTATCAACACGTAAATCTGTCTTATCATGATACAGTGTATACAATCATAAACGAAAGTAGATTTTTAATGCGGACTTATCAAGTTAATCCTTGAAATAAATTATAAGAATATAAAGGCATTTGAAGGTAGTTGCGTGAAAGTGACACCTTATGTTACAATAAGATCAATTAAAATATTAGTGAAGGTCTCCATATGTATAATCTGAACGAGCGCGGAAGATAAGAGAATCTATCCCAAACACGATTGATTAATAATAAATCTGAAATTGTGCGTGTACTTGCCATGAGTTCTATAGAGGTTGTAAATGCTTCTCGTTTTTAAGCTTAACTTTTGGATTTAAAGAACTTCATTTGTTGTCTGTGTGTAGTTTAAAAATAATTTTGATAAAAACAATATGTTACTAAGTATAAGATTTCTCTGAATTCATAATGTTGTTACTACGTTAATCTTTTAAGCAATATGTTAATTACTAATTAATTTTTGGTTTATTGAATAATAACAGGAAAAATGTCTTGAAGATACAGAAATCGAATTATTTAATTCGAGTGTATTGGATCGATTGTCCTTGTCACACATCGATGGTTTATTAATTAGGCCTTTAAAATCAGAAGATTATGATAGAGGTAAAAGAAAGATTATAAAACAGTTATTATCACTAATAATGTAGTTTATCTATTAACACTGTGATATTTATTTGAAAGGTTTTCTTCAGCTCTTGGCTCAATTAACTGAAGTCGGAAATATCAATAGAGAACAATTTCTTAGTAAGTCTTTTTTAAGTTAACTTTTGTATAAAGATGAGTATAGAAGATATAATAATAAAAATCTGTTTAATCTTATTTCCTAATACACAGATCGTTTTCATATGATGAAAAATACTGGTAGCTATTACATCATTGTAATAGAAGATATAAACACTGAAAAAGTAGTTGCAACTGCAACATTAGTTGTAGAACAAAAGTTTATTCACAATTGTGCAGTGGTATGTTTTTTACTCTCTTAATATTTCTTATAAAATAAAGATTTTCCCACAAGAAAGAGAAATTTGTTACAGAGAGGACGTTTAGAAGATGTGGTAGTAAATAGTAAATACCGTGGTAAGCATCTAGGAAAGCTGGTAATCAAAATTATATTACAATTGTCACGCTATTTACGATGCTATAAATTATCATTGGATTGTAAAGATCATCTTATACCATTCTATGAAAGTTTAGGCTTTAAACGTGAGCCTAGCAATGCCAATTATCTTAATATGAGATTTTCAACTGAAAACAATACAGAACAATCTCATTTATGACGATAGAAGAAACAATACTTAAAAGTTGTTATAAAAAATTTATAGTTTAAATCATTACATAATTTCAGCATACCTCGATTTTAAACAGGGATTCTTATTGCTTCATTTTCAATATTTGAAAAACAATTATTACTCTTTTTAAAATTTTTTAGTCAATAAATTATTTCAATATGAATTAATAAATATAACATGGGATGTACAGGTTAAAAAAGTATTGATTTGTAATTATATTTTACTGGACATATGTATAATACTTTATAAGAATATATAATAATGCAATAAACAATGTTAGAAAAACAATTCAAAATTAATTTTTAACAAATATCAACTAGTCATTAATAGAAAAAATACTTTTCTCGTTTTCATCATTTTTTAATTCTTGTTTTTGTTAAATACATGAACGCAATCATTAAATTATGGTATTTAAATTAGAGTTTCTTAGCAGCGACATTATTTCGTAATTTTATCGCTCTCTTTGCTTCCATTTGTCTTTGCCTTGCTAATTTACGCTCCTCACGCTTTCTTCTTGCTTCTTCTAATTTATTGTTTCCACTAATTGTATTAGTACTTTCAGCATTTTCTTATGCAAAAGAATTAATTCAAATTATTAGTTAAATGTTTATATCAATGTGACGGTTATAAAAATATAGACATACCTGATTGTGTATGTTCTAATGGTTGAAAATCTTCCAGAGGCTGAAATTCTGAATCCTCCCAACCTACCTCAGAAGAATCATTCTTATCTTCTACATCCTGTGCTGCTTCTTCCTCCTAAACGAAATATTTAATTTCCATTTTTTTATTTTATGTGGTATGCTAATATATTAATATCTTTAATTTCGAATAATACAAACTGGTTCTTCTTCAAGGCTTGTCCACTGATCATTAGGTTTAGGAGAATGACAAGATGGTGAAATATTACTTAGTCCATGTCCTGATGTACTAGAAGGTCCTTCTTCCATATCACCCCAATTGTCAGCATCCCAGTCCCAATCACAATCTGAATTTGCGTTTGTAGCATTCTGTAAATCGTGTTCATGATCATGGTCTAATGACGTCATACTTGTAGCACTACTTGTCGTGGCAGTTGTACTAGCACTACTTTGCGAACTGCTAGCTTGCTCTGTAATTTTATCATATATTTATGTAAACAGTGTTTCATAGTAGTATAATAAAATATATACATATATATAAATTAGATACCTAAAGAGGCGGGTTTGTTTAGTAAAATTCTAGATATGTTATGCGGATTTGATGATTTAGGTGTATCCGATTGACTGCGATAAAATTTGGCAGTAACTGCTGTTACAGCCCAGCCAGCCCATGTTGCGGCTGCATTGCTAAGGCTTGGTGTAGCTGTATTTACATCAGCCTCTGAAATCATATCGTTTACATTATCAATTATGTTGATTACTTATAAATAAAATCTCTGGATCGTTTTAGTACCCATAGATTCACGTAATCCTGGATTTTCCGATACTCTTTCTAGTTTTGATAGAAATCCACGGATAGTTCGGAATGCGTTATCTCTTACTCCCTTATCCACATCTGTAGTGAGTGGGCACAGAGCTGGTAAAATACGATTTGCAACTTCCTGTAGTAAAAAGTATTGCTGCGTTGCAGCTAATGCTAAAATACTCGCCGCTCTAGCCGGTGGAAAGGAATCTCGTGTACCTCGAATAAATGCTCCAATTAATACCTACGATAACGTTGTTATTTGTAATCACTATTAGATATCACTTTATAACTTTTATGTCTAAATTGAAATTACTTTTTGCCTAATTTGAGGATGAAGATGTTGAGCAATTTTTCCTAAACAGACTGTAGTATTAGTACGTATGCCGCCATGTTCATCTTTCGATTGAAGTTTAGCAAAATACCTTAATGTTTCCACATTAAGATTGTTATAATCTAATTTTGGTGCTAAATGTACAACAGATTTTATTGTTTGTTCCCTGATTGCAGCATTTGTATCTAAAAACCCTTTGGCTACCTGTAATTAATAAATAACATCAAAGCATCTTGAATCTTCTGTATTTTTGCATAATAAAAAGCAATTAGTATTTATAATTACCTGTGGAAAGATAGCTTCATTAACTGTTGCTGGTTGTAAATGATCAACAAATCGATCTAGCTGTTGCAATAATCTTAATCTCGTTGCTCTATCATTGGATGCAAATAATTTGACAACACATGGTACAACTCTTCGTTGATATTCGGCGTCGGGCAGTTGGCAACCAAGTTGTAATAGAGGAGGTAATACTGCACTTCCAGCATCACCAAATTCAAAGGCAGCCAATAATTGTGGTAAAATTTTATACCTGCCAACGCCATCCGGAAATGATTCCAACTGACCAGCAAGTTGTGAGAAAAATCGCCCCTTTTCTCCTCTTTCTTTCATTTGAATTTCCTCTAGGAATAAAAGCGCATCTACTAGATCATTTTTAAAAAATCCACCATTACTGCGGCAACGCGCTATCACATCTGCAGGATTCGGTCTTCCTTCTTCATTGCTACTGATCAATTCTCTATATATCAGTTGCAATTGTTTTGGAATCTAAAATAAAAATAGATATTTAAGAGATATCAACTTCAATTTCAAAATAAATATTCATCCTGTATATATACAGAAAACATACTTTATCAGTGACTTTAAGTTGCGAATTTAAAGTTAGTGGACCATTATATGTTTCCCAGATCAGGCATCCAAGTCCCCACATGTCAACTGAGCTGTTTTTTATTTATTCATCAGTTTCTTAGCGTTAACAATAAACCTAAATGTTTACATATAGAAAAGCTAGTATTGTAGTGTAACTTTAGGAATAAGATAACTATTTTCTATTATTTACCAAATAAGACAATTATTTTGTTAAAGTTTTACATATTAAACAAGTTGTAGCTATAACAAAAACACGATTGGATTATTTTTTTATATTAAAATATAATTTTGTAATATGTGTGTGTATATTTGTAATAAGAATAATGTAAATTTTAAGCAGTAATGATTATTAAATAGAAATATGAATTAGTTTGAATTGTTCATAAATCTTTTTTACCATTTGGTGGCTGGCTTTACATTTTCCTTAATATCAAGAGGATAATATACTTGGAATGTTGATGGTAATACGCTGTAAACAGTATCTACTGCTGTCATATATTCAACTCCACCAAGTTTCCATTCTCCACTTTCCTCATTAACAAATACAGTCCATAAATTAACATTGTTGTGTCGTAGGTTACCATCATTATTTAGAAAATTGAGTGCTCTCTATTAACATATATATATATATATGTATATATATATGTAATGATATATTGTGAAATGACACATTATTATATTTACTTTTTATACGCACAGTAATTTGGAATATTCCCCAAGAAAAATATAGTTCCCTTTTAGATTCATCATCACCATCAGATTTCCTTATCAATCGACTATATAAAGTTTCTACACGTTCAGTTGCTAAATAAATTACTTTATTAGTCTGAAATTATAAGACAAATTATATTACTGTATATTCATATTACTAATGCAATTTTATAATATAAAATCTTTATACCTCAAAACTATCAAGATATGCAAGTATACTTGGATGTCTAAGTGTTTTTAATCTTTTAACCGCTGAACGAGCTATATTCAAAAGATGTTCATTGCCTGTCTTACATTCAAATACGAACACTGAAACATCTTCACCTCCTGTAGAACCCTGCAAAAAGATATTTCGGATAATAAGAATACAATTTCCAAACACACAATATAAAATTTGAGTGAATACCTAAAAATGAGAAATATTTTCTAAGAATTTTTACCGCATCAGGTTATGGTACCTTTTTCTTAGCCCTATGCAGTGTCCAGATGCTCTTATCATCTAAACTAGAAACCGGTTCACCGATCTCATATGAAAAATCTTTGGTGGGGTCTCTTGAAAAGAAGGACCACATATTTTTGATTCAATTATTTAACTCTGATATAAATCAAATTCATTCTTTGACTCAGAACCTTATCATCACACTGACAGCTACGCATCAACTATATCTTCAACCGCGCTGCTACTTCGCGACGATTACGTACTTAATATTGAACTCATATTTCTCGCGTATAAATCAGTGTAAAATTTCAACACGATCCACTGATACAATTTTTTTTTTTATTATATTTCAATATAACTATTTTTGCCAGTTTATTCGACAACTTTTTATGTCAGATATCCGATGATACGTTAATGTCTGTCGCTAAGTATGAACAAAGTTGGTCCATCTCTGGTGACAAGTTATACTTTTAAAAGTGGCAAAGAATACATTGTAAAGATCAAAGTTACTGTTTTTAAGGGATGTCAACGTAATTTGGAGCTTACTATTACCGATAAATGTACCGCCGAGAATTGGCAGTCTTTTTACGATGCTGCATGTTTGTTCTTTATCATTTTTTTATCTTATTTAATATGTTATTTTAAGGTTATATTAAGAAATCTCGAATCTCTTTTTGTATGTACTAGAACTTTAATATTCATGCAATTACTTGATTTGCTTTTTATTTCTAATTATGTGTTACTCAATTTTTAAGACATTGAAAATTTGACGCAGAAAACGGGAAATTACAAACATTTTGATGTATTTGTGGCTATGCTCCAATCTGGATTGTTAAAAGTAACATTTGTATTTAAATTATCCAATTAATTAAATAAAATAGAAGGAATTTAATTACAGACAAGCGAATCCATTACTCTGGATCTGCTGACATTCGAAGATTTACAATTGTTACGTGCCCGTAAACTTGAACGCAGTTCGTGTTCAAATTTGAATAATACGACAAATAATCGTCGATATCTTATATTAACGTACACGGTAGAATTTGATAGGTAAGTATATTTTGTAAATTTACTACATTTAATTAAAACACATTAAACATATGCCTTCAATCTGTTAAGAATCCATTATCCATTATCTTTGGAATATTGCGGTTTACCTAATCCTATGATATTACAAGCTACCATTAGAAAATTACAAACTGAACTTGAAAGATTGCAATCTACACGAATAAATAGAGATTTTCAGAAACGTGTTGAGCAACTGACAATTGCGAATCAAAAGCTTATACAAGAAAATCATAGGCTTAAAAATGGAGGTAGAAATAAATACTTGGATGTTTCGTAGATAAAAGTTCTAAGTATATTTTACTATTCAGGAAAAGGTTTAAAACATTTATTGGAATCAATTAAATCGTTAGAAAATAATGTTGTTAAGGAACGTGCGTCCTTTCAAATGCAAATTCAAAAACTTAAAGCCGAAAATGCAGCTTTGTTATTAAAAGTACAACAACTTACTGCATCTGCTAATAGAAAACCAGGAGATGGTAGTCCAGCATTAAAATGTCATAACCGTACATCTTCTACGCTTAGACGAAGCAGAAGTCGATCTTCTTCGATTTCAAGTCGTAATAAAACTTCTAGTTTATCACCAGGTGTAAATCAAAGCTATCAATTAATGTCAAAAATTTTATTTGTATAATTTTCCTAAAATGATTATTAATATATAATATATTAATATAATTTAATTGATAACTACAGGGAGTTCATTAGAATCGATTAGAATTCAACGATCTCCTTGCCGAAATTCGAAAGTATATAATAATAAAACAAAGAATTCAAGTTAGTATTTGATCTATGCTTAATTATAAAGTTCATATACGGTATGTCCTGTTTAACTGGAAATGTTCGGATATCTGGAAAAATATGAACAAATATTTCAGATGAAAGTTGTATCAAGGGGAACACACTGTGCTTTTTGTTATTTATTTGACCTCGCGATAACCTTGAAACATCCTGTAAAGGTGACATTAAAATTTTTAAATAGACGCCTCCATTTTTTGTAACATATTCTAGTAGATAACATTCAGACGTTTTTAAAACACTACAAACTTGTGTCTTTTGTACCATCCGCTAACGAGATATAAATTTTCAAATTCGACAGAGTAATACAGGGAATTATCCAAGTGTGACTGCTCTCAGTTGACTGCTTTGGAATCATTAAAAAAACTGCGGCCTTGTGTTTCGGCAATGCCATACTAATAGTAGCATTATGGAAAATATCTTTAAATATCCCCATGGTATATATCAGGCAACTCCAATGCCTGCAGGACAAATTTTAAAATTTTGAATTTTAAAGTTGATATGTCAATAGTGGTTGGTGCAAAAGATAAGAGTTTGTAGTATTTTGAAAACATCCGAATGTCAGCTACCAGAGTATGTAATGTAAAATGGAGGTATCCATTTAAATATTTTAATATCACCTTTACTTTTCAAGATCATCTTTTGTGTGACACATTTTTTCGCATTATTCGTATGTTTCCAGTTAAACAGAACATACTGTATAACCAACCCCAAAATTTTTTACCATAGAAATCGAGTTTGAAAATTTGGAGACAAGAATTCACACATTACAGAAAATGTTGAAAGAAGGGATAAGCATAAAGTAATAAATGAGTAAATTTTTATGAACAATTAACAAATATATATGCTAAGATGTATTCGTTTTTTATCATTGTTATTATTATTCTATTTTTCATATAATACAATTTAATTGAATGTAAATAGATTAATTACCTCACTATTTAAAATAGTGAAACTTGAAACACTTTTATAGATGTAAACTACTTTTGTTTTTCTGAAACTGTATGTGTTTTTGAAAATTATTGCTGATAAAGAAAAGAATAAATTACACATGTATAAGCATAAATAGAAAATACTGAATATTCTCCATAATGATGTACAAAATACCAATATAGAATTGTGTTGTATGTGATTTTAATTATATATAAAGTCATATATTAAGTCAAGTATATATTCTGGGAAATATTTTTTATATACACTATAATATTATGAATTCATTTGTTTCATTTAATATTATTTATGTTGTACCTATTCTATCACAATCATTAATAAAATTTAAAGTAAAATTTCAGTTAACTGAATTTTTCTGGTTTTACATTATTTTCATAATATAATATAGCACGTTCAATTATTGATGGTTTCTCATTTTTTGATTTCACATCATTTTGGCTTTCATCAACATTTAATTGTTGCATTTGTAAATTTGTTTCCTTTACTCTTGGCTTTGCAATCACTTCATACTTTGTATGCTTTGCTAATTCCTGAATAGCTTCATGCAAATATTGAATCTGACTTTCTTGTTGAGATGTCACTTGATTCAAATTTCTAATCTCATCCGTAAATGTTTGTAATTGTTGAAGCCGTGCTTCCTCTTTTTTTGCTTCTTTTGCTACTTGGCGATTGTATTCTAATATTAAACAACCACCAGCAACACTAAAAATAATAACCTCACCCATCAAATTAGCTCCTAATTCTATAGCCATAGTTTCATTCAACTTTGCAACTTTTGTAGGCTTACCAAGATTCATTATATACATTTTAGCTTTTACTTCTGCCCAATGGTAAACTGTAATTAAATTATAAAAATATGAAACATAATTATATGTGGTTATAATAGGTGTCTATAATTATTATTAATGATGATATCAATATTAATTACATCACAGTCAAATCATATAATTTTTTAAATGTTTTTATTTAAAAAGATTTATTGTACTTACATTGTGCAGGTGGTATAATAAAATATGTCCTAAACACAGGATGATTTTTTGCTTGATTAACAAGAAACTTGGCCAAGGGCTTACTAATTTGTTTAACAAATAAAACTCCCAATTTGAGAGCTGGAAAAACACCCACTACCATTTTTGCAACCTTTTTTATTCGTATAACTTCAATTAGAAAATCACAGTTTGTATTTAATTAAAACCTAGAAATCATATGTATGAATAAACATTGAAACATGCTTAAAATGTGTCACAAGTATTGACGATTTTCTAATAAATATAATATTTATCGTAATTATTATATGTTATATACATATTAGTTGAATAAATAATGAGAACGTAATATATAATAATGTCACGATGTCATGGCAAGTGAGATAAATCTCACATTGTATTCAAAATGATTACCTCACCTCTGAAATTATTTCAGAGTATAGCAGACAGCCATAGTGGTGTCATGATAGCATTGACTAAAGACAGAATAGACGTGACATTAAATGGAACTTTGTATCTCACGTTATGAAATATTGACCTGTCAAAAAATTAGGGTGCTTTTATGCCCTCTGCGACTTCCTACGGGAACATAAGAATTATCATAGATAACTCGTGAGTGATTATATCACCGACGAGATACAGAATAAATGTGACATATGTAACGTCGCGTTATCGACATCTTGCTGTTTTATCGATATAACTAATAAACACGCGAGTTCGGCATTTCCGAATCTACAGAATGTGTTGTAAATGTGACTATCTTGAATTCGCTTTTAGTATTTCCTTACACAATAAAGTAATAATTCCATTTTTTTTAATGTTCGCTATAAAAACATGTAGAGTATATATATATATATATATATATATATTATACATATAATATTGCTTTGTGTAGAGTTCTTTTTATACATTTATTTACTCTTAATTTTTTACTTTCGTCATATATTTATTATTAGTCATAATCATTAGTATAGTCTCTACATGATTTTATGCAATCAAACAGGGCAGATCCCTAATTTTATAGGTTCTTGTATATGCTAACTTTACTTAACCTCAGCGCTTGACCGCATGGTGCAGCACTAGCCTAGGAGCGACCAGGTCTATAAGCTTAAGCACTCCCATTTCCTTTTTGACCTTATTTTAATTTCATAGGAAAATTTTGTTTTAATTCAAACCACTATTATACTGAATCGATAACCTCGCATGCGATACAGAAATGATATGGGGATCAGGTGACCTCCAAAACATGAGACACGAAAAAGCATTGAATATCACGTCTATACTGTACATTGTTGGTGACAACAACAACAAAAGTATGCTATATGCATGTGTACGTGAATCACTTTTGAGTAATATTTGAAGGTTAAAAAAACTGATCAATACATCATCTTCAATGTTATGAATAATTTTTTGTTTATGAGTATTTGTATTGTGCGAAAAGTTATCTGTTAAACATGTTTTAATATCAAATACAGATATTTATCTATGAAATCAACTTCATGTATAGAATTTTTCTGTTAAGTGTGGTTATGTGATAATTTCACAATTATCATTACATTCAGAAGTTTGGAATTAAAAAGAATAGAAAATTATAAAGATAACATAAAATATCGTTAATAGTAAAGTGGTTGAAGTAATAGGAAGTCAATATTAATTATATAATTAAAATCATACGTTTAAAATCATTGATTTTATAGGTTAAGTGATTATCGAAAGAAGTGAACACTTGAAAAACTTATTTTTATTGAAGTCGTAATTATTGATTGAAAAGATGTATAATAAAAAGTTCAATATAGTTAATAACAATTATTCATTTATAATATGGGGTCTGGCAATACATTTAATATTATTATGGGGTGTACTTGATGTAAACTTCCATTCTCCCATTATTCAAGAACTACCAAATGTACCAATTTTAAGAAATGCACCAGCGAAAAGATTGGTC